>NC_090413.1:15419862-16069599 GCF_036365525.1 Heterodontus francisci | reverse complement strand
CTTTTCTGCCCAGCTTATGCTACTGGCTGCAGCTTGGCCTTTTGTATTGTCGTCCAAACATGAGGTCAAAGCATGTCTTTGGGTCAGAATTTTATAGTCCACAAATTTTCCCAGTTGGAGTGGATTCTGAACCTACAACTGGCCAGTCCAAGCCCTCAATACAAGATAGTGGAGATATTCTATCAAACAATTCTTGTCCTTCTCGCTGTTATTTGTGAACTGTTTCATAGGAAACAAAGGTCTTTCTGCACCTCACACCATTGACCATTGTGCCCCGAAATACCAAGGGCAGATTTTCTTCACCTGGATTTAAGAGCTTGGTGGAGTGACGGCCTTTATTGCAAATACGGCTGCAAGCTGCTTGCTGTTCTCCTCCATCTGTTAATGCCGACAGGCCTGAGACTGTGGATCAGGATGCAGCCATGGCCTATTCCAGATTTCATCCCACTCACTGTTTAAATGGGATTTTAAAAAAATTCATTCTCAGCATGTTGCCGCACTCTCACTTATTGCCCATCCATAGTTGAGGAAGGTATCATAGTTATACAGCACAGAAACAGGCCCTTTGGCCCATCGTATCTGCCGGCCATCAAGCACCTATCTATTCTAATCCCATTTTCCAGCACTTGGCCCGTAGCCATGTATGCTATGGTGTTTCAAGTGCACATCTAAATAGTTCTTAAATGCTGAGGGTTCCTGCCTCTACCACCCCTTCAGGTAGTGTGTTCCAGATTCCAACCAGCCTCTAGGTGAAAATTTTTTCCTCAAATCCCCACTAAACCTTCTGCCCCTTTCCTTAAATATATGCCCCCTGGTTATTGACACATCCGCTAAGGGAAAAAGTTTCTTCCTATCTAAACATTGAAGACCCTCATAATTTTGTATACCTCAATCAGGTCCTCCCTCAGCCTTCTCTGCTCTAAGAAAAACAACCCTAACCTATCCAGTGTCTCTTGAACTGCTATAGTCTATGTAGTGAAGGTGCTCCCACAGTGCTGCTGGGTTTGACCAAGCAACGATGAAGGAACAAAAAGTTGGGATGTGGCGGGGGAGTGGTAGGGGTGTTCCAGGACTCGGCTGCCTCACCTCTCCGGGTGGTGTACGTCATCGGTTAGGGAGATGCTGTCATTGAAGCCTTGGTGAGTTGCTTTACAGTGTGCGCTATAAAGTATCCACATTGCACCAGTAGTGGTGGGAGTGGATGTTTGTTGGCGGATAGGGTGCAGATCGAGCGAACGACCTTGCCCTGGAAGGATATTCCCGTGCATTGCATATTATCTGAAGCACGCGTTGCACAGGTTAAGTCGCATTCATTTGGGACTGGCCCTACCACAGACGCGCACACTCAATATTCCAAACCATTAAGCATAGCTACAAGAAAACAGATAAAAATATAATTCACAATGGAGGTGAAATTGAGAAACGGCCTTGTGGGCTTAATTAAGAAAAGTCTGCTCTTTGATGCAGCGTTCTTTTTACCGAGAGTGTTACTGTAGCTGAGATGAAGCTTGCAGTTAAAGTATGAATGTTGTAATTGAAAGGAGTCCCACTCCCAGATTAGACATTATCATATTAAACTTCAGAAATAGCCACTATCTCCTCCTGATAGGCTGTAATGCTCTGTTATTCCACATGCATTGAAATATGTGAACCTTCTCAGCTGCACAAACCCAGTGAGCTGTGCAAACCTCAAGTGCAGTCTAACCCTTTGAATTAGTTCTGACATTATTTTTAGATGGAAATTAATAGGAGTTTATTAAGGCTGAAGCTGGGAGAGGTGCCAAATCCCTCCGCAAATGGAGAGCGTGTTTTTCATTCAGATTGTACGTACACTTCACTGTTTCTCTGCCATAATGTTTGAGTGCTTCGGTGTGTATACATACTTGGCCTGGTGGAAAGCTCAATCCCTGAACTTGCACTGAGCCACAGAGACCATCTGTTTCCACAGGTAACTCCTGGTTTGTGTTGAGCTGGCGGTATCATCGACTGTGTGGTGTACACAAGTATGGAGCTTGGGACTCAGCTGCCCTGCCTTTAGGGGTTGGTCGTGGCTCAGTGGTAGCAGTGTCACCACTGAATTAGATGACGGGTTCAAATCCCACTCCAGAGATTTGAGCACTGAATTCAGGTTGGCATTCCAGTAACATACTGAAGGAGTGCTACACTGTTGGGGATACCACGTTACAGACATAAAATGTTAAACTGAAGCCCTGTCTGACCTCTTAGGTGGAGGTCAAGGATCTCAAGGCACTATTTGAAACAAGGTCAGGAAAGATGTGTTCTGGCCAATGTTTATACCTCAACCAACATTATGAAAATACATTATCACATTGCTATTTGTGGGATCTTGCTGTGCACAAATTGCTGGCCATGCTTCCTACTTTACTACAGTGACTGCACTTGAAAAGTTGGGATGTCCTGGGCCTGTGAAAAGTGCTATAGTTTTTTTTTCTTCCTTTTGAGTTACTTTCTTTCCAGAGTGAAACAGCTTGCTGACCCTCGCTAGGCTCACTAGGTGTACTTGGATTTCCAGAAGGCATTTGATAAGGTGCCACATCAAAGGTTACTAAACAAAATAAGAGCCCACGGTACAGGGGGTAACATATTAGGATGGATAGAGGATTAATTTAGCAAGCAGGAAACAAATAGAAGGCAGATAAATGGGTTGTTTTCAGGTTGGCAAGTTGTAACCAGTGGAGTGCCACAGTGATAAGTGCTGGGGCATCAATTATTTACAATCTAGTTCAATGACTTGGATGAATGGACAGAATGTATGGTTGCTAAATTTGCTGATGAGACAATGATACGTAGGAGAGTAATTTCTGAAGAGGTAGGTTAAATGAGTGGACAAAAGTTTGGCAGATGGAGTATAATGTCGGAATAGAAAAGCAACATATTATTGAAATGGAGAGAGATTGCAGAACTCCAAGGTTGAGAGGGTTCTGGGTTCATGACATGTAAAAAGTTAGTATGCAGGTACAGCAAGTGATTAAGAAGGCAAATGCAATTATGTCATTTATTGCGAGGGAAATGGAATATAAAAGTCGATGTTTTGCTACAGTTGTACAGGGCATTGGTGAGACCACATCTCGAGTATTGGGTACAGTTTTGGCCTCCTTAATTGAAGAATATAATTGCATTGGAAGCAGTTCAGAGAAGGTTCACCCGACTGATTCCTGTGATGAGAGGGTTATCTTATGAGGAAAGGCTGGACAGGTTGGGTCTGTATTCATTGGAGTTAAGAAGGATGAGAGGTGATCTTATTGAAACATATAACATCCTGAGGGGACTTGATAGGATGAATATTGTGGAAGAGACTAAAACTAGGGGACACTGTTTAAAAATAAGAAGTCTCCCATTTAAGACCGATGAGGAGAATTTTTTCTGAGGACCATGAGTCTGTGAAACTCTCTTCCCCAGAGAGTGGTGGAGGCAGGGTCATTGAATATTTTTGAGAGGTAGACTGATACTTGACAAACAAGGGAGTCTAAGGGTATCCAGGGTAGACAGGAAAGCGGAGTTGATCTTATAGAATGACAGAGCAGGCTCAAGGGGCCGAATAGCCAACTCCTGTTCGTATGTTCGTGTGTATGAGGAACAGAGACAGGGGTAGTGGATAAGATGGTTACCAGCTCTTGTGTACCATAATAAATGGCACCATCAATGAAGAAACATGGAAAGGATGAATAGGAAAGAAAGACTTGGCTTCTGATGACAGACGAAGATAATTCAGAGAGTGGCAGGACACAAATGTGCGTGTGTAAGTCAGTGACATCTTGGTCAAGCCACGTTCCAGGATTTGAACATTATCTCAGCTTATACTTCATCAGTGCCTTTGCTGGAGTGTCCATCTTTGAGAAGTCTTTAAATCAAGCTCCTTTGTGCCTGTTGACAAGGACGGAACAGATCCCATGGCACTCCTTGAAGAGAAGGAGAGGTCTTCCAATGCCCTGGTCAATGTTCTAACTCTGAAAGCCAGTTGGTGAAGGATGGTACGAGAGCCAATCTTTACGCAGCCTTACATTTATTTACCAAATGAAACATTACAAGCATTCATCTCCTAACTCAACCACACCAGTAAGTGTCTCTTTATATGTGCTCAAGTGAAACCCCAATTAATGCTCTCCACCTGCACATAATTAAACACAACTGATATACAATTAACAGTCAACATACATCCAACAACCAACAAAACCAAAACAGATCAACCAGCCAGTCATCTCATTTGTGGGATCTTGCTTTGTGAAAATTGGCTGCATCACCGACAAAACAGCAGGAAAGGCACTTCAAAAGTAATTAATTGGTCGGACAGTGCATTGGGATGTCTTTGAAAGGATGAAAAGCTGTCACATAAATGTTAATTATTTCCAAAATCTCAGAATTGAATCCAACGTACCAATCAGAGAAAGGTTTGCTTGATTCTCCCATTGGAAGAGAAGATTTATTTCAAAATGAAATTATGACCATAAAAAGGAAACATTTGCAGGACTATGAGGAAAGAGCGGGGGCAGTGGGTCTAATTGGATAGGTCTTTCAAAGAACTGGCTCAGACGCAAAGGGGCAAATGGCCTCGTGCTGTATGATTTCCTCTGGTGTCTGTGCAAACAGGACTGGAAGATTTCCTCCAGTTGCTTTGTATTGACAATTCTGTAAATGCATTCTCACTAGAAATGGCTAATGTAAGAAACGTTCCTGCTGTACTTGTAATATTTGAGACTGAGTTGTTGTGGGACCATCTTAACAGGCTGTAAGTGAAGGTCACTGGAGTAAGTGATGTTACATCACATGACCGGGGAGTTGTTGGTACGGCCCGACAGATTAAGATGTGTGCTGGTGTGGCTCCGATAATAACTCTCATTCTTTGGATATTACTTGGAGTACTGTTTTTTTAAATTCTTTTATGGGATGTGGGCGTTGCTGGCCAGGCCAGCATTTATTGCCCATCCCTAATTGCCCTTGAGAAGGTGGTGGTGAGCTGCCTTCTTGAACCGCTGCAGTCCATGTGGGGTAGGTACACCCACAGTGCTGTGAGGAAGGGAGTTCCAGGATTTTGACCCAGCGAGAGTGAAGGAACGGCGATATAGTTCCCAGTTAGGATGGTGTGACTTGGAGGGAACTTGCAGGTGGTGGTGTTCCCATGTATTTGCTGCCCTTGTCCTTCTAGTTGGTAGAGGTCGCGGGTTTGGAAGGTGCTGTCTAAGGAGCCTTGGTGCATTGCTGCAGTGCATCTTGTAGATGGTACACACTGCTGCCACTGTGCATCAGTGGTGGAGGGAGTGAATGGCACCCCATCTACAAACAATCAAGCGGGCTGCTTTGTCCTGGATGGTGTCGAGCTTCTTGAGTGTTGTTGGAGCTGCACCCATCCAGGCAAGTGGAGAGTATTCCATCACACTCCTGACCTGTGCCTTGTAGATGGTGGACAGGCTTTGGGGAGTCAGGAGGTGAGTTAGTCGCCACAGGATTGCTAGCCTCTGACCTGCTCTTGTAGCCATGGTATTTATATGGCTACTCCAGTTCAGTTTCTGGTCAATGGTACCCAGGATGTTGCCAGTTGGGGATTCAGCGATGGTAATGCCGTTGAATGTCAAGGGGAGATGGTTAGATTCTCTCTTGTTGGAGATGGTCATTGCCCGGCACTTGTGTGGCGCAAATGTTACTTGCCACTTATCAGCCCAAGCCTGGATATTGTCCAGGTCTTGCTGCATTTCTACACGGACTGCTTCAGTATCTGAGGAGTCACGAATGGTGCTGAGCATTGCACAATCAGCGAACATCCCCCCCTTCTGACCTTATGATTGAAGGAAGGTCATTGATGAAGCAGCTGAAGATGGTTGGGCCTGGGACACTACCCTGATGAACTCCTGCAGTGATGTCCTGGAGTTCAGATGATTGACCTCCAACAACCACAACCATCTTCCTTTTGTGCTAGGTATGACTCCAGCCAGCGGAGGGTTTCCCCCCTGATTCCCAGTGACAGTTTTGCTACGGCTCCTTGATGCCATACTCAGTCAAATGCTGCCTTGATGTCAAGCGCAGTCACTCTCACCTCACCTCGAGTTCAGCTCTTTTGTCCATGTTTGAACCAAGGCTGTAATGAGGTCAGGAGCTGAGTGGCCCTGGCGGAACCCAAACTGAGCATCACTGAGCAGGTTGTTGCTAAGCAAGTGCTGCTTGATGGCACTGTTGTTGACACCTTCCATCACTTTACTGATGATTGAGAGTAGGCTAATGGGGCGGTAGTTGGCCGGGTTGGATTTGTCCTGCTTTTTGTGTACAGGACATACCTGGGCAATTTTCCACATTGCAGGGTAGATGCCAGTGTTGTAGCTGTACTGGAACAGCTTGGCTAGGGGCGCGGCAAGTTCTGGAGCACAGGTCTTCAGTACTATTGCCGGAATATTGTCAGGGCCCATAGCTTTTGCAGTATCCAGTGCCTTCAGTCATTTCTTGATATCACGTGGACTGAATCAAATTGGCTGAAGTCTGGCATCTGTGATGCTGGGGACTTCAGGAGGAGGCAGAGATGGATCATCAACTCGGCACTTCTGGCTGAAGATTGTTGCAAATGCTTCAGCCTTATCTTTTGCACTGATGTGCTGGGCTCCCCCATCATTGAGGATGGGGGTATTTGTGGAGCCACCTTCTCCAGTTAGTTGTTTAATTGTCCACCACCATTCTCGGCTGGATGTGGCAGGACTGCAGAACTTCGATCTGATCCGTTGGTTATGGGATCGCTTAGCTCTGTCTATCGCATACTGCTTACGCAGTTTGGCATGCAAGTAGTCCTCTGTTGTAGCTTCACCAGGTTGACACCTCATTTTGAGGTATGCCTGGTGCTGCTCCTGGCATGCCCTCCTGCACTCTTCATTGAACCAGGGTTGGTCTCCTAGCTTGATGGTAATGGTAGAGTGGGGGATATGCAGGCCATGAGGTTAGAGATTGTGGTTGAGTACAATTCTGCTGCTGCTGATGGCCCACAGCACCTCATGGATGCCCAATTTTGCTTTGCGAGATCTGTTCGAAATCTATCCCATTTAGCACGGTGATCGTGCCACATAACACGATGGACGGTATCCTCAATGTGAAGGCGGGACTTTGTCTCCACAAGGATTGTGCGGTGGTCACTCCTCCCAATACTGTCATGGACAGAAGCATCTGCGGCAGGCAGATTGGTGAGGACGAGGTCGAGTATGTTCTTCCCTCGTGTTGGTTCCCCCACCACCTGCCGCAGACCCAGTCTAGCAGCCATGTCCTTTAGGACTCTGCCAGCTCGGTCAGTAGTGGTGCTACCGAGCCACTCTTGGTGATGGACATTGAAGTCCCCCACCCAGAGTACATTTTGTGCCCTTGCTGCCCTCTGTGCTTCCACCAAGTGGTGTTCAACATGGAGGAGTACTGAGTCATCAGCTGAGGGAGGGTGGTAGGTGGTAATCAGTAGGAGGTTACCTTGCCCATGTTTGACCTGATACCATGAGACTTCATGGGGTCCGGAGTCGATGTTGAGGACTTCCAGGGCAACTCCCTTCCTACTGCACACCACTGTGCCACACCTCTGGTGGGTCTGTCCTGCCGGTGGGACAGGACGTACCCGGGGATGGTGATGGCAGTGTCTGGGACATTGTCTGTTAGGTATGATTCCGTGAGTATGACTGTCAGGCTGTTGCTTGACTAGTCTGTGGGACAGCTCTCCTAACTTTGGCACAAGCCCCCAGATGTTAGTAAGGAGGACCTTGCAGGGTCGACAGGGCTGGGTTTGCAGTTGTCGTTTCCGGTGCCTCGTTCGATGCCGGGTGGTCCGTCCGGTTTCATTCCTTTTTATAGAATTTGTAGCGGTTAGGTACAACTGAGTGGCTTGCTGGGCCATTTCAGAGGGCATGTAAGAGTTAACCACATTGCTGTGGGTCTGGAGGCACGTGTCGGCCAGACCAGGTAAGGACAGCAGATTTCTTTCCCTAAAGGACGTTAGTGAACCAGATGGGTTTTTAGAACATTCGACACCTTCTGCTGTGGTGGGATTCAAACCCATGTCCCCAGAGGAATACCCTGGGTCTCTGGGTTACTAGTCCAATGATAATACCACTACGCCACTGCCTACCCCTACTGTGAAACTTAAAATAGTTTACATAGAAAAGGAACAAGTAATACTATACGGTGGCAGTGGTGGGATATACTTTTCTGAAGACCACCAAATACTACATCGTGGCAATGTTTTTTTTTTTCTGAAGAGCACCAGGAGCAAACAAATAACAGCTATTGCTTACCTGGAGTGGCTGAAGGTTCAGGCAGAGAATAGTTGGCAGGAGACCTCAACAGGACTGCAGACAGAAAACTGGGAAGTGTTGAAGCTTTAAGTACAGTAGGCAAATTATCAGGACATTGGAGTTTTCAACTAATCTGGCAGTGATTGAAAATTTTGAAACGTAGTACAACCAGTTTTCCCGGTTCTTCTTTGCTTCATGGGTGGGGCCTTCTGCTGAAAAGAGCAGGAAGAGTGCAACAGCACCACTGGAGATCCAGAACAAAGTAAAAGGTTGGTTGTGGCAGCTGCTGGTACTGCAAACTGCAGTTCTGTGCAGAAACAAACCTCTGTTTTTAAAAAAACAATAACAAAACTAGCAGTGTAAAAAAAAAATGCTATCATCGCTCTTAAAAGGGGCAGGCTGACAAAAACAAACCTGTCTTTTTAAAAAAAAAACTGTACCTCAGACAGAAAATCTGCAAAGCAGAGAGCCTTTAAAAGAAGTGTGCATGTGAAAAAGAAAATCTGCAAAAAGTCTTTTGGTTATTTAAAAAAAAAAGGTAGGATCATCCAGAAAATGGCTTTCATGTATCCAGTTATGGATTGGAAAGCATCGGACATAGTGTCCGAATTTGAACTGTTTAGACAGCGGATGGAAATGACTTCCTGGATCAAGAAGTGAACAAATGAGTGAATTTTCAAGCTGTGAAAATTAAAAATGCACTGGGCAACGAGGGCCTGCAATGAATCAATGCATCAGGATTGTCAGCTGAGGATCAGAAGGACCATAGCAAGTTATGGGTATTCCTGGAGGAGCAACTGAAGGTAAACGTCAATCTCTGAGTCCATTGGCTTGAGCTCATGACCTACCGGCAAAGGCAAGATGAGTTCATTGACCAGTTCATTACAAGGTGCTGAGACAAAGTTCAAGATTGCAACTTCGTAGACATTGAAATGTTGGAACACATTATAGAGCTAGTAATGTCTATCCCATTAGAGGTCTTTCAAAAAGACCTGCTAGAAAAGAAAGGGCACACCATAGATGCACTAAGAAATGATGGAAAGAAATTTGAAGCCATCGTGGCTAGGCGCCAACAATTACAGGCATTGGGGGTAGCTACGACAATTGGTATGTTAACCAAGGCTCACAAGTATGCTAAGCCTTGTGGCAAATATGGCCTAACTCACCCAATTCACAGATGTCCACTTTACCAGGACCAGTGCAAAGCTTGTGGCATGAGTACATTGGGCAAGGCAGTGCAGAAGGCTGAGCTCAGATGCTGCACACAAGAATGGTGGTACATCACACGCAGAGAACATCTGCAAGACAGGATGGCAAACGCAACAACAGGATGCCAACACAGAAGAGCCCAAGCAGATACATCAGGTCAGCAGAGAGACAGGTTGTCAGGAGGACACTGATGAAGAGTACGCTCGTGTGAACAGCGAGCAGGCATTTCACATTGTTAATTTGGATCAACATGTCGATGCTAGTACGCAACCTGAGGCATTCACCATGGTCAGGATTAAGTGTCCGCAGAAGAGTGGCAAGCATAAGCTCAGTAAAAATTGTTTGCACTTGCTGTGATGTTCTGCCCATCTATGTTTTGAAGGACATGTACCCAAAGAAATGGGAATCTGACACGACCCACCACAGCGAGGCTGACTGACTACAATGGTTCTTCAATCAAATGCATTGGAACAATAACATTACAGTGCAGCTATGGGAGCTCCAAATGGCCACCACAATAGTTTGATATTGTAGACACAACTGCACCAGCTGTCACAGGAGCTCCAGTATGCTGAAAATTACAAAATCGTCAAAATACATGAGGTCAGCACCACACCGAAAGGTATGGAAGGTTGTAACAGTGCGTTGAGTCAGAGACCTGAAACTATTTTACCCAGACAGGTTTGATGCAATCGGCAATTTCCAGGTGTGATTTTCAGAGGGAAATGAGTCCTGCTACCCAAAGCTCTGCATTCGGATATTCTAACCCAACTGCATCAGGGCATTTGCAAATGGAACATACCAGACGTCTTACCAGAGAGAATTAGAATTAGAACATTACAGCGCAGTACAGGCCCTTCGGCCCTCGATGTTGCGCCGACCTGTGAAACCATCTGACCTACACTATTCCATTTTCTTCCATTTGTCTATCCAATGACCACTTAAATGCCCTTAAAGTTGGCGAGTCTACTACTGTTGCAGGCAGGGCGTTCCACGCCCCTACTACTGAGTAAAGAAACTACCTCTGACATCTGTCCTATATCTATCACCCCTCAACTTAAAGCTATGTCCCCTCGTGTTTGCCATCACCATCCGAGGAAAAAGACTCTCACTATCCACCCTATCTAACCCTCTGATTATCTTATATGTCTCTATTAAGTCACCTCTCCTCCTCCTTCTCTCCAGCGAAAACAACCTCAAGTCCCTCAGCCTTTCCTCATAAGACCTTCCCTCCATACCAGGCAACATCCAAGTAAATCTCCTCTGCACCCTTTCCAAAGCTTCCACATCCTTCCTATAATGCGGTGACCAGAACTGCACGCAATACTCCAGGTGCGGCCTCACCAGAGTTTTTTACAGCTGCAGCATGACCTCGTGGCTCCGAAACTCGATCCCCCTACTAATAAAAGCTAACACACCATATGCCTTCTTAACAGCCCTATTAACCTGGGTAGCAACTTTCAGGGATTTATGTACCTGGACACCAAGAATCTTCCCATTAGCCCAGTACTCTGCATTCCTGTTACTCCTTCCAAAGTGAATCACCTCACACTTTTCCGCATTAAACTCCATTTGCCATCTCTCAGCCCAGCTCTGCAGCCTATGTCCCTCTGTAACCTACAACATCCTTCGGCACTATCCACAACTCCACCGACCTTCGTGTCATCCGCAAATTTACTATCCCACCCTTCTACACCCTCTTCCAGGTCATTTATAAAAATGACAAACAGCAGTGGCCCCAAAACAGATCCTTGCAGTACACCACTAGTAACTAAACTCCAGGATGAACATTTGCCATCAACCACCACCCTCTGTCTTCTTTCAGCTAGCCAATTTCTGATCCAAAGCTCTAAATCACCTTCAACCCCATACTTCCGTATTTTCTGCAATAGCCTACCGTGGGGAACCTTATCAAACGCCTTACTGAAATCCATATACACCACATCCACTGCTTTACCCTCATCCACCTGTTTGGTCACCTTCTGGAAAAACTCAATAAGGTTTGTGAGGCACGACCTACCCTGCACAAAACCGTGCTGACTATCGCTAATGAACTTATTCTTTTCAAGTTGATTATAAATCCTATCTCTTATAACCTTTTCCAACATTTTACCCACAACCGAAGTAAGGCTCACAGGTCTATAATTACCAGGGCTGTCTCTACTGCCCTTCTTGAACAAGGGGACAACATTTGCTATCCTCCAGTCTTCCGGCACTATTCCTGTTGACAATGACGACATAAAGATCAAGGACAAAGGCTCTACAATCTCCTCCCTGGCTTCCCAGAGAATCCTAGGATAAATCCCATCTGGCCCAGGGGATTTATCTATTTTCACACTTTCCAAAATTGCTAACACCTCCTCCTTGTGAACCTCAATCCCATCTAGCCTAGTAGTCTGAATCTCAGTATTCTCCTCGACAACATTTTCTTTCTCTAGTGTAAATACTGACGAAAAATATTCATTTAACGCTTCCCCTATCTCCTCTGATTCCACACAACTTCCCACTACTATCCTTGATTGGCCCTAATCTAACTCTAGTTATTCTTTTATTCCTGATATACCTATAGAAAGCCTTAGGGTTTTCCTTGATCCTATCCGCCAATGACTTCTCGTGTCCTCTCCTCGCTCTTCTAGGCTCTCCCTTTAGATCCTTCCTGGCTAGCTTGTAACACTCAAGCGCCCTAACTGAGCCTTCACGTCTCATCCTAACATAAGCCTTCTTCCTCTTGACAAGCGCTTCAACTTCTTTAGTAAACCACGGCTCCCTCGCTCGACAACTAATCGCATCATAATTTCCTTTCCCCCAGCTATAATTCTTGCCCTGCGGTATATACCTGTCCCTGCCCATCGCTAAGGTAAACCTAACCGAATTGTGATCACTATCACCAAAGTGCTCACCTACATCTAAATCTAACACCTGGCCGGGTTCATTACCCAGTACCAAATCCAATGTGGCATCGCCCCTGGTTGGCCTGTCTCCCTGCTGTGTCAGAAAACCCTCCTGCACACACTGGACAAAAACTGACCCATCTAAAGTACTCGAACTATAGTATTTCCAGTCAATATTTGGAAAGTTAAAGTCCCCCATAACAACTACCCTGTTACACTCGCTCCTGTCGAGAATCATCTTCGCTATCCTTTCCTCTACATCTCTGGAACTATTCGGAAGTCAATAGAAAACTCCCAACAGGGTGACCTCTCCTCTCCTGTTTCTAACCTCGGCCCATACTACCTCAGTAGAGTCCTCAAACGTCCTTTCTGCCGCTCTAATACTCTCCTTGATTAACAATGCCACACCCCTCCCCCCTCTTTTCCCATCTTCTCTGTTCTTACTGAAACATCTAAATCCCGGAACCTGCAACATCCATTCCTGCCCCTGCTCTACCCATGTCTCCGAAATGGCCACAACATCGAGATCCCAGGTACCAACCCATGCTGCAAGCTCACCCACCTTATTCCGGATGCTCCTGGCTTTGAAGTAGACACACTTTAAACCAAGTTCATGCTTGCCAGTGCCCTCTTGCGTCCTTGTAACCTTATCCCTGACCTCACTACGCTCAACATCCTGTACACTGGAACTACAATTTAGGTTCCCATTCCCCTGCTGAATTAGTTTAAACTCCCCCGAAGAGCACTAGCAAATCTCCCCCCCCCAGGATATTGGTACCCATCTGGTTCAGGTGAAGACCATCCTGTTTGTGGAGGTCCCACCTACCCCAGAAAGAGCCCCAATTATCCAGGAAACCAAAACCCTCCCTCCTACACCATCCCTGCAGCCACGTGTTCAAATCCTCTCTCTCCCTATTCCTCGCTTCGCTAGCACGTGGCATGGGCAACAAACCAGAGATAACAACTCTGTTTGTTCTCGCTCGAAGCTTCCACCCTAGCTCCCTGAATTTCTGCCTTAAATCCCCATCTCTCTGCCCACCTATGTCGTTGGTGCCTATGTGGATCATGACTTGGGGCTGCTGCCCCTCCCCCTTAAGGATCCCAAAAACACGATCCAAGACATCATGAATCCTGGCACCTGGGAGGCAACACACCAACCGTGAGTCTCTCGTTCCCACAGAACCTCCTATCTGTTCCCCTAACTATGGAGTCCCCAATGACTAATGCTCTGCTCCTCTTCCCCCTTCCCTTCTGAGCAACAGGGACAGACTCTGTGCCAGAGACCTGTACCCCATTGCTTACCCCTGGTAAGTCGTCCCCTGCAACAGTATCCAAAACGGTATACCTGTTGTTGAGGGAAACGGCCACAGGGGATCCCTGCACTGCCTGCTGGTTCCCTCCTTCCCCTAACGGTAACCCATCTACCTACTTCTTTTACCGGAGGTGTGACTGCCTCCCTTTAACTCCCCTCAATAACCCCCTCCGCCTCCCGAATGATCCGAAGTTCATCCAGCTCCAGTTCCCTAACGCGGTTCTCGAGGAGCTGGAGTTGAGGGCACTTCCCGCAGATGCAGTCAGCAGGGACACTCTTGGCGACCCTTAGCTCCCACATTCTGCAGGAGGAACATTCAACTGCCTTAACCTCCATTCCCACTATTCTAAATTCCCAACAAATCTACTGAAAAACCCCCCAAAAAAGTCAAAACTTGTTAGCTTAGCAATCCAACGGACAGAACTTTTTAAATAAAAAGCTTACCTTATCAACACACAAGAGTCCTTTTTTTTTGGTTAGAGGAGGAGGGTGGTTGGGAGACACCACACGTGTAGTGTCTCGGGTACAGCCACCGCCCAAATATATAGTTTTTACTTACCCAGCAGTCCCCTGGTCCTCCGAAAACAAAAGGGAATTAACTTTAACTTACACTGAAACTGACCTCCCAGCTGCAAGTTCGCTCCGCACCTCCGCTTCTGTCAAAGCTGCTGCAACCAAAAGAGTCTACTGGTGAGGAATCAACAATGATGAGGTGGTGAAATCCGGTGAGGCAGGTCAAAATAGCCAGTCGTACTTTTATTAAGCTTTCCAAACAAGGAAAGATGAAGGCATCATATGACAAGCAAGCAGGCCCGAAGGTCAGAGTCCTCAATCGTGCATCGGGAACTTGGTATCGTGCAGACGTTGTTAGGGCATGTGAGCAGACCAGATCGTACATGGTCCAGACAGCCAATGGTGCAATTCTCAGATGGAACCAAAGTCAACTCCGATGTATGACAATGCTACATGTGACAACCCTGTGGCATTGTGAACACGTTCAATGACCAAGTATGAAGATGAAAGTACAGAGGCTAGAGCACAGAGGAAGAACACGTTAACCAGAGTTCCGAGTCACCAGAGTCTCAGGAGTCGTCAAGATGAGCTCAACTCTGAAAAGAGGTTCCTGATAAGCTCAGGACGAATAAGAAAACCTACTATCTTTTTAGAGTGTTAGATTTACTCACTAGTAAATAATATTTTGTTTTAATCATGGATAGTTAGTCTGAACTGCAACATCAGTGTATGTTCATGTTTTTATCTTTTGGGGAAAAAAGGGGATGTTGTGGGCCCACCTTCAGAGGTTTTTAGTGAAGATCACTGGAGGAAATGATATCATGTTTTCCCCTTCTCTCCACCATCAGACAGAAGTAAACAAATAACAAGATGTTACTTATAACTATGCTCTTTGATTGTAGATTCTGACATTCTTGACAGTTCAGTGACCATGAATAACCCCTAATTGAGGAGCGCAAGAGCTACATCAACCCCTTTATCACTGTCTCTCCGCCCTTGCTCATCAGCTCTTGAAACCCTCATGCATGACGTTACCTCCATACTCGACTATTCTAATGCTCTCATGGCTGCCCCTCCCATCTTTCATCCTTTCTAAACAAGAACTCATCCAAACTCTGCTGCCCTCTCTTGACTCTCATTGGGTCCTATTCACACATCACCTCTGTGCTCAGTGACCGACATTGGCTCCTGGTTTGCCAACGCCTCAATTTAAAAATTCTCGCCCTTGTTTTTCAAAACCATCCCTCTCTGTAACATCATCCTCCGAGATCTCTTTGCTCCAATATTCTGGCCTCTTGCACATCCAGTTTTCATTACTGCAGCACTGCCTACATCTGCCTGGGCCCTAAGCTCTGGAATTCTCTCTCTAAACCTCTCCTCCTTTGTGTCTCTCACACTCTGCCTTTTTAAGATGCTGCTTAAAACTGACGTCTTTGACCAAGGTTTTGGTCACCTGTCCTAATATGACCTCCAGCGACTTAGTGTCAAATTTTGTTAATGCTCCTGTGAAATGCCTTGGGATATTTTGCTAGTTTATAGGCACCATATCAATGCAATTTGTTGCCATGATCTCTGTGACTGTGTATTACAAGTGATGCTAGTGTTTTGTTAGATTCAAATACAGATTGGCAGCATCCCACAGGCAAGATATGAAATCCTGTCTCTTTCAATCCTTTTGAAAAGAAATACTTCTCAAGGAGATAGAGGTCCTTCTGGCTTCTGTTTACCATCTGCCATCTGCTGATGGTTCAATTTCACCTTCCATTCAAATACCATCAGCAGAATCTAATCTAGATTGAATATGCCATGTGATTGGCACATCAATTGCAATCATGAGGATTGAGTAAGAAGCAAAAAATAGTGTGTGTCATGGCCAAAAAAACAGCGCTCTCCTTTGCAATTGCGAATGGCCACTCTCGAGCTGCTTTGCTCTCTAACTTCAGGCGATGCCCATTTGGAGCCTGTCTAACTTTTCATAATGACCTGGGAAGCACTTGTGCAACACAGGCTGGCACATTTGACCAGTCCGCGTACTGTCAATGTTTAGTGCCTTAAACTGATTGTAATATTGGCTGCTTGAATGTGCCAGTTGGAACAGACTCAAACAGGAAACTGTCTGCTTGGTTCGTCTGCCACCCATTGTTCAGCAAATATACAAGTGTCCTCTGGGTGCTGGCACAGCTATGTTCAGCGTTCTCACACACAACACAGGAACAGGAGGAGGCCATTCAGCCCCTTGAGCTTGTTCTGCCATTGAATTAGATCACAGCTGATATGTATCTCAACTCCACTTAACTACCCCGGTTCCATGTAACTTAATGCCCTGGTCCAACAAAAATCTATCAATCTCAGCTTTGAAATTTGTGGTGGTGTATTCCAGACTTCCAGTACTTTTTTTGTGTGAAGAAGTGTTCCCTGTATGACCCTAGCTTGAAATTTATGCCCCCTTGTTCTAGTCTCCCCTCATCAGGGGAAATAGTGTATCTTTACCCTATCAATTCCTTTGATGATCTTGCACACCTCTATTAGGTAATCCCTAATCATCTGGACTCTGGGTAATTCAAGCCTAGTCTATGCATCCTGTCCTCATAATTTAACCCTTTTAGCCCCCCTATCATTCTGGTGAAACTGCTGCACTCCCACCGCAGGCATCCACAAAGCTATTATATATATCTTAGCGGAGGTGCAGTGCGCTACTTTTGGGGTGATCCTCAGACACCATCTGCACTGATAGGAAATTTGTGGAAGCACCGCACATGATCTTTGTCAATTTAGAAAGAATTAACTTAAAATCAGCCCTTATAACTTAAAAGATTTACATTTCTATAGCACCTTTTAAAGACCTCTGACATGCTTTACAGCTAATGAAAGGCTTTTGAAGAGACCTCATGCACTAAAGTTGGAATTGACAGTTAACTTGCATACAGCAAGCTCCCAGAAACAGCAATATGATCAGATAATCTGTTTTTCAAGTGTCAGCTGAGGGATAAGTACTGGCCATCACACTCGAGAAATCCCCTGCTCTTCAAAATCGTGTCAGCTGATCTTTTACCTGCAAGGGCAGACGAAGCTTTGGTTTAACCTCTGACCATACAACACCTGCTGAGTACTGTCCTAAAGTGTCAGCCTAGATCTGTGTTTTTATGTTCCCAGAGTGGGGTTTGAAACTACAACCTTTCTGCTCATTGCTGAGATTGTACTACTAACCAAGCCACACAGTTAAACTCTTATAATAAAAGCAAAATACTGCGGATGCTGGAAATCTGAAATAAAAACAAGAAATGCTGGAACCACTCAGTAGGTCTGGCAGCATCTGTGGAAAGAGAAGCAGAGTTAACGTTTCGGTTCAGTGACCCTTCTTCGTCACTCTATCGTCACTGTATTCTTTCCCCCAGCTGTTCAACCACACTGTCAAAATATCGACTCCACACAGTGGATCCTGACCTACGCCCAAAACTACGCTCACCCGCCACCCTCAGATTTGTGAAACCCAAGGTTAAAGTTGAAATAACCCATTGACATTTCGAAAGCCTTTTCTTTAGTTGAGCAAACCATGATAAATAAGGGTCAAGGCACAAGTGCAGGACACCACTGAGGCTGAAAGGAGTTAAAAAGAACACAAGGTAATTCAGGAAGCAACAATGAAATGACATCAAGCATGGGTTTTAAAGGCTGAGGGTTATGATGAATAGTTAAGACTGAGGAAGATGAGGCATTCCATCACTGAGGTGTTTGACAAGGATGAATTGGAGTAGAAAACTCGGTCTAAATATCAACAAAGTGAGGATATAGGGAACGAAGCAGTTGGTTCAGAAAAAGATGCATTTATATAACGCCGTTCACGGCCTCAAGACATTCCAAAGTGCTTACCAGTCAACTAAGAAATTTTGAAATATAATCACTGTTGTAATATAGGTGAATTTGCACATAGCAAGGTCCCACACAACAATATGATAACGACCAGATTATCTTGTTTAGTGACGGTGGCTGAAGGATAAATATTGGCCAGAACACTAGAGTGAACTCTGCTGGTTTTCAAAATAGTGCCATGGGTTCTTTGACATCCACCCAATAGGGCAGAGGGGCCTCTTCTGAGCAACTCATCTGAAATCCAACAGTGTAGTACTCGCTCAGTACTCACACTGGAAAAGGGGCTCAAGTGTCTGGAGTGGGATTTGAACCCACAACCTTCAGGCTCAGAGGTGACTGTGCGGCAGCTGACACTGCGAGTGGCATATCAATGGCAGGTGTGCCATTCCGCAAGAACAATAAAGGAAAGTTCAGTGGAGCACGAGCCATTGCGATTTCGAAAAAGCAACTGAGAAGGGAAATTATTATGGCGAGTAGGGCAAGGAGGAGCCTGGGAGGTGAAAGAGGGATCTTTGCTGCATGGAGTGCAGTGTAAACGTAACATAGCATTTCAGCATGGGCTTCATTCAAAATGATCACCAACGGCATCATTAATCTGTTAATTGCTGCAGTATACAGATTGCTTTATGTCCTCATTATTCACCATACTCCACTGTGTATAACTGAAGCTCCTTATTACACCATTATTGTGTCATCAGCATGCCCTTTACTGCATTGATTGAAGTAATGGCCTGATTATATTGTTGTATTCACTTAAATGGTAATTGAAAGAATCTGTTGAATACTTACTGTTCAGAGGCCTATACTCAGTCAGAATCACACCCAAAATGTTCACTGCTACCTCAAGGGTTTCTAAATATTTGTCTGGGAGCATCGCTGAGTTATTGTCCACCCCTCGTTGCCCTAAGAAAGTGGTGGGCCTTTTCCATTTGCATGCCAGCTTGGCTCAGTTGGCAGTAAAGTTATCTCTGCATGGAGAAGTCATGGGTTTGAGCCCCATTCTAGGGACAGTGTTCCAGATGCTGTCTTTCAGATGAAAGCCTCACCTACCTGTTCAAGTGGGCAGAACAGCCCCCATGGCATGCTTTGAAGAAAAGCAATAATTGTTACTCAGCTGTCTGCCTCAAAGCTGTTCATGGGATCTTGCTGTGCATAAATTAGTTGCTGTGTTCATCTCAGTACAAGTTGGAAAGTAATTTGGTGTCTCTGAAGTATGTTGGGAGGCTCCAAGGACATGACAGATACAGTCGAATAGAATCTTAGTGCAGAAGGAGGCCTTTGGCTCATCGTGCATGTCCTGCCTCTTCAAAAGAACATTCCAATTAGCCCGACTTCCCAGCTCGTCGATCTCTCCTGTTGAAGTATATGTTCAAATTCCCTTTGATAGTTACTATTGAAGCTGCTTCCACCTGCCTTTCAGAGCAATACATTCCAGATCATTTAAAAAAACACTTGGATATGCATTTGGTTTCTGTTTCCTTTTGTGGCCAGCATGGACACGATGAGCTGAATGGTCTCCTGTGCTGTAAATCTTTCTAAGTTTCTATCATAACTTGTGAATACATTTTTCGTCATTTCCTCCAACCACCCTGAAATTTTGTCAATTACCTTAAATCGGTGTCCTCTAGTTACCAACCTTCCTGCCAGTGGAAACCGTTTCTCCTTATTTACTCTATCAAAATGCGTCATAAGTTTGAACACCCATATCAAATTTCCCATTCACCACCTCTGCTAAGGACAACGATCCCAGCTTCTCAAGTCTCTTCTCATAACTGAAGTCCCTCATCCCTGTAAATACAAATTCTTGCACTCTTTAATGTCTCCAGCTCGCGAAAGAATGTCGTGAGAATTGTCTTGGTGATGGCAAGAGCAAGAGCAGACTGGGGCAGGGAGAGATTTTCAAATTGATCTTCTGGCACTGGATTAATTTGTAAGGTCGGGCAATCCCAACATACACAGTTGGACTCTACAGTAACGTGTTGGATGGCCACCTGAGAGAAATAGACTTGCACGGCTATGGGGATCAAACCAGGGAATGCAACTGACTGCATAGCTCTGTGCAGAGCTGGCATGGACTCAATGGGCTCCATGACTAGATACCAGCAGTCCCGCATTATTCATTGGGTCAAAACTTCTGGTATTTCAGTCTGGGGCCCTGATCAGTAGACTGAAGCCTGTTAGCAATTTTGATCAAGTTATTTCTAAAAATAAGCATCATTTCATCTTTTCAATGGGGATTGCTATCTTTTCTGTGACAAACCCTTCTGTCCTGAAGCTGCTCACTCCTGGCAGAGATAGAGGTTCCGCACATGCCAGTAGATCTCCGGTGCATTGTCCAAGTGGCAGTTCTCCGTTTATCAGACTATTCAAACATGGGTAGCAACAGATGTGCGTGGCCCCGTGCTCACCCAATATGCTTTCTGTGGAGGAGGTGACTGAATAGTGATCAGGAGCTTAGAAACATAGAAAAATTTATGTGCCAGCCTAATCCCACCTTCCAGCTCTTGATCCATCGCCCTGTTGGTTACAGCATCCCAAGTGTATATGCAAATGTTTATTTAAATGCGGCAAGAATTTTTGCTTCTACCACCTTTTTCAGGCAGAGTTCTAAGCCCCCCAATCCTCAACTCCCCCCAATCCTCAACTCCCCCCAATCCTCAACTCCCCCCAATCCTCAACTCCCCCCAATCCTCAACTCCCCCCAATCCTCAACTCCCCCCAATCCTCAACTCCCCCCAATCCTCAACTCCCCCCAATCCTCAACTCCCCCCAATCCTCAACTCTCCCCTCCCCCCAATCCTCAACTCTCCCCTCCCCCCAATCCTCAACTCTCCCCTCCCCCCAATCCTCAACTCTCCCCTCCCCCCAATCCTCAACTCTCCCCTCCCCCCAATCCTCAACTCTCCCCTCCCCCAATCCTCAACTCTCCCCTCCCCCCAATCCTCAACTCTCCCCTCCCCCCAATCCTCAACTCTCCCCTCCCCCCAATCCTCAACTCTCCCCTCCCCCCAATCCTCAACTCTCCCCTCCCCCCAATCCTCAACTCTCCCCTCCCCCCAATCCTCAACTCTCCCCTCCCCCCAATCCTCAACTCTCCCCTCCCCCCAATCCTCAACTCTCCCCTCCCCCCAATCCTCAACTCTCCCCTCCCCCCAATCCTCAACTCTTCTCCCCCCCCCCCCAACTCTCCCCAATTACTTTAAATCAATGCATGGCTCCTGGTTATTGACCTTTCTACTCGGGGAAATAGGTCCTTCTGATCCACTCCAGAGCTGTACAGAGTACTCTAGTTGTGGTCTAACTAGTGTCTTATACAGTTCTAGCCTAACGTCCCTGCTTGATTTCCTTGCTTTCCAACTGCCATCTTCCTAGCCCAAGTACACTGAAGCCAAGTGTCGCAACCCTACTGTTGTCCCAGCGACAGTCCAGGGAATGGATCTAGGAACTTCTGGCCTAAGCATCTCAAAGACTTTGTCTGAAAAACTATCTCATGTCACAGGGAGAAAATGAGCAGAAGCTGGAAGGGATAAAACTAAAAAGAGAAATTTGAAAAATGCAAACATAGAGGAAGTTTGCCCAATCCTGAACTATTTGAAGGAGGATGTTGGATAGTTTGACACTCAACCATCATTGGGGGCCATTTGTCTTCTGTCACATGCTGTGCTGGCAATGAACTTAATGTTCAAGTTTACTTGTAGCTCATTAAGAACAAATTCATTCCTAATTGCTCGTCCATTAACTTTTGTCATCTCCAATCTCTCTCCCATTAGGTGCTAATGGGCACTGCAGTAGTCTTAGCAGACAGGAATGACGACCATCAAGTCAATTGGAGATGTTGGCATTGATGCTCCACTAGACACTGTATGGGCCTGAGGCAAAGCAAAAGGGCAACATCGTCAACCCTCCGCAGCTGAACTCAAAAGTCCAAACCGCTTGAATGCTAATCCCAACTTGAGTGACCCAACCGTTTGGACTTTGATCTGGACAGTCTTTTTGAAAGGTGCGACCGCACAGAATGAGGACTTTCAGCCCAGCTGGCCTGTGCTAGCTCTTTGAAAGAGCTATCCGATTAGTCCCACTGCCCCCTGCGCGCTCTTCATAGCTCTGCAATATTTTCCTTTCCGAGTCTTTGTCCAATTCCCTTTTGCAAGTTATGACTGAATCTGCTTCCACGACCCTTTCAGGCAGCGCATTCCAGATCATAACTCACTTTACTAAAAAAAAAAAAATCCTCATCTTCATGGTTCTTTTGCCAATTGTATTAAATCTGTGTCCTTTGGTTACTGACTGTCCTGCCAGTGGAAACACTTTTCTGCGCTTACTCCATTCAAACGCTTCAAAACCCCTAACTGTTTGAAGAATGAAATTGGAGTGATGGAAAATTTGGCTTTCGACCGCTATGAAATTTTTGAGTCATAAAGTCATTTAGAGCATAGAAGGAGGCCATTTGGCCCATTGAGTCCAAACAGGCTCTCTACAGAGCAATTCAGTCAGTCCCACTCTCCCACTTGATCCCCATAGCCCTGCAAGTTTATTTCCTTCAAGTGCCCATCCAATTTCCTTTCGAAATCCTTGTCTCTGCTTCCACTACCCTTGTGGGCAGTGAGTTCCAGGTCATCACCATAAAAAATTTCCTCCTCATATTCCCCTGCATCTCTTGCCTAAAAGCTTCAATCTGTCCTTGTACTACGAGTTAATGTCTAAGTTACCTAAGCCTGCCATAATCTTATACACCCCTATCAAATCTCCTCTTGCTCCAGGGAGAACAACCCCAGCTTCTCCAAACTAATCTTGTAACTAAAATGCCCCATCCCTGGAAGCATTCTGGTAAATCTCCTTTGGACCTGCTCAAGGACACATCCTTCCTGTAATGTGGTGCCCAGAACTGGAAGCAATACTCCAGTTGGGGCCTAATCAGGGCTTTATAGAGTTTCAGAATAGCTTCCCTGCATTTGTATTCTATGCCTCTATTTATGAAGCCCAAGATCCCCTACGCTTTGCTAACCACTCTCAATATGTCCTCTACCTTCAGAGATCGATGCACAAGCACTCTAAGTCCCTTCGCTCCTGCACACTTTAGAACTGTGCCACTAAGTATATATTGCATCACCTGACACTTGTCCAGCTGTTCTGCTCCCCTATCTCTGTTCTGTTGCAGGCAGTTCATACCATCCTCACCACTGCACCTCCATGTTTGGTATCATTGGCAAATTTTGAAATTCTACTCGATTGCAAATGATCATCTCCATCGCCTCATTTGAAAATTCCATCTTAGCTCTTTCAGCCCTGTCTTATTTGCAGTCAAGAGTCAAGGTAGCAGTTCTATACCCACTAACCTCCACAAAACCTCCCCAACCAAAATCAGAACTCCTAACCTTCTGAAAGTAAAAAGACAACGTCAGGAAACAGACTGCAGGGTCTGAAAGAGAAGGGGGACTGATTGACATTTTGGATTGGGCTCTTCAAATGAACCATCCCAATCAAATGAACAACGTGAAGAATGAAAGGACATGCACTTAGATTGTGTCTTATCCTCTCAGCGAAATGCTTGCCATTTCCACCCCCAATAAAATTATCGAGGTACACATTAGCCATGGTAGAACAGCCCCAAGGGGCTGAATGGCCTACTCCTGCTCCTAATGATCCTTATTAGTTCACACAAATGAACAGTTCAGTTGGTCAACTATTTACAATTGTTAACTCCTTTGGTACTGGTAGTTACCCTGTACTCTATACTCTTCACCTGTTATCCCATCTTCTTTGAGTTAGATTTAGAATGGGCTCCTCCTAAACCAGTTTTGTTCTGTTGAAGGATCTCAGCTCCAACAACTATCCATCCTGTCCCTGTACAAATGCTGACTTAACTCTTTTCCCCAACATTTTAGTTTTTTAATTTTGGATTTACAGCTGTAACATTTGTGTTCTGTTCAGCTTGTATGTGGAAACTGATAGTCTGCAGTAGCACTGTTGGAATTGACTGCCTCGAGAGCCCGGACCACTATTGAAATCACTGTCCATAGATCCAGGATTACTGTTGGAATCTCTGCCCTTTCTCTGCAGGGATGCCTGTTTCAGAGGACCTCTGTTCCCCTCTCTTGTAATATCCATTTGACTCTTCTAGTCTGGTCGCTCTGACTGTTCCTTTCCCTCTTGTTCAGGACTACAACCCTGCAGTCCTATTAAGGGATATTTACTGGTTTCCTGTCGGTTCCGATGAAGGGTCTCCAGCCAGAACTTTGGTTTCGCTTTCAAATAATGCCAGGTGTTTTATGTATTTGACCTAACTGAGGCCTTTAGAAATATAAAGGTTTGGTAGAGAAGTAGAGATATTTCTACTTGTTGAGAGCCCGAAACTAGGGGCCATAAATATGAGATAGCTGCGAATAAATCCAATAAGGAATTCAGGAGCATTATCTTTACCCAGAGAGTGGGGAGAAAGTGGAACTCGCTGCCACATGGAGTAGTTGAGGTGAATAGCATAGATGCATTTAAAAGAAAGCCAGAAAAGTGCATAAGGGAGAAAGGAATAGAGAGTTATGATAGTGAGTTGAAGAGAGTGGGAGAAGGTTTGTGTGAAGCATAAACACTGGCATGGACCTGATGAGCTGAATCGTCTGTTACTTTGCCTTTTCAACTTTTAAAACCACCTCCCTCCGCCCAATTCTGAAATGAAAGGAGTCTCAGCTGTTGATTATTTAGCACTATGTTACTCAGAGGCCACGAAAGTGTTTGGCATAGAGCATGATGCATTATGAGCATTTCTTCAATTTTTGAGGTCAGAGCTGAGAAAGCATTTTCCTACCCCTCATCTGTGCTGTACTTGACCAGGGAGGATGTGATGACCATGCTTATTGGAAAATTGCTTCTTTCCTCCTGCATGTTAATGAGCCCAGTATCCAACCGCTAAGATGGCAGAGATTTCTGTGGTGTGTGAAGCCGTCTAACACATTGGAAGGGGAAAGTGGCGTCTACAAGAGCAGGTGGGTCTCTGCGAGTGTCCCACTTCTGTCAAATGGCTTCAGAGAGAAGGAGAATGGGGCTGTGATTCTTACTGCAGCACACAGTTAACTTCAAGCATATTCAATGTGCCAGAAACAAGGGATATATATTTTAGTCAGGTCATGAGTTAGTGCCTGTGTCTAATGGTGAACATATGTATATGCCTCTGTACTTTGAGTGCGTGTGCACACCTCTCTGTATATGCACCACTGAGTTGAGTGCCTTTGTATTTCTGTTTTTAATACATATTCACTTACAACTGTAATTAGGTAGCCTTGTATCATAAAAAGATCAACTCCCTGACAGAAGTCCTGGTATATGGCAATCTCCTTCGTGGAGGAGAAACTAGGAAAAACACTCTGGCTTAATTTACTGCACTGGCATGCATAACTTCCCTATAGCATAGTTGCGAGTCACTAGAACTCTGAATAGAACAAGTTAAAGGATCCCTGTCACAGTTCAGGCAGTATATACACTGGGGACGGGCGATTTGTACCCGTCGTCCCTACCCACCTTTCTCCCCTACGTTTCCAGGTCATGGCAATCCCCTCTATATGCCAGACTTTCCATGCTTCTCTTACCTTCTATTCTCCTGTTGCCATTCACACCTCCTCTGGGCCCATCTTTTGTCTCTGTACCTGTCCCATTACCACCCCTATGCCCCCTACCCTATCACGGACACAGATATTCTGTTCTTCTCCGCACCCATTTCCTCAATTCTATATTTGCTTAAAAGCCATTGCCCTGAAACATTAACTCTGCTTTCTCCACAGATGCTGCCTGACCTACTGTGTGCTGGCCATAATTTTCTGGTTTTGAACATGGAATAACAGCTTAGTTCAGCTTTGAATATAATCGGTTTAATTTTGTGAAACGCCTGGCGAGATTGGAGTTGCATTTTCATGTGGCCTTGTTATGGGCGGGACTCCCACAAACTGCATTGGGTGCAAGAAAGCTATCCAATATGGATTTAAGTTCTGTTCTATCTAGAGCTCAAGACTTGAGATTTGCTCCCAGCTCTTTCATCTGCAGAACCTCCTAGAATTTACAATGCAAAAACAGGCCATTCAGCCCAACTGGTCTGTCTCAATGTTCATGGTTCCCATGAGCTTCCTCCTGCCATATTTCAACTCGCCCTATCAGAATACCCTTCTATTCCTTTCTCACTAATGTACTTAACGAGCTGTCCGTTAGTGACATCTATGCAATTCACCTCAACTACTCCATGTAGCACCGAGTTCCACATTTTTGTTACTCACTGGAGAAAGAAGTCATTTCACACAATCCCCCCCACCACCCTGGATTAAGTTATGAGAAAACCTTATTTGGACAAGTGAGCTCTGTTTCCTCTGGCTTCCAACTTCTCTGTCCAGTGCAGTTTCTGTTGTCGCTCTGCAGATGCATTGACCTAGAAGAATAGCAAAGACTGAAACAGCTTCAGGAATGCTGTCACAGGTCCCAAGTAGTTTTTAGTTTTAGAGATACAGCACTGAAACAGGCCCTTCGGCTCACCAAGTCTGTGCCGACCATCAACCACCCATTTATACTAATCCTACATTAATCCCATATTCCTACCACATCCCCAACTGTCCCTATATTTCCCTACCACCTACCGATACTAGGGGCAATTTATAATGGCCAATTTACCTATCAACCTGCAAGTCTTTGGCATGTGGGAGGAAACCGGAGCACCCGGAGGAAACCCACGCAGACACAGGGAGAACTTGCAAACTCCACACAGGCAGTACCCAGAATTGAACCCGGGTGGCTGGAGCTGTGAGGCTGCGGTGCTAACCACTGTGACACCCTAACCACTGTCAACTCAAGATTGTTCCTGACATGTGGAAGCGATTAGATAAAACCTGCTGTGCCTCGGGAGCTGGAATCACCATTACTTCCTTTCAGCCCATGACCACGCCACCTACCTTTTGAATTCTCCATCCCACTGACTGACCTCTTGTGCATCAACCCTTTGGACAGACACTAAACCGCAGTCACGGAGAGTTACTGGGGTGTATTCACGCCAGACGGTGAGAGGAGACGCAGGACTGGGGGTGTGGAGAGAGGGAGATGTCCTGACATTGTTGACAAATACTGACACTGGACAGGCCCCAAAGAATACCATAAACCCTCAGTATGCTCTCTCTTTGACTTAGACCCATCATTGTTATTTTTGAGTATTACCATTTCGCTGTTCCTTTGAACATTCCTTTCCCTTGGCTCCGAAGACCCAAAAAATTCATTGTCCAGGACCTTCCTGCTCCCTCGATCCACTCTGTTAAGATCTAAACTCTGTCTTCACCTAATCACTACCATTTCACTCGCCTCTCGTCTTCTTGCTAATTCTACTCAGCCATCAATGTCCTTGCCCTGGGCATCACCCCTTTACCCGAGCTGTGCAGATGCCACTGTGCCACCCCAGCCAGTTAGAGGTTAAGGAAGGGACACCCAAAACAGAATATATCTTTTGTGATATAGAAAAGTCGTGTGAACGGAAACTGGAGGGGTAGGGAAGTGGACGACAGCTCCTTGACAGTACCCAGTGTTCTGCATTCAAGGTGAAAGCAGGTTAAATGATGTCGGCGTGCTTCTCTGGATTTACTGAGGTCCAGTGCTTTTGAACTTGAGAATGAGATTGTCCCCTTTTTGTTAGCTTATAAATATTGTATTCCATAGCAAATTCTCTGGTAAAAGTAGATAAAATGTCTCCGCTCAGGATTAAATTATGTGAAGTGCAAGGGGAAAGGAATGAAATAGAATTCTCTGCCACATCGTGACAGAAAGCTGTAGAATTGTAAAAGTGTTTTACTCCAGCAGCTGTCAGATTTAAGCCAGTGATTATGTACGCAGTGCCTGCATGCTGAGATACATACAGGACCTGTAAGATGCAATGGGTTTAACACTGGGCTGTTGCTGTGATTCAGTGAGTAGCCTGCTTACCTCTGAATCTATAGATCCTGGGTTCAAGTCCTGGTCCGGAGACCAGAATACAAATGTTAGCCTGACGCTCTCGCTATAGAATTGAGGGAGTGTGGTGTTGTCATTAACATCATAGGAAACTGAGGGCCTTGCCTGCCTTGTAAAGTGGCACCATTTTGAAGACGAGCAGGGGAGTCATCCACAGATTTGTGGCTAATTTTTATTCCTCAGCCAACAGACTATCTGGCCATTGCCACATAGAATTGGAAAGAGGCCGAGGCATGTCAAATGGTAGTGATTAGGTGAAGACAGAGTTTAGATCTTAACACAGGGATCTTGCTGTGCACAAATTGGCTGCTGCATTTCTAACATTAATAAAGTAGTGACCGTGGAGTGTTTTGTGACATGCTGAGCTTGTGAAAGATGCTATGTTGTTCCTCCTTTCTTTACCAGCCCAATACTGTAGCCATTACACTCTGTGCTTTTAGTGTCCACAATTTCAGATCCAACAACAATGAGTTGATATCTTCTACCAGATTTCACATAATTGGATAAAGTCAACTGGATGAAACTGTGCCCAAATCACATCAGTACCTATTTGAGCTCATTGGCTTCTTTGTAATGACTTCAGACAATGAATTCTCACACGCCCTGAAGATCTTTGCTTTGCGTCTTTCATTTGTGGCATTGTCGTGGTGTCTCTTCGAGCAAATGCCTGCAATCGATAAATGATGAAGAAAGAGAACTGATAGAGGAAGGAATTTTGATGTGAAATGCACAAAAAATTCCTGTCAGACGAATGGGAAATCCAGTTTGCTTCTATCTCATTCTTACCCAATGTAAATTTGGATTCTGGTACAGTGAACCCGATAAAGTATACCAAACTCCATAATGGCGCAACGAGACCTCCAGGAATGGGAGTAGGGTTGGGCCTATCCCTCGCGTGATCTCTTGCCTCTCACCATCCCGCTCAGTCAAACAGTTCACCTTCAATATTTTTGTAACGAGTAAACACAAAGCACAATGTTTTTCTGTAATGCGCCAGTGATTATTCTCTTGAGTCGCTGGCTGCCCTCTCCCTAGGAGATTGATATTCAATTGCTGGAGACTCCAAGCCAATCCTACAGGGTTGGCAATCCTGGGGTGATAGGATGAAGCGGAGGGAAGGAGAAGGTCCAGAATGGGGTTGTAACCTGAACCCATCATCAGCCCCCTTCAGAAAGGTGGGATGGCAGTAGGTGCCGTAGAAAATTGTGCCCACACATCCCCCCACCACCCCCCCCTGCCCACTCCCTTTCTGCATTCACAATGCAACTAGGTTTATATTCCTGAAAAGACTGATGAAGCCTCTAGATAGGATGCAATGGTTCTGGAACTTTCTTAGGAAGAGCTTGAGAAATACCAGGAGTGATGTTGCTGTGTGAACACTTAGCCTGCTCATATCAAAATCTCTTTCCATTCTTGAGGGAGGTTTTATCTCATTGATTTTTAGTGGGTCCTGGCCATCAAGTAATAGCTCAATATCTCCTCAGTGTGTACAAAATGGAATGTCATTCAAAATGGGTGAAGTATTCAGAAGTATTTCTGGAACAGGACCAAGGGCTATATAAATGCAATCTTTTCTTCTTTTTTTTTTCGTCCTCAACACTTTTTTTCTTTGTTTCTCTTTCTCCCATTCTTTCGCTCCCTCTGTCTTTCCCTGTCTCTTTCTTTTTTTCATTAGTGACTACACCAAAAAAAAGTCCCTCACTAGCTGTAAAATGCTTTGGAATGTCCTGAGGCCACAAAAGACACTAAATAAATGCAAGTCTCTTTTTCCTATTAACCCCTTCTTTTATATTCTCTTTCTCCCTTTTACACTCTCTCCTGTTTACACCTCTTTCACAACACTCTGAAACTCCTTGGCTCCCTTAGTCTTTAGATATTTAGTTTAGAGATACAGCACTGAAACAGGCCCTTCGGCCCACCGAGTCTGTGCCGACCATCAACCACCCACTTATACTAATCCTACGTTAATCCCATATTCCTACCACATCCCCACTTTTCCCTACCACCTACCTATACTAGGGGCAATTTCTAATGGCCAATTTACCTATCAACCTGCAAGTCTTTGGCATGTGGGAGGAAACCGGAGCACCCGGAGGAAACCCACGCAGACACAGGGAGAACTTGCAAACTCCACACAGGCAGTACCCGGAATTGAACCTGGGTCACCGGAGCTGTGAGGCTGCAGTGCTAACCACTGCGTCACTGTGCCACCCTTCACACGGGCTTTTAAAAAAACGATCGCAATGTGAACTCATTATTGCTGACTTATTTCGGTGCCCAACCTCAGCATCACAATATGACCTGAATCCTTCACCTTTCCCTCTCTAAAAGAAAATACATATTTGTGCACAGTTTGGTGCATTCAACAAAATCTCAGATAAAGGATTTAACAATCCCCATAGAGTAGGAGTGCCTTCCATACATAAACAATCGAGCATAAATTGGTACTTTAGTTCAATTCCAGAGAAACTTGTATTAATTCAGCGCTGATGCAATTGAGTGCGACCATTTCAGTGCATTAAGCATCTTTGTGCAATTTATCTCTCGCTGTTAATCTGACGAACTCATTACCCCAACCCCTAACACCTCCAAAAAAAAAAGTGACTAATGCATTCATTTATTTTCATTCCGCCGAAATATAATTAAAAGTGAACGCACAACTGGAACCTCCAAACTGGCATCAGCTCAATTACACGTTGTTCAATTGCAGTGCAGTGCAATTAAAAAGCACGCAATTAACTATAAACTCAAATGGTCCAAACACACAACCAGGGGTCATCGCAGTTTCAGGCCAAGAGGAGCGAATTGGGAAGGGTTGATTTTAAGAATTGCTGCATGTGAGGCACAGTCATTAATCCACATTCATCTGACGCCTTCAGGTGGACTGTTTTTTATCTGTTGAGGCCATCGATCTGGAGCAGGTCTTTCACAATCTCTCTAAAAATTGGACAGAGCTGAGTGATTTACTCAGAATTTGCGCACACGTACACCTAATCAGCACTACTCCGTCTCGAACATGACCATCACAGTTACACTTGGCCACAAGCTGTGTCTCTAATGTTTTTATTTTAGCCCATGTCGCTGTAATTATCTGACACATTGTTTCAGATGCTCATTCCCAATAATACAGCAGTCAAATCTCTGTTAGCACCACTTATATTTTTTGTTGCTGTTCTTCACTTCAAGGTCAGAATGTTCAGAATACCCAAGAATGGTTTTCCAGTCACGCAGTCCTTGTTTTATTTTCTGTGACCCATTTGATTCAGTAATGCTCAAAACAACAATGTTACCAGCACTCAATGTTTTATTGGTTTTGGTCCATTGCATGTTATTCCCTGGGATATGAGAGCGAGCTAGAAAAACAGAGAGCCGGAGAAAGGGATAGAGTTACACAAAGAATGAAAGTGACAGGAAGACCGTGTGTGAGACAGAGAGACAGTGATACAGGGACAGAGTGAGACAATAAGAGACAGAAAGTGCAAGAGGGAGTGACCTTGAACATGCACAGCTGACAGTATGATGAACCAGTCACACTGGAGGATCCTACGTCTGTCCACAGGGCTTTGCATCTATCATTTGAAAACCCAATGGATCGATTTCACTGCTTTCGCCTGGCGGTAATGAGGCAGTGGTGGGCTGAAAGTGGAGTCAGTAGCCTTACTGCTTGGTTAACACCAGCGATGCTACTGCTATCATTTTGGAAGGGGGCTTCTGTCGAACGGCCTGATACGGATAGTGGGCATCCTTTAATCTCGAACTCGAGGTCCTATGACTTAAACAGGATGCCAATTGCTTGGCTAGTCTTGGCCTGTGCCATGCCCATCCTAACCAGTTCCATGAACGACTGAACCAAAAAGGCCCCAAAAGTATCCAATTGATATTCTAGGGCCCGGAGGAGCAGGGATGCTGATGCCTCAGGATACCCACCCTTTCCGATCGCGAACCAAATGCCCCGCAACTTAATCCTTGCTGGTGGCCACTCCAGCCCAACTTTGAGGCCTCAACCAGCTGAGTTGCATTCAAATGAGGCTGGAACTACAAAATTACAACAGGGGATCTTAACTGTTTGACAGTCAATCACCCAAAAGTCAAAATCAACCCCATGGCATTTTATCCATGATGGTTTAAAATTACTTGTTATGTCTAACACCTCACTGGAAGGTTCTTATCCTACCAATAACATCACTGTACCTCTCCCTTCTTCACACCCTTTCTTCTCCTTCCTTTCAATACCACAACAGCCAGTGCATCAACTTTCCATCCTCAGCCACGTGTACACTGTTCTAAGCTTCCCTTCCTCCTCCCCATATCCTCAGCGTTGAAATCCAGCCCCAATGTGCCGTCATCTATCTTAACTCATTCTCCTCAAGTCCTTCAGTCTGTGGAACTCCTCGCCTCCCTCATTCTTCCATCCTGCCTTTAAATCTTTCAGTATTTACAAACCCAACTCGGCATCAATTGCTGATTCCTGATTTTAACTCCACTCTTTTCTAACTTGATGTCATAGATTTTCCACAAGTAGCTGATTTGATGGTCTCTCTGGCCAGATTCATATGTCGTACCTGGGGAATCACAGTAACTCTGTACATGGTCCAGATTACCTTGGTTAGGATGCTGCTTACATTGTTTGCCGTGCAGACACTTTAGTTCCCACCTTGTTTGCTGACATCAGCACTGAAGCAAATGGAGGAGCACTGGTTCTACTGGAGATATTATGTATCACCAAAGTTGGTAATGTACTGGCTTTTTGCTGATTTTATATTTGCAAGCAAGTTCCAGGCCAATTTTAAGCTTTCCGTTTGAGGTTATTTATGTTCACTTTTTTCCCCTTTTGGCCATTTTCTTTCCATTTCTTCACTGTTCTCTCTTCCTGCAATAACGACAGAGAATTCATTGATATCGTCATCTCATCTGTCAGAAATGCCTCAAAATGCTTTGTGTACAAAGAAGCATTCTGACCTTAACTGACCTTTTAGCTGGAGTATGATTCCAGGGACTCCCTGGTACCTCAACCAAGATAGTACTCTTCATGTTGGGCTATTTGACTGATGGGACTTCGCAGTGAAGCCAAATCCGTTGCTCACCCATTATTTGCAATAGTGCTCAGTTCAGTAGGAGTGGACTGGACTCAGGACCAGTTGAGAAAACTGTTCAAAATAGCATATGGAATCCTTGGCTTTATAAGTAGAGGCATGGAGTACAAAAGTAAGGAATTTATGCTAAACCTCTGCAAAAGACTTGTTCGGCCCCAGCTGGAGCATTGTGGCCAACTCTGGGTACCACACTTTAGGAGGATGTCAAGGCCTTAGAATTTACTAGAATGGTATCAGGGATGAAAGACTAGTTTTGTGGAGATTCTGGAGGAGCTGGCATCGTTTGACTTGGAACAGAGAAGATCAAGGGGGGGGTTTTGATAGAGTAACTGAAGAGAAACAGTTTCCAAAACAAAAGATTTGCATTTATATTGCACCTTTCATGGCCCGAGTGTAGTCACTGTTGTAATGCAGGAAATGCAGCAGCCAATTTGCACACAGCAAGCTCCCATAAACAGCAATGTGATAATCAGTCTGTTTTTGTGATCTTGGGATAAATATTGGCGAGGGAGAATTCCTTGTCCTTCTTTGAGATGGGGATCTTTGACATTCACCTGAGAGGACCAACAGTATCTTGGTTAAACATCACCTCCAACAGTGCAGTGCTTTGGTACTGCACTGGAGTGTCAGCCGAGATTTTTGTTGTACCAACTGAACCAGAACTGACACTCCCAGTGGCAGAGGATACTGATTTAAGAATGAGACTACATCAGTTTTTTAACTGACGTTAAATAGCTTGTCCATTTTTAAAATCCAGAGATCAGCTTTTTGTTGACACGGCTGTTCTTTTTCAAACAAAGTTTTTTTTTAAGAGGGATGGAGCTTGCGGTACCGCCAGCTGCAACAACCAGGTTTCTCACTGTGCTGGACCTCCAGTGGCACTGTTGGATTCGTCCCGCTCCTTTCAGCTTAGACCTGGCCCACAAAGCAAAACAATGGAAAGCTAAAACAGTAATGGTTTCTGCTACTGCTTTTCAAATTTTTCAACCCACTGCCAGATAGGTGAAAGCTCTGATCTCCTGGCAAATTGCCTACTCTACTCTGAGTTTCAACACCTCCTGGGTCCTGTCTGTAGCCTAGCTTGCTGCCTGGTATGGGGTCTACTCTAACTGCTTTCCAGGATCTTCAGGCACTCCAGGTAGGCAGCCTGCTGTTCTTCAGAAAAAAAAATATAACGTTGCCACAATGTAATTTTTGGTCATGATCAGAAAAAATATATCCCAAACGTTGTTACGATATAATATTTGATGTTCAGAAAAAAAGATATCCCAGACACTGCCACCTTATACTATTACTTTTTCCTTTGATATGTGAACTATTGTAAGACTCTCAGGACTATAAGTAATATTCAACGAAAACATGGGTCAGGCTCCACCCAAAACTAACTGGTCACGTGTGATACGCCATCACTTCCTCCAGTGACCTTCCCTTACATCCCTTAAAGTGGCCCTCTCTTAAGGTGGTCACTTCATAGTCGTCCCACAACAGAGAGCTCTTTCAAAAAACCAGCATAGACCCAATAGAGTGAATGGCCTCTTTCTGCATGTATGCCTCTATACTATAACAGTGGGTAATGAGATGGGTCCAAAATTAGTCCAGGCAGAAAATGAGCAGAGTCATCAACCACCTGATTCACTAAGAAGTGTTAATACCTTGAACTCATCAGTTGAGACTAAAGTCTGTCGATTGGAATGATGAATGAGATTCATCAAAATCTATCCCATATATTAAAAGTTCATTATATTGCAGTCTTTCTCACAAGTACAGAGTTAGTAGATTTCAATCAACCAGCTGGGGATATGAATTGGTCTTTTAATGGTGTTTGAGACATATTTCCTATCATTTAATGAAATTGCTCTTCAGTCAGCAAACCACAGACTAGCAGACAGGATTGTTCATGGGCAATAAAAACAGAAAGTGCTGGAAATACTCAGCAGGTCTGGCAGCATCTGTGGCGAGAGGAACAGAGTTAACGTTTCAGGTCTGTGACCTTTTCATCACATCCTCAGAACTCTTGCTCCTACATTACAGCAGTGACTGTACTTCAAAAGTACCTCATCGACTATAAAGTGCCTTGCAAAGTCCCGAGGCCATGAAAGGTGCTATATAAATGCAAGTCAGTCTTCCTTTAAAGTTGACATTGGAAACAATTCCATAAATGGCAACAGAGGCTTGACACCCAGTCGGCTGCCTTGTCTTCTGAGTCAGAAGGTTGTGTTCAAGTCCTGCTCCAAAGATTTGAGCATGCAATCCAGACTGGCATTCCCTTGTCGTACTGAGGGAGTGTGGTGCTGTCTTTCAGATAAGATGTTATGCAAATGTCTACCCTCTCAGGTGGATGTAAAAGATCCCATAGCACTATTTAAAAAAGGCACATGGCAGTTCTCCCCAGTGTCCTAGCCAATATTGATGACTCAATCAACTGCTGATCTGGTAATTTTTCTACTTACTGTTTGTGGGATCATGCTGTGCTCAAATTGGCTGTATAATTCCTACCATACAACAGTGACTACGCTTCAACAGTACTTAATTGAATCTAAATCTCTTTGGGGTATCATGAGGTTACGAAAAGTGCTATATAAATGCAATTCTTCTTTTTTATTTAACTAAACAGTAAACATTATCTACACTGACTTTACAATATCTTTCAGCAATAGCACCTGCAGTTTAGAAGGTCTTTTTAACTTGCAGGTTTTCTTAGTGATTCCTGCCACTGTTGAGAGAGGGAGTTCCTTTAGGTTTTTGCTTGACAGATCTGGTAAGTGAGCAGAGCTGTCAGCAGAGAATTCCCATAACGCTGCGGAAACACTGGGTAGATACTGGTGTGCAGCTCTTGCTGAAGCCCTTCGTGGTTCAACTGGTGAAGTCAACAAATGGTCTGAGGCTCAGTGGGATGATATCGGTCAGGGTGGTAGGGCAATGGACTTGGGCAAACGGAGGAGAAAATTGAAGCATATTACAGCTAGGCACAAGTGCCTGCATACCAGTGAGTGAGACTGAAGGGGGAACGAGAGGTTACAGAGAACATTTTGGCTTGTTGGAGCTTCCACCACCCTGCTCCTGGCCCAAATGCCTCATTGCTTGGCATCTACAATATGAACAGCTACCTATTCATGCCAATTAATGACGAGGTTGACAGGTCCACCATCACCCCTCTCCATCATCCCTGATGGATGTACAGCCTTGTCCTATAAACAAAATACAAAACATTCTGGCTTATGGAAGAATGTTCCACCCAGCCTGTATCTCAGCTTGTACGAATGGCATGCAGTGTAGTGGACTTTAATCCTTACCCCTTTTTGGGACTATCCCAGATCAGGCATACTTCTCGGGTAATCACACTCAACTCGGGTTTGAGAAAGACAGATCCCAAAAACACTTAAATAGGTCTGAAGGACTGATCTAACCTTTCTTAAAGGAATGAAACCAGCTTGAGAATATTTACCGTCCTCCAGATAACCTTTTTAGCAAGTTTCAGCCAGATTATAATAACCAGGATATGATGAGGGTCCGGGAATCTCTCCACAGTAATGTACCTCTCCGCCAAAGAGTGGATGGAGATGGGTTCACGAGTTAGTGATACAGAAGATAATATGATTCCTAAAGAACAAACATGCAATTCACAGTTGGTGAGACAGTCAATCACAACATTAATAGTTCTAGGAAAAGAAAAAAAAATACAACCTTATTTTGAGCAGAGAATTTAGCTTTTAAATCAAATATTACAGTAAAATATTTAAGTAGGCTATCCATAGATTATTAAACTGCTAGTGAGATACCTCTGTCCAGTTAAGGGGACAATTATCATCTTACTCCAATAGTCGTTACTTTACTGTGATGTTGGAGTGCGTCCAATGAATCTAATGTGTGCTCCGAGTACTCATACTGTTTTACAAGTTGCATAACTACTTTCTTATGGGGGTGTTACCTCAACTGTAAGTAAGTTCATGCCCCTTTATTTCCCAAATAAGGCTGCATAACTGTTAATTTCTAGGTAAGGTCCATCCTCTTTGATTCCTAAGAAAGGTTGTATAAATAATAATTTCCAGGTGAAGTCTGGGCATCATTGATTTCTAAGAAAGCCAAGCTGCGAGCTTCATAGTCTATTTTTCATTAGTCATCTTGCTATGTTTCAAGATTATAATTCAGTTCTTGGGTTTGGTTAGCTTTGTCAAAAGTTCAATTGACTGTGATTTAGGGCTATCAGCATAAAACCATCTTATCAAGTATTACACTGTGGTAGCTTCTGCGACCATTCGCAAAGCTATATTATCAATGCTTTAATAAAAGCAAAATACTGCGGATGCTGGAAATCTGAAACAAAAACAAGAAATGCTGGATTCACTCAGCAGGTCTGGCAGCATCTGTGGAAAGAGAAGCAGAGTTAACGTTTCGGGTCAGTGACCCTTCTTCGGAACTGCAGTTCCGAAGAAGGGTCACTGACCCGAAACGTTAACTCTGCTTCTCTTTCCACAGATGCTGCCAGACCTGCTGAGTGAATCCAGCATTTCTTGTTTTTGTTATCAATGCTTTACTGTGTGGTAAAATTACAGAGGTGCAAGAATTAGAGTAGTTATAATGGGACACTTTAATTATCCAAATATATGACTGGGATAGTAATAGTGTAAAGGGCAGAGAGACAAGAGCTCCAAAAGTGTGTTCAGGAAAATTTTCTACAGCATGAGAAAGGAGGCACTGCTAGACCTGGTTCTCTGGAATGAGGTGGGTCAATTGGATCAAGTGTCAGTAGGAGAACATTTCGGGGACAGTGATAATTGTATCATAAGGTTTAGGCTGACTATGGAAAAGGACAAAGAACGATCCAGAGTAAGAATAATTAACGGGAAAGCCAACTTCAATGGGGTAGGAATGAATCTGGGCCAGATAAATTAGAATCTAAGGTTGGCAGGAAAAATCGTAGCTGAACAATGGGCTACCTTCAAAGAAGAGAAGGTTCGGGCACAGTCAGTGTATATTCCCATGAAAGGGAAGGGTGAGGCAAACAAATCCAGAACTCCCTGGATGACAAAAGAGACAGAGATTAAGATAAAGAAACAAAAATGTTATGATAGATGTCAGGTGGATAATACAATGGAGAACCAGGGCTGAATATAGAAGGTTCAGAGGGGAAGTCAAAAAGCAAACAAGAAGCAGAGAGAGTATGGAAAGAGACTGGCAGCCAACATAAAAGGGAATCCCAAAGTCTAATATCGGCATACAAATAGTAAGAGTGATAAAAGGAAAGTGGCTGATTCGAGACAACAAAGGGGATTTACACTTGGAAGCAGAAGGGAGAGCTGAGGTGCTAAATTAATACTTTGCACCTGTCTTTACCAAGGAAGATGCTGCCCAGGTCATGATGAAAGAGATGGTAATTAATTCACTAGAAGGGTTTAAAATTGATGAGGCATTGGATAGGCTGTCTGTACTTAAAGTTGTTAAATCACCAGGACCGGATGAGATGCATCCAAGGATACTGAGGGAAGTTGGAGGGAAAATTGCAGAGGGACTGGCCATAATTTTCCAGTCTTCCTTAGACTCAAGGGTGGTGCCAGAGGAATGGAGAATTGAAAATGTTACACCCTTTTTCAAAAAAGGGGTAAAGTTAAGCCCAGCAACTACAGGCCAGTCAACTTAACTTTGGTGAGGAAACTTTTAGAAACAACAATTCGGGACAAAATTAAGTCACTTGGACAAATGCCGTTAATTCAATAAAAGCCAGCATGGATTTATTAAGGGAATATAGTTTGACTAATTTGCTGGAGTTTTTTGAAGAGTTAACAAAGGGTTGATCAGGGTAATGCTGTTGATGTGGTGTACATAGACTTCCAAAAGGCGTTTGATACAGTGCCGTACAACAGACTTGCAAGCAAAGTTATAGTTTATGGAATAAAAGGGATAGTAATATGGTTACGAGATTGGCTGAGTGACAGGAAATAGAAAGTAGTGGTTAATGGATGTTTTTCATACAGGGGAAAGGTTTATAGTGGAGTTCTTCAGGGGACTGTGTTGGGACCCTTGCTCTTCCTGATGTATATTAATGGCCTAGACCTTAGTGTGCAAGGCACAATATCAGAATTTGCGGATGATACGAAACCCGGAAGCATTGTGAACTGTGAGGAGGATAGTGTAAAATTTCAAAAGGACATAGTCAAGGTGGAATAGGCAGATAGAATGAAGTTCAATGCAGAGAAATGTGAAGTGATTCATTTTGGTAGGAAGATCAAGGAGAGACAATATAAAATAAAGGGGACAACTCTAAAGGGAGTGCAGGAACAGGGGGATTTGGGTGTATATGTGCATAAATCATTGAAGATGGCAGGACAGGTCCTGGGCTTTATTAATAGGGGCAGAGAGTACAAGAGCAAGGTGGTTATGTTAAACTTGTATAAAACACTAGTTCGGCCTCAACTGAAGTATTGTGTCCAATTCTGGGCGCCGCACTTTAGGAAAGATGTGAAGGCATTGGAGAGAGTGCAGAAAAGATTCAGGAGAATGGTTCCAAGGATGAGGAACTTCATTTACGAAAATAGATTGGAGAATTTGGGACTGTTTTCTTTGGTGAAGAGAAGGTTGGGAGGAGATTTGATAGAGGTATTCAAAATCACGAGGGGTCTGGACAGAGTAGATAGGGAGAAACTATTCCCACTTGTGAAACGATCAAGAACGAGAGGGCACAGATTTAAGATAATTTGGTAAAAGAAGCAGTGTCGACATGGGGAAAAATGTTTTTACGCAGTGAGGTTAGGATGTGGAATGCGGTGGAGGCATGTTCAATTGAGGCATTCAAAAGGGAATTAGTTAGTTATCTGAAAAGGAAGAATTTGCAGGGTTACGGGGAGAAGGCAGAGGAATGGTCCTAAGTGAATTCCTCATTTGAGAGCTGTTGCAGACACGATGGGCTGAATTGCCTCCTGTGCTGTAACAATTCTGTGATTCTGTGGTGAGATTTGAGATATTAGGGAGTGAATCCTCTTTAGCAGAAGCTGCATTTATGGTTCTATGATGAGGCATACTTTTTCGCTGAGGTACGTCCATTTAGTATTCTAGAAATAAAGGTTTTTAACCTTTTTAGGAAGATGAAGACTTTTATAAAAAAAAAGTTTTAATCCCTCATTCATAGGAAAATAACACTTTTAGCCTTTATAACCCCTCATTATGGCTGGATTCCTTCACCACAAGGAGTGTGAGATGGCATTTTGACTTGGTGACACAGCATGCAATAGTCAGCTGTGACAAAGGCAGCTTAAACTTGTTAAACGATGCTTGTGGAAGTGCAGAAATGACGGATGGCAAAATTCTGAAGCCTACCGCAGGTGTGGATAAGCACATGACATTAGTGCTGTAATATTCCTGTTCTGATAATCGCCATTAACGAGACTGTTTCTCTCTCCACAGATGCTGCCTGACCAGCTGAGTATTTCCAACATTTCCTGTTTTGTATTAATATTCCTCCTTGATTGACCTAAACTAATAGTGTCCGATCAGAATTTGGATGAGCTTTAAGTTTGCATTCCACTTCTGTTGGAGCTTCTCAATGGATCGTTCAGGGCACCAGTGGGTACCCTTCACCTCCTAATAACCAACTATCCATTGGTCTGTTCTTCCAAGTAATGCTGGATTGGTGCAAACTTGAGGCTGCGGGGGTTCGGACAGGGTGTTGCACTTTGCTTGCATTCTACGCTTTCCGGCACCCAACAACACTTGTATGGTGTGGAAATGAGAGCCTTTACTATTCATTTCAAACCATTGGTGTTGCTGTAGCCCTTGCTATTCACATGGGTGCCAACAATGAAGTTAAATGTTAAAATTACATAGAATTTACAGCACAGAAACTCATTCGACCAACAGGCAAAGATTAGACATGGTCTTAGTGAATGGCAGAGCAGGCTTGAAGAGGCCTTAAGGCCTACTCCTGCTCCTATTTCTTATGTTAACACGTTTATGCCTGTGTTCATGCTGCACACGAGTCTCTTCCAATCATACTTCAACTCATGCTATCAGCTTTTCAAAAGTTGTGTACCATCATGTGTAGTTGTATCCTTTCCAAGGAGAAGGTGGGGAACAAGACTTCTGTCATTTGGCTTATATGAAAGCCTATGCAACAAGTATTACTAATGGTTTGGATCTACGAGGGGAATTTTATGGAGACGATGGGGTCACTGGCTGGAGAGCCAGCAAGAGAACAATGTTGCCTCCTTTTGAGGAAGGCCTGCCATATTACAAACCAATCAGGCACTTGAGAAGCCAGTAGTGGGTTTTTCCCAGGATCAGGACCCTGGAGACAGCAAGTCCCACCCACTGAGCTGTCAGCCAATCAGAGGCTGGCAGCTCTTTTGCTTGGCAGTGCCAGTGGGGAGACAGTTGCTGTTGGAATGGCACCCACTGGAGAAGCAGGATCATGGAGTGACACTGGCCAGAGGTAACTGATGGCTGGAAGGGGGGGGGGGTGGGGCTTGTGGGGAAGGGGGGTCAGCAGCAAGTGCGAGGGGTTGGCTCTCAGCGGGCCCCCCTTCCTGATGCTGTCCCTTTGATCAGGCACGGAGTGCCTTTGAACGAGGACGCCCCCACCCCCGGGAAACCATAAGCAACCCTACACGTGTTTGCATGTCCTGCTCCCCGTGTGGTGACAAGCCCACCGACTGCTGGGTTAATACCAGATGGTGGGAAGAGGCCCTTAAGGTCCTCACTTGGCAGCGGGGCAGGAAGGCCATCCACAGACCTAGTCAGGGCGGAGGCAGAAAGGTGGCGGGGTCCTCCTTACCCACCACTATCCCGCCCAATTAAATGTCCTTCCCACCTCCAAACTCACCAAGGGACAGCATAAAATACTGTCTGACTCCATCACTGTTTGACTTAGAAGGTGCCAGCTGCTTAAAAATGTAATACTGTGGTAACTTTCACAAGTGATTACGTTACAGGACTACTAATCCCAAGGCCTCTACTCGTGATCTAGTAACGCGAGTTCAAATCCCACCATGGAAATTCAGTTCATAAATTAAAAGAAAGACTTGTCTTATATAGTGCTTTTCACAACCAGCAGATTTCTCAAAATGCTTTACAGTCAATAAAGTACTTTTTTAAAGTGTAATCACTTGTAATTTAGGAAACATGGTAGCCAATTTGTACACAAGATCCCACAATATCCCACATGTAATAATGACCAGATAATTTGTTGTTGTCATGTTGATTGAGGGATAAAAAGTGGCCAGGACACTGGTAAGTAGTCACCTGCTCTTCAAAATAGTGCCATGGGATCCTTTCCATCTGGCTGAGTAGGCAGATGGGGCCTCAGTTTAACATCTGATCCAAAAGATGACATATCCCACAGTTCAGTACTCCCCTGGATTGTTAACCTTGATTTCTGTACACAAGCCCTGGAGTGGAACTTGAACCTGGAACCTTGGAACTCCAAGGCAACAGTGCTACCAACTGAGTCACAAAATGTTCCTGTTAAATAATGGTGAGCGTGAAACTATTGGAGTGTCATTATAAACCCAACTGGTTCACTAATGTGCTTTAGGGAAGGAAATCTGCCATTCTGACCTGGTCTGGCCTACATGTGGGTCCAGATCCACAGCCTATGTGGTTGACTCCTAAATGCCCTCTGAAATAGTCTAGCAGGTCATTCAATTAAAGGCAATTAGGGATGGGCAATAAATGGTGGCCTAGCTAGTGACACTCACATCCCAAGAATGAATTAAAATAAAAGGGGTAGGCCTGTCCTTGAGGTCAATCTTGGCTGGAGGATAGGCTTGATGCCATAACTTGTGAAAGGTCTCTTCAGATACCCTTACATTGGTGTGCAAGGGTCATGATCCTCAGCTTCTAGAACAGGGTCAAGTGGACTCCATGTGCCTGAGCCATATTAGACCTGCCTTTTCTCATTTTATATACTCTTCTTCCTGTTTCATATTCCATCACTGCCAATTGGAAGACCCAAGACCTCGAGTTTGGCATGCCATGAATCAGACACTCAAGTTTATTGCTCCAGTTGAGCAAGATGCGGCCCGTGGAAGGTAAAGGTGCATTCAGTGAGCGAACCATGACACAATTGTGCTGTTGGTGTTTCTGGTGGCATTGGTATCAGCCACCTCTCAGTTGAAAAGGCATGAGTGAAAGACTGCTCCAGAGATTTTGACTACATAATCCAGACCAACACCTGCAGTGCAGTACTGAGGGAGTGCTGCACAGTTGGAGGTCCTGCTTTTTGACTGAGACATTAAACCAAGGCCCTACCTTCAAAGATGAGCAGGAGAGATTTCCCCAGTGTCCTGGCCAATATTTATCCCTCTTCCAATATTATTTATGGAAGCATGATGTGGTCGTTGCTGTCTGGGATCTTGGTGTGTTGAAATTGGTGACTGTCTTTTCTATATTACAACAGTGACTACAATTCAAAAGTACTTCACTGGATGTAAGACGCCTTGTGACATCTGAGGTTATGAAAGGTGCGGCATAAATTCCACGCTTTTCCTCCCTTTCTTACAGGAGGCCAGAACTCCTTTACATTACGGTCATTTCCTCAAGAGCTATCTTCATTTCGAAACTGCCTCTTCAAGACGAGACCCATAAATCCTTTCATCTCCTAAGGGCTGGAAGAAAAATATCCATCCCTTTTCCTCTATGAATAATTTTCAGTTTAACAGATAAAAAAAAAAATCACTGGCTATATTTCATTGTTGCTGGAGGAAGCAATCTTTCAAAAGCCTCAAGCAGCAACCGAATGATTAAGCCCTGCTCGGCATCCTATGAAAGATACAGATGCTGGGGTAGAAATTGGCCTTCATTGTGACCATTTCACAGGTGTAAACGAGGACTGATTTTGGACCCCAAGCAGGCCTGAAAAACTAATTCAACCTGAAATAGTGTCGGGCATACTATTCAGGCGTCCAGGGAAGCCACCTAGCACAGACATTAGGTCTCTTGCATATGCTAATGAGCGGCCTAATTCCTGTTCAGGAGCCCTTAAAATAAAATTGGACTACCTTGGGGAGAGGGAGCTTCGGGCCTACTCGGCTCAAGCTCTTGGCTAGCCACCAAAAAGGTAAGTGATTTTCTTTAATTTGTGTTGCGAGGAGGAGTGGGTGAAGTCCTAAGTCCACAGAACCTCCAATAAAAATTGCCAGCCAAGATCTGCCCCTCTGAGCTCCTCTTTCCCTGCCCCCGCTGCCCCCCCAACTCTCTGCCCTGGAGTTAGCTGAGGGATGGGACCAGTGAGGCAGGTGGTCTAAAATTGAATGACTGTCAGGAAAGCTGTTAATGGGTGATTGACAGTCTCGCCCTGGAATTCAAGGACCAATATCCTCAGCCTTCCATCTTCAGGCACAGGGATCAATCGCTCGGCCCATTGATCACTTTAAAAATGTCCAAAAGGAATTTCCAGGCCATTGTGTTTTATTCCAATGTTTCTCTGTCTTCATCTGCAGTACCTCCCTTTACCACACTAAGTCACTGTCTTCTTCCCCCCCCCCCCCCCCCTTTTTACCTCCTGTTATGACCAGGTGAGAAGGGGGGGGTCCAGGGTTCACTCCCTTCACCTGGTCTTAACATTACAGGGTTTAATTTTAAACACACTGTTCTTAGCTCTCCCTTGGTGAATCCTTGCTCACCACAAGGCAAGAAACCAGGCAAACCGGTTTTCTCAAATTTCAACTTTTCTTTAAACCTATTAAACTTAAACTGTACTTGGGTTAACGCCTACGGATACATGACACGCTCATACTAGCATGCAGATGGAGACAAAACAGCAGAAGAAATAAAGCGGAAAAGTTTGAGGCAATGTCTGAAAATGGTTTTGGTTACTGTTCAAGTTTGCTGTAGAATCCTTGAATATAAGTAGGTCTTGCTTATCGTTGCCTGGTATTCTTTAAACCTTGTTCGATGTAGGAGACTTTTCTCTCCTTGAGGTTCACATGTCCTCAGTGGGTTTGGAGTTCTGAGAGAATGGGATGGGAGCACACAGGAGAGGTCATTACAGTCCAGGAGCAAACAGTTTTTGAGTTCAAACAACTCTGGACCAGCCAGTTAGTCATGTGACCAGCTGGTTTAACCAGCCCTGGCTTTTGTGGATTGTATCTCTTCAGCAGTCTCTGGAATGCACTTGCTTTATACCCTCAAGGTCTGGTGATCAAAATCCATTGTGGGTTAAGTGGACTTGGGAATAGCCCTTTGTCTCCACAAGCACTGTCTGTTGGTATGCAAATGTCCTTCCAGCCAACTGTCAGGTGATTTTTTTTTTAACAAGTCCTTTCTTCACTCCAACAGTTTAAAATCAATTTTCATATGACAAAATTAATGTCTCATTTTTGGCAAGTGGAGGCATGCTTAACACTCCCCTCATCTCATTCTCTCCCTATCCTTTATGCATGAGGCGGGGCTCCCAGCACCAGGCCAAAAAGTCGGGGGGAACCCGGCCTCTGCATTTTTTCAGACCACTGGAACCTCTGGTCTTTAGGGGGTCAAGCTTTAACGAGGAGGGATCCCTATCCCTTTAAAGACTTTATCGGGATGGGGATCCCGCTCACAAGAGCTGCCGGCCCTGTGATTGGTTGTATTTGCAGCGCCAGCACGGCAGAGGCCCAGGCCTGGCACCCTGGAGAAGGTCGGGAAGATGGAATTGCTGGGGCCATTCCAGAAGGCCCCAGCAAGGGGAGCAGGGCTGGGGGTTGGGCATTTGGTCCAGTTGTTCCCAGTGGGCGTCCTCCGTGGGCCACGCAAAGGAGGGACAACCCCCACAAACCTGCAGGGAGGGCGCCTTGTTTTCCAAGGTGTTCTCCCCACCTGATAGAGGGACCCCACAACGGCGGGAAGAGGCCCTTATTTGGCCTATTCCTACCCCAGGAGAATCAGAACTAGGAATCCCGGTGTGAGGTTCTGTAGTGGGCAATTCTACCCCAATTCCCTGGGCCCCCCGCCACGAAACTCGCCAACAGGATGAGAAAATAATCCAGTCTGATATTACTCCTGTTTCACAACGATCCTCTCTCTCCCTTTCTCTCCTTGCTGCTTTTCTTCTTTCCCTGTCCTCCCAGTGCGAATCGTATCATGACGCAGCTCAGGACACTACCGAACACATTGGATATAGAATCAACAACAACTTAAATTTATATAGCGCCTTTATCATAAAACATCCCAAGGTGCTTTACTGGACCAGGCCGCAAAGGAGATGTTCGGTCAGATGACCAAAAGCTTGGTCAAAGAGGGGGTGTAGCCGTGGAGGGATTTGAAAACCAGGATGAGAATTTCAAAATGAAGATGTTGCTTGACTGGGAGCCGATGTCAGTCAGCGAGCACAGGGGTGATAGGGGAATCGGACTTGGTGCGAGTAAAGACACGGTCAGCAGAATTGTGGATGTCCGCAAGTTTAAGGAGTAAAATGTGGGAGACCAGCCAGGACTGCATTGGAATAATCAAGTCTAGAGGGAACAAAGGCATGAATGAGGGTTTTAGCAGCAGATGAGCTGAGACACGGGTGAAGTTGGGCGAAGTTAGAAGTGGAAATAGGTGGTCTTAGTGCTGGTGCAAATATGAGGTCGGAAGCTCAGGGTCACATTTGACCCTGAAGGTTGCAAACAGACTTGTTTAATCTCAGGCAGTTGCCAGAGAGAGGGAGAGAGTCGGTAGGTAGGGAACGGAGTTTGAGGCAGGGACTGACAACAATGGCGTCGGTCTTGTGAAGATTTAATTGGGGGGAATTTCTGCTCATCCAGTACTGGATGCCGGATAAGCAGTCTGATAATTTAGGAACAGTGGAGGAGTTGAGAGAAGTGATGAGGTAGAAGTGAGTGTCATCAGCATACAAGTGATGTCGCCGAGGGGCAGCATGTAGATAAGGGGCCAAGGATAGATCCTTGTGGGACACCAGAGGTAACAGTGCGGGGGCAGGAAGAGAAGCCATTGCAAGTGATTCTCTGCTACAATTAGAACAGAATGGAATCATTCCTTTGGTTTTGAAACATAATAAATGCCTAGACTCACCAAGCTAGAAGCAGCCTGTTGAACCATCATATTTCTCACTTACTTTCACTCAATATGTCAGTGTGTATGTCGGGTTTTTTTTTTCAGAATATTCACATTCATCAAAATGAGCAATGTTGGTGCTGGGAATTGGATGATTTTCCAATTCAGGCACTCAGTGTCAGCATCAAGTATTCCCAACACAAAACTGCTGACAATTTGCCATTAATTCACTCTAAGTTAGCCATTATACACAGAGATCACAAATGGTGGGCGTAGAAATGGAAAAAATATTGTACTAGTGCAGTAGAAGGCAATCCTCCATGTTTGGGATTTAGTCACATTATTGAGACAGTGAGTTTTGTCTGCCTTATGGGAGTGCAGATGGAGTTTTACTCTATCTAATCCTGTTTCTTATTTATAAGATGGCCTTTATATCCCAGGACCATTTTTGTTTTACTTGAGGGGATCTTTATTCCCCAGGTCGCCTCTATAAAATTTTTAAATAGTTATTTAATTTAAAGTGAATAAATAAAACAAAATTAAAATGCCATTCTCGGCGTCGATGATGCACTCCAGCCCCTAGGGTGACCACCAGTCACGGAAGGCTTCGAGCATATTGGCGGACACCGCAAGTTCCTTCTCGGACACCTGGGCGCGAATGCAACCTTGGAAGAGGGGCAGACAATCAAGTCGGATGGACCGCCGATGGCCCGCAGCCTGGATCTGTGATTTGCCACCCTGGCCAAGCCCAGGAGCAGACCGATGAGATCTTCCTCCCGGCCCACCCCTCACTGCACCGGGTGCCCAAATATCAGGAGTGTGGGGCTGAAGTGTAGCCAAAACATGAAGCAGCCCCTTTTAAATACTTTGGTCCAACTTTGCACATTCCAAATAAACATGGAACACTGATTCGTCCATGCGGCCAAGGAGCCCGTGAACCTACTTAAAAGTCTATTGCATGGGACTGCCCTGTGCAGCACCCTCCACCCCATGTTCCCGATGTAAAGGGGGAGGACTCCTGTGTAGAGAGACCTCCACCGGGGTTTCTCCTTGCCGCCAGATGGCAACACTGACAGCCACAGCGTGTCGGGGTGCCAGACGAGGGCGAGGAAGTGAAGAGGGTGCAGGAGCAGCCCATGTAGGAAACCCCTCCGCACCGTGTGAAATGGCACAGAGGGCATTTCCGAGAGGTGGCTCTGGTTGTGTGGGACCAGCTCCTGAGTAGAGTTTCGGGCTAGGGTCCGATCCACACTCCCGAGCCAGTGAGGGGCATACTGAGGGCTTCGGCTACCCCTCCGCCCGTTGGTCCGTCCCCGCAGCCGGCAGCCTGGACAGATGAGGCGCTTTCCTCTGCCAGTGGGGGAGTGCACTGACTGGAGCCAACCATGTTCCAGACTCTGAATAGATCCCGGTAAAAGACAGGCAAATCCCTCAGAGGCGTGGCTAACGTTCTCTGCTGAGAGCTGTGTGTCATCTTGAAGGCAGTGCCCCAGCTGAGAGAATACGTCGCCAGCGCACTACCTGGGAGGATAATAGACATACAGGTATCTCTGCAGGTTCAGAAGGCAGAGAGTTGCAGCCTGGGTGCAGACGCACACTAGCGACTGGCTGCCCTCCTCAATTGGGAGATTCAGGACCGCGGCAGAGACCCAGCGTTTCTTATTGCCCCAGAAGAAATCGACGAGATTCTTCTGGATCTTGGTGGCAAATGCAGGGGGCGGGGCCAAAGTAACCAATCAGTATCACAGCATGGAGGCCACCAGTTGGTTTATGACAAAAGCTCGGCCCCTGTAGGAAAACACTCGGAGCAGTCCTGTCCGCCTCAGCTGAGTGGTGACTTTCACCTCCAACTCCTACCAGTTTGCCAGCCAGGCTTCCTTAGCGGGGCTAAGGTGACTCCCAGATAGAGGAAGGGTGCGGTAGTCCATGCAAAAGGTGTCAACTCCTCCGGTAGAGTCCACCCACCACTGACGCACCAGGAGTCCAGAAAATTTCTCCCAATTGATCCTTGAGAAGGACGCAGCAGAAAAGGTCTGCCGGCAGTCGCGCATTCTCTGCAAGTCAGCAGGATCTGTGACTCTGAGGAGCACGTCATCGGCGTAAGCTGAGAGGATGACCTGCAGGGTCAGCCCACGCAGAGCCAAACCCTTCAACCTCCTGCAAAGCAGGTACAGGAATGGCTCCACGCAAATCGTATACAATTGGCAGGACATGGTGCATCCATGACACACTCGTCTCATAAACCGAAGGGGCGCCGTCAAGGACCCATTAACTTTGACTAGACACGCTGCGGTGTATAAAAGTCGGATGGGGGTCTCAAAATGCGGCCCGAGTCCCGAAAAGGTATTGGTGATCCACCCTGTCGAACGCCTTCTCCTGATCGAGGGACAGAAAGGTGACCAACAGACCAGCCCTCTGGGAAAGATGGATCAGATCCCAGACAAGGTAGATGTTGTCTTGGATGGACCGGCCCGGGACTGTGTAGGACTGGTCGGGGTGGATCATGTGGCCCAGCACGGAGCCCAGGCAGGTAGACCTGACGCCAGTTTTGAAAGCAGGTGGAGATCGCCCCTCTTCAGCAGCAGGATGATGACTGCCCTGCGCTATGAGAGGGGCATCTCCCCGGTCGCCAGGCTTTCCCCCAGAATGTCCCAGAATGCCCTGAGGAACTCCACAGTCAGCCCCGCCAACGTGAGCGGAGCCTCCAATCCTTCGCCCTCCTGGCTGGCCTTCAGGTCCTCCCACAAAACTCTGCGCATGTCCTCGCTGGACGGATCCGGAGAGAACAAAGCACTGCAATAAATACGGACCACGAGGCTCCTTCCTTCCGGATCTATGATGGAGGATCCGTTGTCGGCCAGCAGCTCAACGAACTGCTTACAGACCCCCCACCATTTTTCCAGCGAGTCGAAGGGTGAGACACGGTCCAAATCTTCTAGGATCTGGATCCGCGATCTCTCATACACGCCTTATGACCCTATTTGCTGCAGGTCCCTCAGAGGCCCTTTTCTCTTTGTACGCCTGCCACAAGGCCTGGTCCACAACGGCACGACTCCAAGTCGAGCACTTCCCTCTCTAGGTGCCCAATCCTGCTTCCCGCATCTTGGTCGACCCCTTCGCGTACTCCTGACAGAAGACATGGATGTGCGTCTTGCCCACATCCTACCATAGCCTCAAGGAGGGGAAGCCCCCCTGCTTCCTTCTCCAGTCAGTCCAGAATCGACAGAACAAGTCCCAGCAGCCGGCTGTTAAAGTGCCAGTACGCGGACCCCGCCCACTTGCGGGGCGGAGTGAACTCTGCCCACACCAAGTGGTGGTCTGAGCAGGGGCACCAGCCGCATGGAGGCCGCCGAGACGCAAGCCTGCGATAAGTAGAGGCGGTCGCTTCGGGACCCTCCTCCAGACCTCCACATGAAGGTGCTGGAGTCGGGACGGAGATTCCGCCAGACATCCACCATGTTGAGGGAGCTGATCAGTTTCTTTAACTTCTCCACTGACGCTTGGCCGCGCTGGGGACCAGACCAATCCCCCCCACCTCGAGGGAACACTTAAAATCCCCCCCGCCCCGAGGATGATGCACTCGCCGCTATCGATGGAGCTCGAGAGCGGACACCTCAAAGAAGCGCGCTTGCAACGCGCTGGGCCTAGGCGCGTACACATTCACAAAGTGGAGTGGCACACTACACAGGCAAAGGGCCAGGTGGAACTAATGGCCCGGCACGAGCCCCTTGTACCCCAAGATCTCCGGCTGAAAAGTCAGGGCCAACACGATAGCCACCCCACTAGAAATAGGGGTGAGGTGCCTCATGTAGACCCCACCCTGCCACTCCAGGAACCAGGTGGCTTTGTCTCCCAGAATGGTGTAGGTTTCCTGCAGAAAGCTCACCGCGTATCTCCCTTCCCTAAGGACTGAGAGTTTGTGAAATCTGCGGTGAGACTCCCTGCTGCCGTTGAGGCTGTCTATCGTTATCTTCATGTCAAAGGTACTTAAAAAAAAAAAAACCCGTCACCAACACCTCACTGAGGAGGGAACGGAAGTACACCTGGCCTTCCATTCCCCCAACAACCCATTGAGGAACGCATTAAATCGGCGCCTCTCAACCAGTTTCACGCCCGCACCCTTGCCCGCTTTGAGAGCAGCACGGACGAACTGGATGCTCAGCGCCAGACTCGACCAAAGGCCGAGGGCCAGCTGAAATTTATTGCGGCAATCCCTGCAAGCCGCGAGGAAATCCTGGAGTTCCGCCGTGGGGATGAGAGGAGACTCTGGATGCACGACGGATGCCACCACCTCACTGGCGATGGAATCAAGGTCGTCCTCCGTGCCCCACATTAAGTCCCCATCCTCCATTGGGTCGTCACCGCCAGTGGCTGACACACCCACCACATACTGTGGGGCGGACGTCCCGGCCGCGCCAGTTGGTCCTGCCTCTGTCACAATCCCAGACCCAGGATCGATGGTGGAGGAGTCCTCTCTGGGTTCGAGGATGGAACTGGAGCCTTTGGGCGCCAGCAGCTCAGCAGCCCCCTCCACCTCCGTCTCCAGGCCAATGAGTGGTCCAGGGGAAATGGAAGTTCCTGACTCCGGAAATCCAGCCGGAGCCAAGACAGGAGACGGAGAGAGGAGGCCATCGCCTTCTCCGGCAGCACCCACAGACCCAGCAGATGGGGCAAAATTTTCAATTATAATCGGGTCAGGTGTCTCCTGGTTGATGATGGATTTTGGCTGGGAGGGTCGGCATTTGGGGCCTCGCCCTCCCCTCCACTCGGACCCGACCCAATGGCAGACTGGGAGGCTTTTCCAGGAGCTCCCCAGGCTCCCCCACCACAAGCAGGGTGGCTCACCTGGATCCCCCCGGAGGGGCCACATGTACAGGGGTCTTCCCCTCCCCTCCATCCTGAGGGGTAGGGAGCTCCTGCTCAGGCTTTACAGAATTGGTGGTGGTGGCAGGGGAAACCTGGGGACCTGAAACAGGAGGTAGCTCCCCTCCAATTGATGGGCCCTGTGTTACCTCTGTGGAGGGGTGCCTTCTCTTTTTTCCACTAGGGAGTGGAGGGCCGGAGACCTTCATGTCATCAGAGGCCTCTATCTCCGCACCCTCCTCATTTTATTTTTTTAGTTAGCCTGGGCCTGATCCCAGCCCGAGGGCAGGTGGGTTCCCTGGGAGCGGGCCTTGGGCTGAGCTCGGGTTGTGCCATGGTGTCCAGGGGACGTGCCTCGGTGTTTATGTTTGCTCCGCCCCTTCCTTCCACTCAGATAGACAGTCCCCTCCCCGCTGGAGGCCGTGAAAACCACAGCCTCTGAAACCAACTGAGCGGTGTCTGTAGGATGTGGGAGGAGTTGCTGAGGCACCACCCTGGGCCGCCAAGATGGAGTTGGCAGCCGGGAGGTTGGGGCAGTTCTTAGGAATGTGCCCCATCCGTGCTCCAGAAGACGCGATAGGCAGTCGCCTGGAATTCCACATTAAATTGGCCCTCCGAGACCTTCTCCCACACCAGCTGCATAAATAGCTGGCGGCGGAAGGAGTACACATGCCAGAGGCTGTTTTCCTGAAGACTTAGCGGGACTGGGGTGATCCCTGACCTCACCTCCCCCCAGATGGTGCAGGTGGGGGAGGAGGAGCTCACATGGGAATGAAGGGCGGCACATCAGACATTATCCACTGCGCAGGGGCCCCTAGAGGGTCCACTGGCAGGAAGGTCCCCCCCCCACAGTGAGCCCCTTACTCGGCCAGGGACACGGCCCGCTCGGCCTTCAGGAAGAACACAGCCTTCCCGTACATCTTTGAGGCTGCAACAATGGCCGAGGGGCCGACCGCCTCGGCCATCGACTTTACGCAAGCCTCAATAGACATGTTGCGGTGGGGATAGCTCTTCACCCCCATGACTAGAAGTGATCAGTTTGAGTGGTGACGGGGCCGCATAGGTGTTGGAGGGCCCCGCCTCTGGCACAGATGGTCTCACCAGGGGTCAAGAGCTAAACCTCACCCCAGTGGTAGGGCTGCAGATTTCAAATAAAGCAGGCAAATTAGTAAAGAAATATAAAATAAGTTAGTGGAGAGGCAGAGGGATAATGAAGAGGAAAAGGGAGGCAGGGAGTGCTGACTTGTTTCATCGAGATGGTATGACAGACAACAGTCCAATCAAGCAGTCCTTTACAAACTCTCCTTGTCTTCCGGTTGGGGAGAGGTGTCTTCACCTGGGTCAGCTGAAAGCTGCCCAGGCACTGTCTGTCATCTTTCTTTTTAGCCAGGCAGCTTCAGCTGACCCAGGCTGGGGAGGGAGCTTCCTTGTAACTTTAGTGCAACTGCACAGCTCCCTGCAGAACTGTGCAGCCCCCACCCCTTGTTCTTGCGGCCTCTCCAACCTCTCCCAACAGTCCCAATAAATATAAGTCTGGTGCTCGACACCCATCTCGAAATGCAGCCTTATTCCAAAGTCTTTTGCTCCTCTGCAGCAAAAGATGTTCAGAAGGTTTTGCAGCTCTCTCCTCAGCACTCCCTCTCCAGCAACTGACCGCAGCACTGTCAGCTGCACCTTGTTGAAGCACTCAGAGTAGCTTTTATATATTTTAAGTCGAGGGGCCCTTTTTTTTTTGCAGGCCCCCTTTATATACATTTTATAAAAATAACTTAAAACAGAGAAATAAAACAAAACTCAAATTAAAATGCCGTTCTCGGCGTTGATTATGCACTCCAGTCCCTGCGGTGCCCACTGGTCACGGAATGCCTCAAGCATAACGGCAGATGCCGCATGCTCCTTCTCCAAGGACACCTGGGCATGAACATAACCTCGGAAGAGGGGTAGGCAATCAGGGAGGAAGGACCCACTGACGGCCCGCAGTCTGGACCTGTGAATTGCCACCTTGGCCAGGCCCAGGAGCAGACGGACGAGGAGATCCCCCTCCCGGCCCATGCCCCTCTGCACCGGGTGCCCAAAGATCAGGAGCGTGGGGCTGAAGTGCAACTAAATCTGAGAAGCGGCCCCTTCAAATACTCAATCGGGCTGCAACCTCGCACACTCCATATATACGTGGAACACTGACTCGTCCAGGCAGCAGATATTACAGGTGGCCTGGGAGCTTGTGAACCTAATTAAAAGTCTATCGCACAGGACTGCCCTGTGCAACACCCAACACCCCAGATCCCCAATGTGAAGGGGGAGGACTCCTGCATAGAGACACCTCCACCAGGGTTTCCTCTCGCCGTCAAATGGCAATACAGACCGCCAGGGTGTGTCCGGCCAGCGGGCGAGGAAGTGGAGAGTGTGCAGGAGCAGCCCATACAGGAAACCCTTCCGCCGATTGGATTGGTATGGAGGGCATTTCTGCGAGGCGGCTCCGGTTGTGCAGGACCAGCTCCTGAGGAGGGTTTCTCACCCGCAGTGAGGGGGTTCTGGTTACTTCTCCGCCCACTGGTCTAGCCCCGAGTTGGCCACCCGGACAGCCGAGGCGCACACCTCCGCTGGCGGGGGAGTACCCTGACTAGAGGCGACAGTGTTCCAGACTCAGAATAGATCCTGGTAAAAGACAGGCAACTCCCTCTCTCTGCCAGGAGCTGCGTGTCGTCTTGAAGGCAATGACATTGGCAGAAAAAATACATTGCCAGTGCACACCATCGGGGAGGATGCTCGATGTACAGGCATCTCTGCAGACTCCAACGGCAGAGAGTCGCAGCCTGGGTGCCTACCAGCGACTGGGCGCCCTCCTCAATCGGGAAACTCAGAACCATGACAGAGACCCAGTGTTTCCTCTTGCCCCAGAAGAAATCGAAATTCTTCTGGATCTAGGCGCATGCAGGGGGTGGGGCCAAAGTGACCAACTGGTACCACAGCATCGAGGTCACCAGTTGATTTATGACCAGCGCTCGGTCCCTGTAGGAAAGCACTCTGAGCAGTCCTGTCCAGCGCCCCAGCCGAGTAGTGACACTTGCCTCCAACTCCTGCCAGCTTGCTGGCCAGGCTTCCTCAGCAGGGCTAAGGTGGACTCCCAGATAGAAGAGGTGCGCAGTGCTCCACGCAAAAGGTGTCAACTCCTCCGGCAGGGAGTCCACCTGCCACTGACCCACCAGGAGACCGGAACATTTCTTCCAATTCCTCCTTGTGGAGGACGCGGCAGAAAAGGTCTGCTGGAAGTCGCGCATCCTCCGCAAGTTAACGGGATCTGTGACGGCAAGGAGCACGTCATCGGCGTAAGCCGAGAGGACGACCCGCATGGCCGGCTCACTCAAAGCCAAACCCGTCAACCTCCTGCGCAGCAGGCACAGGAACGGCTCCACGCAGATGGTATACAATTGGTCAGACAATGGGACATCCCTGACACTCCACTCCCTAAACGAAAGGGCGCCGTCAAGGACCCATTAACTTTGACCAGGCACTCTGCAGTCGCATATATAAGTAGGACCCGGGCCACAAAATGCGGTCCGAGTCTGAAAGTGCGCAGAGTCCCGAAAAGGTATTCGTGATCCACCCTGTCGAATGCCTTTTCCTGATCGAGGGAGAGAAAGGCGACAAACAGACCAGTCCTCTGGGAAAGATGGATCAGGACCCGGACCAGGTGAATGGTGTCCTGGATGGACCGGCCCGGGAAGGTGCAGGACTGGTCGGGGTGGATCATATGGGCCAGCACGGAGCCCAGGTGGGTAGACATAGCCCGGGCAAAGATCTTATAATCCGTGCTGAGGAGGGAGGCTGGACGCCAGTTTGTAAGCAGGTGGGGATCGCCCCTCTTCGGCAGCTGCATGATGACCACTCTGCGCCACGAGAGGGGCAACTCCCCTGGTGCCAGGCTTTCCCCCAGGACATCCCAGAACGCCCTGAGGAACTCCACAGTCAGCTTGTTGAGCTCCAGGGATTTGCTCCTCGAGAGCTGGTGGAGGGCGCCAACATGAGCAGAGCCTCCAATCTTTCCACCTTCCGGGCTGACCTGAGGCAGGTCCTCTCTCAAAACTGCTCACGTGTTCTCGCTAGACTGATCCGGAGAGAACAACACACTGTAATAAGTATGGACCAGGAGGCCCTTTCCGTCCGGATCCGTGATGGAGGACCCATCGTCGGCCAGCAGCTCGATGAGCTGCTTTACGGACCCCCCGCCATTTTTCCAGTGAGTAGAAGAAGGGTGGGGCACAGTCCAAATCTTCCAGGATCTGGATCTGCGACCTCACGTACACGCCTCGGGACCCTATGAGCTGCAGGTCCCTCAGCGCGCCCTTCTCTTCGTACACCTGCCACAGATCCGGGACCACGATGGCGGGACTGCAAGTCTAGCACCTCCCTCTCTAGGCGCCCAATCTCTGCTTCCCGCCTCTTGTTCGACCCCTTCGCATACTCCTGACAGAAGACATGGACGTGAGTCTTGCCCACATTTCACCATATCCCCAAGGAGGGGAAGCCCCCTTGCTTCCTTCTCCAGTAGTCTCCGAATCGCTCATCCTCCAGCAGTCTGTTGTTAAAGTGCCAGTACGTGGATCCCGATCTCATGCGGAGTGGAGTGAACTCCACCCACACCAGGTGGTGGTCCGAGCATGGCACCAGCCGCATGGAGGCTGCCGAGACGCCGAAGACTTGCGCCTGTGAAAAGTAGAGGCGGTTGATTTGGGACCCTCCTCCAGACCTGCATGTGGTGACACTGGAATGGGATGGAGATTCCGCCAGACGTCCACCAAGATGAGGGAGCTATCAGATCAGTCCCCTCAAATTCTCCACTGACGCTTGGCCGCTCTAGGCACTAGAGCAATCCACCACCTCGAGGGTACTGTTAAAATTCCCCCCCACCCTCCAAGGATGGTGCACTCGCCGCTGTTGATGGAGCTCAAGAGAGCGGACACTTCTTCAAAGAAGCACGCTTGCAACGCGCCGGGCCTGGGCGCGTACACGTTCACAAAGTGGAGCGGCACGCTATCCAGGCGAACGGCGAGGTGGAGCAAGCGGCCCGGCACTAGCTCCTTGACCGCCAAGATCTCCGGCTGACAAGTCGGGCCAACAAGAGCCATCCCACTAGAAATAGGGGTGAGGTGACTCATGTAGACCCCACCCTGCCACTCCAGGAGCCAGGTGGCTTCGTCTCCCGGAACGGTGTGGGTTTCCTGCAGAAAGCTCACTGCATATCCTTTCCCTGAGGATTGAGAGATTGTGAAATCTGTGGTGAGGCCCCCTGCTGCCGTTGATGTTGAGGCTGGCTATGGTTATCTTCATGTCATAACACTTCACTGTGAGGAAGGAGCGGAAGTGCACCTGGCCTTCAACAGATTGCTGGGGGAGTGGAAGATCGCATTAAATCGGTGCCTCTCAACCAGTTTCACGCCTGCGCCCTTCCCCGCTTTCGTGAGGGTGGCAGGGTCAGACTGGATGATCAGTGCCAGATTCAACCAAGTGCCAGCTGAAGTTTATTGCGGCAACCCCTTCAAGCTGCGAGGAAATCTCGGAGGTCCGGCGTGGGAATGAGAGAAGACTCAGTGGGAGGCACGAGGGACTCTACCACCTCACTGGCGATGGAATCAAGATAGTCCTTCGTGCCCCACACCGTCCCCGTACTCCAGGTTGTAACCGCCAGCAGCCGACACACCCAACACACACTGTGGGGCGAACGTCCTGGCTGTGCCAGTGGTCCCGCCTCCGTCACGATCCCGCCCCCAAGATCGATGGCGGAGGAGTCCTCTCTGGGTTCTCGAATGGAACCGGAGCCTTTGGGTAAACAGCGGTTCAGGACCCCCCCTCCACCTCCGTCCCCAGACCAATCAGCGCTCCAGGGGAGATGGAAGTGCCCTACTCCGGAAATCCAGCCGGAGCCGAGATGGAGAGAGGTGGCCATCTCCTGCCCTGCCAGTGCCCACAGGACCAGCAGATAGGGAGTTACAGATTTGCCTCTGGGTCGGGCACATCCCGGGCAGCAGCGTCAGGCTGTTGGGAGGGCGGCCCCTCACCGGTCTCGCTCTCACCCAGGACACCCGACCCATTGGCCGAAGAATGATTTCTCCCGTGGGGTCCACAGATTCCCCCACCTCAGGAGTTGACAAGATCACGGGCATCTCCCGCACCTCCGTTCCGAGGGGTGAAGGGCTCGAGGCCCTGATCGTGCCGGTGGCAAGGGGAGCCTGAGGACCCACGGCAGGAGATGGACCCCGTGGTTCAGGAACGTCTCCTCTCATTGCGGGAGGGGCGCTGAGGCTCAGAGACCTCCATGTCATCAGGGGCCTCTGCCTCCACCTTTTGTCTGGTTACCCTGGGCCTGAGCCCAGCCCTGGGGCAGGTGGATTCCCCGGGAGCGGGCCTTGGGCTGAGCTCAGACTTGGGTTGTGTCCAGGGTATGCGCCTCTCTATGTTTATTTTTCCTCCGAGCCTTCCTTCCACTTGGACGGGCACTCCCCACCCAGCCGGAGGCCATGAAAATCACAGCCTCTGGCACAGACTGCACGGTATCTGGTGGAGGTGTAGGGTGGGTGGGAGGAGGTGCAGCAGCGCCACCCTGGGCTGCCAAGGTGGAGTTGGCAGCTGGGAGGTTGCCCCACCCCCTTGCAGACATGGCACCGCGCCCTGTCCAAGGTCCAGAAGATGCAGTAGGCCGTCCCCTGGAACTCTACATTGAAATGGCCCTCTATGACCTCCTCCCACGCCAGTTGTATGAATAGCTGGCGGCGGAAGGAGTACACATGTCGGAGGCTGTTCTCCCGAAGACCCAGCGGGACTGGAGTGAGCCCCGTCTTTACCTCCCCCAGATGGTGCAGGTGGGGAAGGAGGAGCTCACCAGGAATGAAGGGCAGGACATTAGATAAAATGACCCTTTGCGCAGTGGCCTCCAGGGGGTCCACTGGCAGAAAGGTCCCGCCCACGGCGAGCCCCTTGCTCAGAGCCAGGGACACCGCCTGCTCGGTCTTCAGGAAAAACACTGCCTTCCCGTACATTTTAGAGGCTGCAACAATGGCCGAAGGGCCGACAACCTCGGCCATTGCCTGAACACATGCCTTTATTGTCATGTTCGGATGGATGTAGCTATTGACCCCATCTTGTGATGTTATTAGTGCAAACGGTGACGGGGCAGCAGCATACGTGCGAGAAGACCCCGCCACCGGTGAAGAGGGACTTGCCATGGGGTCGCAGAGCCACACCCACCCTTAAGAAATAAACTAACAGCTTTTAAACTAAAGCAATATGATGGGAGGGGTGGGGGTAGAGGAGAATAGGGGTGCAAAGGAAAAGGACAAGGAGAGGAGAGGATAGACAGCTGAGTGATGGGAGGGAGAGATGAGCTGCGAGGATGTTGCTGTGGTTCGGTGGTTGGAGCACCTTACTTCAGAATTCACAGTCCTGTCTTACAGTTAGGGGAGGGTTCTTCACCCAGGTCGGTTAGAGCCGCCCGGTTTTTCCTTTTCCGCTGTTCTGTAAAGACTATGAAGACTTTCTTCACCTGGGCAGCTCCAGCTGTCCCGAGCCACACAGTTGGGGGTGGGGAGGGAGCCCCCTTTGTGCAGGATGGACAGTACAGGGGCTCCCTCTAGAATTTGGCAGCCCCACCCCTGGATCTTCCGGTGCCTCCTCCCTCCCCCAACAGTCCAAACAACAAACAGTTCTCTGGTGCTCCAACACCTACCTCTCCAAAATGACATGCAGTTCTCCTTTGTCTTGCAGTTCTCTCCACTCTGCTGTCTCCTCTCCAGTTGCAGCTGTTCCCCCCGATTGCAGGCAGGAAGTTCTTCCCAAATTGCCCAGCCATCCCCGTTTTTCTTTGAGAATTGATATGCCAGTCAATCTCTGGCATCACAGCCAAGTCAGTTCCTGTTCTCACGACACATTGCTCCCTTTTCAGAGGGAGCTTTACTCTATCTAACCCTGTTTTTTTTCTCTTTTTCTATATATTTCATGTTGAGGGGGCCTTTATTCCTCAGGCCCCCTTTAGATACATTTTTAAAAAATAACTTTATTCAAATTAAAATGCCGTTCTCTGCGTCGACAATGCACTCCAGTCCCGGCGGTGCCCACCGGTCGCGGAAGGCCTCAAGCGTACCGGCGGCCACCGCATGCTCCTTCTGCTGGGACACCCGGGCGCGAATGTAACTGCGGAAGAGGGGCAGGCAATCTGGGAGGACGGACTGCCTGACGGCCCGCAGCCTGGACCTGTGAATTGCCACCTTGGCCAGGCCCAAGAGCAGACCAACCAGGAGATCCTCCTCCCGGCCCAGGCCCCTCCTCACTGGGTGCCCAAAGATCAGCAACATAGGACTGAAGTGCAGCCAGAACTTGAGGAGCAGCCTCTTAAAATACTCAGATGGGTTGCAACCTCACACGGACTCGTCCAGGCGGCCTGGGAGTCCGTGAACCGACTTAAAAGTCTATTGCATGGGACTGCCCTGTGCAACACCCTCCACCCCAGGTCCCTAATGTAAAGGGAGAGGACTCCCGCGTAGAGACCTCCTATCAGGGTTTCCCCTCGCCGCCAGTTGGCAACGCGGACCGCCAGGGCGTGTCCGGCCGGGTGACGAGGGCGAGGAAGTGGAGAGTGTGCAGGAGCAGACCGTACAGGAAACCCCTGCACGTCAGGCATTTCCAAGAGGCGACTTGGGTTGTGCGGGACCAGCTCCCGAGGAGGATTTCAGGGCCTGGGTCCGATGAGCAGTTCCAGCAGAGCGGGGTCAGCTCGGCCGGGAGCGCTCTGCACTCACGAGCCCCCTCTCTACCCGCAGTGGAGCGCCCTGACTGGAGGCGACCATGTTCCAGACTCTGAATAGATCCCGGTAAAAGACAGGCAACTCCCAAAGAGAAGCGTGGCTAACAGACTCCACCAGAAGCTGCATGTCGTCTTGAAGGTAGTGACACTGGCGGAAAAAATACGTCGCCAGCGCACACCATCTAGGAGGACGCTCGACGGACAGGTATCTCTGCAGGGTACGAAGGCAGAGAGTCGCAGCCTGGGTGAGGACGCACACCAGCGACTGGCCGCCCTCCTCAATCGGGAGACTCAGGACAGCGGCAGAAACCCAGTGTTTCCTCCTGCCCCAGAAGAAATCGACTAGTTCCTTCTGGATCTTGTTGGCAAATGCAGGGGGCAGGGCCAAAGTGACCAACCGGTACCACAACATGGAGGCCACCAGTTGGTTTATGACCAGCGCTCGGCCCCTGTTGGAAAGCACTCGGAGCAGTCCTGTCCAGCGCCCCGGCCGAGCGGTGACTTTTGTTTCCAACTCCTGCCAGTTTGCCGGCTAGGCTTCCTCAGCGGGGCTAAGGTGGACTCCCAGATAGAGGAGGTGCATGGTGCTCCACCCAAAGGTGTCATCTCCTCCGGCAGGGAGTCCACCAGCCACTGACCCACCAGGCGTCCAGAACATTTCTCCCAATTGATCCTCGCGGAGGACACGGCAGAAAAGGTCTGCTGGCAGTCGCGCATCCTCCGCAAGTCAACGGGATCTGTGACCGCGAGGAGCACGTTGTCGGCGTAAGCTGAGGAGGACCCGCATGGCCAGCTCACGCAGAGCCAATCCCGTCAACCTCCTGCGAAGCAGGCACAGGAAGGGCTCCACGCAGATGGTATACAATTGGCCGGACATGGGGCATCCCTGACGTGCTCCTCTCCCAAAGCGAAGGGGCGCCGTCAAGAACCCGTTAACTTTAACTAGACACTCTGCGGCGTCGTATAAAAGTCGGACTCGGGCTACGAAATGCGGCCCGAATCCCGAAAAGGTATTAGTGATCCACCCTGTCGAACGAGGGAGAGAAAGGCGACCAACGACCTGAAGGATATCGATGCTTCAGGCGGGATAGAGAGGGAGGTAAAAGAGGTGGAGGAGTTGCATTACTGGTGAAAGAGAATATCACAGCTGTGCTGAAGGAGGGCACTATGGAGGACTCGAGCAGTGAGGCAATATGGACAGAACTCAGAAATAGGAAGGGTGCGGTAACAATGTTGGGGCTGCACTACAGGCCTCCCAACAGCGAGCGTGAGATAGAGGTACAAATATGTAAACAGATTATGGAAAGATGTAGGAGCAACAGGGTGGTGGTGATAGGAGATTTTAATTTTCCCAACATTGACTGGGATTCGCTTAGTGTTAGAGGTCCAGATGGAGCAGAATTTGTAAGGAGCATCCAGGAGGGTTTTCTAGAGCAGTATGTAAATAGTCCAACTCGGGAAGGGGCCATACTGGACCTGGTGTTGGGGAATGAGCCCGGCCAGGTTGTTGAAGTTTCAGTAGGGGACTACTTTGGGAATAGTGATCACAATTCCGTAAGCTTTAAAATACTCATGGACAAAGACGAGAGTGGTCCTAAAGGAAGAGTGCTAAATTGGGGGAAGGCCAACTGTACCAAAATTCGGCAGGAGCTGGGAAATGTAGATTGGGAGCAGCTTTTTGAAGGTAAATCCACATGTGATATGTGGGAGGCTTTTAAAGAGAGGTTGATTAGCGTGCAGGAGAGACATGTTCCTGTGAAAATGAGGGATAGAAATGGCAAGATTAGGGAACCATGGATGACAGGTGAAATTGTGAGACTAGCTAAGAGGAAAAAGGAAGCATACATAAGGTCTAGGTGGCTGATGAAAGACGAAGCTTTGAAAGAATATCGGGAATGTAGGACCAATCTGAAACGAGGAATTAAGAGGGCTAAAAGGGGTCATGAAATATCTTTAGCAAACAGGGTTAAGGAAAATCCCAAAGCCTCTTATTCATATATAAGGAGAAAGAGGGTAACTAGAGAAAGGATTGGCCCACTGAAGGACAAAGGAGGAATGTTATGCTTGGACTCAGAGAAAATGGGTGAGATTCTAAACGAGTACTTTGCATCGGTATTCACCGAGGAGAGGGACATGACGGATGTTGAGGTTAGGAACAGATGTTTGATTACTCCAGGTCAAGTCGGCATAAGGAGGGAAGAAGTGTTGGGTATTCTAAAGGGCATTAAGGTGGACAAGTCCCCAGGTCCGGATGGGATCTATCCCAGGTTACTGAGGGAAGCGAGAGAGGAAATAGCTGGGGCCTTAACAGATATCTTTGCAGCATCCTTAAACACGGGTGAGGTCCCGGAGGACTGGAGAATTGCTAATGTTGTCCCCTTGTTTAAGAAGGGTAGCAGGGATAATCCAGGTAATTATAGACCGGTGAGCCTGACGTCAGTGGTAGGGAAGCTGCTGGAGAAGATACTGAGGGATAGGATCTATTCCCATTTGGAAGAAAATGGGCTCATCAGTGATAGGCAACATGGTTTTGTGCAGGGAAGGTCATGTCTTACCAACTTAATAGAATTCTTTGAGGAAGTGACAAAGTTGATTGATGAGGGAAGGGCTGTCGATGTCATATACATGGACTTCAGTAAGGCGTTTGATAAGGTTCCCCATGGCAGGCTGATGGAGAAAGTGAAGGCGCACTAGCTAGATGGATAAAGAACTGGCTGGGCAACAGGAGACAGAGAGTAGCAGCAGAAGGGAGTTTCTCAAAATGGAGACGTGTGACCAGTGGTGTTCCACAGGGATCCGTGCTGGGACCACTGTTGTTTGTGATATACATAAATGATTTGGAGGAAAGTATAGGTGGACTGATTAGCAAGTTTGCAGACGACACTAAGATTGGTGGAGTAGCAGATAGTGAAGGGGACTGTCAGAGAATACAGCAGAATATAGATAGATTGGAGAGTTGGGCAGAGAAATGGCAGATGGAGTTCAATCAGGGCAAATGCGAGGTGATGCATTTTGGAAGATCCAATTCAAGAGTGAACTATACAGTAAATGGAAAAGTCCTGGGGAAAATTGATGTCCAGAGAGATTTGGGTGTTCAGGTCCACTGTTCCCTGAAGGTGGCAACGCAGGTAAATAGAGTGGTCAAGAAGGCATACGGCATGCTTTCCTTCATCGGACGGGGCATTGAGTACAAGAGTTGGCAGGTCATGTTACACTTGTATAGGACTTTGGTTCGGCCACATTTGGAATACTGCGTACAGTTCTGGTCGCCACATTATCAAAAGGATGTGGATGCTTTGGAGAGGGTGCAGAGGAGGTTCACCAGGATGTTGCCTGGTATGGAGGGCGCTAGCTATGAGGAGAGTTTGAGTAGATTAGGATTATTTTCATTAGAAAGACGGAGGTTGAGGGGGGACCTGATTGAGGTGTACAAAATCATGAGAGGTATAGACAGGGTGGATAGCAAGAGGCTTTTTCCCAGAGTGGGGGTTTCAATTACTAGAGGACACGAGTTCAAAGTGAAAGGGGAAAAGTTTAGGGGGGATATGCGTGGAAAGTTCTTTACGCAGAGGGTGGTGGGCACCTGGAACGCATTGCCAGCGGAGGTGGTAGATGCGGGCACGATGGAGTCTTTTAAGATGTATCTAGACAGATACATGAATGGGCAGGAAGAAAAGAGATACAGAACCTTAGAAAATAGGCGACATGTTTAGAGAGAGGATCTGGATCGGCGCAGGCTTGGAGGGCCGAAGGGCCTGTTCCTGTGCTGTAATCATCTTTGTTCTTTGTTCAACTGACCAGTCCTCTGGGAAAGGTGGATGTTGTCCTGGATGGACCGGCCCGGGACCGTGTAGGACTGGATCATGTGGGCCAGCACGGAGCCCAGGCGGGTAGACATAGCCCGGGCAAAGATCTTATAATCTGTGCTGAGGAGGGAGACCGGACGCCAGTTTTTAAGCAGGCGGAGATCGCCCCTCTTCGGCAGCACGACGATGACCGCCCTGCGCCACGAGAGGGGCATCTCCCCGGTCGCCAGGCTTTCCCCCAGGACCCGCGCGTAATCGTCCCCCAGGACATCCCACAATGCCCTGAGGAACTCCACGGTCAACCCATCCAGCCCGGGGCATTAACCCCTCGAGAGCTGGTGGAGGGCGCCAGTCAGCTCCGCCAACGTGAGCGGACCCTCCAATCCTTCGCCGCCCTCTGGGCTGACCTGCGGCAGGTCCTCCCACAAAACTCTGCGCGCATCCTCGCTGGACAGATCCGGAGAGAACAACGCACTGTAATAAGTCCGGACCAGGAGGCCCATTCCCTCCGGATCCCTGATGGAGGATCCGTCGTCGGCCAGCAGCTCGACGAGCTGCTTACGGACCCCCCGCCATTTTTCCAGCGAGTAGAAGAAGGGTGAGGCGCGGTCCAAATCTTCCAGGATCTGGATCCGCGACCTCACGTACGCGCCTTGGGACCCTATGAGCTGCAGGTCCCTCAGCGCGCCCTTCTTCTCTTTGTACGCCTGCCACAGGGCCGGGTCCACGACGGCATGACCGAGGCGGGACTCCAAGTCGAGCACCTCCCTCTCCAGGCGCCCGATCTCGGCTTCCCGCCTCTTGGTCGACCCCTTCGCATACTCCTGACAGAAGACGTGGATGTGAGTCTTGCCCACATCCCACCATAGCCTCAAGGAGGGGAAGCCCCCCTGCTTCCTTCTCCAGTCGGCCCAGAATCGACAGAACGAGTCCCGAAATCGCACGTCCTCCAGCAGCCGGTTGTTAAAGTGCCAGTATGCGGAGCGGAGTAAACTCCGCCCACACCAGGCGGTGGTCCGAGCACGGCACCAGCCGCATGGAGGCCGCTGAAACGCGGGAGACGTACGCCTGCGAAATGTAGAGGCGGTCGATTCGCGACCCCCCTCCTCCAGACCTCCACGTGAAGGCGCTGGAGTCGGGATGGAGATTCCGCCAGACGTCCACCAAGTTAAGGGAGCTGATCAGTCCCCTCAACTTCTCCACCGATGCTTGGCCGCGCTGGGGACCAGAGCGATTCCCCCACCTCGAGGGTGCAGCTAAAATCCCCCCCGAGGATGATGCACTCGCCGCTATCGATGGAGCTCAAGAGAGCGGACACTTCTTCAAAGAAGCGCGCTTGCAACGCGCCGGGCCTGGGCGCGTACACGTTCACAAAGTGGAGCGGCACACTACCCAGGCGAAGGGCGAGGTGGAGCAAGCGGCCCGGCACTAGCTCCTTGACCCCCAAGATCTCCGGCTGGAAAGTCGGGGCCAACAAGATAGCCACCCCACTAGAAATAGGGGTGAGGTGACTCATGTAGACCCCACCCTGCCACTCCAGGAGCCAGGTGGCTTCGTCTCCCGGAACGGTGTGGGTTTCCTGCAGAAAGCTCACCGCGTATCTCCCTTCCCTAAGGACTGAGAGATTGTGAAATCTGCGGTGAGCCCCTCTGCTGCCGTTGATGTTGAGGCTGGCTATGGTTATCTTCATGTCAAAGGTAATTAAAACCCGTCACCAACACCTCACTGTGAGGAAGGAGTGGAAGTGCACCTGGCCCTCCACTCCCCCAGCAACCCATTGAGGAACACATTAAAACGGCGCCTCTCAACCAGTTTCACTTTTGCGCGCTTGCCCGCTATCTTAAGGGCGGCACGGACGGACTGTATGATCAGCGCCAGATTCGACCAACGATCGAGGGCCATTTGAACTGTATTGCGGCAACCCCTGCAAGCCGCGAGGAAATCCCGGAGTTCCGCCGTGGGGATGAGAGGAGATTCGGTGAGAGGCACGAGGGAGTCCACCACCTCACTGGCGATGGAATCAAGATCATCCTCCGTGCCCCGCACCGAATCCCCATCCTCCTCCGGGTCGTCACCGCCAGCGGCCGACACATCCACCACACACTGTGGGGCGGATGTCCCGGCCGCGCCAGCTGGTCCCGCCTCCGTCACGATCCCACCCCCCGGATCGATGGCGGAGTCGTCCTCTCTGGGTTCTATTGTGAAACTGGAGCCTGTAGGCACCAGCGGTTCAGGACCCCCCTCCACCTCCGTCCCCAGGCCAATGAGTGGTCCAGGGGAGACAGAAGTTCCAGACTCCGGGAAACCAGCCGGAGCCGAGACTGAAGGCGGAGGGAGGAGGCCATCTCCCGCTCTGCCAGCACCTACAGGCCCAGCAGATGGGGCAGCTGGGTCGGGTGTCTCCTGGTTGGTGGTGGACTCCGGCTGGGAGGCCCGACCCTCTGGGGCCTCGCCCTCCCCTTCATTCAGGGCACCCGACCCAGTAGCAGTGGCAGAATGGGCGGCGTCCCCAGGCTCCCCCACCACAAGCAGGGCCCCACTTACTCCTTCAGGAGGGGCCTCAAGTACCGGGGCCTTCCCCTCCCCTCCATCCTGAGGAATAGAGTGCTCCTGCCCGGACTTTGCAGCCTTGGTGATGGCGGAAGGGGAAACCTGGGGACCCGAAACAGGAGACAGCTCCCCTCTGCACCTCAGGGCCCCTTGTTACCTCTGTGGAGGGTGCCTTCTCCTCTTTTTCCCAGTTGTGTGCGGAGGCTCAGAGACCTCCACCTCCACACTCTCCTTTTTTTTATTCACCCTGGGGCAAGTTGACTTCCCGAGATCGGGCCTTGGGCTGAGCTCAGGCTCGGGTAGTGTCACGGTGTCCAGGGGACGTGCTTCTCAATGTTTATTTCTCCGCCGCGCTTTCCTTCCACTTGGACGGTCACCCCCTCCCTGCCGGAGGGCCGTGAAAACCACAGCCTCCGGTACCGACTGAATGGTGTCTGGTGGTGGTGTAGGGGGGGTGGGAGGAGGTGCAGCGTCGCCACCCTCGGCCGCCGAGTTGGAGTTGGCAGCCGGGAGGTTGGGGCAGTTCTTACGAACATGCCCCACCCCCCTTACAGACATGGCACCGCACCCCGTCCAAGGTCCAGAAGACGCAGTAGGCCGTCCCCTGGAATTCTTCATAAAAGTGGCCCTCTGTCACCTCCTCCCGTGCCAGCTGCATGAATAACTGGCGGCGGAAGGAGTACACGTGTCGGAGGCTGTTCTCCAGAAGACCGAGCGGACTGGGGTGAGCCCCGTCTTTACCTCCCCCAGATGGTGCAGGTGGGGAAGGAGGAGCTCACCAGGAATGAAGGGCGGGACATTGGATAGAATGAGCCTTTGCGCAGTGGCCTCCAGGGGGTCCACTGGCAGAAAGGTCCCGCCCACGGTGAGCCCCTTGCTCAGAGCCAGGGACACCGCCCGCTCGGCCTTCAGGAAAAACACTGCCTTCCTCGGCCATTGCTATCACGCATGCCTCGATAGTCATGTTCGGGTGGACGTAGCTCTTGACCCCATGCTTCGATGTTAATAAAGCAAACGGTGACGGGGCAACAGGTGCAGCCGCAGCAGCATATGAACAGGAAGGCCCCGCCACCGGCGAGGAGGGGCTTGCCATGGGGTCGCAGAGCTACGCCCACCCCCAAGAAACAAAGCACTCAACAGTTTTCTTAAACACAAACAATATGATGGGGGAGTGGGGGGATGGGAATAGAGGAGGATAGGGCTGAAAAGGACAAGGAGAGGAGAGGATAGGTGGCCGAGTGATGGAAGCGAGAGAACAGCTGCAAGGATGTTACACTTCAATTGGTGGTTGGAGCACCTTCCTGCAGAGTTGACACTCCACTCTTCCAGTTCGGGGAGGGTTCTTTGCCCGGGTCGGTTAGAGCCGCCCGGTTCTCTCCCTTTTCTGTTGTTGTATAAGGATTTTCTTCAGCCGGGCAGCTCCAGCCGTCCCGAGCCACACAGTTGGGGGTGGGGAGGGAGCCCCTTTTGTGCAGGCTGGCAGATAAACACAACAGTTAGTACAGGGGCTCCCTATAGAATTTGGCAGCCCCACCCCTGGATCTTCCGGTGCCTTCTCCCTCCCCCAACAGTCCAAACAACCAACAGTTCTCTGGTGCTCCAACACCCACCTCTCCAAAATGACTCTCAGGTCTTAGTCTTGAAAAAGTGCAACAGTTCCACTAAATACAACTGTCTCCACTCTATAGTCACCTCTTTGCAGTTATTCCACTCTCCTCTCCCCAATTGCTGCAACACAGGTGCAGCAGCTCCCCCTGATTGCTGGCAGGAAGTGCTCCAAATTGCCCAGCCAATCTCCGTTTTTCTTTTTTTTTTCTTTTTTTCTTTTTTTTTAAAACCAGATAAATAAACAAAAAAACTCAAATTAAAATGCCATTCTCGGCGTCGACGATGCACTCCAGTCCCTGCGGTGCCCACCGGTCGCGGAAGGCCTCAAGCGTACCGGCGGACACAGCATGCTCCTTTTCCAGGGACACCCGGGCGCGAACGTAACCGCGGAAGAGGGGCAGGCAATCGGGGAGGACGGACCCCCCGACGGCCCGCAACCTGGACCTGTGAATTGCCACCTTGGCCAGGCCCAGGAGCAGACCGACGAGGAGATCCTCCTCCCGGCCCGAGCCCCTCCGCACCGGGTGCCCAAAGATCAGGAGCGTGGGACTGAAGTGCAGCCAGAATTTGAGGAGCAGCCCCTTCAGATACCCAAATAGGGGCTGCAACCTCGCACACTCCGTATAAATGTGGAACACGGACTCGTCCAGGCCGCAGAAAGTACAGCTGGCCTGGGAGTCCGTGAACCTACTTAAAAGCCTATTGCACGGGACTGCTCTGTGCAGCACCCTCCACCCCAGGTCCCCGATGTAAAGGGGGAAGACTCCCGCGTAGAGAGACCTCTATCGGGGTTTCCCCTCGCCGCCAGATGGCAACGCGGACCGCCAGGGCGTGTCCGGCCGGCTGACGAGGGCGAGGAAGTGGAGAGTGTGCAGGAGCAGCCCGTACAGGAAACCCCTCCGCGCCGATTGGAATGGCACGGAGGGCATTTCCGAGAGGCGGCTCGGGTTGTGCGGGACCGGCTCCCGAGGAGGGTTTCGGGGCCTGGGTCCGATGAGCAGTTCCGGCCGAGCGGGGGTCAGCTCGGCCGGGATCGCTCCGCACTCCCGAGCCCCCTCGCCACCCGCAGTGAGGGGCGTCCCGGGGGTTTCGGCTACTCCTCCGCCCGCCGGACCGTCCCCGGAGTCGGCCGCTCGGACAGCCGAGGCGCTCTCCTCCGCCGGCGGGGGAGCGCCCTGACTGGAGGCGACCATGTTCCAGACTCGGAAAAGATCCCGGTAAAAGACAGGCAACTCCTTCAGAGAGGCGCGGCTAACGGACTCCACCGGGTGCTGCGTGTCGTCTTGAAGGCAGTGACACTGGCGGAAAAAATACGTCGCCAGCGCACACCATCTGGGAGGACGCTCGACGTACAGGTATCTCTGCAGGGTCCGAAGGCGGAGAGTCGCAGCCTGGGTGCGGACGCACACCAGCGACTGACCGCCCTCCTCCATCGGGAGACTCAGGACCGTGGCAGAGACCCAGTGTTTCCTCTTGCCCCAGAAGAAATCGACGAGTTTCTTCTGGATCTTGGTGGCAAATACAGGGGGCGGGGCCAAAGTGACCAACCGGTACCACAGCATGGAGGCCACCAGTTGGTTTATGACCAACGCTCGGCCCCTGTAGGAAAGCACTCGGAGCAGTCCTGTCCAGCGCCCCAGCCGAGCGGTGACTTTCGCCTCCAACTCCTGCCAGTTTGCCGGCCAGGCTTCCTCAGCGGGGCTAAGGTGGACTCCCAGATAGAGGAGGTACGTGGTGCTCCACGCAAAAGGTGTCATCTCCTCCGGCAGGGAGTCCACCCGCCACTGACCAACCAGGAGTCCGGAACATTTCTCCCAATTGATCCTCGCGGAGGACGCGGCAGTAAAGGTCTGCTGGCAGTCGCGCATCCTCCGCAAGTCAACGGGATCTGTGATTGCGAGGAGCACGTCGTCGGCGTAAGCCGAGAGGACGACCCGCATGGCCGGCTCGCGCAGAGCCAATCCCGTCAACCTCCTGCGAAGCAGGCACAGGAAGGGCTCCACGCAGATAGTATACAATTGGCCGGACATGGGGCACCCCTGACGCACTCCTCTCCCAAATCGAAGGGGCGCCGTCAAGGACCCGTTAACTTTGACTAGACACTCTGCGGCGGCGTATAAAAGTCGGACCCGGGCCACGAAATGCGGCCCGAGTCCGAAAGCGCGCAGAGTCCCGAAAAGGTAATCGTGATCCACCCTGTCGAACGCCTTCTCCTGATCGAGGGAGAGAAAGGCGACCGACTGACCAGTCCTCTGGGAAAGATGGATCAGGTCCCGGACCAGGTGGATGTTGTCCTGGATGGACCGGCCCGGGACCGTGTAGGACTGGTCGGGGTGGATCATGTGGGCCAGCATGGAGCCCAGGCGGGTAGACATAGCCCGGGCAAAGATCTTATAATCCGTGCTGAGGAGGGAGACCGGACGCCAGTTTCTAAGCAGGCGGAGATCGCCCCTCTTCGGCAGCAGGACGATGACCGCCCTGCGCCACGAGAGGGGCATCTCCCCGGTCGCCAGGCTTTCCCCCAGGACCCGCGCGTAATCGTCCCCCAGGACGTCCCAGAACGCCCTGAGGAACTCCACGGTCAACCCATCCAGCCCTGGGGATTTGCCCCTCGAGAGCTGGTGGAGGGCGCCAGTCAGCTCCGCCAACGTGAGCGGAGCCTCCAATCCTTCGGCGCCCTCCGGGCTGACCTGCGGCAGGTCCTCCCACAAAACTCTGCGCGCATCCTCGCTGGACGGATCCGGAGAGAACAACGCACTGTAATAAGTCCGGACCAGGAGGCCCATTCCCTCCGGATCCGTGATGGAGGATCCGTCGTCGGCCAGCAGCTCGACGAGCTGCTTACGGACCCCCCGCCATTTTTCCAGCGAGTAGAAGAAGGGAGAGGCGCGGTCCAAATCTTCCAGGATCTGGATCCGCGACCTCACGTACGCGCCTCGGGACCCTATGAGCTGCAGGTCCCTCAGCGCGCCCTTCTTCTCTTTGTACGCCTGCCACAGAGCCGGGTCCGCGACGGCATGACCGAGGCGGGACTCCAAGTCGAGCACTTCTCTCTCAAGGCGCCCGATCTCGGCTTCCCGCCTCTTGGTCGACCCCTTCGCGTACTCCTGACAGAAGACGTGGATGTGAGTCTTGCCCACATCCCACCATAGCCTCAAGGAGGGGAAGCCCCCCTGCTTCCTTCTCCAGTCGGCCCAGAATCGACAGAACGAGTCCCGAAATCGCACGTCCTCCAGCAGCCGGTTGTTAAAGTGCCAGTACGCGGACCCCGCCCGCGTGCGGAGCGGAGTGAACTCCGCCCACACCAGGCGGTGGTCCGAGCAGTCTCCTCAAATTCTCCACCGACGCTTGGCCGCGCTGGGGACCGGAGCGATCCCCCACCTCGAGGGTGCAGTTAAAATCCCCCCCGAGGATGATGCACTCGCCGCTATCGATGGAGCTCAAGAGAGCGGACACTTCTTCAAAGAAGCGCGCTTGCAACGCGCCGGGCCTGGGCGCGTACACGTTCACAAAGTGGAGCGGCACGCTACCCAGGCGAACGGCGAGGTGGAGCAAGCGGCCCGGCACTAGCTCCTTGACCCCCAAGATCTCCGGCTGAAAAGTCGGGGCCAACAAGATAGCCACCCCACTAGAAATAGGGGTGAGGTGACTCATGTAGACCCCACCCTGCCACTCCAGGAGCCAGGTGGCTTCGTCTCCCGGAACGGTGTGGGTTTCCTGCAGAAAGCTCACCGCGCATCTCCCTTCCCTAAGGACTGAGAGATTGTGAAATCTGCGGTGAGCCCCTCTGCTGCCGTTGATGTTGAGGCTGGCTATGGTTATCTTCATGTCAAAGGTACTTAAAACCCGTCACCAACACCTCACTGTGAGGAGGGAGTGGAAGTGCACCTGGCCCTCCACTCCCCCAGCAACCCATTGAGGAACACATTAAAACGGCGCCTCTCAACCAGTTTCACGTCCGCGCGCTTGCCCGCTATCTTAAGGGCGGCACGGACGGACTGGATGATCAGCGCCAGATTCGACCAACGGTCGAGGGCCAGCTGAACTTTATTGCGGCAACCTCTGCAAGCCGCGAGGAAATCCCGGAGTTCCGCCGTGGGGACGAGAGGAGATTCGGTGGGAGGCACGAGGGACTCCACCACCTCACTGGCGATGGAATCAAGATCATCCTCCGTGCCCCGCACCGAATCCCCATCCTCCTCCGGGTCGTCACCGCCAGCGGCCGACACATCCACCACACACCAGAAACTGGAGGCAGCTCCCCTCCAACAGATGGGCCCTGCACCTCAGGGCCCTGTGTTATTTCTGTGGAGGGGTGCCTTCTCCTCTTTTTCGCACTTGGGCGCGGAGACTCAGAGACCTCCATGTCATCAGAGGCCTCCGCCTCCGCACCCTTTTTTCCCTTTTTAGTCACCCTGGGCCTGAGCCCAGCCCTGGGACAGGTGGATTCCATGGGAATGGGCTTTGGGCTGAGCTCAGGCTCGGGTTGAGTCAAAGTGTCCAGGGGACGCGCCTCATGATGTTTCTTTTTTCCCCGCGTCTTCCTTCCGCTCGGACGGACGCTCCCCTCCCCACCAGAGGCTGTGAAAACCACAGCCTCCGGAACCGACTGAGCGGTGTCTGTTGGATCTGCGGGGGGAGTGGGAGGAGGTGCTGTGGAACCACTCTTGGCCGCCGAGGTGGAGCTGGCGGCCGGGAGGTTGGGGCAGTTCTTACGAACATGCCCCACCCCCTTGCAGACGTGGCACCGCGCTCCATCCGAGGTCCAGAAGACGCGGTAGGCCGTCCCCTGAAACTCTATACTGAAGTGGCCCTCCAAGACCTCCTCCCGCGCCAGCTGCATGAATAGCTGGCGGCGGAAGGAGTAGACATGTCGGAGGCTGTGCTCCCGAAGACCAAGCGGGACTGGGGTGATCCCTGACCTCACCTCCCCCAGATGGTGTAGATGGGGGAGGAGGAGCTCATCAGGAATGAAGGGTGGGACGTTCGACAAGGTTACCCGATGTGCAGTGGCCCCCAGAGGGTCCACTGGCAGGAAAATCCCACCCACTGTGAGCCCCGTACTTAGGGCGAGGGACACAGCCCGCTCGGTCTTCAGGAAGAACACAGCCTTCCCATACATCTTTGAGGCTGCAACAATGGCCGAGGGGCCGACAACCACGGCCATTGCCTTAACACAAGCCTCAATAGTCATATTAGGATGGGTGTAACTCTTCACCCCATGCTTTGATGTTAAGATTTTAAATGGTGACGGGGCCACAGGAGCAGCTGTCGCAGCTGCTGCAGCATAGGAGGGCCCCGCCACTGGAGAGGACTGAGAAGTCATGGGGTGGAAGAGTTACAGGCACTTTGCTGAGAGAAAAAAAAAGAAAAAAAAAAAAGAGCAAATACAATAAATCAAAAATGTAACACTTAAAGGATGTAGCACAGGGGAAGAGGCTGAGGGAGAGGAAGACAAAGAGGAATCAGTCTTTGTTAGTATTGCACAAGTCTTGTAGCTGGTCTTCGAGTTGGGAGGGTGGGGTGATGTCTTCACCTGGGTCAGCTGTAAGCTGCCCAGGCACACGCCTCCTTCGATGTTCAGATAATAAGTCTCTTCACCTGGGCACCTCCAGCTGTCCCAGGCTTAATAGTTGGGGTGGGGAGGGAGCTCCCTATCCAAAGATGTTAAACACAGGAGCTCCCTATTGAACAATACAGCCCCACCCAAGGTCTTCAGGTCTCTTCTTTCCCCACCCCCAACAATCAATGAAAAAGACTTTCAGTACCAAGCAAACTCACAAAAAGAGCTTCCAGTTCTTCCAGTTCTCTGCCTTCCTTCCTTTGTTGAAAATGTGGAAAAACCCTTCTTTCAGTCTGTCTCTCCATCTTGCAGCAGTCACACAGCCACAGTCAGCTGCACCTCGTTGATGCACTCAGGCTCCCAAATCAGAGAGCAGTCAATCCCAGTGCTGTACCTGTCCTGGGAGTGTTTGGGGATGGTTTCGAGGGAGCTTTACTCTGTATCTCAGTCATGCTGTCCCTGTCTTGGGAGTGATTGGGGACAGTGCAGAGGGAGCTCTCTTCTGTATCTAGCTGTGCTTTCTCTCACTCGCGTGCTCAAGGTTGCTACTTCGGTACTTTAAGTCTAAACTGCTCCATTTTCCAGCATTAACATTCCTCACCTTGATTAGAAGCAAAAATTATTTAAACATAAAAAGATAAGCAAATTAAATGACCTGCAATCCTTTTCAGAAAATGAGAGCCGTGGACTAGCCCTTGAAGGGTTAATAGCCTGTTGCCTAACCATTGGCTCATCATTGACATTAATGTCATACTGAGTTACACATTACTCAGAACGGATGTTAATTCTTAAGTAATGATTTCATCCTTCTGGAACATTCCTGCGTTAATGATGCTGAACTGCCGCCTTAACTCAGAATTAATTTGGGAAACTGACCTGCAAGAAAGTTTAATTTCACTTTTCTAACCACCCATCAGGCTAATGAGAGAGGCCCTGTCAGAGCAGCCGAGTGCGAGCAGCAAAAACCTTCGAATTTCTGCGACATGCGGAAAAGGTCACAAGCTGACTGTACAAGTTGGGACGGGGTAGCTCGCTGCATTACAACGATGTCCTTTTAAGCTCGTGACAGACTCAACCCCTGGCCAGGCAGATAACAAGGGGGAACTCGAGGAACTATGGCAAGTGTGATGAGTTTCAGTGCTGCAAACTTTTCATTCCGCTGTGTCAGTGTCTTGCAGGCTGCTGGCAAAATCCATCAGACAGTCAAGCTTCCTCGCTGAGGCAAGTCTAGTGTTTGTCACGGGGTTACGGGGCTGTGGGGATAGAGTCGTGGGAGTGGGACTAATTGGATTGCCCTCGTTTTCATAAGCCACATATCCTCGAGCCTCAACAAGGTGGTTGTGAAGTTAGAATCCCTGCTTCCCGTTAACACCTGCCCACCTCAAGTTGCCGACGAACAGATCTCGGTGTTCGGATTTGGGATTTTACCACCAATGAGTATCAAGTTCTCAAATCTCCAGGCCCCGAATAACAGGACAAAGCTCTCAAAAAGAAGCAGAAATGAAACTAGAACTGAGCCTGTTCTGAGGAGTCTGAACACTGATTGAGGTGTCTAAGATGATTTAAGGATTTGATAGGGTACGAACATATGGACAATGATTGACAGAACAAGAACCTGTACTCCATTCAGCCTGTTCCACAAAATTACAATACCTAGTGCATCATAAAAACATTACCCACTCTCCCCACCACACACCCCCAACCCAAAACCATGTCACCTCCTGGGAGAGGTGATAAACCAGATTCAAAACCCGAGCCAATTTGGGAGGAAAAAGTCTTGGAAATTTCCCTCTGAGCCTTACCAAGCAAGGAGATAACCGACCCAGGAGGATCGAGAGGAACTGTTTTCTCGGAAAAGGGGGCATAACCTTAAAATTAGAGCCAGGCCATTCAGGAGCAATCCCAAGAAGTATTTCTTTCCACAAAAGAAAGTGTGGAAACCTGGAAAACTCTCCCCAAAAACCTGTTCAGGCTTGAAGGTGGCGGTGGGGGTGTCAATTGAAGATTTCAAAACTGAGTGACAGATTTTTATTGGGTATTAAGGCATATGGAACTAAAGCTGCTAAATGGAGTTAAGATACAGTTCAACCATGATTTAATTGAATGGCAGACGAGGCTGAAAAGCTGCCTCCTCTTAATGTTCCTGTAACTTCTGTTTTTCCACTGTTGCTGTCTGATCCGCTGAGTATGTCCACCTTTTGTCTGTTTTAACATTTTGGAGAATTGAGTTGCTTAGCTTTGTGTGACTGGACCTCAGGTGGCACAGCCCGGCTGCCTGCCACAGTGAGAAGCTCAAGGAATTGCGTTTGAGTCCTGTTCCACCTCTACTACTGTGCTCGCTGACCTACGTTGTCTTCTGGTTAAGTAACACCTCCATTTACAATTCCTATCCTCGTTTTCAAATCCCTCCCTGGCCTCTCCCCTCCTTATCTCTGTGATCTACAACCCTCTGAGGTGTCTGCACTCCTTTAAATCTGTCCTCATGAGCATCGCTAATTTTAATTGCTGCACCCACTGATGGTCATTGCCTTCAGCTGCCAAGGCTGTAAACTCTGGAATTCCCTCCTTAAACCTCTCCATCTCTCTCTCACTCTGCTTTAAGATGTTCTTTCAAACTTAGCTCTTTGACCAAGATTTTGATCACCTGTGCTAATACCTCCTTATGTAGTTTGGTGTCAAATCTTGTCTGATAACATGCTTGTGAAGCACTTTGGAATGTTTTAATATATCGTACTTCTAACACAAATGTATGTATTGTTGTCTTCGCTGTCCTGGGAGTGGATGTGGGGGAGACTATATTGGGCCCTGAGCGGTTCCTGTTAGCTCTCTGGCATTCAGTTTGAACCACAAGGGGATCTGGGTCAAAATGGAGCTGTTGGAGACAACTGGAGCTGCTCCTCCTGTGACCGTACGCACTTTGCCCTGCAGTCACCAGAGTAACCATGCATGGACTTAGTGCTTTTAGAGCAATCGACTGCTGCATCACCATTATGAATTAAACAGCATCCAATGCCATTAAAGCAGAGACACTGGGTGCAGCAGAAAACATGTTTTCAGGCGCTGCCTTTGGACGGGAGTTGAGTTCTGAAAGGAATATTAATATTACATGGTGCCAGTCTTTTGCACGTTGCAAAGACACCAGGCAGCAGATTAGGACTGAATAGCAAAAATGAAATGGATCTAATCAGTTAGTTACCTGAGATTCCTTTTAGACCTCCACTGCCTAAGTGCGAGGTGGGGGGTGGAGGGGGAAATGATAAATAATGCACAACCCTTTTGCTGACTGAACAGTTTTCAACCCTTTGGTTTCAGATCCAAATGTCTGCTGTGTTTTATTTTGTTTTTCTTTCATATGCCCATGTTTTTCACCTATTTCTGCTGCACATAACCGCATAGGAATTGCCAGATGATAATACATCAAAAGGTCCATCTTGTTCACCCGCTACCATCCTCAGTCACATGACAAAATGATAATGGAGTTGTTGACTAATCAATCTTTATCATGAGTCTGTCACAGGCCCACATGAGGCAAGGGGAACCCCTAGTCGTGGAGAGCTTAGGGAACCATAGGCTCCAAGTCACCTCAACCACCCAAGCACATCGCTCATCTCATCTCAAATTACTCATATACCATAGCCCCAAAATGCTATTTTCTCAAAGAAATCTATGAGACCGCTGTGCCAGGATTCCAGAGGCAGTTGGCACCTCCAGCACTTTTCCCAAAGGGTCATCATTCATGTCTAGTGTTGACCGGCCAGTTTAAAAAAAAAATGAATCTCAGGATGTGGGTGTCATTGGTCAGGCCATTTATTGCCCTCCCATGCCCTGAGAAGGCCATGGTGGGCTTTCCCTTGAACTGATGCCATCCTTGTGGCGTTGGTACTCCTGCAATTGCATTACCAAGGTCCGACCACAGAGTCTCCAAGGTAGGAAGGCCATTTGCATCCTTTCGCTTCCTGCTCAGAAGATACAGTCCACCCCCATGTCTCTTATACGGGTTTAAAATTAATCAAAGCTTTCACAAAGCCTTTTATCAAGTTGATGAGGCTTAATGCATATGGCATAAATAGAACCATTCCCTAGCTACTGACACACCCCTCTCCCTGGCAACTGTCTGAGATTAAGCCAGTCTGTTCGCAGCCTTGGTGTTACGTTTGACCCCGAAATGAACTTCCAACCTCATCATTGTGCTATCATTAAGACCACCCATTTCCATCTTCGGAATACCACCCAACTTAGCCCCCGTCTCAGCTCATCTGCTGAAACCCTGATTCATGCCTTCGTTACCTCAAGACTTGATAATTCCAGTGCACTCCTGGCTGGTCTCCCACATTCTACTCTCTATAAACTTGAGGTCATCCAAAACTCCGCTGCCCATGTCTTAACTCGCACCAAGTCCTATTCCCCTGTCACCCCTGCGCTCGCTGACCTACATTTGGCTTCCGGTCAAGCAAGGTCTTGATTTTGAAATTCTCATCCTTGTTTTCAAATCCCCCCCATGGTCTCTTTTCCCCCTCCCTATCTCTGTAATCTCCTTCAGCCCCACAACCTCTTAGATATCTACACTCCTCTAACTCTGGCCTCTTGAGCATCCCTGATTTTAATCGCTCCACCATTGATTGCCTTGGCTCAAAGCGCTGGAATACCCTCCCTACACCTCTCCACCTTGCTTTCCTCCTCTAAGACACTCCTTAAAACCTACCTGTTTGACCAAGCTTTTGGTCATCTGACCTAATATTTCCTTTTGTGAATCAGTGTCATACTTTGTTTTAATATGCTCCAGCGAGGAGACAGTGATTGTTGTGTCATAAGGTTTATGTTGGCTATGGAAAAGGACAAGGAACAATCAAGAGCAAGAATAATGAACTGGGGGCAAGCCAACTTTAAAGGACTGGGAATGGATTTGGCCCAGACAAAATGGAATCAAACATTGTCCAACAAAACGGTACCAGAACTAGGGGCTGCCTTTAAAGAAGAGATAGTTCAGGCATAGTCAAAGAAAGAAGAAGAAGTCAATGTACATTTGCATGGTGGAAAGATAGCAAAAACAAATCCAGAGTGCCCTGGATGATAGAGATAGAGATTAAGATGATGTCAGGTGGTTAATACAACCCAGAACCAGGCAGAATATAGGCGGTTCAAGAAGGAAGTGAGAAGCAAAGAGAGAGTATGAAGAGACTGGCAGCTAATGTAAGAGGGAATCCAGAAGTTTTCTATAGGCATATAAATAGCAAAACTATGGTAAAAGGGGCCGATTAGGAACCAAAAAGGGGTTTTACACATGAAGGCAGAGGGCATGGTTGAGGTATTAAATAAATACTTTGCATCTGTCTTTACCATGAAAGAAGATGCTGTGCAGGTCATGATGGAAGAGGTAATTCAGACACTTGAAGGGTTTAAAATTGATGAGGAGGTATTGGATAGGCTGACTGTACTTAAAGTTGATACGGCACCAAGACCGGATGAGGGAAGTGAGAGTGGAAATTGTGGAGGCACAGGCCATAATCTTCCAGTCCTCCTTAGATTCAGGTTTGGTGCCAAAGCACTGGAGAATTACAAAAAAGGATGTAAAGATAAGCCCAACAACTATCGGCCAGTCAGTTTAACTTCAGTGTTGGGGTAGTTTCTGGAAATAATTCAGGACAAAATTAATAGTCGCTTAGGCAAATGTGGGTTAATTAGGGAAAACCAGCGCAGATTTGTGAAGGGCAAATAGTGTTTAACTTTCTGGGAGTTTTTTTAATGAGGTAACAGGGAAGGTTGATCAGGGTAATGCTGTTAATGTGGTGTACATGGGCTTCCAAAAAGCATTTGATAAAGTGCCACACAATGTGAGCAAAGTTATAGCTCATGGAATGAAAGGGACAGTAGCAACATGGATATGAAATTGGATGAGTGACAGGAAACAGTAGTGGTTTATGGATGTTTTTCGGACTGGAGGAATATTTGTAGTGGAGTTCTCCATGGGTCAGTGTTCGGATCATTGATGTTCCTGATCTATATTAATGACCTAGACCTTGGCGTACAGGGCACAATTTCAAAATATATGAATGATACAAAACTTGGAAACATTGTGAACTGTGAGGAGGATAGTGTAGGACTTAGACAGGTTGGTGGAATGTGCGGACAAGTGGCGGATGAAATTTAAAGCAAAGAAGTGTAAAGTGATTCATTTTGGTGGGAAGAACAAGGAGAAACTATATAAAATAAATGGTGCAATTCTAAAGGAGGTGCAGGAGCAGAAGGACCTGGGTGTAAATGTGCATGAATCATTGAAGTTGGCATGACAGGTTGAGAGAGCAGTTAATAGAGCTTACAGTATCCTAGGCTTTATTAACAGGGGCATAGAATACAAAAGCAAGGAACTTGTGTAGAAGACTGACTGCAACTGGAGTATTGTGTCCAGTTCTGGGCATCACACTTTAGAAAAGATGTGAGGGCATTGGGGAGAGTGCAGAAAAGATTCACGAGAATGGTTCCAGGGATGAGGAACTTCATTTACGCAGATAGATTGAAGTTGGGACTGTTTTCCGTGAAGAAGAGAAAGTTGAGAGGAGACTTGATAGAGGTGTTTAAAATCATGAGGGGTCTGGACAGAGTAGATAGGAAAAAACTGTTCCCAGTGGTGGAATGATAGAGAACAAGAGGGCACAGATTTAAGGTAATTGGCAAAAGAAGCAATGACAACATGAGGAAAAACGTTTTCACGCAGTGAGTGGTTGGGTCTGGAATGCACTGCCTGAGAGTGTGGTGAAGGGAGGTTCAATCGAGGCATTCAGGAGAGAATTGAATTGTTACCTGAAAAGAGAGAATGTGCAGGGCTATAGGAAGAAGGCGGGGGAATGGCATTATGTAAACTGCTCTTTCGGAGACGCAGCGCAGGCACGATGGGCTGAATGGCCTCCTTCTGTGCTGTAAACGTTTTGTGATTCTGAATTATTCTGATCTGAATACACTACCTGAAAATGACGGTGGAAGTAGATGCAATAGCAACATTTAAAAGGGAACTGGCAAAATACTTGAAGGGTAATCTCAGCTCTATAAGTAAAGAGCAAGGTAGTGGTATTAATTGGATAGCTCTTTCAAAGAGCCAGCACAGGCACGATGAACTGAATGGACTCCTTCTGTGCTGTATGACTCTATGAAACATGATATTCTTTCCCTTTGGTCATTTCCTTCCCTCCTCCTGTAGGCATTGTCCCGTGGGGTATAGCTTCTTGGGCGAGGTACTGGGGCAGCGGGCACACAAGTGCTTTTTTTGACTGAGGAAGTCATTACAGGAGAGGAAATTCTTGTGTTCTCACATCTACTTGCTTTCCAGCAAGAATCACCTAGATATTAAATGGAAGGAGCAGGACCTAGTACGATTTCTTTTCCACCTTGCGACGAGTTGTTGAGGCCACTTGTAGCACACTTGCCGTGCTGCTGTTGAGACGTGCTCAACTACCGGCGTGGCTCAGCTGGCCAGTCTGAGTCAGAAGGATGTGGGTCCAAACTTAAACTCAGGATCTGATATGTAATCTAGGCTGACACTCCAGTGCAGTGTTGAGGGAGTGCTGCACTGTCGAACGTGCTGTCTTTCGGATGAGATTTTAAACCGAGGCCCTGCCTGCCCTTTCAGGTGGATGTAAAAGATCCCATAGCAATATGTGCTGAAAAACAAGTTCTCGTGTTCTGGTCAACACTTCCCTTTCAACCAACGCCAGCCAAACTAGGTCAGCTGGTCCAGATGCAGGATCACCGACCTGAAACATTTATCTCTGATTCTGTCTCCACAGATGCTGACGGAGCTGCCCAGGATTTCCAGAATCGTCTTGTTTTTATTTTTGATTTCCAGCATCTGTCCTATTTTGCTTTTGAGACCATCTGGTCATTCGTCTCAACACTGCTTGTTGGATCTTACTGTGCATGCCGTGGTTGCTGTGCTTCCTGCATAACCAGTGCCTGATTTTCAGCAGAGTAATTAAATGGATGTTGAAGTGCACTGGGACTGAGGGCATGGAAGGCGCTACATGAATGCAAATTATCTCTTCCTCCCTGCTAGGCATTGACTTTGTCAACTGAAACAGTTGTGGGCATTCTCCAGAGCTTTATAATCCCATGACTATCCGAGATTCCCTCAAGAAGGTGCCACAGAGATGCTGAGGATTAACCTTTCCCCACAGTTTAAAATATTATATTTCTCCAATCAGGAACCAAGTCAGTGGAGCTTATTACAGTGACTCTTGTCACTGCTGCTTAGTTTCTCTGTTCACCCGTGGGCCTCAGGAGATCCACCACGCATGTGTTTAAGTGACATGATTCATCGTCCATCAGGTTCCGAAAAAATATTTTAAAAGGATAAGAAATTAATATATATTGGAAACCTTGATTAAGCAAACATTTCGGAGGGATTTTTTAACCTAAATAAAAAAAACGGATGGGTTTGGGTTGGGCTGGAGGTTAAATTGTGAAAGGTCTGAATAAAGGGGAGACGATGGTGCAGTGGTAATGTCACTGAACTAGTAATCCAGAGGGCCAGGCTAATTCCCTGGGGACATGGGTTCAAATCCCACTATGGCAGCTGGTGGAATTTAAATTCAATTAACTATCTGGGATTGAGAGCTAGTCTCAGTAGTGGTGCCTTGAAACTATCGCTGATTTTTATAAAAGCCCATATGGTTCACTTCCAGGGAAGGAAATCTGCCATCCTTACCTGATCTGGCCTACTTGTGACTCCAGACCCACAGCAATGTGGTTGACTCAACTTCCCTCTGACATGGCCTAGCGAGTCATTCGATTGTCAAGGGCATTCAGGGATGGGCAACGAATGCTGGCCTTGCCAGTGACGCCCACATCCCACGAAAGAATAAAAAAAACCCTGCCCGCTTCCAGTTTTATCAGAGGCTGGACAGTTGGCAGGCAACCTGCTCACTCCAAAGAGTCGCGCGGGCACTTTAAATATTACAAAGAGGCTGCGCGCCTCGTTCTTATTCAACATTCTGCATTTAACTGCGGATGGCTGGGTTTTCTGAGCTTTGACAAAGCCGGCAGCCAAGCCCAGACCAGGATGGTCAAATCCAGGGGGTGAGCAGTGACTGCCTTGTTAGTTGCCTGCTGAATCCATCGTGCCTACCTGGGCTAGCCCTCAGTGACCAGTTCTCCATTGCACTCTTCCGATTTTCCCCCCCCCCCAACCTCCGCCCGGAGGGTTCCGATCCTCCTCCCACCCCCTTCCCCCAACTCCAGATCTCCCTCGAAGAGTGTGAATCTACCTTGTTCTGTGGCCTCCACCGAACTACTCCCCACTGGATTGGTAGCTACACCTGTGAATCAAGCTGGCTTCTGGGCAGGGAACTGTACAGTCACATCATGCACACGCTTTAGAATTAAAACCCCAGAGTGTGCAATGAAACCTGGATTTCTAGGTTCCTGACCCCCTACCACCACTCCCCATGAGCTCCCCTGACACTATTCTTAGTGGGTCAGATAAATTAAATTCTAGCCCTTTCTGCCCACAAACAATACTTCCCATTGCCATAAATTCTGGCCATGGCTTTCAGTCAACTTTTCCCATTCAGTTTTGCTATATCACACTACCCCTCGTATCCCCCCAAATCCTTGCTCTTTGCCCTATCACCCCCTTGCCCTCTCTGTCCCTTGCTCTCCCCTTCACCCTCCCCCAGTTCTGTACCTGACCCTCCCGCCCACACCACCACAGTGACTGGGTGTACCGGACATTGTGACATTTGCCAGGCCTAAGCAGATGTCACAGCAAAATCAGGAGGCATTTTTTAGTACAAGAGGTTGGATTTTCACCACAGGCCTCAGAACCTCACCATTAGGCCCAAATGGGGGGTCAGATGCCTGCACTGTGTGGGGAACAGTCACTCATCTGTGATTTTTTTTCCCCCCACAAATGGCCAGAGGGCGGGCCCGCTGTCCAAATAAGGACGGAGGGCTGGCTCCCGAAGCTGGAGGGCCAATAGGAGACCCCCACGTCGCCCCCCTCCCAAGCTTGGATGCAGCAGCAGGATGCCATAGAAAGAAAGTGAGGGAGAATTTTGTTGGGTAAAGCCATCACGTGATATAGAGCAAGGGTGGGAAAATCAAGTTGAGGTGTCAACCTGCCGCCTTCACATTGAACGACAGCGCATGCTCGAGGGGTAAATGGCCTCCTCCTGATATTATGATGTTTAGGGCTATGGTCACTGGGGGCTTCATTTTCATTGCTGAGTTGGGAACACGACGCCCGGATCATTTCCTGGTCCCGACCTTGTGCCGCATCTGCGTCGCTGACATGACGCTATCTTCAAATGCAGATCACTTACTTGGCTGGAAGCGTGCTCAGCGCCGAATTAGTGGCGCCAAGCGCTGCCAGGAGGCGAGAACTGATGGCTGGGTACAATCCTCCAAGGCAAACGTCAGCCATGATTGGGCTTGCCACTGCCTTGCAAAATAGAGGTGGTAGGGGATCAGAGAGCCAGTAGTCTCACCGAGCAGAGAAGTGGCCCAACCGCCATTGTAAAGGTGCTACACTGACGCAATAATCCTTTCTAACAAGAACATTTTCTTCACGATTAACATGACTTGATATCTTCCTGCATTGTATCTGACATCTGTGCACGATCTCCGATCTGTGCTTTCAAAATTGCCTTTTGGCCCTCCCCAGCTCATTAACAAGCTCCTCAAGAAGGTTAACAAGCAGTTATTGGAGGTGAGCTGGTTCCTGGCTCCCCCAAGCACCCGCCCTCAGCCTTTGCTTTGAAAATAGCAGCACATACATCAGAGACGTTGGGACACTAAAATGCCATGTGTGAGTGCTATTTTCAAAGCACGCCCACACCAATCCCACACCCCCCCCCCCCCCCACCCCCCCAACACCGCATGGGCGATTGTCTCTGTGGACAATTTCTGAAGTCTCTTTCCCAACTCTGCTACCATTTTGTTTATTTATCAAAAAAGGAATATGCTTTATCAACTGAGTAATTTACCATTGTTTCAAAATGTTTCAGATTTACATTTGTGGAATAATGTTTATCACAGTCATGTGATATTCCTTTCTCAGGTGGCCACTGAACTATTGTCAAAATGGTGGATGGAGGGTTGCTGCTAAATGTTTCCGGCCTATCAGAGGACAACTCTGGCACAGGCTCGGGGACAGGTTAGGCCGAAAAACTGACGAGCACGTTCAGTACTCACGGGGTTAACAGAATTTGCACCGTTGGGAAAATCAGCTCACTGTCACCTACACAACCATTCTCCAATCTTACTAATCCCAGCGAGCCTACAGTGAATTATTTCCAGGGAGTATTTATTATTTATTATGCTTGTAATGATTTTAATGCTTCCGTTGATCTGTTAGACGGTGCCCTGTTGTTGAACTGTGGTTGATAAATATGTATGACCCCCTTTTCACATTCCCTCCGCTTCTGCCCAAAGTAGACAAGAGTAATAAGCCTTGAGTTCTCGGCTGTATAGAAACGAGAAAAAGGAAGTGAGTCACACAGGAAACATGGAAGCAAAGGTTACGAGAGGCAAGTTGGAAATGGTTGAATATTGTGAAAAGGAATTGAGAGGCAGCTGTAAATGTTAGAGAAAGGTATTGATGAGTGCAAAATGAATTTAATTTTTTTTTAAAAAGGGCAAATGACGAGAGAATATATCTACACGTGAATCACTAAGCTGGAAGAATTCATGAAAATTTTGGTTCTGTGCTATTGGGAAAATCAACTCATAGACAGAAGGAAAGAGAGAATTTGCATTTACATAGCGCCTTTCACCACCTCAAGATGTCCCAAAGTTCTTTACGGCCAATGGACTGTAGGTTCTGCAGTAATGCAGGAAACGCGGCAGCCAATTTGCACACAAACTCTCACAAACAGCAACGTGATAAAGACCAGATAATCTGTTTTTGTTTAGTGATGTTGGTTGAGGGATAAATATTAGCCCAGGACATGATTGAGGGAGAACTCCCCTGCACTACTTCGAAATAGTGCCATGAGATCTTCTGCATCCGCCTGGGAGGGCAGACATGGCCTCGTTTTAAAGGCCCATCTGAAAGACGGCACCTCTGACAGAGCAGCACTCCCTCAGTATGGAACTAGAGTATCAGCCAGGATAATGTGGTCTAGCTTCTGAAGTGGGGTAACAGTGACCCCCCCGTGACCTTCTCACTCAGAGGTGAGGGCGCTACCCAGAGAGCCATGGCTGACACTCAAAAGCCAACGTGAGGTACTCGGTTGAAAAAGTGGGAGAGAAAGGAACGCATGCAATCCTATATTTGAAGCCACCTTCAGGCAAACAGAGAAGGGAAACTGATATTTCATTTCTTTTGCACTATGCAGTCATACGTTCCTGATTTTCTTCCTGGAACACACTCAAGTTCGCATTTGAGCTGTTGATTGCTAGAGGGAGCAAGTGGGGCCTAGCAATTGGGCCTGCAATTAGGCTGTCCATGGGATGGAATGGGTGTACACTGTTTGCTGTTCGCAGGTAGACCTGCCCTCCGTCCCGGTAATGGGTGACTTTCTGGATTTTGGTATGTTCCTATTGGCAGTGATTCAACCGAGGACCTCACACCAGTCTTTAACTTTGACTCTCTTCTGTCCCAGCAGCTGCAGGGTGTATCAAAATTAGATTCCACATATCTCAAGTAGACGAGAGTATTAAACTTGACTTCTCTGTGAAAATGAGGAAGAGTGCACATGTGGCACATGGGAAACATACCAAAGCTGTGAAATCGAATAGGAATTTTGGTGTTATAAGTATAGTATCCCGGGATGGCGGGACTGCCTTATGAAGAGAGATTGGGGAAACGGCCTGTATTCTCTTGAGTTTCGGAGAATGAGAGGTGATCTCATTGAAACCTACAAAATGCTTAAAGGGATCGACAGGGTAGATGCAGCTAATATGTTTCCCCTGGTTGGGGAGGCTAGAACCAGGGGACACAATTTCAAAATAAGGGGACAGAGATGAGGAGAAATTTTTGCTCAGAAGGTTGTGAATCTTTGGAATTCTCTACCCCAGAGGGCTGTGGAAGCTCAGTCATTGACTATGTTTAAAGCAGAGATTGACAGATTTCTAAATACAAATGACATAAAGGGATATGGGGATAGTGTGGGAAAAAGGCATTGAAGTGGATGATCAGCCATGATCGTATTGAATGGCGGAGCAGGCTTGATGGGCTGAATGGCCTACTCCTGCTCCTATATTCCTATGATCCTATGTGTAGAACAGGCTGCTGACTAGCCCGATAACTGTTAGCCTGACTCAGTTAGTAGCACTTAACTCTAATCGACAAAGCTGTAGGTTCAAGTCCCACACCAGGATATAAAGCCTGTAATTCCGCTGGGTGATGCTTCAAATTAGATCGTCTGGAAGATGACACATTGAGAGAACAGCATGTTTAATTTACTAATATTCCTCCTTCAACTAGCACCATAAATAATAGCTGTGTGTGGGATCTCTACATACAAATGGCTGTTGTGCTTGCCCCTGTAACAACTACACTTGCATGTGAAGAACTTTGGGACGTGAATGATATGAAATACTATTTAAATACACTCTTCTACTTTGCAATTTTAGGGGCTTTTTTTTTTTTTAGCCTGGAACAGAGAAACTCAAACTGAATCTCATCGGTTTCAGAATTAGAAATGATTTGATGAAAGCAAGGAGAGAACGATTGTTCGCTCTGGTTAGCTGGTCCGTAACAAGGGAGCACAGACCGAACAGTATCCCAAGAAGAACAGTCAGACAACATACAGAAAGTTAATCGAACATGGAATGCTTCACAAGAAGTTGACTAGGCAGAAGCTATAACATTATTGAAGATGCTCCTTAAAACCTACTCCTTTGCCCAAGCCTATGGTCATCTGTCCTAACATCATCCCATGTGGCTCACTGTCAAATTTTGTTTGATAGTCACTCCTGTGAAGCTCCTTGGGTCATTTTACTATATTAAAGGTGCTCTATAAATGCAAGTTGTTGTGCTGTGTTGGGATTTGCTAAATTTGAAAAGGAAGATGATGGAATATGCAGGGAGATGGGTGTTGGACATCTTTGCTGGAACAGTTAGCACAAGCCCAGGCGTGATAGGCCGATTGACCTCCTCCTGTACGGCAATAAATATCAGCCAATGATTCATGGAATAGAGAGTCAAAACTCAGCATAGTTTCCGACAGAATTGTTGTAGTGCCATTCTTATCCCCAGCACTTGACGGCCAATAAACCACCTTCGAATTGAATCTCCGATCATTGCAAAGGCAGGAATCACAGAGCAACTGAGTCTATATTGGTTGAGGGGCAAATATTGACCTGGATACCTTGGTCCTCTTCAAACAATGCCAATGAGACCTTGGCTTAACATCTCCCTGAAAGGCACCACCTTTTGATAATGTAGCACTCCCTCAGTGCCGTGTAGAAGCCTCAGCTTAGATTATGTTCTCGGGTACGGGAGTGCACTGGTTGAACACTCAACCTTCTGACACAGGCATCAGTACTACACTGACACTATGGGTAGGATTGTCGAGCCCCGCCAAAGTAAGGAACGGAGACGAAGGGTCCTGAAAATAATGGAAACAGCCGGCGTGCCAGCTTTCTGATCCCATTGCTGGCATCAGCCATTTTGGCTAAAGCGGGTTCACGGCTGGCAGAGCTGCCTCCCACGAGGTGGGCCGTCAATTGGGCTCATTAAGAGCCTCGTTAAAGGTGGCTGACTGGGATTTTCCAGTCGGTCTCCAGTTTCCCGACACGATGGGCGGGCAGTCGGGCACCAAGCAGCACGCCAGGGTTTCAGTTCCCCAGGCAGGCCTATTGGCCCTCCCTGCTTGCCTGTGTGGGAGTGCAGCTGGAGGCCGCCCTGTAGAGGGACTTCCTCACCACCACCACCACCACCACCAACAACCCCCTCCCCTGCCTCGGTGGTGGCCAGGCCGCTTTATTTTTTTAAATCAAATTTTTAATAAAGTGTCTGAGAGGGCACCTTCATGTTGAAGCACCCTCTGTTACTTACCCTTTACTACAGCCCCCTGCTCCTCTTAAGCTGGAAGGCCTCTGATGGGCCCTGCATCTTTGACAGCCTCCCAGCCACCCCGTCTCCATGTCAATTAAGGGGGTGGCCTAGTCTAAATTCCAATGTGTGCTTGTTTTCCCCCAGGGAAAAGGTTCCAGCTCCTGTTTCCCGCCCCCAAAGCAAAAATTCAGCCCCGTGTGTAAACTACTCAATGTTACCGAGGAAGGCTCAATTTATCAGGGCCAAGGCCTAGGAAGGGCTGATATCAAGAAAGGTTCAGAGGTCAGGGCTGGGAATGGGACAATGTTGAAGGGCACTTCCTTTTGAGCTGCTGCGTACAATCATTCTGTACGTGGATCACTGAAACCTAATGGTCAGTATGAAGGCTCTGAAACTTGGAATAGGCCTGGAGTGAATTTAGATAGGATTATTAATTTAGGATAAATCCGGGAAAAGGACTAACATGCTGGATCGAGGCCTGGAAGCAAATATTACAGGGACTGAAATGTGGAATGGGTCAGTAATCAGATTAAAGCCTGGAAAGGATAAGTATTTGTGGCTGGGGCCTCGACTGGATGAGAGCTCAGAGGGAAAGCTTGTAAAGGGTCAGTATCCATGGCTGAGGCCTAGTCTGGAAGACTGGCAGAAAATACAGACTGCTAAAAGTACATAAAAATAAGAGAATTATAATTTTCTTTGGTCCTTTCCAGCCTGAGAAACAACAATGTTATCAAAGGCCTACTATTCTTACTTCCAGCCTAACCACAGCACTTGAGTTCCCGAACTGTTGACCATATAACCCATAAATTTTTAATGCGTGTGTCTTTAATTCAACTGTCTTGCTGTGAACTTCACAAAACCCAATGTTCTCAGCTTATGTGCCTAAACTCACAATTCTGAGTTAATATTTAACAGTTTCTAAATTATTCATAATCTGTCCGCAGGTTTGACAGACTGGGGAAGGGTAGCTCATATTTTCCGAGCTGTGCTTGAATAGAGTTTAATTTGTTTGGGCTGTGGAAATGGAGCATCTCCATCAATAAACAAGCTAGCACCGTGCGATATGACTGGCTGCCTCGTTGCCCTGGGCATGCGCGGCAGGGGGTAACCAGTAAGAGTACTAGCATTGGGCAGTCGCAGTTCACCGTATCTCTTTGCCCATTTTTTTTTATTTTTCCCCCTTGCAAATGTTTAAATTGCACGCTTGCCTTTCACATCGTGATGTCGGTTGAATTAGCAGGTGGTCAGTTTAATCAGCAGGTACAGGGCCGTGCGCAGAGCTCACAGCAGAAGTGCTGCATTCAAACTGTGCCAATGTACTGGACTTGACAGTGTGCATTTCTCACTCCCTTCCTCTCCTCCTCAAGTTGAGCTTCTGACTACACATCCACGTCAACACTAAAGCCGCCTATTTTCATCTCCGTAGCATCACCTGACTTTGCCCACGCCTCAGCTCATCTGTTGAAATCCTCATCCGTGCCTTTGTTACCTCTGGCGTTGATTATGTCAGCGTGCTCCGGGCTAGCCTCCCACATTCTACTCTCTGTATACTTGAGGTAATCCAAACTTCTTCTGCCCATGTCCTAACTCGCACCAAGTCCCATTCCCCCATCACCCTTCGCCGCCCCCCCCATGCTTGCTGACCTATGTCTGCTCCCGGTCAAGCAATGCCCTGATTTTAAAATTCTCATCCTTGTTTTTAAATCCCTCCACTGTCTCACCCCTCCCTATCTGTGTAATCTCCTCCAGCCCCGCAACCCACTTTCTTTGACTTTGTTCCTTTCAGCTGGTTGATTCTGAGCTCAGCTTCCTGACTATTCTCTCCTTAGGTGTGGGGCAAATCCCTTTGCTCATTTCTTGGGTTGATGCAGAACACTGAAAATGGTATTGTCTCAGTTGAGGAGGCATTGGGTAGGATGTCTCCCAAGTTATGTTCCAATAGGGCCATGGCTGGCTATTCCAATGGCTCAGCTCATGAAACTACTGGGAACAGAAGGTCTAAGATTCAACTTCCAAACAAGAGTTTACCTCTCTTAGCCAGGGCATTACAAACCATCTTAAAATCTTCAGACTAAGAGAAGTCAAAATCACACTCGTGATCACTAACCAGTGACTCTGGCAGGAGAGTACATGTGGGCACTGTGTTAAAAACAGGATTGACCTGGTTGTGTTACCGCTGCCAGACTGACTATTGTCCAGCCTCCAACATGAAGAGTCGTCAATTGGGCAGGGGCAAGAGGAGAGGACAGGAAAGTTGCGGAAGGAAAAAAAAATAAAGACAAGTTTGGATAGGAAACCAGAGCAATTTGATACAGGCTTGGTTCATAGAATCATATAGCACAGATAGTGATCATTCAGCCCATCATACCTATTCTAGCTCTTTAACATGTCTAACCAATTAGTCTCACCATCCTATCCTTTCCCTATAGCCCTGCCAATTTTTCTCCAAGTATTTATCCAATTCCCTTTCTGAACGTTACTATTGGATCTGCTTCCTCCACCCTGCCAGGCAGCACATTCCAGATCACAACTCACTGAGCCAAAAAAAACACTCCATCTCCCCTCTGATTCTTTTGTCAAGTATCTTAAATCAATATTCTTTGCTGACTCTTCTGCCACTGGCAACAGTTTCTCATTTATTCCATCAAAATCCCTCATTGTTACCTTTACTCAATCTCTCCCCTAACCTTCTCTGCTCTAAGGACAATCTCAGCTTCTCCAGTCATGCCAAGCAACTGATTAATATCCAGTGACAACTGGAGAGACGATTGAGTGAAAAAGGGAGGCAGGTAAAAGGGCTGAATTCCTGTCGAGTGGGTCAGTGACAACACAATATAAGGACCAGGAAGCAGAACAAAACTGGTCAAGTCATTCTGAGTTCTGACACCTTCATCGACAACACTGAGAATTCTCACCAAAGAAAGGGCTTATTGGATTTTTTTGTGATTGCAGGCATTGCAGTGGCCTCAGCGGATCTAATGACCTCTGCCTGACCCAGAGGAGACAAGTCACGTCAACATTACCACCAGCTCCCTTTTCCTGAGCACTTTGATGAGAATGGAGACTGATCGGCAAGCTGCTTTTGACGACACTGTGCTACCTCGGTGTGCGATCTGATGCTTATTCCTCCTGGCCACACCAAGTCAGCTGGGTCATTAATAAAAGAAACCGTACACATGGGACGCAATGTGAGCAAATAGACGTACGTTAAACTGTGCTTCATGAATTTCTTATTGACTGCTGTTTGAAAGGAGGTGAACCAAAGTGCAGGCCTGTTGGTCCCTGCTGTTCCACAGCACTTAACCATTTCAAGATGAGACAAAAAAAATGAGATCACTGTTCTCCTTTGCTGTCTCTTCCAGGCAGTGCTGGAATCTAGAAATGTCCTTGAATCGAGGTAGCTAAGGTCTTAGCTGGCTACCTCACTGTTCCTTGCGTTGAACACGACCTTTATATCACACAACAGCTTGAAACTTACAATAGCAGCTTTAGCATAGTAAATCGCCCCAGGGTGCTTCACAGGAGCATTATCGGATAAAGACTGATGCTAAGTCAAAGAAGGAGACATAGAGAAGTGACCCAAAGCTTGGTCAAAGAGGAGGATTTTAAGGATGGTCTTAAAGGAGGAAAGAATGGTGGAGTGGATTAGGGAGGGAATGGCAGAGCTTAGAAGGCTGAAGGACCTTGGAGGCAGTGGGATAACAATGGACAGCCAATTCATCAACTGATGAAATTTGACAGACGTGTCAAGGTACAATATAAATGGCAGTCTTCTTTCTCCTTCATTTCAGTGCAATAGGATCCTGGGCTCACCTCCCTGAGTATTCTCTCTCTTTTGACATGGCACAAGCCCCCGTTGCTCATTTTAGGTTGATGCAGAACACTGGACGTTATATAGTTATGAAATAAACTTGATCAAAGCAAGAGTGCCACACGGGAGTGTAGCCACTGCTGGGACTGCAGCAGGCCCTGGAGAAGCAGCCATTGAGGAGGTCAAAGTGGGGTCAAAGGCACTAGGGCTAATGAGGCAGGCCCTGGCAAGGTGGGAGAATCAATCACGAGGGCGCGGGGTGCGGTGCTTCCAGCGGGGGGCAGCACTTGCCATTGGGTGGACACAAGGTGTCCAAGCAGAAGGGATTCCCCAACTGAGCCAGCAGGGAGGCTCAGTTTTTACTGGGTGACCTCAGCAGATGAAGTGCCCATCCGCTGCGGGTAAAATACCCCCAGCGGCAGGAAGAGGCTATTAAGTGGCCATTAGTTAGCCAAGAAGAACCTCCCACCACCGCTGGTAAAATACCAGAGGAGGCAGGTAGCTGATGGGCACAGCAACGCCCGCCTCCCAGCCCACTCCCGGGGGTGCGCATAAAATTCTGGCCATTGCTTCCCATGCAGTAAATAACTCTGAAACACAGTGACTGATTGATATGTAAGAAACAGTGGCAGCCATTTTTCACACAGCAAGATCCCACAAACAGCAAGGACATGGATGACCTTTTAATTTGCATTTGGCAATGTTAGTTGAGGACAGAATATTGTCCAGGACCCTGGACGAAGGCACAAACTCAACATTGTGCAAACCCATCGGTTCTTTAATATCCACCTAAACCTCCGGAGCCGGGATTTACAGCACTGGAATGTCGGTCTAGATCATGTGCTCACGTTTCACACTGGGATGGAATGAAGCTTCTTAAATATTCTCCCACCCACATTTGGAGCTATGTTTTTAAGTATTAATGCCCCAAATTTAATTATGTCCTCAAGCCTACAATGTGTATTCTGAGTGGAAGGGGTTGTATTTTTGGCAGATGAGGGAGTGCGAGGGGGTGTGGATCTTGATTACACTGGATCACAGCCTTTCCCCAACCATCACAATTTGGGATTAAGTAAGCATAAATGCAATGTTATGACCAGGTGAGATAGGGGTCTCGGGGTTCCCTCTCAGCCTTTCCCTGGTTTAACCGTAACAGAGTTTAACTTCTAAAAACACTGTTTTAGCTGCCCCTTAGTGAATCCTTGTTCACCTCTTTCCAATTGTAAGGCAAATAAATCAATTAGACAGGTTTTCTTAGATTTAAACAAGGAAGGCGGAAGTTTATTTATCCTAAACTCTAATTCGGGTAACAACTACGAATATGCGACGCGACCACGCTATCATGCATACACGAAAAACACACGCAGATAGAGACAGAAAAAGTATAAAAGAATAAAGGGGAAAAGTTTTGAGGCAATTGATGGATTGTAGTTACAGTTCTTTGAGTTTGATGTTGAGTCTTTGGTTGCCAGTAAGTCTTGCTGTTTGGGGGCCAGCGCATGCTTTAACTTGTTTCGATGTAGGAGTCTTTTCTCTCTTGAGGTTTACGTGTCTTCAGTGGGTCCGGAGGCTTGTGAGAAAGCCAGTCAGGAGAGAGGCTGTCTTGTTCCAGGCTCAGTTACAATCTGCCGTCTGAATTCATACTGTCCTGTGAGCACAATTCAAACCTCCAAGTTGGCCAGCAGTTTAATCATGTGACTAAGTTTTTCAACAACCTCTCCTGCATCTTTTGTGGGTTCCAAAGCTCTCGGTGGGGGGGAGGGGTTGTGGTGTAGTGCTGTCCCTTACCCCGACAAGATGTGGATCACCATTGCCCAGCCCAATCTCTGTTAATTGAATCAGTGAGCAATTCTTTTGTCTCTCCAAACACTGTCTTAGTATGCAAATGTCCTACAGCCAAGTGTCTGGTGATCTCTTTTTAAACAAGTAATTTCTTCACTCCAGCAACAGTTTAAAATTAATGTTCATATGACAAAATTAATATGCCTCCTTCTTGGCAGGTGGGGGTCTTCATGACAATGCACTAACCCACCATTTGGGTCCTCGGCAACACTGGGTGCAAAAGGCACTCGTGTATCTGTGGGATCCAATTTCGCTCGGGTACCTTGCATCATTGCCTCTAGATTTTCTAAAAATCTCCCTCTGTTCACAGCTGGAACAAAAGGCCTCTCTGACTCATGTTTGCCACTCAGGAACAGAGACTTCCCAACACAAACGAGTGTGAGGTGTCATTTTGTGACACAATGTTCATTGTGTACATTCTGAGAGGGAAACGGCTCCCATTAGCATATTAAACATTTTCTGCGCCCTTTTAATCTAAACATGTGTGGGTACGCCTAGATTTAAAAAAAAAAAGAAATAAAATTATCTCTTTTCCCAAATCTGTTCTGTTGGAAAAATGGTCAAAAACTCCCAAAAACAGGCAGATAAAACAGCATTTTAAAACAATCAAACCCAGCCATTTACAGCTTTCACAGCTAATGGAGTATTGGAATTCAATCCCAAAAATAGCGATTAAAAAGAAGGAACACAGCAAAAATTAAAGGTAACTTTTTCATCACTTAAATCAGTAAATTTATCGAACCTTGGTTACATCATGGAGTACATTTGAACAGTTCTGGTCTCCATATTATAAAAAGGATACAGAGGCATCAGAGAAGGTGCAACAAAATATTTACTAGGATAATACCATAACTGAGAGGTTATCCCTGGCAGAAAAGATTGAACAGGCTGAGGATCTTTGCTCTGAAAAAAGAGAAAGCTGAGGGGGTGACCTGATAAGAGGTTTTTAAAATTATGAAAGGGTTTGATAGACTAGACGTAGAAAAGATACTTTCACTTGTGGCTGAGTCCGAAACTAGGGGCTTTTAACATGATAGTCACCAGCATAGGGAATTCAGGAGGAATTTCTTTACCCAGAGAGTGGTTAGAATGTGGAACTCACTACCACAAGGAGTAATTGAAGAGAATTACTTAAATGCATTTCAGGGGAAGCTGGATAAACACGTGAGGGAGAAAGGAATGGAAGGCTAGGCTAATAGGAAATGAAAAGGGGTGGGAGGAGGCTTGTGTGGAGCACAATCACCAGCATGGACCAGTTGGGCCAAATGGCCTGTTAATGTGCTGTACATTCTCTGTCGTTCTATGTAATATATTGAGACGTGTATTATATGGCATAGCCTCTGAATCACTATGAATGGTGCCATGGGTGTTGTGTAAAAGCTTTACACTCGGCTGCGAGCTCAAACAATGGCGGGCTGCACGCCAAAGAGCTGCCAAGATCTCACGTGCGGCGGCTCCTTTAAATAGCCGGGGTGGCCCTCAACCCCGAACCCCCCCCCACCATGTGGAAGGGGACAGGCTGTTCGTCCCTGGCAATGGCGTCAGCTTTTTCTAACGTCCCCTTCCCACCTCCCCATTAACAATTACATTAACTATTTGCCCTTCGCCGCCCCCCCCCCCCCCCAAAAAAAACACTTACCTTTCAAATTGACCTTCCCCCGCTGCTCCCCAGACTGCACAAAGTTTAAAGTTCACTCCTTCCCACTCTCCCCTACACCCATTACTTTTATTTGACCCTGTCTCCCCCCCCGCACTGAAAATCATAACTCCTCCCCCCTCCTCCTCACCAGTGTCACGCCGCATTTCCCTGGCAGGTGGGGGGGGGGCTACCATGCAGCCTCACAGAGGATCAGGCTGGGCCCTCTCAATGTTGGGCTCCATGGCGGACCCCTGCCGGCCCCATCTCTTGGCCCCCATCACCCCCACCACGGAGCCCAATGTTGAGGGCTTGGTAAAATCCAGTCCAGGGCTGAATTTTATGAGCCCTCTAGGAATGGGAACAGAGGCAGGGGTCCCATAAAATTGCTTGGGAAGGTGGGGTGGTGGATTTCCCATCGTCTTCCCGACACCACGTAGGGTGGGGAAGGCCGAGGACAGCCTTCCAGCCCCAGGCCAATTGAGGCCCTTAATTAGCTAATCACCAATTATGACCCTCTTCCCACCTCCACCTCAATTTAATAGAGGTCGGAGTGGCACCCCACCACATGGAGATGCCACCAGGTAAAACTTGCTGCCCTCCTAGTGGGGATTGGGGTGGCCCTCCTTTGGAGGCAATCCAGGGCCCTCTCTGGCAGTGATCATGATCCCATTCACCTCGGGAAGAACCTAAACTCCACTTACCTCTCCCGGGGTCTCCAACATCTTTGGTACTACAGGGCTCATCTCTTCAAGGGCTTGCATCCCCAAAGGCGGGAAGTTAAGTGGCTGCCCGCTGTGGAATTGCAATAGGGGTTCAAAGGAGGGCCAAGGTGGGATCTCCCCCCACCTTCCAGCCCACTGCCGGGACCCTCATCAGAATAAAATTCATCCCATGATCTCCATTCCGAATCCCAATGAATCTTTTAAATGAACTCAGCAAGAGTCTACAAAAATGTAGTCTAATTTTTTTTACCCTTAAAAGGACACATTAGCAGCAGTTTAATGTGTTTTACATTATTTAATGTTTCTATCCTTATCTGTGTATCCTTTGATTTACCATGAGAATTCCTAGGGGAACTTTGCTAATTCAATAAAATATTAGCTTTGGGATGCATTTTATCTATTGCACAAGTCACCACCATGTTTAAGGCATTGCACTGTCCATATGCAAAATTCTGCATCACGTTTTGATCTGATTGGCTCAAATTTTCATATTCCTAGAATGGCAACAAAGCAAAATCCTGCCTTTGAGAGCTGAGAAAAATCCACCAATAGAAACATTAGACACTGAACCAATCAAACCACTTGGAACAGTTATCGACAATTTTTGGTCCTCTTTCTTTAGCCAGTCAATTACATGAGACGATGAAAATGTTGAATGTAAGGTTTGTAACATCATAAATACATAAAATATATACTTCACAACATGGTTAAACTTTCCTATAAAGTAGTCTTTAGTAGCTCTGAGAATCTGCATTAATGCCTAAACCTCCTTCAATCTGTAATCTGTAAGCTATATATATTGATTGTGCTTTATCTGTTATTTCCTGTTTAATTTATGTTGATTTTGGTTTGATAGAGTAAAAATTTATAAAAGTGAAGTTGGTAAATTCTACTCTTTTTTTTGGTTTGTTGATCTCCACGGGGATCATAACCCTGTGCCTAATTATTTGCCTAAGTACAATGGACATGAAAAAAAATTAGTTTCCTGCGACAAATCTAAACACACTTGCTTCACAGTCCCTGGGAACATACTTCACAAGTTTCCTTCCAATTTCTTTCACTTAAGTTCTATGCCCTTCTCTTGTTTGCACATCTTAGCGATACCTGCTTCTTGAAATGGCATAAGTGGAGCAATGTCATGGGAGATCTATTAACATGTAATGTTTAGCTTCCTATCGGCATTCATCTGTCACTCGTCCTGAACCGTCGTTCCAGCCCCTCAGTTTCTGATTGGCTGATATTTATAACTGGCAACACAGAGGGAAGTAGGCAAACCAGAAGTGAGAACAGCAACTAGAAACTGACCGATAAGGAACTAGTAAGGGCATATGGGAACAACTAATCAAACGCATATTCAGCAAAAGATGCCAATAAAGGGAAGAAGCTGGACCAATCAGATTGGTCCAAATGTTTTTTTGGCATTCATTTGAGCTGCCCCGTAGTTTTTGTCCAGCTATAAATTTTGAGCCCAGCAAAATATGAAATTATCCTGAATAAAACACTTATTTTACCTGTGCTGTTGTTTGTATGGTGTTTAGAAACACCGGAAGATCAAGGTTTGTTGGCGAGGCCTATTCCTTTGCAATGAGCTTAAGGTTCAATTTGGAGAAATTAGCTGGAGCTCAAATTATGGCACTCTGCATTGTTGGGCTCTTTCTCTGTAAATGCCTTGGTTCATCTGATTGCCTGCTATTCGTGTCAGCAAATCCATCTTCTCTTCATTTTAGCTTTGGAATGGAATGGAAGATCCCAAACCTTCAGAAGAAAGGGACACCCCAGAGCATTTGCTGCTGCTTCAGGTTAGTGATGCAATTGCACGGGAGGTCACTGATCTTGCATTAAACATACATTGTGGAAACTCTGCAGTGAACTAAACCATATACTTTTGGAGGTTTTCTCAAGTAAATAATGTGGGAAAAAACTATAATGAAAGGGCTGTTTGTTTGCACAACTTATTAAAACTTGCATTTTATTTACCGTTCCTCCCATTATTCTCGTTAATCTCCTGAAGGTAAAGCAATATTTTCCCGTAATAACAGAATTTAATTGCAATCGTCGAGGTTTATTTGTAGCAGATTACATGTGCAGCAAAGGAAGATTGAGACAATGCCAAATTTTTAATTGGAATATTTATACGTTGCAACATATTCTAAGTGGTTTGCTCATGTCAGTTACAGAAAGAAAGACTTGCATTTATATAGCGCCTTTCACAAGCTCAGGAGGTCCCAAAGGGCTTTACAGCCAATGAAGTACTTTTTAAAGTGTTAGTCACTGTTGTAATGTCAGAAATGCAGCATCCAATTTGTGCACAGCAAGCGCCCACAGATAGGAATGAGTTAACGAACCAGATAAACTTTTTTAGTAGCATTGTTTGAGGGATAGATATCAGCCAGGACGCCTGTGAGATTACCCCTGTTCTTCTCTGAAATAGTGGCCCTGGGATCTTTTATGTCTACCTGAGAGGGAAGATAGGGCCTCGGTTTAATGTTTCATCCGAAAGATGGCACCTCTGACAGAGTGCAGCGTGCACTCAGTAACATGCTGTCCTTACCCAGTATGGCCTATATATGACTCCAGTCCTGCAACTACGTGCTTGACTCTCAACTGCCCTTTGTAGTGGCCTAGCCAGCCACTCAGTTATATCAGACCGCTACAAAGAATACCTCATGGATTTCAAGGAGGCAGCACACCACCACTATCTTAGGGGAACTATGGCGAAGCAATTAATGCTGGCGAAGCACATCCTAAAATGAGTTAAAAGTAGTCAAAACTGCTTTTGTTAACATCCGCAATTTAAAGACAATAATCATCCTTATAAGTAGATTTATTTCCAAAGCTTTTAAAATTATTCATCTACCTGCCATGACTAAGAAACAATGTTTATCTAATTTCCAGGATCAAATCAATTACACTTACTTCACTTACAGATCTCTTGCAAACTTCTTACTAAAACCTTTCTCTGGGAATGTACACCACTCTTCCAGACCCTGTCACTCTCCAAAATATCAACTTTGTCTCACCTGCTCCAAATGTACTAATGTTAATTTTATACAGATCAGGAAGAGTTGGGACCTTAAACTCTCCTGATGCTCAGTTGGTAAAGGCAGTGTATAACTAGGCTGTATTGACTATAAGATTCCGAGTTTAATTCTTTAACAAGCACCATTAGTGGCCTCAGCACTCCTAATTGTTCTATTCCAGAAAGGGTGCTACATCCTTGTGCTCAATTCCCTCCATGGTCTCTTCCCTCCCTGTCTCTAACCTTCTAAAAGCCTCAAAAAAAAAAAAAATATCTGCACTCCTCCAAGTCTGACTTCTTGTACATCCCCGATTTCCTTCATTCCGCCATTGGTGGCCGTGCCGTCAACTGTCGAGGCCCTACGCTCCAGGATTCCCTCCCTAAACCTTGCTGCCACTCTACCTCTTTCTCCTCCTTTTAAGATGCTCCATAAAACCTACTCTTTCATCAAACTTTTGGTCACCTGTCCTAATATCTCCTTATGTGGCTCGCTGTCAAATTCTGTTTGATAACACTACTGTGAAATGCCTTGGGGCATTTTAAAGACGCGATGTACATGCAAGTTCTTGTTGCATTATGTTGCTGTCAGACAAGGACAGTAACATTCTTGGCTTTGCCGCCCTCGATAGCCAAGCTGCCTTGCTGGCGTTCACTGGGCATTCTTCTGGAGAAACAGCAAAGTATTGATGCCTATCTACAATGTACCCCAACAACTCACTTGGCAGAAATCTGTCAACTTTGACAAGGTCATGATTAATAATTATTACTGAATTTTAACCCACAATACATAGGACAGTTACCAGAGTTCAAGTTGTAAGTTCACTGCGTCAGATGTATCCTATATATTAAGCCACTTGTTCAATGAAAAGCTGAATTTGCAGATTTTAGGAACCCTGTGCTGGGTCTACAATCCTGTTTAACATTTTGGTGATTATACCATATGAATCTGGCACAGTGACCTATGAACAACATTTTCACAACAGAGCTTTCATGTATGAATGAAAGATTGTCTCTCAAACTTGGTGTTTGTGGCACATGATGTGACCAATGTGAAGAAGTGATGTTTCAGGCAGAAGAATGGATGTGGTGTATATGGATTTCAGTAAGGCGTTTGATAAGGTTCCCCACGGTAGGCTATTGCAGAAAATACGGAAGTATGGGGTTGAAGGTGATTTAGAGCTTTGGATCAGAAATTGGCTAGCTGAAAGAAGACAGAGGGTGGTGGTTGATGGCAAATGTTCATCCTGGAGTTTAGTTACTAGTGGTGTACCGCAAGGATCTGTTTTGGGGCCACTGCTGTTTGTCATTTTTATAAATGACCTGGATGAGGGTGTAGAAGGGTGGGTTAGTAAATTTGCGGATGACACGAAGGTCGGTGGAGTTGTGGATAGTGCCGAAGGATGTTGTAGGTTACAGAGGGACATAGGCTGCAGAGCTGGGCTGAGAGATGGCAAATGGAGTTTAATGCGGAAAAGTGTGAGGTGATTCACTTTGGAAGGAGTAACAGGAATGCAGAGTACTGGGCTAATGGGAAGATTCTTGGTAGTGTAGATGAGCAGAGAGATCTTGGTCCAAAAACAAGAAATGCTGGAATCACTCAGCAGGTCTGGCAGTATCTGTGGAAAGAGAAGCAGAGTTAACGTTTCGGGTCAGCGACCCTTCTTCGGAACCGAAGAAGGGTCGCTGACCCGAAACGTTAACTCTGCTTCTCTTTCCACAGATGCTGCCAGACCTGCTGAGTGATTCCAGCATTTCTTGTTTTTGTTTCAGATTTCCAGCATCCGCAGTATTTTGCTTTTATTTTAGAGATCTTGGTGTCCAGGTACATAAATCCCTGAAAGTTGCCACTCGGGTTAATAGGGCTGTTAAGAAGGCATATGGTGTGTTCGCTTTTATTAGTCGAGGGATCGAGTTTCGGAGCCACGAGGTCATGCTGCAGCTGTACAAAACTCTGGTGCGGCCGCACCTGGAGTATTGCGTGCAGTTCTGGTCACCGCATTATAGGAAGGATGTGGAAGCTCTGGAAAGGGTGCAGAGGAGATTTACTAGGATGTTGCCTGGTATGGAGGGAAGGTCTTATGAGGAAAGGCTGAGGGACTTGAGGTTATTTTCGTAAGAGAGAAGGAGGAGGAGAGGTGACTTAATAGAGACATATAAGATAATCAGAGGGTTAGTTAGGGTGGATAGTGAGAGTCTTTTTCCTTGGATGGTGATGGCAAACACGAGGGGACATAGCTTTAAGTTGAGTGGTGATAGATATAGGACAGATGTCAGAGGTAGTTTCTTTACTCAGAGTAGTAGGGGCGTGGAACGCCCTGCCTGCAACAGTAGTAGACTCGCCAACTTTAAGGGCATTTAAGTGGTCATTGGATAGACATATGGATGAAAATGGAATAGTGTAGGTCAGATGGTTTCACAGGTCGGCGCAACATCGAGGGCCGAAGGGCCTGTACTGCGCTGTAATGTTCTATGTTCTATAACAGTGCCATCAGGAAGGGAGAGGAGCTGGGGAGGCAAAATCAAAAATATATCAACTGCCACTTACCTGCAGGCATTATGCCGACAAGTTATAGTGGAGATCTTAAGATGTCCGAGTACCGTGAATATAAGATATGAATGTATTAACTGCTTTCAGCTTATTTTAATCTGAAGAATGTGACAGTTAATTAGACAGTCTGGCTTGATTTCCGCCCAGTATTTTGCCCTGCAGATTTTAAAGTCGAGGTGGATTTTCACTCTGCCATATTCAATTAGAGGTTTTCCTTCTGAAAGGACCATATCATTATTTTAATTGTCGTAAGCGGCAAGCCGTAAAGAAGTCTGAACAGAAAAATACAATCAAGTGTTCTTAATACATTCCGAATACTGAGACAAAGGATCGCAATATCTAATTGGGAACGATTCTGGATGTGAGTTTGTTGTGCGCTACCAGTTCACTGGGTGAATTAGAGTTCAGCACAAGTGCAAAATCCAAGACGACAGGGGGCACTGTTGACTTGTGCCTCTGCGGAGAGCGAATGAGTTTGAATCAATATTAGTGGCTTCGGTCCTCGTTCTCAGCATGCAGTGGAGATAAGCCAGCAGGCTGGAATTAGCAGCTCTCCCGAACCAAATCCACCGGCTAGGGTGAATGGGACCTGCCTCTCCCCTGTGTCCCATTGAAAGCAGCAAAGGAAAGTTTCCAAAGTGTGCTGTTTATCTGCGCGAGTGATTTCAGTTGTCCTCCATATGCTCGCTCTTAACATGAGATAAAAGCGTTACTCTTAGGCTTCCAAGATGTTTGGTTGGAATTGTCATGGTTCAGGCAATCTTCAGGCTACTCTCCTTTAACCTCCGGGATCTTGCTCTGGATCCAGCAGTGACTGATGGAACGGAAGCCTCTTTCCCTGCCTCGCTCTCTGCCAACTGTGAAAGTCATTAATAATGAGTTTGGGCATTCTCCAAGGATCAGAGAACGGTAGGACAGGTGGGCAGGAGAACATGAGAGGCACGCACGAGGAAAGTTGTGGGCATGTTGCCAGAATAAACACCAATCAGCGCACTGTAGAAGCACAACGCAAATGCCAACATAGTGGCCAAATGAGCAGAGTGTAACAGGAGAGAGCAAGCCTGGTGTGTAGCGTGTACATGTGAAATTCTGTAAAGAGCACAAAATAAACTGAGGGAGGAGCATGCAAGCCTGAACCAGGCCAGTCTGGAGAGTGAAGCAAGCCAAGGGGAATGGTTATCCATGGGTCAAATAAGGCCATAACCCATTATGGGTGGCGCAGTGGTTAGCACCGCAGCCTCACAGCTCCAGTGACACTGGTTTAGTTCTGAGTACTGCCTGTGCGGAGTTTGCAAGTTCTCCCTGTGTCTACGTGGGTTTCCGCCGGGTGCTCCGGTTTCCTCCCACAGCCAAAGACTTGCAGGTTGATAGGTAAATTGGCCATTGTAAATTGCCCCTAGTGTAGTTAGGTGGTAGGAGAATGGTGGGGATGTGGTAGGGAATATGGGGTTAATGCAGGATTAGAATAAATGGGTGGTTGTTGGTCGGCACAGACTCGGTGGGCCGAAGGGCCTGTTTCAGTGCTGTATCTCTAAATAAATAAAATAAATAAATAATTGAAGCAACTGACTTCACTGGTGCACTAAGGTTGGCGAAACAATGAGTGAAGTTGGTCATTGGCTATTGCCAATTCTGTGCTATCGCCAATCAGCAGCCTGCTTTACACCCCACCCCATGGTCTATTCATTTAAAATCAATGTGAAAGAGACTCGGGTGGATATAAATCACCTGCTTCATGTTACTAGCAAAGGCCAGTTTCACCCCTGTACCATCTACAGGAGGCACTGCAGCAACTCACCGTGCTTGCTTTCAGTCCTGAGATCTCGACCGTTAAGCACAATCGCAGTATTAGCATGTGAACTCCATCACCTACCAAATTTCCCTTCAAGGCGCAACTATCCTGACTTGGCCCTATATTAGCCTGTTCCTTCATCACTGCAGGGTCAGTATCCTGGAATTCATGGAAGTATGAGGACTGCTGTGGCCAAAGGAGAAGGCCAACCACCAGCTTTTCAGGGCAACTCGGGATAGGCAATAAATGCTGCCTAGCCAGCGAAGCCCACGTCCTGAGAACAGAACATGTTCAGAGTTACTGATAAAGGGAATGAAATAATGTTTGTGGCTTAATGCATGTGGGTATTTTATGAATGCAACAGAAGCTGGAAACTTGTAATTCAGAGCTAGTTAAGCTTCACTCTGCATCTGACTTCACCTGGGAGGGATACCTGTGCTAATGTTGCCATAACTTATGAATGGGAAGGATAGATTTTTTTTCTCCATGGGATGTCAGCGTCGCTGGCAAGGCCAATATTTAATTGCCCTTCGGGAACTACTACAGTCTGTGTGGTGTAGGTACACCCACAGTGCTGTTAGGAAGGGAGTTCCAGGATTTTGACCCAGTGACAGTGAAGGAACGGCGATATAGTCCCAAGTGAGGATGGTGTGTGGCTTGGAGGGGAACTTGCAGGTGATGTTCCCATGTGCCTGCTGTCCTTGACTTTTAGGCGGCAGAGGTCGTGGATTTGGAAAATGGGAGAAGCTAAACCTTCAGAGCAAACTAGTGTCTGATATCAGAATTTCACGAGTAATATTATTGAGAGTGATTCCACCATTCAGAAAATAAGTAAAAAGCCCCTCTCAACCTCAATCACCCTGGACCTATTTGTAGTTATGATTTTAATTTGAATCAATAGCAAATTGAATTTGTTTTGTTTGAGATTGTTGCTGAGCCCAGGACAAGGTGTACACGGTTTTACCTGAAAAAAAATTTTTTTGTGTGCATTGATTTTATCATTTAATTCAATGGGATCACTAGTAAAATTAATTACATTTATGAAATTGCATTGCATTTGCTGTAGAGACCAACCAAATATTTTTGGTTGGATTTATTATTTACACAAAAAATGCAGTTAATTAAAATCAATATTTAGAACATCATGTCTCTGGATCTTCAAATTATTCATAAATGGCAACATTAGTTTTGTTCTCGGTAACTCTCCAGTTTACCCACAACAAGGTCCTGCAAACACTAATGAGATAGCAACCAGATCAATTGCCATAGGTGTTGGTTGAGGGATAAATATCCCCTGCTCGCCTTCAAAATAATGCCAGGGGCTCTTTTATGTCTGCCTGAAAGGGAAGACAGGGCCTCAGCTTAACATCTCATCCAAAAGATGGCACCTCCGACATTCTAGTTTCTTGCAAGATTGACCCCACTCCACTACTTAAGACAAACTGTATAAGATTGCAGATCATCTCATTATCAAGATTGAAAGGGATGATTCTGGAGTTACCAAGAATAAATGTTCATTCAGTGAAACAAGGAGACAATTAGATTTACTAATTACAGCCAGTTAGACAACTCTCCTGGTGCTGTTTTCGTGTAGAATATGTATCTGATCAGATTGAAGAAGTACCTGCCAGGATCAGCCTACTGCCAACACTTAGATGTCATGCGAAACAGATTAAGACAGATTACATATCCAGTGCAGTGGATAGAACCCATGTCTGTTACATGGAGGCAAACTGTAGACTAATTGATATCTTTAGTTTTACAACTGTATCCTCCTCCATATGATCATTCCCACTGGGATATGTTTCCACTGATACCTGACGTCTACTGTATTCCACGTAATCATTCTTCAAGTGAAAGGGTGCAACAATAAGCATAGATAGGCCATTTTATCCATGAGAGACCTCACAGTCTTAAGTCCAATCCTATCCTTGCCTGATGCACGCAATCCAGAAAGGTAGCGCTGGCTGGTTTTACTCCTCTAGTCCGGGCCACTGATACCAATTCCCACCTTCCTACTGCCAACCCAGGCTCTTACTGCCAGCAAGTTCTTACTGCCAACCAGGCTGAGACCAGCTGGCTCAGTGTCGACTAAAAATGGAACCAGAGTTGTTCTGGGTCTGGACGATTCAGTTACAATCAGTATTTAAGTAATGGGATCTACAGGGGAGCTTGGGTTATCTCATTTGCAATGCATAATCACAGGCTGACTGCAGTCAATACTGCTGAGCTGAGCTGCAATTCTTTGGGTGCGGCTTTGATTTATTTTAGAGGTAACAAACTCATCACAATTCATTGAGCTGAGTACAGTATGGAGAAAAACAGATTACATAAGATCCAGAAGTTCTTTACATAAAAAAATGTGAGCACACCTTTTTCATCGTTCAATATTCCCAAATGCCTTGGTCACTCTTGATCGGACTTTTGACAAGTTTTTTTTTAATTTACTGTTTCTCAGGTTTTGGGCAACTTTGGGAAAACTACCATTATCACCCTTGAGTTAAGCAATTGTTTCTACAAACATGTGATTTCTGAGGCCACTAGGTTTCAAGACCATAATGTGAGGCTCATATTAAGATTAAGGAAGGACTTGCATTTATATAGCACCTTTCACAACCTCGATGTCTCAGAACATCTACAGCTAATGACGCACTTTTAAAGGAAAGTCACTGTTGTAATGTAAGTGTAATGTTGGAATGACATAAATGTAAATGTTGTAAGGTGTGTAGGTGTGGCATGTTCCGTTCCTTCATTAGTTGGGTTTTTAAAGGATAAAATGGCAGTTCTTTTCTCTCATTTTTGTCTGATGTTAGCCCACAAATTACCACATTTATTGAATTCAGTGTTGTAGTGTACTGTGATGGGATTTGAGTTTATAATCTCTCGGTTACTAATCTATTACCATAACTACTATCCTATAGTACACAGTGACATTTTTGGCTTCCTTTTCACTAATATTCATTAATACAATTTTGACATGTTGCAAATTGGCAGGAAGTTTCCAAATAAGGATGAATAACTAATTTTACTCTCTTAACCTCACCCCTTCTTATCTCAGTACCTTTCTTGGCCCTAAAAACCCTACCCAATCACTTTGTTCCTCAGACTCTGGCTTTATATGCACCCCCCCACCCCCTCCATCCAACCTTCCCCACCATTACAAGCTCTGACTTCAGTTGTCTAAGCTTCCTCCTCTCCTCCTTTAACACCCTCCTTAAAACTCACCTCTTTGACCAAGCTTTTGGTCACCCTTCTTTTACTGGCTTGGCATCCATTTGTGTCTGATAATACCTCTGAAGTGCCTTGCATGTTTTCCAATGTTGTAAGTGACAAATAAATAAGATCATTGGGCCCTTATCCCATTGCTGTTTGTGGGAGCTGCTTGTGTGTCAATTGGCTGCCCTGTTTCCTACATTACAACAGTGACTACACTTCACAAGCACTTCATTGGCTGTCAAGCACTTTGGGACATCCTGAGGTCATGAAAAGCTCTTTCTAAAAGCACGTTTCTCTTTTTTGCTTTTTCTTTCCCTTCCTCCTGTCGTCTTCTCCACTGTTCCAAGTGTCAACATTTTGATAAATTTACCAAGCATTCTGTCAAGATGGCACAGTGGGCTATAAGTTGGTTTGTGTAGTGCTTCCTCATACAGATCAGAAGTTGCAAGTGTGGTTTATGGTCTGTGCTGATTAACCCTTCTCAGTCCAGACAACAGTTGGGATGCTGCGCTTTTCCTGACCACTCCAGAGCTGTGGGGAAGGGGAAATCAGCCTGAGTCCCTCAGTTCCTCAATTTTCTCAGCTGGAGTCTTGTGTGCAATTCTGAGCAAAACACTTCAGGAAGGATGTCAAGGTGTTCGGTGCTGAGGAGATTTACTAGAATGATACCAGGGATAAGGGGCTCCAGTAATGTGGATAGATTAGAGAAACTGGGATTATCCATCTTGCAACAGAGAAGGTTAAGGAGAGATTAGTAGAGGTGTCCAAAATTATGAAGGGTTTTGGTAGAGTTAAAAAGCAAGAACCGTTTCTAGCGGCAGAGTGCCAGTAATCAGAGAAAATAGATTTAATTTAGTTGACAAAAGAATCAGAAGGGAGATGAGATTTTTTTTTTATGCAGTAAGTTGTTGTGATCAAGAATGCGCTGCCTGCAAGGGCAGTGGAAGCAGGTTCATTAGTAACGTTCAAAAGGGAATTGGATAAATACTTGAAAAGGAACAATTGCAGGGCTGTGGGGTAAGAGTCGGGTGTGGGGCGAATTCGAAAGCTCTTTCAATGATCCAGTAGAAGCATGATGGGCTGAATGGCCTCCTTCTGTGCTGTAAGATTTTATGAAAGAGGCTGGGACAAAGAGTCAGGTTGAGAGCCCCGATTATCTTTGCTGTCCAACCTCACCTCCAGCCTGTCAATACCTCACTGCTGCCATTCACTTGGGAGGAATGGAATAAAAGTGCTTTGCCTGCAGATAATATAATAATGTTTATGGAAAAATGTACTTAACACAATCCCCCAATGTTCTCAAATACCATGAAGCATTATTTATTACTTTCCTTGAAAAATTAATTGGAGAAAATCAGAATTTTTCCATTGAATAAATTATGCAGACAGCAGTTAGCTGCAAATCTCCCAGTGCAGTAAGCTGCAGGAAATATTAAATATTTAGGTGTTAAAACTTTCACAGGAGCTGAACGGGTAATGAGAATTAACACAGATTCCCTGACTCAGATATTACTCAATGTATTGTTCCACAGTTAAGGTTGAGGTTAGCTGTGGCTTGGTGGGTTGCACTTTTACCTTGGCATCTGAAGCTTGTGGGTTCCAGTCCTACTCCAGACACTTCAGCACATAATCTATGTTGAGACTGACAGTTGTGCACTGACAGAGCACTGCACTGTTCGAGGGGCTATCCTTTGCATGGGATATTAAACCAAGACCCTGTCAGCCCTCTCAGGTTGATGTCAAAGATCCCACAGTGCTATTTTAAAGAATAGCTAGGGACTTCTCACTGGTGTCCTGGTCAACATTTATCCCTCAATCACCATCATTACAACAGACCATATAGAGTTATAGAGAGATACGGCACTGAAACAGGCTCTTCAGCCCACTGAGTCTGTGCAAACCAACAACCACCCGTTTATACTAATCCTACATTAATCCCATATTCCCTTCCACATCCCCCATCATTCTCCTACCTACACTAGGGGCAATTTACAATCACCAATTTACCTATCAACCTGCAAGTCTTTGGCTGCGGGAGGAAACCAGAGCACCTGGCAAAAACCCATGTGGTCACAGGTAGAACTTGCAAACTCTGCACAGGGAGTACCCAGAATCGAACCCAGGTCGCTGGAGCTGTGAGGCTAACCACTGCGCCACTGTGCCATCCCTTTTTGTACCCTGTTGTGCCTCCAAACCTTAATAAACCTTCGAAATCAACTAGCACAACTGAGTTTACCACGGCAACTGTCTAGGGCTGAACCAATCTGCTCGCAACCTTGGTGTCATATTTGACTCCGGGATGAGTTTCCGACCACCTCTCCACACCATCACTAAGGCTGCCTATTTCCACCTCCGTAACATTGCCCTGTCTCAGCCCTTGGGCTGCTGAAACCCTCATTCATGCCATCATTACCTCTAGGCTTGACGATTTCAACACGCTCCTGTCTGGGCTCCCGCGTTCTACCCTCCATAAACTTGACGTCATCCAAAACTCTGCTGCAGGTGTCCTTACTCGTGCCAAGTCCTGTTCACCCATTACCCCTGCGCTCGTGACCAACGTTGATTCCCGCTCAAACAATGCCTCAGTTTTAACATTTTCCACTTGTTTTGAAATCCCTCTAAAATCTCTCCCTTCCGATCTCTAATCTCCTCCAGCTCCGCATCCCTCTGAGATCTCTGCACTCATTTAATTCTGGCCTCTTGAGCATCCCCGATTTTAATCGCTCCACCACTGGCGGCTGTGTCTTGGGCTGCCTGGGCCTTAAGCTCTGGAATTCTCTTCCAAATCCTCTCCAACTCTCAATCTCTCACTTTCCTCCTTTAAGACACTCTTAAACCCTACCTCTTTGACCAGGCTTTTGGTCACCTGTCCTAATATTGCCTTATGTCTCTCCGTGTCAAAATTTGCTTTATAATGCCCCTGTGAAGTGCCTTGAGACGTTTTGATTATGTTAAAGGTGCTATATAAATATAAGTTGTTGTTGGTAATACTGTGGTCTTTTCAAAATACCTTCATCCTCCCCTGCCTGTTGATCCTATCAAGCGACTCCAAGATCTTCATCCCCTTTCTCCGCCGAGTAGCACGGCAGAGGGTGAAGATTCAAAAGTGTTAATTTTAACCTAATTTGCTGGGTGGGAAACCACAAGATAGGGTAGAATGCTGATTTTACATCCGCCAAATATTACTTATTGACTTCAATGCAGAGTAAGTGCAACTGGGGTGTAAATCCCAGCCTTGTACCCAATCCCGTCTGTTTCCCAAAGGGTAAGATAGATGAAAATTTCCCCCATTGGGTGGAGTAGAAATCAGCATTCCACATGATCCCAATGGTGGGTCTCCCACTGGCAAATTAGGGTAAAATTCCACCCCCCCTCGCCCCGCCAGTGTCAAATTGTCATGTGCTCCCACCAATGGAGCACAGAACCATAGAAAAATTAAAGCACTGAAGGAGGCCATTCAGCCCATCGTGTCCATGCTGGGAAGATGCAGAACTAGGATTTCATGGTTTGCTTGGGATGTTCTTGGCGATTTCCATGGAATTTCTATTTACATAAAGCCTTAAGATCAGTGCATATGAAAAACTTACTGGCAAACTACTCGTGCACAAATGGTACTTCCTTTAGCTTCTGTCACTTTTTACTCGGCTTCTCATTTCTCATGTGGCATAGTGGTTAGCACCGCAGCCTCACAGCTCCAGCGACCCGGGTTCAGTTCTGGGTACTGCCTGTACGGAGTTTGCAAGTTCTCCCTGTGACCGCGTGGGTTTTCGCCGGGTGCTCCGGTTTCCTCCCACAGCCAAAGACTTGCAGGTTGAAAGGGGGTAAATTGGCCATTGTAAATTGCCCCTAGTATAGGTAGGTGGTAAGGGAATTGAGGGAAGGTGGGTATGTGGTAGGAATATGGGACTAATGTAGGATTAGTATAAATGGGTGGTTGATGGTCGGCACACACTCGGGCCGAAGGGCCTGTTTCAGTGCTGTATCTCTAAATAAAAATACTAATTCTATCTTATTTTATTATGTTTTGATTTTACAATGTTATGACAAGTTATTTGCTTCCTGTATTTTCTTTGCCTAGTATTTGCTTTTTGGAAGGTGAGAGGAGGCTCGTATGGAGCATAAACACCAACACGGACCATTTGAGACAAATGGCCTGCTTCAGCACTAATTTCTATACAATTTGACGTAATATGTAAAGTGTCACATTGCTGTTAGTGGGAGCTTGCTGTGCATCAAGTGGCTGCTCTCTTTTCTCCATTACGACGTGGTGATTACGCTTCGAAGAAGCATTTCATTGGGTGATTGGCAGACAGCAGTCCAAGTGGGTGAATGTCAGATGATGACAGCGTTGGGCTTTCCTGTGATGCCTCACATGGTCGAATAGACTACTGGCATTCAAACGTTGATTTTCCAATTAATCTTAACGTGAGACCGCTTGTTAAAAGATGAATGGGCAGCACTACATTTCATCAATTGGAAACTCGGTGTCTAGTATCACAAATGAAGGATGGACCAGTTGGCAGAGAGTAAAATTAGGGGCATTAGAAGCTGGCTGAAGCCCATGGAAATGCTTCCTCTCGCCCAACTCAGACAGTGCCTTCAGGGGAGGCTTGGGAAAAACTGAAGAGAAACTGCTCGCTTACATTGCAGCACTGGCCCTTACTCCTGCAGATTCGAAACTGAACACAATTTTTTTTTTTTGAAGCAAAGAAAGGTCAAAAATAATTTTAGCTGTCACAGGACAAAGATGGATCTGGGATCCCAGACTTGAGTTAGAGATTTACTGTTGCTTCTTATGTAGGGCATGTACTAGTCTTATCCTGTAACTCATTATTGATAGCACAGCTAAAGGCTAATCCTCGGCCTGCAGGTCATGTGATCAGGAATTGTGCCGAGGATGTGAGAGAATTCTCATCCTCTGATACAAAAGTTTTACCTTTTGGATTCAGAAGAAATTCATTCTGAAAATCAGCACAATGAAACACTCTTATAAGCCTCATTGACCATTTGGGGGCATCACTACCAAGGCTGCTGGCCTTTGGTGTCAGATTCGGCTCAGTGAGTGTCACTTTTGTTTCTAAGTCAGGAGGTTGTGCGTTGAAGCCCCACTACAGTGATATTTGATAACATAACCTTGGCTGACCCTCCTGTTTCAGTACTGAAAGAATGCTGCACTCAGAAATGCAGTTTGTTACGACTGAGGTGGGAGGAGTGCACCTTCTTTTCTAGTTCCACTTCGCCACAGGTCACAGCATATATTTAAATGTTTACCCAGTTACCGATTCAGTCAATCATGCACTCTCCTCTTTATCCCAGAATAAAATACACCAACCAGGTTTCTTTTATAATAAAACTGATAATTTTGTTTATTAAATAAGACATGACCAGTAATGAAGCAAAGCATTAACACACAGATTGAAATTTGAAAGTTCCCTTTTACCTTAGCCCCTTATATACATGCACGCACACCAGTTAAACAGAAAAAAAACCAAATTCTCTTTAGAGCTCTGTTACAAAAAAAGAATACTTTGGCCAAATACTTGCTAATTCTTCAAGAAAAAAGATATGGAAGAATGTCACTTGTCCTTTTTTTGATTTAACGTCCCAAATTTGCGTAGATGGTGGTCACTGGGATCTTTCTCTGGAACAATTCGTTCAGGGAGCGTCAAGAATTTATCTGGCAGGTTTTTCTAGTGTTGCAGAAGAATTGCAACAACCGGGGTTTCAGGCAGGACTTTCAGGAGGAATGCATCAATTTTTTGATTTCCTACACTCACTTCAAAGAGCTACTCAAAGAGATGGAAAAACTGGCTGGCTTTTCAAAGAGATGGGAAAAGCTGAGTTGGGATTTGTCCTTGCTGGTTAATTTTTTTTTAAACTCTTTTGCAAAACACTTTCCATAGCTCAACTGCCTGTCCAAAGTGAAACGAAAAGAAAATCTCAGGAGTCAAGCCTCCTGACCCCTATAAATTGTGACCTGTCACTTCTTTGTAAACATCTTTCCCCAGGACAAAAAGTCCCAGCTGTTTACTTATCTGAAAACAGGTGCATTCCAGCAACTGTTGTTTATGAACCAAATCCAAAAGACCTTCCTATGACTTTATTAAAAAAATAAACAAACCAAGTCCAGCATCTATGGAATCCTTTTTTTCAGTTATAAAACACAAGTCCTCAAAATTTAACAAAAAAAATGGAAACACTCGTAACAAGTTGTTCAGATGAGAAGTATCCCCTGTCTGCTCATCTGGCTGCTGAAGGTCCTCTGACACTGTTCAAAGAAGAGCAGGGGAGTTCTCCCTGGTCCTCCTCCTGGCCGATATTTATCACTGAAGCTAATCATTTATCTCACTAATGTTTGATGAATCTTGTTATGCACAAATTAGCTGCCCTGTCTCCCCACAGTATAATTGCAAGTTTTCTCTATCTTTCCCATTCTATCAGGGGACAACCAGGAGGTGGGTCTTGGCTGAATGTTTCCCCCCTTAACCCAGAAACAATGAGGTGAAGTCTGACACATGTGAGAGAGAATCATACAATCATAGAATGGTTACAGCACAGAAGGAGGCCATTCGGCCCCTCGTGTCCATGTCAGGTCTCTGCAACAGCAACATGGTTAGTCCCATGCAACCCTCCCCGCGCCCCATCCTTTGTCTGTAGCTCTGTAATTTTTTCTCTTCAGGTGCTTATCCAATTCCCTTTTGAAAGCCACAGTTGAATCTGCCTGCACCCCATACTCAGGCAGTGCATTCCAAATCCACTCGCTGCATAAAAAAACCTTTTCCTCATGTTGGTCCTTGGTGCTTTTGCCATTCACCTTATATTGGTGTACTCTGAGTCTCGGCCCTTCTGCCAATAGGAACAGTTTCTCTCTATCTACTCTGTCCAGACCCCTCATGAGTTTTACCACCTCTTTCAAATCATTTCTCAACCTTCTCTTCAAGGAGAACAATCCCATCTTCTCCAATCTATCCACATAACTGAAGCCCCTGGAATCATACTCGTAAATCTTTTCTGTACCCTCTCTAAAGCCTTCACATCTGGGAGGATATTGAGAGGGGTAGAAGAAGTGAGAGACCTTGGAGTGCATGTCTACAGGTCCCCGAAGGTGGCAGGACAGGTAGATAGAGTGGTGAAGAAGGCATATGGAATGTTTTCCTTTATTGGCCGAGGTATAGAGTACAAAAGCAGGGATGTGATGCTGGAACTGTATAAAACACTGGTTAGGCCACAGCTGGAGTATTGTGTACAGTTCTGGTCACCTCATTGCGGGAAGGACATAATTGCTCTGGAGAGAGTGCAGAGGAGATTTACAAGAATGTTGCCAGGGCTTGAAAGTTGCAGCTATGAGGAAAGATTGGATCGGCTAGGGTTGTTTTCCCAGGATCAGAGGGGGGACTTAATTGATGTGCACAAAATTATGAGGGGCCTAGATAGAGTAGATAGGAAGGACCTGTTTCCCCTAGCGGAGAGTTCAGTTACCAGGGGGCACAGATTTAAGGTGATTGGTAGAAGGATTAGAGAGGACATGAGGAAAAACATTTTCACCCAGAGGGTGGTGGGTGTCTGGAATTCACTACCAGGAACAGTGGTGGAGGCAGAAACCCTCAATTCTTTTAAAACTTATCTGGACATGCACCTGAAGTGCTGCAAGCTATGCACCAGGTGCCGGAAGGTGAGATTAGATTGGGTAGTTAGTTTATATATTTTTTTCTCCTCAGCCGGCACGGACATGACTGGCTGAATGGCCTCCTTCTGTGCTGTAATTTTTCTATGGTTCTTTTCTTCCTAAAGTGCAGTGCCCAGAATTGGACACAATACTTCAGTTAAGGCTGAACCAGTGTTTTATAAAGGTTCATCATAACTTCTTTGCTTTTGCACTCTATGCCTCTATTTATAAAGCCCAGGATCCCATTTGTCTTTTTTTCCCCCACTTTCTCAACCTGCCCTGCCAGCTTCAATGATTTGTGCACATATATCCTGTGGTCTCTGTTACTGCACCCTCTTTAGAATTGTATCCTTTATTTTGTATGGCCTCTCATCGTTCTTCCTACCAAAATGTATCACTTCACGCTTCTCTGCATTAAATTTCATCGACCACATGTCTGCCCATTTCACCAGCCTGTCCATGTCCTCTTGAAGTCTATCACTATCCTCCTCGCAGTTCAAAATACTTCCAAGTTTTGTGTCACATGCAAATTTTGAAATTGTGCCTTGTACACCCAAGTCTAGGTCATTAATATACATCAAGAAAGGCACTGATCCGAGTACAGACCCCCTGGGGAGTCCCACTACATAGCTTCCTCCAGTCTGAAAAATAACCATTCACCATTACTCTGTTTTCTGTCACTCAGCTAACTTCATATCCATGCTGTCACTGTCCCTTTTATTCCATGGGCTTCAGGTTTGCTGACCAGCTTATTATGCAATATTTTATAAAATGCCTTTTGGAAGTCAATGTCGATCACATCACCTACATTATCCTCATTAATTCTCTGTTACCTCATCAAAAATTTCAATCAAGTTAATTGAACACGATTTGCCTTTAGCGAATCCATACTGTCTTTCTCTAATGCATCCACACTTGTCCAAGTGACTGTTAATTTTGTCCCGAATTATTGTTTCCAGAAATATTCCCACTGCTGAGGTTAAATTACTGGCCTGTAGTTGTTGGGCTTATCCTTGCACCCTTTTTTGAATGAGGTTGTAACACTTGCAATTCTGCAGTCCTCTGGCACCAACTCTGTATCTAAGGTGGATTGGAAAATTATGACCAGTGCCTCTGCAATTTCCATCCATACTTTCCTCCGTATCCCCGGATGCATCCCGATCCTGTTATGGTGACTAATGTTACGACCGAGGTGGGAGGAGTGCACTGTCTTTTCTAGTTCCACTTCTCCACAGGTTACAATATATATTTAAATGTTCACCCAGTTACTGATACAGCCGATCATATCCTCTCCTCTTTATCCCCGAATAAAATACATTAACAAGGTTTCATTAATAAACAACAAAATTATTGGTTTATTTTCAAACAAGACATAACCAGTAATGAAGCAAAGCATTAACACACAGATTGAAATATATAAGTTCCCTTTTACCTTCGCCCCTCATACACACGTATACACACACACAGGTTAAGTGGGGAATAAAAAGATTTTCTTTTGGAGCTCTGTTCCAAAAAGAGACAAAAAAGAATATTTTGGCCAAATACTTGCTAATTCTTGAAGAAAAAAGTGAAGATATGGAAAGATGTCAGTTGTCACATTTTTGGTTTGATGTCCCAAATGCACATAGACGGCTGTCACTGGGATCCTTTTCTGGAGCAATTCATTCCGGCAGTATCGAGGATTAATCTGGCAGCTTTTTCCAGCGTCTCAGGAGAAATGCGGCAACAGGGGTTTCAGGACAAATGTAGCATCAATTTCTCTATTTCTTACACTTGCTTCTAAGCTTTTCATAGAGATGGAAATGCTGGCAGGCCTTTCAAAGAGATGGCAAAGGCTGAGCTGGGTGACCTTTCTCCTGGCTGATTTTTAAAACTTCAACTCAAAACACTGTCCATACCCCAATTGCCTGTCCAAAGCGAAACCAAAACAATATCTGAAGAGTCAAGCCTCCTGATCCCTATAAATCTTGACCTGTCACTTCTCTATAAACATCTCCCCCAAGGCAGAAAGGCCCTGCTGGGTATTTATCTGAAGACAGATGACTTTCAGTACATGTTTGCAAACAAGACCTCTCAGTACTTTCACTGATCCCAGTGACAAAAAATCCATGGAATCCTTTTCAGTTTTCCCAAATAAAACACAAGTCCTCAAAATTTAACAAAAAATTGAAGTACGTTCATAACACTAATCAACTTTAAGTACAGCCAGCCTTTCTAATATCTCCTTCATCAATTTTTATCCCATCCAGTGGCTCAATTACCTCCTTTTTCACTGATGCTGGTAGTATCTTCTTCCTTGGTAAAGACAGATGAAAAGTATTCATTTAGTACCTCAGCCATGCCCTCTGCCTCCATGCTTTGATCCCCTTTATAGTCCCAAATCAGTCCCACCCCTCCTCTTACTACCCTTTTACTATTTATATACCTATAGAAGACTTTTAGATTCCCAATACCAGAGATGAAATCTGGGACCTTTTGGTGTGTAACCTTTACTGAATGAATCACAAGAGAAACAAACACAGAACCAGTTTAATAAAACCCACATGGATTGAAAGTCATGTAAGAGAAATGATCTTTTAGATACTTCTCCCCACAGGTATGTAATGTTCCGCACCTGAGAATTCCTTTTCACTCGAGCTTTATATAACCCAAGCACAAATAATAAACCTATAAGCGGGGAATGTGACTTGACCGCAGATCAGTCCTCATACTGAAAGGGAAAGCTTTCTTCACTGGTCTTCGCTCATGTCTTTTCTTTGGGGTCCCGGTTCCTAGGTTGTGCCTTTCTCCAAGCAACACACAATTTACGCTTCTGCACAAAATCTTCAGCTTTAGACTGATTGCTCAAAGCCATTTCGTTGCTTCCTCGGCAGCTGTTCGCTGATGTGCAACTGACTGCAGACCATTGTCTCATTGCAGCTCTGAAGCTGTCTGAGTAATGTGCCGGGTCTGCAGTTGTATACCGATGAGGCTCCTTTTAGACAGTGCCTTTGCTAATGTTGTCGTTGCTCATTATGTTTCTGCAGTCTCAGCCAGGTCTCAATCTCTCAGCCGGGGACACCTGAGGAGAGGGCAGCATAACCTGTTACTCTTGCCACTGAACAAATCTGTAGTCATTTTCCTGCTGATGTAGATTTTAATTCCCCATTCCCTCAGCTGCATATATGCTAAAAGTGTTACAACCAGAGGCCACAGGAGTCAGCCGACTCTCATCTATACAGAACAGTCGCTTCAGTAATTTATTGGCGGTAAAATACTTTCTGAGAAATGCAGCTGTAGGCATGGCCCACTAATGATGGAGCTATTAAAATTGGGGATGCGCAAGAGGCCAGAATTGAAGGAGTACAGACACTTCAGAGGGTTGTAGGGCTGGAGGAGGCTGCAGAAATAGGGATGGGAAAAGCCAAGGAAGAATTTGAAAATGAGGAGAATTTTAAAACCGAGGAGTTGCTGAACCAGGAGCCGGTGTAGGTCAAGGGAGCACGGGGTGATGGGTGAACAGGACTTGGTGCAAGTTAGGATCCGGCGAGTAGAGTTTTGGATATGTTTAAGTTTATGGAGGGTGGAAGATGGGATCCCGGCCAGGGGGTGCACCAGAATAGTCAAGCCTCGAGGAGACACCGGCATAGATGAGGGTTTCAGCAGCAGATGAGCTGAGGTTGGGGCAATGTTACTGAAGTGGAAGTAGGCGGTCTTGGTGATGGTGAATATATGGTCAGAAGTCCTGGGGTCATGTATTGACACTATGGGTGTGAGCAGTCTGGTTCAACCTCAGACAGTGGTTACATCGAGAGACCTGGGGAACAGAGTTTGTAACGGGAACCGAAGACAGACTGGAGGTTATTTGTTATAGACTGGTTGCGTGGGCAGAATAAACATAGAGAGACTGTAGAACTCCTGTCATCGCATCTGTGTCTGGATATCTAAAGTCCAGAGGAGTATTTCAGTCTGTTGCCCCAGCACAGTGTCCTTCTAAAACTGTCAAACCTAGATCAGGTTAGGTAGCTGTCATAGATTAATATTCAATGAGATGATTTTCCTCTAAATTCTGCTCACCAGGCGATGCCAAGTCCAATTACAACAGGCCGGGTTGACAGGCAGATGAGGAGAATGGGATAAAAACAAACTGGATTTTCGATTTGTCTGACAGGAGTCTTTGTGCATTCTACGAACTATCATCAAAACCCTTCCTCTATCAACTCGGTTTCCTCCTCATTTATCGACTGCAGGCATTTAACTTGAAGAGACGCCACGACGAAGCCAAAAATGAAAGACATTAAACAAAGATCTTCGGGGTGTTTGAGAATTCTAATTAAATGTATCAAGTCATTAGAAATGAGCTATCAATGAGCTCAAGCAGGCACTGAGGTGACTTGGGCCCCGTTTATCCAGTTTCAGGTTTGACTTTATCCGATTAAGTAAAATCAGGTCAAAGATATGAAGTCATTGTCGTTAGATTTGAAGTTATCAGTATTAGCACATAAAAGAGCATGAGTGTAATGGTGAGGGAACATTCAAGAAGAAGGAAAGAAGAAGGAAAGATGTGCTTTTATATAAAATGCCCTCAGGATGTCACCAAGTCCTTCGTAGCCAATGAAATATTTTTGGAGTTGTCATGAACACATGCTATGCTGAATGTTTTTTGTTTTTAATCCATTGGTCGGAAACCTGAATTAAACTTTAAAAACAGGGAAAAAAGAACTGATAAAAGGTGACTGCTAGCAGCTAAAATGGCCACCGCGCTTTGCATCAAAATACCTTACATTCCAATGTAAGATCCGGTCAGTCCCCTTCCAGAACAATGGCCTGGGAATTTTGAATGGACTACCTGTCCTGTCCTCAATAACAAGACATTAAAGGCAATCTTGGAACATTAACACTAGTGGAGACGAACCAATCAAAAGGTCAGTGTTTCCCATCTACAAGATGCACTGCAGCAACTCACCAAGGCTCAGTTTTTTCCCATATATGAACAGAAAGTAATTTCCAAGAGCAGTAAAGGGACTTTCAAGCAATTGAGTCAATTCCTTCAAAGCAGCTATTTATTTCAATCAATCACCCAAGCTGGATTGCAAATGAACATGTACGAAGTAAACTACTTCTGTGAGTTAAAATTAGCAAAATGTTCATCCAGGTCTGTAATTAATGACTCCTTAATGAGATGGCGTGTTCCCTGCGATTCCATTGGCAGTTGGCAATGCCATTTTGCATCTTTTGCACGCTGTCGGAATGTATCCAATTTTAATTGGCTGTGGGGAAAATGCATGCTTCAGCCCGGATCCAAATATCTGCATCTTGACTATGATGGGTTTGTGGTTTCTCCTTCTGCATTGCAAGAGAGTGCAGGACCTCCTCTTGTTTTTGAGAAGATTCCTACTTTGCCAATTTCCAGAGCTAGATCTGCACTGTCTAGTGATTTTTTTTTTAGGACATCTAAGTATAGCCGCAGTGTCTATTCTTGTCCCTTTAGTGTGTTTTATTTGGCTTTTTAAAAATGTGTCTTCCCTTTTCACTTGGAGGTTCTCACACACAACTTAACTCCATCTTGCTCTGGCTTTCAGCTACCTTGTGTAATTTAGACAAATTTTACACTTTAACAGCTTAAAGGCATTGTGAAGCTCTCATGCCATTTACAGGCATACCTTTTAGAAGGAAAAGGTAATCCTGAGATAATCAGGCGAAATATTCTTGAGAAATATAACATCCCATTTTCACCACTTTCCCTGAAGAGGTGGAGCTCAGTACCTCAGCTTTGCACCATGAAACTATCTTTCATCCAATACAATACCTGGCACTCAGCTCACCACTTTTTTCCCATATTGATATTCATACTTGGGATGTGGGCATCACTGGCAAGGCCAGCATTTATTGCCCATCACTAGCCCTTGAGAGGGTGGTGATGGGTCTTGTTCATGAACCGCTGCAGTTTGTGTGGTCAAAGTACCCCCAGAGTGCTTGTTAAATAGGATTTTGACCCCCAGATGTTGAAGGAACAGCCAATATATGTCCAAGTCTGAATGATGTTTGACTTGGAGGGGAACTTGGATTGTGCTCCCATTGACTTACCGCCCTGGTCCTTCTAGGTGGTGGAAGTCTTGAGTTTGGAAGGTGCTACTGTAGACCCAGCCTTGATATCACACAGAACCTGGCTCTGTCGTATATGCAAAATATTTATGAAGAACATGCTTGTTCATTCAGACTTGCACCCGGTAATTAGAGTTGTGGACCAGAACCTTTTGAGAAGCACGGAAGTCCCGCCAAACTCTGGCCAGAGGGCGGCAGGGCCACGGGGCGGCACTTTGCCAGCGGCAGCCAATTAAGAGGCACTGGCAGTATGCCAAGATGGCGGGAAGACATCGGGTTCCCCTCCTGGTGCCAGCCCTCCCACCACCCAGCCTGTCACCATAGGGCTGGGAAAATTCAGCCCGTGGAGCTTGCTACGAAGCAAAAGATATCCATCTATCCTGTCACTCCCAGGCTTGCAAGGGACTAAATGTGACTGATCACCTAGTTATGATGCCAGGAGGGTGGGGGAGCCGTGCAACTGAGGTTCCCAGCGATGAGTGACCAAGAATTTATTGTTTTTAAACTAAAGAAGAAATAAAAACAGCAATTAAGAGTTAGAGATGGCGGTGAATTTGGTTTCCTTCTAATACTTGGAAACTGAGGCCAGAGGAGATAATGGCTACTCCCATAAAAATTTCCCCAGAGTTCTCGCAATCACCCAGTGTAATTTTGGCGTAAGATCAGTGCAAACCCTGGATGAAGGTGTAGGTGGTTACACCATTCCTTCAAGGTTCCTGTGACAGTTACAGTGGGAGATTAGGAGAAACTGTCCTGCAGAAATTCTACTCCACATCAGTCCATTGTCCCTTAGGAAAAAAGACTTGCATTTCTATAGCACCTTTCACGACTTCAGGATGTCCCAAAGCACTTTACAGGCAACGAAATACTTTTTAAAGTGTAGTCACTTCTGGATTGTAAGCAAACGAGCCAGTCAATTTTGTGCACAGCAAGCTCCCACAAGAAACAATGGAATATTGACCAGATAATCTTTTTAGTGGCATTGGTTGAGGGATAAATATGGGTTGGGAAGAGAAATTTCCTCCAGCTGTGACTTTCTCTTCAAGCTTTATTAATTCATGCATTTACATACAAGTCAGAAATGCCACCATTGGGTTAATAAAATGGCAGATTTAAAACAGATCATGAGTTCAAGGGAAAATATTCTATGGAGTCGAGAAGGGTCAGGCTGAGTTTTGTTGATCAAATGTGCTTCCTTTACAGGGGAGGGGCAACTTTAGGACTTAGTCGTTTGTCAAAAGGGAATTAGACTGTTATCTAAAAAGGAAGAATGTACAGGGTTATAGGGAGTAGTGGTCCTAGAGGAATTGCTCATTTGGAGAGCTGGTGCAGACCTGATGGGCCAAATGGCGGCCTCCTGTGCTGTGATAATTCTGTCAATCTACAGCGTCAAACCCAGCTCAGGGCGGAGGGGCTATGACTCCCATCACAGGACCCTGAGCAACAGTAGTCACCTCGCAAACTGCCCAGAGCCTCTGTCCAAGCCATAGGGAGCAAGCGGAGGGAACACACCATCAAATCTAAACCCCAAATGGACGAGTGTCCTGAAAGGGAAGGTACTTGCCCGCATCTTCCAAAGCAATAGTACAGGGAAGAATTGCGTCAGATTTATGGGTTGGTCTAGTGTATTCCCTTCACTTCCAGGAATTCACCCTTTCTGAGAACTGTGGACTTGGAGTATCTGAGCAAACTGTCCACAGATGGGATAGGATGCTGCTCTTCTGGCACTGAGGGCAATTAAGAATTCCTGTGAAGTGCTTTGGGACATCTGGAGACGTGGAAGGTGCTACAAAAATGCAGGTTTCTTCTTGAATGGCCGGTGGGCTCCATGTGAGACTGACCTTTGCCATTTCTAAGTATCACCCATCCACTGTGCAGCCAAACCTCATGCAGTTTCTTCAGATTTGTGTTCATGCACACTCTTGTAAACAAAAGTACATCTCTATTCTGCAGCTCAGGCTCATTAAGGCCATGACACAATATCAAATTGAGATGCTAAAAATTTGCTGATACTCGTGCATTGTCCCTTTCATTCTTCAGAACAATTTTTTTATCTCTCATAAAACATGTTCAAATCTTATTTCTGTGGTTATACCGCGTATGGACTGAAAGTTTAGGTATCTAACCAAGACACTAATGTTTATAATACTGTAATATTGCCTCTTAAATGATTACCTCCACTTTGCACACTGCTCCACATCTAATAACAGTGCTCCGAACTGACAATAAGGAACGTCTCATTGTTTATATAACATTGTGGGAGTCAAATTAAAGCTACGTTCCATTCTTTCCATTTTACACATCCCAGGCCCATCTATCATGGCTCGTTAGGCCTGTCAGTCTTTATTGAATCTTTTCAACTTCATGTCAAACGATGTCGAGTTTTCCATTTCCGCAAATTCGTCCAGGTTGCTTTCCCGCTTTGAAGGCTGTACGGTCTATGAGGAGTGATTTGTGCAGCGAGACCTGCTTTCTGCACACTCGATAATTTGGGTTGGCTAAGAGGCAGACTTTTGTGAGACATTTTCGAAGCAGTTTCTAAAGCATTCAATTTGGCCGCAGTCCCAGTGTCGAGCTATATCAGGTGCCCGCAGACACCTTTTATAATGCATCATGATCTAAGACTGTAGGCGATGGCTATAAACAAGGAAGGCTATGAGTTAAACAACAATCTGCATTTATATAGCACCTTTTTAACTTAGTAAAATGCCCCAAGGTGCTTCTCAGGAGCGTTATCAGACAAAATTTGACAACTGGCCACACAATAAGATATTAGGACAGGTTGGAGGTGGGTTTTAAGGAAAGTCTTAAAGGAGGAAAGAAAGGTAGAAAGATGGAGAGATTTAGAGAGGGAATTCCCTAGGCAGCTAAGGGTGCAGTCAACAAAAGTGAGATTTTTATCATTAGCACTACTGGTTATTGACGTCTGTCAGATGGTGTGCCAACGCCTAAGAATTGGATCATTATTTGATTCAATAAAGATTATGGGTTTATTGCTAATGCAACACACACCAGAAGCCAAGCCTGGGACCGAGAGGAGGCAGATTGGTGGTTTAGCAACTGAGCCACACAGAGAACAGAGGCTGATTCCTGATCTCAACTGAGACACTGCAGTTGGCCTTAGATCTCCTACACTAGGGAGACACAAAAATCAGCCAGGCCTTCCCCCTCTGCTCACTATTGAATGTGTCAACCCCCACCCCCCTGGGATGTGGAGAGGACCGTCACCTAGATAGATTTGTATGGGTCTGCTTTTGGTTCCGTCTTATTTAGCTGCCATCTCAAAGAGGATGCGTTGGGTTGGTGAAGGGTATCTGGGGGGTACAGAGTGCCAGAGGATAGTGACAGCACATTTGTTGATTTGGATGATTAACAAGATATGGAAATGGAAGGAAAACTGAACTTATAAGTTGCTCTGCTGCCGATGGCATGGATCGGTCTTCATTTATAAAGGTGAAAAGCACCTGATCAATGATTTTGATGAAGGGAGCCGGTGGATGAAGAAACAATGAAACACCAAAGAAAGTCAAACACTGGAATACATCTCAAGGGCATTCGATTGCAATAAAAGCTGAAAGAGGTTACTTCAACTCAGTGCAAAGAATCAATGAGGTCACTTCTGTAACACAACGCAAGCACTTTTTTTCACGCTTCCTTCAAAAGGACATTGATACATTAGTAAGGGTTCAGAAGTGAGGAGCAAAGTCGAATCTAGGACTCAAACCCACTAGGAGTGCGAAGAACATGTTTTCATTGAGGAGAGATTTGAGAGTGTGCATAATCCAAGCTTTAAAAATGATGAGGACATGGCCAATATAAGCTCAACAATTTAGAGGTAAAGGACAGGAGAACAAATTAACAAGCCTTAAACAAATGTGAGAGAGTATTATATGTGATTAGTGGGTATGTGGAATAGACTCCTGCTTGGAGCTGCATTATTTAACTTGTTAAAAGACAAATACTTGCTTCAAAATTGAATAGTGCAGCTCCACGAGTGGCTTAATTGAGAAAAGCAATGACAAGCCGACGCGTACAAACCTGAAGGCTCCATGTGTGGCTCCTGGTGTATGCTGGATTCAAGTCAAGGGTGGCAATAGAAGTGTTGAAACTGGCTTTAGAGCAACTGTGTTGGGGATCTGCCCTTGATTGCAATCCCCAGGCCCTAGATGAATTGTGGATGTTGGGTGAAGGGAGGGGTCAGCCTTATTATTCAAGTTTACACTTGAAGAATGGTCTCTTTAGCATTGTACCAGGGCAGCGCCATTCTCTGTGGAATTAACTTCAGCGAAAGAGGAAAAGGGAGATAATTAGCAGCAAAGATAAAAGATGGAGGCTGGATGAATATCGGGGCAAAACCGACCTTGAAGGTTACTGTACACACAGATAACGGAATGCTCCGAGGAACTTGCCAGTTGTGACCATGCCAATATGGAATGTCACGTGAAATGCAGCTGCTCAAAGTGGGTTAATGGAGTCCATAATTTGGATTAGTGTGCAGTATTTTTGCAGAATTATGTTTGGGGGGTGAGAAATTTCAGGGGTTTTTTTTCCTCTTGCTGGTACTGGCTGGGCACTGTTCCAGCAGTGGCCACCGCTCCCGATGGCGCTGCTGGGACAGAGAAGCTGCTTGCCCACTGATTGGCCGGCAGCTCTTGGAGGCGGGACTTCATGCCTCAGAGGGACGGAAATCCCGACCGAAGCCAATTAAGGGCCCGGGCTGCCCAAAATCACTGCGTGGCTTCCAGCTCCATCGGAGGCAGGACTTTCCAGCTGGTGGACAGGGCCTCCACCACAAAGTAAAATTCCAGCCTCAGGCTATCAGCCTGCAATTTCCCAACCACGGTTCCCTGTTAATGCCAACCTGGGCTGGGAGAGCCAATTCAAGTAATCGTCTCCATAATGACAGCTCAGATTGTATATGGTCAGCAGGACAGAGGAGGCCTTAATGTTTTGATGAACCTCTGTGTCCCACACATACCTTACTTTGTGCTCTCAACTTACTGTATACATCTGACCAATTATGGGGAGCCACTATCATTGCTTCGTTCAAGATTTTCCATGTTCCTGACTGGTTTGCCGTAACTCTCCACTTCCAGTGTGATAAAGAAAGGATAACACTTTCACTTGTGTAGTGGGTTCATATCTGACTCCAGGCACATAATCCAGGCTGACACTTCAATGTAGTGCTGAGGGAGTGCTGCACTATCAATTGAGATGTTTAAACTCAGAGTTAACACCCCATGTATATTCTGTATGATCGACAATCAGGGTGAACGATAACCCAAGGACAAGGTTCAGCTAGTTTGAACATTACTTGGTTAGATTCTCACATATCAGCTATGCATCAAACAGTGCCTTCACTCAACAACAGAAAATAACACTAAATTCTGGAGCCCCTAATGGGCCTGTGACTGTTTACAATTCCAATTTCATTAGAGTTGGGCTCAACTTGCCTTCAACAGGACCAACCGCATCAGGGAAGCACCAGAAAAGACAGCGTATGAGCAGAGTCTGGGATCTTAACTATACATCACAATTATACAATCTACATAGGATGGTAAATATACAACACTTGGCCATTTTTTCCAGCATGTCAATACAGTTCCACAGGTCATAGGTCACAGCTGAATCAGTCACTCACCATATAATTCCATTCATTATACAAAACTGAAAACTCCCTGGTATAACTCTTTTATAAGAGCTGTTGAGAGGTCACAGCCCTGAAACGTTAACTCTGTTTCTCTCTCCACAGATGCTACCAGACCTGGTGAGTACTTTGCACCATTTTCTATTTTTGTTTCAGATTTCCAGAATCTGCAGTGTTTTGCTTTTGTATTTGTATAATTTTTCTTGTTTGAATATCAACGAACAAAGAAAATACAAATACCTACACATTGCCAAAGGGTTCAAAGAGCTGAGCAAATGGATAATGTAGATTCAAGCAGATTATTAACAAACTTTGAATGCAGAACCACAGGACAAGAGTATAAAATTAACAAGCCTGAAGCAAAACTGAGATTAGAAGGGTTTTTTCACCTTGCAGACAAGTGCTACATAGAATAAACTCCCAGTTTAAAACAACCGATGCTGCTTAAGGAAGACTTGCATTTATATACCGTCTTCCACGTCCTCAGCAACGAAGTACTTTTGAAGTGCATTCAGTATTATAATGTAGGAAATGTGGCAGCCAGGTTGCACACAGCAAGATCCCACAAAGAGCAATGAGATAATGAGCAGGTCATCTGCTTTTGTAATGTTGGTTGAGGGATAAATATTGGTCAGGACACCAGGGAGAATTCACCTGCTCTTCAAACTAGTGCCACTGGGTCTTTTCATCCAACAGAGAGGGAAGACAAGGCCTTGGTTTAACATCTCGCGCAACAGACAGCACCTTGGACAGTGTAGCTCCACCTTAGATTTTGAGCTCAAATCTCTGGACTGGGGACAAGCCCAAAACATTTGAACCCAGCAGTTAGAGTTCTACCAAATGAGCCATGGCTGACAGTATAACTGCTACAGCAGGGCACAGCACATATCTAAAGTGGTCATATTGGTACTAGAACATAGAACATAGTACAGCACAGTACAGGCCCTTCGGCCCACGATGTTGTGCTGAACCTTTAACCTACTCTAAGATCAAACTACCTACCTACCCTTCATTCTACTATCATCCATGTACCTATCCAAGAGTCGGTTAAATGTCCCTAATGTATCCGCTGCTACTACCACCGCTGGCAGTGCATTCCACGCACCCATCACTCTCTGTGTAAAGAACCTACCTCTGATATCTCCCCGAAACCTTCCTCCAATCACCTTAAAATTATGCCCCCTGGTGTTAGCCCTTTCCGCCCTGGGAAAAAGTCTCTGGCTGTCCACTCTATCTATGCCTCTCATCATCTTGTACCCCTCTATCAAGTCACCTCTCATCCTTCTTCGCTCCAATGAGAAAAGCCCTAGCTCCCTCAATCTTTCTTCGTAAGACATGCCCTCCAGTCCAGGCAGCATCCTGGTAAATCTCCTCTGCACCCTCTCGAAAGTTTCCACATCCTTCCTATAATGAGGCGACCAGAACTGAACACAATATTCCAAGTGTGGTCTAACCAGGGCCTTATAGAGCTGCAGCATAGCCTCGCGGCTCTGAAACTCAATCCCCCTGTTAATGAAAGCCAACACACCATATGCTTTCTTAACAACCCTATCAACTTGGGTGGCAACTTTGAGCGATCTATGGACATGGACCCCAAGATCCCTCTGTTCCTCCACACTACCAAGAATCCTGTCTTTAAGCCTGTATTCTGCATTCAAATTCGACCTTCCAAAATGAATCACTTCACACTTTTCCAGGTTGAACTCCATCTGCCACTTCTCAGCCCAGCTCTGCATCCTGTCAATGTCCCGTTGCAACCTACAACAGCCTTCCACACTATCCACAACTCCAGCAATCTTCTTGTCATCGGCAAACTTGCTAACCCAGCCTTCCACTTCCTCATCCAAGTCATTTATAAAAATCACAAAGAGCAGAGGTCCCAGAACAGATCCTTGCGGAACACCACTGGTCACCGAGCTCCAGGCTGAATACTTTCCATCTACTACCACCCTCTGACTTCTATGGGCCAGCCAATTTTGTATCCAGACAGCCAACTTTCCCTGTATCCCATGCTTCCTTACTTTCTGAATGAGCCTACCATGGGGAACCTTATCAAACGCCTTGCTAAAATCCATATACACCACATCCACTGCTCTTCCTTCATCAATGTGTTTTGTCACATCTTCAAAGAATTCAAGAAGGCTTGTGAGGCATGACCTGCCCCTCACAAAGCCATGCTGACTGTCTCTAATCGAACCATGCTTTTCCAAATAATCATAAATCCTGTCTCTCAGAATCCTCTCCAATAATTTGCCCATTACCGACGTAAGACTGACTGGTCTATAATTCCCAAAATTATCCCTATTCCCTTTCTTGAACAAGGGAATAACATTTGCCACCCTCCAATCATCCGGTACTACTCCAGTGGACAGTGAGGATGCAAAGATCATCGCCAAAGGCACGGCAATCTCTTCCCTCGCTTCCCGTAATATCCTTGGGTATATCCAGTCTGGCCCCGGGGACATATCTGTCCTCATATCATTCAAAATTTCCAGCACATCCTCCCTCTTCACCTGAACCTGTTCGAGCATATCAGCCTGTTTCACGCTGTCCTCACAAAGGACCAGGTCTCCCTCACTAGTGAATACTGAAGCAAAGTATTCATTTAGGATGTCCCCTACCTCCTCCGACTCCAGGCACAAGTTCCCTCCACTATCCCTGATCGGCCCTACCCTCACTCTGGCCATCCTCTTGTTCCTCACATAAGTGTAGAACGCCTTGGGATTTTCCTTAATCCTACCCGCCAAGACTTTTTCATGTCCCCTTCTAGCTCTCCTACGTCCATTCTTCAGTTCCTTCCTGGCTATCTTGTAACCCTCTAGACCCCTGTCTGATCCTTGCTTCCTCAACCTGAAGTAAGCTTCCTTCTTCCTCTTGACTAGCTGTTCCACATCTCTTGTCATCTAAGGTTCCTTCACCCTACCATCCCTTCCTTGCCTCATTGGGACAAACCTATCCAGCAGTCGCAGCAAGTGCTCCCTAAACAACCTCCACATTTCTGTCGTGCATTTCCCTGAGAACATCTGTTCTCGATTTAAGCGCCCCAGTTCCTGCCTAATGGCATTGTAATTCCCCCTCCCCCAATTAAATATTTTCCCATCCCGTCTGCTCCTATCCCTCTCCATGACTATAGTAAAGGTCAGGGAGTTGTGATCACTATCACCGAAGTGCTCTCCCACCGAGAGATCTGCCACCTGGCCTGGTTCGTTGCCAAGCACCAAATCCAACATAGCCTCCCCTCTAGTCGGCCTATCTACATATTGAGTCAGGAAACCTTCCTGGACACACCTGACAAAAACTGCTCCATCCAAACTGTTTGCACGAAGGAGGTTCCAATCAATATTAGGGAAGTTGAAGTCACCCATGACAACAACCCTGTTACTTCTGCACCTTTCCAAAATCTGCGTCCCAATCTGTTCCTCCGTGTCTCTGTTGCTATTGGGGGGGTCTATAGAAAACTCTCAACAAAGTGACTGCTCCTTTCCTGTTTCTGACTTCCACCCATAATGACTCAGTAGACAAACTCTCGTCGACGACCTCCCTTTCTGCAGCTGTGATACTATCCCTGATTAGCAATGCCACTCCCCCACCTCTTTTACCTCCCTCCCTATTCCTTTTGAAACATCTAAACCCCGTAACATCCAACATCCATTCCTGCCCCTGTGATATCCACGTCTCCGTAATGGCCACAACATCGTAGCTCTAAGTTCATCACCCTTATTCCTGACACTTCTTGCGTTAAAATAGACACACTTCAACCCATCATACTGGCTGCAACTTTGTCGTGTCAATTGTCTAACCTTCCTCACAGACTCTCTGCACTCGGTATCTGCCTGTTCAACAGCTACCCCATCCACTGATGCGTAGCTCCGGTTCCCATCCCCCTGCCAAACTAGTTTAAACCCTCCCGAAGAGCTCTAGCAAACCTCCCGCCCAGGATATTGGTGCCCCTCCAGTTCAGATGCAACCCGTCCCTCTTGTACAGGTCCCACCTTCCCCAGAAGGTATCCCAATGATCCACATATCTGAAGCCCTCCCTCCTACACCAGCTCTGTAGCCACGTGTTCAGCTGCACTCGCTCCCTGTTTCTAGCCTCCCTAGCACGTGGCACCGGTAACAATCCTGAGATTTTGCTCTTCCTGCCTTTCAGCTTCCAACCTAACTCCCTATATTCGCTTTTCAGGTCCTCATCCCTTTTCCTAGCTATGTCATTGGTACCGATATGTACCACGACCTCTGGCTGCTCCCCCTCCCCCTTAAGAATCCTGTAGACTCGATCCGAGACATCCCTGACCCTGGCACCCGGGAGGCAACATACCATCCCGGGAGTCTTGTTCGCGACCACAGAATCTCCTGTCTGTTCCTCTAACCATTGAATCTCCTATCACTATCGCTCTCCTATTTTCCCCACTTCCCTTCTGAGCCACTGAGCCAGGCTCAGTACCAGAGACCTGGTCACTGTGGCTTTCCCCTGGTAGGTCCCCCTCCTCCCCCACCCCCCCAACCATATCCAAAACGGTATACTTATTATTAAGAGGAACGGCCACAGGGGATCCCTGCACTGTGCGCCTATTCCCTTTCCCTCCCCTGACGGTCACCCAGCTACCTTTATCCTGTAACTTAGGTGTCACTACTTCCCTATAACTGCTGTCTATCACCCCCTCAACATCCTGAATGATCCAAAGTTCATCCAGCTCCAGCTCCAGTTCCTGTATGAAGTTTTTTTGTTACTCAGTCACAGGATGTGGAAAGTCACTGGCTAGGCCAGCATTTACTATCCATCCCTAATTGTCCTCGAGAAGGTGGTGGTGAGCTGCCTCCTTGAACCGCTGCAGTCCATCTGGTGAAGGTGCTGTTCAGGAGGGAGTTCCAGGATTTTGACCCAGTGACAGTGAAGGAGCAGCGATATGTTTACAAATCAGGATGGTATGTGATGTGGAGGGAAAATTGAGGTGGTGGCGTTTCCATGCAACTTCTACCCTTGTCCTTCTAGGTGGTAGGGGTTGCGGGTTTGGAAGGTGCGGTCAAAGGATCCTTGGTGAGTTGCTGCACTGTATCCTGTATATGGTACACACTGCTGCCACTGTGTGCGGTAGTGAATGGAGTGAACGTTGAAGGTGGTGGATGGGGTGCCAATCGAGCGGGCTGCTTTGTCCTGGATGGCGTTGAGCTTCTTGAGTGTTGTTGGAGCTACACCCATCCAGGCAAATGGAGAGTATTCCATCACACTCTGACTTGATTGGTGAGGACGAGGTCAAGTAGTTTTCTCCATGTGTTGGCTCTCTCACCACCTGCTGCAGGCCCAATCTTGCAGATAGGTCCTCCAGGACTTGGCCAGTAGAGGTGCAACTGAGTCACTCTTGTTGATGGACCTTGATTTCCCCCAGCCCAGCGTACATTATGTGCCCATGCTATACCCTCAGTGATTCTCCAAAGTGGCGTTCAACTTGGAGGATCACTGACTTATCCATTGAGGAGGGTGGTAATCAGCAAGGATTTCCTTGCCCATGTTTGACATGATGCTATGGGACTTCCTGGGGTCTGGAGTCAATGTTGAGGACTCCCAGGGCCTCTCCCTCTTGACTGTATGCCACTGTGTCACCACTACTGGTGGGATAGGACATACGCTGGGGATGGGCTTGGTGGTATTTGGGATATTGGCTGAAAGTAATGCTTCTGTGAGTATGATAATATCCAACTGCTGCTTAACTAGTCTGTGGGACAACTCTTTCAATTTTGGCACAAGGGCCCAGATGTTTGTGAGGAGGACTTTCAGGGTTGACAGTACTGATTGTGCCTCTGTGGTGTCCGAATCTGGTGCCTCAGTCGATGTTGGGTGGTTTGTCCAATTTTATTATTCTTATAGCTTTTCGTAGCAGTTTGATACCACTTAGTGAATTGCTAAGCAATTTCAAATGACAGTTACAAAGTCAACCACACTGCTGCTGATCTGGAATCACAAATCGGCCAGACTGGATAAGGACAGCATATTTCTTTCCCTAAAGGAAGTTTGCGATTCAGATGGACTTTTATGAAAATCCTGAGTTATATGATACCAGTTTTTCTTTAATTCCAGATTTACTTAATTAACAGAATTTAAATTTCCCAACTGCCCTAGCAGGATGTGAACTCATGTCTCCGGATCATATATCAAGGCCTCGACTAGTACCAGCAACACAACCACCGCACTCGTGGGAACACATCTGAGCAGACCATGAGTAGATATAAACTTTTGTTAAGGGATTAGTCTAAGGTAGGCCTTTGTTTTCACAAAGGGTATGTATTTTGAGAAATCAACCATTTATTACTGTGTTAAAGCAAATTCTAAATTGTGCACGAACCACAGATGTTGTTCAATTGTAATGTTGATTTTCGAGTATATAATAAATGATTGCTTCCTTTACATGGTTTGTGCCTGGTCTTCCTTTCAAAAAAAAAGGCCATTAAGATAAATATAAAATTAAATTGTATGGAGATTAAAAGGCAGTTTCCATTAAAGAATGACAACTCATTTTGTCTCTTGTCCCATAATTTTGAGCTAATATTTAAGCTGATCTACGTGTCACGAAACTGAGTCAGATTCATCAAAGCACAACTTGTGAGGCTGGGCACTAGCACAGGTGCCATGTTCGAGTGAAGGAGTGATCCCATGACTTGTGTACCCATGGGGAATCCACAATCAAGAACTACAGAATGAGGGTGAGTATGGAGTTATGTATTGTAGACCTGTCAGAGCAGTTTCACACCGAGCACAGCGGTGTTGAGTTACCCCCACTTACTATGTAGGGATTCAGATGGCCCTGTGATACGTGGATCTGAACAGTAGCCAGCCGCTGAAAGTCGCATTACTCTGTATGGTTTCTCTTCCAGCTCCCGCACCTCTTGTGTCCCCCAAGCATCTGTCCTTGGCCCCCTCCTATTTCTCGTCGACATGCTGCCCCTCGGCGACATCATCCAAAAGCGTGGCGTTAGTTTTCACTTGTATGCTGATGACACTCGCCTCTACCTCACCACCACTTCTCTCGACTCCTCCATTGTTGCTAAATTATCAGACTGCTTATCTGACATCCAGTAGTGGATCAGCAGAAATTACCCCCAATTTATATATTGGGTAGACTGAAGCTGTTGTTTTTGGTCACCACTCCAAATTCCATTCCTGAGCTACCGCCTCCATTCCTCTCCCTGGCAACAGTCGGAGATTAAGCCTGTCTGTCTGCCACCTTGACATTTGACCCTGAGATGAGCTTCTGACCTCATATCTGTGCCATCACGAAGACCGCCTATTTCCACCTCCGTAACATCGTCCGACTTCACCCCTGTCTCAGCTCATCTGCTTCTGAAACCCTCATTCATGCCTTCCTTACCTCTAGACTTGACTATTCTAACGCTGGTCTCCCACATTCTAATCTCCATAAAACTGAGGTCATCCAAAACTCTGCTACCTGTGTCTTAACGCGCACCAAATCTTGTTCCTTTATCACCCCTGTACTCATCGACCTACATTGGCTCCCAGTAAAGCAACTTCTTGATTTTAAAATTCTCATCCTTGTTTTCAAACCCCTCCATGGCCTCGTACCTCCCTATCTCTGTAATCTCCTCCAGCCCTACAACCCTCCAAGAAATCTGCACTCCTCTAATTCTGGTCTCTTGTATATCCCTGATTTTAATCGCTCCATCATTGGTGGCCACACCTTCAGTTACCCAGGTCCCAAACTCTGGAATACCCTTCCTCACCTCTTCACTTCTCCGCCTCACTTTCCTCCTTCACTCCTTAAAACCTACCTTTTAGACCAAGTTTTTGGTCATCTGACCTAATTTCTCCTTTTGTGGCTATAGTTATCTATAATGATTTAACATTTGTAAGGAGAATGTATTTTTACGCACTTGTAACAGTTTACCAAATTGCGAAATGTGCTTGTTACATATGTAAACTGGGACTTGATGATTTTGTGTGCAGAGTTTGACAAAGGGTGGTGGGAACATGGAGTGTGGAGGACGAAGGGAGAGGAATTCTGACTGAAGGTATCATCGCTGGGGCTCATATTGGACTTTTTAAAAAAAAAATAAGTACAGTTTTAACTGAACAGGGACCCCCACATACACAGACAAGTCAGGGCATATCATTAAGGTGGTGACCCCAGACTATTACAACATCAAACAAACTGTCTACAACAGCTCTCATAGACAATGGTCTCTCAGAGTATGTGTGAATGGCTTTCTTCCTGCCTTATCAAGATGCAGAGATCACACCCATTGTTAGTATGCACCTGAGCTGCCCCGCACCCACCTGACCACTGCTGAGAGCAGGAAATAAGCACAGATCATTGCATAGGCATGGTGGGATTGATAAGGGACTGAATCCCAACCGGATGACCCAATTCGAGATATTACCTTGTATGTCAAGGGATCAGGGTCAGAAAAGGGGCACAAACATAAAGAGAGCATCAAACAATATACATGACCTTTAAACCAAGGCATCAACGTCAAGGCAGCAGAATGATTGGCTCTTGTATGGTACTTGACTACTCCTTTGATGGGACATCCCCATTAAGTGAAGCTTCATAAGGCATCTGTTGACCACAGTTTCGGAGCTACCACCATAGCTTCTTTGCATGCTATTTGGGTGGTGAGTTAAGTTAAGGGAAGATCCATTTTTTCCAATCACCCACCGATGCTAGGCATTAACGACAGTTGAAAGCGAAATACTGAGGATGCTGGAAATCCGAAATAAAAACAGAAAATGCTAGAAACTCTCAGCAGGTCTGGCAGCATGTGTGGAGAGAGAAACAAAGTTAACGTTTCAGGTCGATGACTCATTGTCTGAACAGACCAGGAACATTAACTCTGTTTCTCCACAGATGTTGCCTGACCAGCCGAGTCTTTCCAGCACTTTCTGTTTTTATTATTAACGATGGATGGTTGGCTGTTTGGTGGGTGCCACTCAACTTCCTTCCAGGTTAAATCAGGGACAGTTCTCTCAGGCTGTTATTTTAGCTCATTTGCTTCCAATCATGGAATGTGCAGACCCTTCTAATCAGTGTCCAAACCCCCTCAGTCTTGTTTCACACAAACATGTCCTGTTCTTCCCGAGGACTTGTAATAGCCTGAACAATCTTTAACCAAGGATTGTTTTAAGTTTACCCATTTTGTTCTAATCAGTTGCTTTTGGGATTTTGCAGTGATTTCTGCACAGGCCATCTTTGTGCTTTAGATTCACAAGGAATCTGTATTATTCCCTTTCCTCCCTTCCCTAATAAATGGCCACACCATTTGGATTAGCTGCCACATTGCTAAGATCACTGTCATGTCTTTCTTGATCATCTGGTCCCCTGTGATTCTTTGCTAAAGGGTTGTAGTGGATTCCTGAATGGATACAGGCAAGTGTATTATCTTCAGCTGCTTGAACATGGAGCCCATGCTTTCCAATACTCAATCCAGTGATGCAACCTTTTTTGGTCAAATGTCCATCTTCAGCTTGCTCAAAAATGGATGGTTCAGGTCACTTTGTCACTCCCCTTCACGCAGATAGCTTTCATATTTGCAGATCTGCCTAACTCAACTTGGTAAAGGTGGTAATACAGGACCGATGGAGAAGAGTGCAGAATTAGTTTTAGATTGCTCTTTCAATGATCCAGTACAGACCCAATGGGCTGAGTGGACTCTCTGTGTGCTGTAAACCTGAAAGGTTTATTTATTTAGAGATACAGCACTGAAACAGGCCCTTTGGCCCACCAAGTCTGTGCTGACCAACAACCACCCATTTATGCTAACCCTACATTAATCCCATATTCCCTACCACCTACCTGCACTAGGGGTAATTTACAATGGCCAGTTTACCCATCACCTGCAAGTCTTTGGCTGTGGGAGGAAACTGGAGCACCTGGCGGAAACCCACAGTCACAGGGAGAACTTGCAAACTCCACACAGGCCGTACCCAGAATTGAACCCGGGTCGCTGGACATGTGAGGCTGCGGTGCTAACCACTGCGCCACTGTGCCGTTCTAATAGAATAGTCCAATACAATGCACCGGCAAGTTGGAAGTAGGTGAGAATTTGTATTCTGTTCATCAGTGTAGTTAGACTCAATATAATATTCAAGGATAGGCTCAAACAGAATAATACACAGGTTCCTGGCTTGAGGAGAGGAAATGCTATGAGAAAGGCTCAAGAAAGGATTAAGCCACCAAACAAGAAAATTAAAACAACAGCAGGGTAATTAACTTTTCAAGGACTTACAGGAGAGATGTGGAAAGAAAATATCTTCCTATGAGGAGAGAGAGACAGGAAGCACATCACCTGCTCAAAGAGGGCAGTTAAAATGTACTGAATATATCTAATGAGATGCAAGAAAGAGATGCCCCTCTCGCCCGCTGACCCTTTTCCCCCCCGTCCCCATTTACTTCTCACCCTTACCCTCTTACTTCATTGGCTATGAAGAAAAAGGCAATCTCAAAGAGCAGCACCTTGCCTTTTGATTAGGTTTTATACAGCCTTCCAGACTCAACATTACATTCAACTACTTCAGATCATAACCTCTGCCCCAATTTTCTCTCTCTCTCTATAGTGTTTTTCTTTTTTTTCCCGGTTTTCGGACAGCAGCCGTTGGTGATGATTCTTTTCCCATTTACATCTCCTCTCGTCTCATCTTTTGTTCCTTTACCTGTCCCATTCCCCTCTCCTTTTGTCTTGCACCATCATTCTTTTTGTCATTTAATCTCTCCCATCTTCCAGCCTATCAGACCTTCCCTTCTGTTCTCCCCACTCCACCTTTCCCCTGCCTCTGCACTTGCTTAAAACCTGTTGCATCTCTAACTTTTTCCAGTTCTGATGAAAGGTCATTGACCTGAAACGTTAACTCTGTTTCTCTGTCCACAGATGCTGCCTGACCCGCCGAATATGTCTGTTTGTATTTCATCTCTACTTAACGTCTTGGAATGTAGGAGCATGAGTAGGCCATTCAGCCCCTTGAGCCTGCTTCTCCATTAATTAGATCATGGCTGATTTGTCAGCCACCTCCATCTACCTGCCTTTTTCCCCTATCCTTTATATCCTTATCCAACAAAGCAACCAAGGTATGAATGAACCCTGAGAGAACTTAACTCCTGCAGTTAGATAGGAGTGATTGTAAAATCAAAAGGAGTAGGAGCCACACCAGCAGGCCTAGATAGTTTATAATTAATCCCGCCCTGGATATACGAACTTACGAATTAGGAGCAGGAGTAGGCCACTCGGCCCCTCGAGCCTGCTCTGCCATTCAACAAGTTCATGGCTGAACTGATTACTCCACATTTCCACCTACCCCCGATAACCTTCCACCCTCTTGCTTATCAAGAATCTATCTACCTCTACCTTAAAAATATTAAATTAAAAACATAACTCTGGGTCTTCTCTCTAATCTCCCTTCCATAGCATTCTCGCCTACTGTTTTTTTTTCTCCTACTAGTGCGGACCAGAGCTGAAGATAAGAATGTTTACAACTTGGAATAGACACAGTTGCCGAGCTGCGAAAAGTCTATTTCAGGCCATGTACGAGAGCTAACCTTAGCCCTGCTGTATTTATTTTTTTTATTTAGAGATACAGCACTGAAACAGGCCCTTCGGCCCACCGAGTCTGTGCCGACCAACAACCACCCATTTATAACGAACTCTACAGTAATCCCCTATCACTTCCCTACACTAGGGGCAATTTACAATGGCCCATTTACCTATCACCTGCAAGTCTTTGGATGTGGGAGGAAACCGGAGCACCCGGCGAAAACCCACGCAGACACGGGGAGAACTTGCAAACTCCGCACAGGCAGTACCCAGAATCGAACCCAGGTCCTTGGAGCTGTGAGGCTGCGGTGCTAACCACTGCGCCACTGTGCCGCCCAAGTATGTAGAGACTTGGAATCAGTAGCAGAGATATAAAGGGAAAGTTGAGAGATTTTCTCTTCCATACAAGCGTTATTTGAATATGGAACACGCTACAGCAAGTGGCTCTCAATGCCAAGTCAACATTGACATTTAAAGAATTAGATAGACACTTGAAGAAGTATTACAGGGATATGGGGTAGGGAAAACAAAAGAGAGTGGAACAGACAGCTCCAGTGTGAAGCCAGCATGATCACAAGCAAACTGGCCTCTTTTCTTGCTGTAAATTCCACCCTCTGCGACATATGGTCATAGGTTCAAGTTCCAGAGAACTGAGCACACAATTCAGCCTGACACTCCTCGTGTAGTACTGAGGGAGCAGGGAGGCAGCACTGTTGCAGGTGCCGCCTTTTGTCTGAGACATTAAACCAAGGCTTCCCCCGGCCTGCTCAGTTGGACCTAAAAGATCCCAGGGATCAAAGACGAGCAGGGGAGTTCTCCCCGGTGTCCTGGCCAATATTGATACCTCAACCAACGCCCAAGGCAGAGGATCTGGTCAGTTATCTCAATGCAGTTTGTAGAACCTTGCTGTGCACAGATTGGTTGCTGAGTTTCCTACAGTGACTGCTCTGCAAAAGTAGTTAATTGGCTGTAAAGTGCTTTGGGATGCTCTGAGGTCAAAAGGTGCTCTATGAATGCAAATTCTTTTTTAGTTGGTTCCAACGTTTCAGCAACAATATCTGTGAGCACTTTGATAGTTCTTGAGTGGGGATCTTCTGGTTTGTACGGCTTAAGACATGGGGATCAAAGCTGCGACCTTGAGGTACCTTTTAATTATTTGGCTAATTGAGGGAGAAAGCCCACCCCTTTTAAAAATCATGAGGTGCAACCATCAGGACCCTGTGACCTCCAAAGCAGGAAGATTACCCTGCTGCAAATGCAGCTGTTTACTAATAGCCACCACACAAGATTGTCACCACTGAGCTGAGCCCGTTATCTCTGCATTGCAGATAAATGTCACAATTACAGTGCGAAGAGTCCGTAATTAACTAGCAACACAGAACAAAAGCTATTCATATTGTGCACAGCATGAGAGTATTACCCATAACCCCTAATCATGATATTAAATGCAGATTTTGCTCAATCGCTAGCTAGGCTAAGTGTTATTACTGTTAATGAGTTTCCGGAATGTGGATTCAAATGAGATCCAGGAGTTGGCAAAGTAATATTACCGAGCTTAACTGTATTGACCCTGAGTTTGGGCTAAAGTAAAACAGTCTGAGCATCACGTAGCCCAGCTCTTATCTAGAATCTCCCCACCGCCTTGCACCTCCTTATCTCTGCAGCCTCCTCCTGCCCTACAGATCTCGGAGATCCCTGCTTTCTTCCAGTTCTGGTCTCTTGTCCGATGGTGGCCGTGCTTTTGGCTATCTATGCTGTAAGCATGGAATTCACAACCTAAACCTCTCCAGCCCTTTCTCCTTCTCTAAGACGTTTCTTAAAACCTACCCCTTTGACCAAGCTTTGGCCACATGTCCTAATATCTCATCATGTGGTTCGGTTTCAAATTTTGTCTGAAAATTGCTCCTTGGGATGTTTTGCCAAGTTAAAGACGCTATGTTAAATGCAAGTGGTCGTTGAATGTACCTCCAACTCATGAGTTAGCAGATAGGCTGTTACTCTGGTCTGTCTCTGACACCCTTCATCATGGGTGTCAGCTAAGGCTCAGTGATAGCACTCTCATCGCTGAGTCAGAAGGTCGTGTGTTCATAGTCTTACTGCCGCAAAATTTACTCCCAGTGCAGTACTGAGCAGGTACTGCACTGTTGGAGGTGCCGTCTTTCAGATCAGACGTTAAACCGAGGCCCCTCAGCTGGATGTGAAAGGTCCCAAGGCACTGTGTTGAAGAGTGGAGAGAGAGGGCTTTGGACCTGCCCCACCAGTACAGCATTGCCTGACTGGTAGGCATGAGGATGAGGGAATAGGTTGTTGGCACACTGACTACCATGTTGTCACTCTAACCTATTGGCTGGTGGATTAACGGCTTGAAAGTTGGCAGTGGTGTTCTGACCTGTGACTCGAGTCTTACCAAGATCAAAGGCCAAGAACCTGATTGCACCAAGTTTGGAAAGAGTAAGAGGGAAGAAGAGATAAATTCAAGAAACAGTAGAGCAATAGAGAATGAACTTTGTCAGATTCCAGCCTGACTAGACTGGTCACGTCCTCCTTTAAATTGTCAATCAAACTCCGTGAGAACAACCCCTGTATGTGGCTTCCTTCTTGAGATGTCAGTCTTGGCTCAGTGGTGACACTCCCGCCTCTAAGACAGAAGGCTGTGGGTTCAGGTTGCTCATGGAGATTTGAACAGGTAATCTGATGTCCCAGCAGATACTTAACTCTCAACAAACATCACTAAAACAGAAGATCTGGTCATTTATCATGTTGCTGTTTGTAGGTAGGAAGCGTATGTATGAGGATTGTGTGCGACAGGCCAGATGGACATAAGAGCATAAGAAATAGGAGCAGGAGTAGGCCATTCAGCCCATCAAGCCTGCTCTGCCACTCTACAATCATGGCTGATCTGCCTCAACTCCACTTTCCAGTCTACTCCCATCCCTTGATTCACTGAGAGACCAAAAATCTATCTCAGCCTTAAATATATTTAACGATGGAACATCCACAACTCTCTGGGGTAGAGAATTCCAAAGATTTTACAACTCTTTGAGTGAAGAAATTTCTCTTCAACTCGGTTCTAAATGATTGGCCCCTTATCCTGATACTGTGCCCACATGTTCCAGATTCCCAACCAGGGGAAACAATCTCGCAGTGTCTACCCTATCAAGCCCCCTCAGAATCTTGTATGTTTCAATGAGATCACCTCTCATTCTTCTAAACTCCAGAGAGTATAGGCCCAATTTACTCAGCCTCTCATCATAGGACAACTCTCTCATCCCAGGGACCAATCTAGTGAACCTTCACCGTACTGCCTCCAATGAAAGTATATCCTTCCTTAAATATGGAGACCAAAACTGCGCATAGTATTCCAGATTTGGTCTGACCAAAGCCCTGTACAATCGTAGCAAGACCTCTTTATTCTTGTACTTCAATCCCCTCGCAATAAAGGCCAACATGCCATTTGCCTCCCTAATTCCTTGTTGTGCCTGCATGCCAACTTTCTGTGTTCCTTGTAGAAGTACACCCAATTCCTTCTGACCACCAGTTGGTGTTTGTGAATATTTACCTGTAACCTGTTTTTACACCAGTGGTAAAAGTAACACTGACTGTGAAATCCTAGCATCACTGTCTGGGCAAAGCATGGCACTTGGGCATTCTAGGGAAGATGGCAAGGGGCTATCCCAGTGGGTTCTTTGGGGTAGATCTTGACTTAGTCTGAGGGTCTAAAATGGGTGACAGTTGATGTTTTACATCTTTCCCGACTTCTATTGCGATTGAAGGCAATGGAATTTAAAAACAAAAATATAACCTCTTGGCATGTAAGCATCATTGGCAAGGCCAGCATTTGTTGTCCATCACTAATTACCCCCGAGAAGGTGGTGATGAGCCACCTTCTTGAACCATTGCAGTCCGTATGGTATAGGTACACCCACAGTGCTAGTAGGGAGGAAGCTCCAGGATTTTGATCCAGCCAAGTAAAAAGGGGGAAGGTTGTGAAACGGGCTGTTGACTCACTATCATCCATTATGCACAAAGTTGCGATCTGCCCCTGGTGCCTTCAGGAGAAGAGGGGAGGAGGGAATTGGCTAATAATAAGAAATCCTAATGAAATGCATCACAGATGTGGCCGGAAAATCTTAAAGTCTAATCGTCGTACTCCAGATTCTCACTTAAGCTCTCAAATTTGCAGTCAGACTGCCCTAAGGTGTACTGTCTCTTTAAGCTGTCGCTCCTGTACTTCTGCAGCCTAGATAAGTGCCAGAATTACAGTGAGAGCTATCAGTAATTAACTGACAAGGGAAAATGAAAGCAACTCACATTACACGCAGTGTGAGTAGATTATCCATAATCCCTAATTAGGATATTAAATGTAGATTTTACTCAATCATTATCATACCTAAATATTATTACAGTTAATGAGTTATCAGAATGTAAATTCAAATTATAGGCCTGACTCCTCTTGTAGAGAGATGCCCGCTGTTAGCCTGACATTGTACACTGAGGGCCCTAGACCAGCTTCACCCGTATTGCATTGACAAACCGGTTTGCAGGAGGATGAGGTAATGGGTTGTTGGCACACTGACCGCCATGTTGTCACTCGACTGGAGGGTTAGCAGGTTGAAAGTGGTCCTCTTGCCTGTGAACTCAACAAGCCTTGCCAAGGTCAAAGGTCAAGAACCTTGTTGCACCAGCTTTGGAATGAGTAAGAGGGAAGACAAGATAAATCAAGAAATAGTGGAGTAACAGAGAATGAACTTTGTCAGACTCCACCCTGCTAAGACCGGTCACGTCCTCCTTTAAATTATCAAAATCTATGCGAAGAACCCCTGCAAGAGTTATTGAGATGCCAATCTCGGCTCAGTGGTGGCACTCCTGCCCCTGAAACATAAGGCTGTAGGTTCAGGGGAGATCGGAGCAGATGATCTGGACTGATGTGACAGTGCAGTACTGGGGGAGGTACTGCCTTTCAGATGAGACATTAAACCCGAGACACGATCGAGTCTCTCAAGTGTAGAAAATCCCATTTGAAGAGGAGCAGCAGACCTCAGGTGCCCGGGCCAACATTTATCTCTTAACATTTATCCATGCGTGTGGAACTTTACAGTGTGAAAATTAGCGGCCAAATTTCTCGACATTAAAACAGTGACTGCACTTCAAAGGTGCTCCATTGGCTGCAAACTGTTTTGAGACATCCTGAGATCCTGGCAGTTCTGATATAAATCTAAGGTCTTTCTCTCTCTCTTGTTGTTGGCCAAAAGCTGTTCCTCCCATCACATTGAAAGAGGCGAGAGTTTCCCAACAGACTCAAATGACACCAAGAACAAAGGGCAGGAATCTTACCGGCACGCTGTGGGTCCTGCCACTGTGGGGGGGGGTGGGGAGGGCCCTGAGCCTGCGTGGGTGAACAGTGGGACCCTGGAGATGACTTTATTGGTGGTGGTCAATTTATAGGCCGCCACCAGGCCTGTCCACCAATTAAGAGGCAGCCTGCCTCTCCCAGCAACCAGCCCAATCAGAGGGCAGCAGTTCTGCAGCCTCGTCAGCGACATTGATACACAGGAGTTCTGATCTTCTGGGAATCTGCTGAATGGACTATTTCAAACTCTACACTCAACAGTCTTCTCATCTGTGAGTGGCTGATCAGCACGGTTACTTTCTCGCCAGAGAATACATTGAACACTAATCTCCCATTTTGAATTATTTTTTGTTTCACATACTCAACTTTTTCTGCTACCTTTCTGAGCTATTGCAGTGGTGTTTAAATTAACCATCTTCCACGTGTTTTTGTGGGTAACTCACGTCTGTCTTTACCACTGGCTTTCAGTTTATACCTTTGATCTGCCGCTGAAGTTTCATTTGGTCCCACAAGCTCAGGTTGCTTCATCAAGAAGCTCGACACCATCCAGGACAAAGCAGCCCACTTGATCAGCACGCCATCCACCACCTTCAACATTCACTCCCTCCACCACCGGCGCACAGTGGCAGCAGCGTGTACCATCTCCAAGATGCACCGCAGCAACTCACCAAGCCTCCTTAGACAGCACCTTCCAAACCTGAGACCTCTACCACCTAGAAGAACAAGGGCAGCAGACGCATGGGAACACCACCACCTGCAAGTTCCCCTCCAAGTCACACACCCTCCTCAGTTGGAACGATATCGCCGTTCCTTCACTGTCGTTGAGTCAAAATCCTGGAACTCCCTCCCTAACGGCTCTGTGGGAACAGATCCACCACACAGTTCAAGAAGGCGGCTCATCATCGCCTCCTCAAGGGCAATTATGGATAGGCAATTAATGCTGGCCTTCCCAGTGATACCCACTTGCTGTGAATGAATACATTTTTAAAGCATTTATGAGGGGTGAAAAAGGAACAAACTTGCCTTTCTATAGAGACTTTCACAACTTCAGGACATCCCAAAGTGCTTTACAGCCAAGGATTAAATCCATGCCACTGCAGCATTTATCAGTCTGTGCTCTGAGGGCTTCTGTTCTCATGCAGGTCATGTTGTCATCTTAGCTACTCTGCTCACCATCTGGGAATGAACTCAGCCTCAAAACAATGGTCAATGGATCTCAGTCCCTAAAGAGCTTGTAATACAGTTGTGAATGAAATGTCAGACACAATGAACACAGGAGGTCTCTGGGGAACGCAGCAGTCATGTTAGCAAGTGTCAGTATTAGGCCTGAAACCCTCCCAAATCCTACAGATTGTGTGGAAGAATATACCAGTGGGAAAGAATGAAAACATCACACTGGTTTTTTGGCTCGTTTCAAGTGAGTGCAAGTTGCAGACGCCTTCAGTTAAGCTCACACTTGAACTGAGTGCAGGAGACAAAGAGCTCCTGCCTTTATTAAGCATTCCAGTGTTCAACCCAATTGTCAATCACTCCCATACTCTCCAATTATACCGAATTTCTTTTTTCTGAAGCTTGTCATCATCATTATGAAATGGAGCACTTTCCATTTCAGGAACCCAGTGTCAGCTTTCAAACTCACTCAGGCCAAGTACAATGATTTAGATGCAGAGTAAAACTGCAACTAGACTGCCCTATGAGCCTGCCTCACCCCGTGCTTTGTAGAATGTTCACCACATCGTACCAGGATACATCTTTCAGTTGCCCATGCCCGCTATGCCATAGGTTTCCCCGAGTAAAATTGATAAGAAGTGCCACCATGGCAAGTTGCTAAGGGAGAGCCATTTTACCCATCTGAGAGATGCCAGGTTGTGGTTTAAAATCCACTGATTCACTAATTTCCTTCAGGTAAAGATAGCCAGTCACACCTACCTAGTCCGGCCTCTGTATGACTCCATTCCCACACTGTGTGGTTGCCCGTTAATATCCTCGGAAATGGTCCAGCAAGCCACAATGTGTCCAGCTGCATATCTATGGAGTGACCACAAGTCATAGAGGACAGACTGGTGTGTGTGAAACGGTAACCCTGTGCGAAATGGAAGAGGAAAATCTGGCATAACAAAAGTTGGAACAGAATTACAAAGAAAGAACTTGCATTTCTGTAGCGCCTTTCCGAACCTCGGAATCCCAAAGCGTTTTAGAGCCAATGAAGTACTTTTTGAAGTGCAGTCACTAATGTATTGTAGGAAACACGGCAGCCAATTTGTGCACAGCAAGCTCCCACAAACATTAACGTGATAATCTGTTTGTGTGATGTTGATTGAGGGGTAAATACTGACCAGGACACTGGGATGAACTCCCCTGCTCTTCTTCGAAATAGTGTTATGGGATCTTTTATGTCCACCTGAGAGGGAAGTTGGAGGCTCGGTTTAATGTCTCATCTGAAAGACACCATCTCGTCCTCCCGCTATGATTGAATCATCTACCTACAATCACTGACCAGTGTAATCTCTTGTCGATGTGCTATTAGTATTGAATGAAAAAAGTAGACTGTGGGTCAAACTAACAGTAGTTTACTTACGGAGGTTTTCTTACTAGAGTATCTACACGAGCACTGAGCAGCATGAGGTACAGGCCCGTGAGATCACATCCTGTGATGATGCTGAAGGTCTATATACATAATCTACCCGGCAACAGCTTATGTACATTATACTACATCTCCCTCCCTACCAAGTCGCTGACTTCATTCATCAGGTCCGTAACACTAGGGTTCTCACCCTGCCATAGTGTGTTCTTCTTTCACTTGTTTGGGGTATTGAGTCTTTCAGTTCTTCGCTTTCCTGTGGGTGAGTGGAGGGGAACTATTGGATGACTCGTTCTCTGTCTTCACTGTCAGTTGGGTTGTCGGTTGTTGGTTGGGTCACTGGTTCATCAGCTCTCTCTGGCAGCTGATTCTCCTGATCGTTCATCAATTTGTCCTCAGCACCAACACGGGGCTGAAGGGTTTTTGGGAGTGTGGGTAGTTGTGTCCTCAACCTCCTACCCATTAGCAATGCACATGGGGCCAGCCCATTCTGAAGTGGTGTTGATCGGTAACTTAACAGTTTAGTTTAGTTTTAGAGATACAGCACTGAAACAGGCCCTTCGGCCCACCGAGTCTGTGCCGACCATCAACCACCCATTTATACTAATACTACACTAATCCCATATTCCTACCACATCCCCACCTGTCCCTATATTTCCCTACCACCTACCTATACTACGGGCAATTTATAATGGCCAATTTACCTACCAACCTGCAAGTCTTTTGGCTTGTGGGAGGAAACCGGAGCACCCGGAGAAAACCCACGCAGACACAGGGAGAACTTGCAAACTCCGCACAGGCAGTACCCAGAATTGAACCCGGGTCGCTGGAGCTGTGAGGCTGTGGTGCTAACCACTGCGCCACTGTGCCGCCCAGTGTCAGGTGAAAACCCTCATTCTTTTTCAGTATCATTTTCATGGTTCGAACACCTGTCTCTGCTTCTCCATTGCCCTGGGGGTACCTCAGTGAACCCGTAAATGGGCAAACCGATACATTTCCGTGAACTGCTGCAAGGCCTCATTTGTGAATTGTGGACCTTTATCACAGATCACTAGGTATGGAATGCCATGTGTGATGAAAATCTCTTTTCGTGACTTTATCATGGCTTCAGAACTCTGGCCATGTATTGGTTTGACTTCAACCCATCTACAGTAATAATCAACAACAATGAGGAAAATCTTCCCTTTATATGCAAACAGGTCCATTCCTAGGTGCTCCATTGGTCTGGATGGAAACTAAGATGACATCAGTGGCTCTCTGGAGTCCTGTCTGGTAGTAGCACATGTCTTCAATCTCCTTGGAAGCCCCCAATCACCATACCGAGTTCCTAGCTCTTGCTCAACACTCGGTGATTCCTAAGTGCCCTTCGTGTAGTTTCTCTAGGATGTCTAATCTGAAAGCCCTAGGAATAACTAGTCTTTCGTCATAGACCAGTAAGTCATCGGCAATAGTAAGATGGCTTCGTTGCTTATAATAGTTTCTTTCGGCATATATTCTGGCCAACCTTGTGGCAAAACTGTCTTACTTTTTCGCAGACTTTGTCCTCTTTCTGTAGGTTTCTAATTTGACACAATCTTTGAACAGTTGCCAGCATATCTTCGGTTATAGCTAAAGCTATAACATCTCCCACTTCAGGTAGATCGCTTGATGCTCTCGATAATATATCAGCTGTCACTTGATGTTTCCCTGGGACACATTCAGTTGTTGTGTCATATCTTATTAGTCATAGTCGAAATCTCTGTAACCTTGGGGGTTATTTTGCTAACTCCTTTGAATTAAGCAATGTTACTGATGGCTTGTAATCAGTTTCGATCTGGACTGAGACACCCAGTTGGTCGTCCGAAAATTTTTCACACGCCCATGTTACTGCTAATGCTTCCTTTTCAATCACTGTGTACCTTCATTCTGTCTCTGACAGTGAACGAGAGGCAAAGTACAACGGCCTGCATCGTCCATCTTTTTGAACCTGGAATGGGACTGCACCTAATCCTGTTGATGGTGCATCTGCTACAATAATGATCACTAGTTCTGGATCATAATGTGCCAAAACCTCTGGTGAAGTCAACAGTTTAGTTTAGAGATACAGCACTGAAACAAGCCCTTTGGCCCACCGAGTCTGTGCCGACCATCAACCACCCATTTATACTAATCCTACACTAATTCCATATTCCTACCACATCCCCACCTGTCCCTATATTTTCCCTACCACCTACCTATACTAGGGGCAATTGCTAATGGCCAATTTACTATCAACCTGCAAGTCTTTGGCATGTGGGAGGAAACCCACGCAGACACAGGGAGAACTTGCAAACTCCACACAGGCAGTACCCAGAATTGAACCCGGGTGGCTGGAGCTGTGAGGCTGCGGTGCTAACCACTGCGTCACTGATCTTCTCTAAAGAATCTTTCTAGAAGTCTCCCCAGCACCAGGCATTGCTGCTCTTTAGCAGTTGTCGTTCAGGCTCGTTAATAGTTGTTAGATTTGGTAGAAATTTCCTCACCTGGTTAACCATACTCATGAATCGCTACAGATCTGTTAGATTCCTTGGAAATCTTGTATTACCTTCGTCTTCTGTGGATCGATTGTGACTCCAGATCCATCAATTATGTGGCCAAGGAACCTCACTGTCGACTGAGAATACACACAAGGTGAGCGCAGCCTCTTGTAATCTGTGCAATTCTGCACTTACACTTGCATCGTGCTCTTCTTGGTTTGTTTCATGAATCAGATCATCATCCAAGTGGCAGATGATTCCCTCCAAGCCTTCTAGGATTGTTGATATCATCTGCTGGAATATCTCTGGTGCTGACGCAATACCGAATGGCAATCTGTTGAAGGTAATTGCCAGAACTCGCTATTTGCATCCAACTGTGTGAATATGGAATTTCTTCCCAATTGGGCAAGGCTGTCATCGACTGACGCCATGCGGTGAATTTCTCTCTCTACCGCTTTATTGAGTTGGGTAAGGTCCACAAATCCTAATAGACCCATTTGGTTTCCTTATTGGGACCATCCCAGAGTACCACCTAGTGCTGCGGAAATAACTCCTTGGTTTAGCGTGGCATCAATTTCCTTCTTCGCCTTTTCTCGGGGCGGGAATGGGACCTTTCTCGGTGTGAACAAACATACCGGTTCTGCCTCTTTAGTGAGTTTTTAATTTCCCTAAGCCCTCGAATAATTTGGGGAATTCTGTTATAAAATCGCTGAGCTGTTGCTCCTGTCCCTTGATCTCTTCCACCCTGCATAACAGCTGTAAGGCTAGGCATGCTTTTTCACTAAGGAGTGAAGAGGCTTGATTACTAACAATATATAGGGTTTCCAGGATCGGGTTGTCTCTGTGTTTGTATTTCTCCCACAAACCTTCAACTGAATCCCTCCCGGCCCGTATAATTTCTTGTTGGTTTTTCTCAGCCTTTCTTCCCTCAGCCAAGGTGTTTGATCAGACCGGAGAGAATCGATGCTCCTGTATATAATTTGAATATGGTTTTATTTTCTCCCACTAAAATTTCTGCTTCCCAGCAATCTTCGTTTTTTTTCCCTGCACTTCTCTGAGGAGAGGAGTATTGATTGTCTGACCTTCCTTTATTTCCTCTATCTTTTTACCTGTCTGCAACATTTGTTTTCTGCTGTGACAGACCTGCTGAAATTGTCCCCTTCTCTTGCACCAGAAACATACAGCTTCCCGGACTGGGCAATTTTCCCGTCAGTGCTGCTCCCGGCCACACCTACTGCAATTCTGTGTTACTGCCTGTCGGTGTCTTTCCCGCTTCTCGAGCTTTCTGGCATCATTACTCTCTGCCTTCTGAATGGACCCGAGTGATTCCAGAACTTCTGAGGCTGGACTTCCCCGATCGTCCCGAACTAGTATTCGATTCCTCTTTAGTACATTTGCCTGCCAGCTCAACAGAATGGCTTTTTTCAAAGTCAAATCCTCTTTCGACTAAAGCTAGTCTGACTGCGCTTCGGCTATAACCCCGACTACTGAATCAGTTCCTCTCGCAGACTCCCATAGTCGCAATCCTCCGCTACTTTATACAGATCGTTAACAAACAAATTGATACTTTCACCAACCTTTTGGTGCATCTGTTGAATTTAGTTCTCTCCACGATTACATTTTCATGATCTGAAAATATCTGTCTAGTGCTTTAATCACCTTGCCATATGGGGTTTCTTTCTCGTCGAGCCCCAGGATAGTCAGAATGTCGTCCGCACAGTCTCCCATGGTGTAAAGCAAAACACTGATCGTGCTGTTAAACTTGATGTGGAATGGTACCTGTCGAATCTTCGAGTCCATCTTGGCCATGCTTTGGCCTGGTTGAGCCCCATCGTACATTCGAAGCTTTCTGGTAATGGTATTGATTTTTCCACGTTTCTTCGAAGTCTTCGATGACTTCTGTTTTCTTATGGTGGAAAAGTTGTTTTTACCACTGCCACCATATACTATCTTGTCAGTGTGCTTTTCATATAGACTGAGGAAAGTAGACTCTGGATCAAAGTACAGGAGTTTATTTACAGGGGTATCTACATGAACACTGAGCAGCACGAGGTACAGATTCATGAGATCATGTCCTGTGATAATGCTTAAGGTCTATATACTTAATCTACCCAGCAACAGCTTATGTACAATATACTACAACCAGAATGGCCTCTAGAGCACAGCACTGAGGACTGTCTGGCCCAGCCTGAATTAGCAGCCAAATTGCATTTTCAGCAAATGGCCATTTCCTGTGGGATTGAGTCTGTCCCAAGTCCATCTTGTGTAGAACCCTCAGACCGACCAAGCAGAACAGGGACCTCCCCACCAACCCCCCACCCCCCCTCAGTCTGCCTCAGAGCCTGCTCTGTGGGGGAGGGGTGGTGGGTTCAGCAGGCATGTTCCAGGCAATAAGCATGCACTGTTTGGGTTGGGCTTGATTGAGAGCTCACACCAGTGGACAGATTGGTGTTTGCATCAGAGTGCCATTGAGTCATTAAGGCACAGAAGGAGGTCATTCGGCCCATCGAGTGCACCTTACTGGATGCGTTGTAGCCTAGGCTTTCTGACGAGGCTGTCTTCCGCTGACTTTGCAAGCTGATGCTGGTGGATGGAAACAGAAAGTGACTCTGAGATGGCGCTGCCATTTTTTGTGGGGAATTGGGTCCAGTCAAGCCATAGTGCACCCACTCATGCGTGGGTGGATTGATACAAATTGGATGCGAATGAAGGGGTAAGGGTCCGGTGTCTAGTGTTCAGCTGTTGATGGGGAGTGGGATGTGGGGTAGGTGAAATGGAGAAGAGCGGCCTCTGCAATTGTCGGAATGCTGCCCTGGACTGGTCCCAAAGCTGTTCCAGCATATCCACAACCCAAGATAGGCATGAGTCCTGGGCAGAGCTCAGAGCTCTCAAAACAGGGCCAGGATCGGAGGGGACATCCAGGAGATAGACAGGAGCCCTACCCTGACAGAGGTCTATCCCAATAATGAGAGGAGGAGAGGGGTGATAGATGGAAAGCCCAGCCTCATTTTTCCAATGTTGTTCTCTCCTCCCTTGAAGGCGCTAACTCACCCTGAGAGCCATCTCTATGATTTCTACCAGTTCTTTAGTTAATCACTCACAAGACTGCTTCACAAACAGGCCCCTCTTTGGGGTTATTTGAAAGGCTGGCAGAAGCCAGCAGAAACCCACTTAAATCCCCACAGAGCATCTAGGCACACATTTATTACACAGAACAATCCCGTCCTGATCTGATATTCACAGCAGAGGATCATAGGACAGAAAACAAGAGCAGGAATTTAAGATGGAAATTGGATCGACAAACCTGCAACAGACACAGTCAGTGCTGGGACATTCAGTCCTGTGATACACACACACACACACACAGTCAGTGCTGGGACACTCAGTCCTGTTATACATATACACACACACACACACACACACACACACAGTCAGTGCTGGGCCACTCAGACCTGTTATACACACACACAGTCAGTGCTGGGACACTCAGGCCTGTTATACACACACAGCCCGTGCTGGGACACTCAGTCCTGTTATACACACACACAGTCAGTGGTGGGACACTCAGTCCTGTTATACACACACACAGTCAGTGCTGGGACACTCAGTCCTGTTATACACACACACTGTCAGTGCTGGGACACTCAGGCCTGTTATACACACACACAGTCCGTGCTGGGACACTCAGTCCTGTTATCTGTAGGGCTGGTTATAAATTACTATTTTTCTCAGCACTCATAATGGATTCCTGTCGTATCCCTGTGAGACTAATTAGACAGATTCTTTTTGCTGACTGTAATCCCATCTTGCTTGTTCTGAACCTTACCCAATCAGTTCGCTGTGAGCACTTTGCCATGTGCATGACATTACATGAGGGGAACACAGGCTTCTTCACATTGTTTTCAGATACAATCTACAGCCACTGGCAGTGAAAAGATGAGGGGTACAAATATAGATTAGTCCATGCAACTCTGAGCCAATGTCAGCAGGAACTCAGCACAGGTATCCAATTGGCATAGTGACCCATGAAAGCCTGCTCATTAATCATTAACTTCATTTTCCATCAGTTAAGATATTTGCATCAATTCTATTCAATTAATCTTCATTGCCCTGAATGATGATTTTGCTGGCCTTATTCTCTTCTGAACACTGATGGTGGCTCGTGGGTACCAGGACTAGTCTCCTCGCCAATCTAATTCCACTGAGGAATGGAGTCAGTCTCTCAGTGATCCCATTCCAGTGAGAAAGGGATTAGCGCCTCTCATTGAATTGACTTTGATCTAAAACAGAACTTGCTCAACCCACTTACCAAAGAGCATCCATCAAATGCAAGCATAGAGTATTTTTCCCTTGTGCCTGTGGCACTGCTAACTTCACACCACATCTCTCTACTTTCATCCCATTCTTCTGCTCTTTCCCAGTAACCATTAGCATGTTTCCCACCTGAAGTGTTCATCTAACTCCCTCTTAAGTAGACTGAAACTGCTCCAATCGCCTTTCATGGTAATGGATTCCACAAGAGTAACTGTTAACTCAAGTACACCCGCAATAGTGTTCACAATTCCAGTGTAGCCAATAACAATATCCGTTTTTGATGATTGGTCCATAATAATAGTGTTATCCCCATTTAGTCCATGATAATATCTTATCCCTACCTAGTCCACAATAGTGTAAGTGAGCACCTGTCTGGCCCTAAACAATACATGATTGCCTTGCCTCATTCCCCCATCCTCATTCCACTGTATCCCCATCCATTCCAGAGCCATTTAACTCACCCCTTGTCCTTTCTCATGCCTTCACAGCCTGGCTACAATGGCCTTTGATATCTCACTGAGGACTTTTCACCTCATTTCAGCGTCTTCTTTTGTTGGAAAAACATCATTGTTTTTGCTGGATGCTGCAGGTTGTCTCCTCTCACTTTGTTTTGGTCAGTCCTAGGTCAGCACTGCAGTGCCCACTGTACCCGACTGGAAAGCAGGTGACTGTACAATGGTTCCCCTTTTTTTAATCCCCTTGTCTTTCACCTTCCAGAAGCCGCAGACTCTTGCAATAATGAACCAAAGCAACAGTAAGCCCTGCTGCTCCCCACAGTGAGTGCAGTACAGCTCAGCTCAGCTCCCCCCGGGGTAACGCAAGCCACAAAGCAACGGAGCGCTGATGTGCGCCTGTAAGCTGATCAGTGCCTTTATTAACTGTGCCAGTCATTAGCAGAGGTAATAAACAGCTGCCGCCTGCAATTAGCAGTTCAATATTAATAAAAGGAAGATTACCAGTTTGTTGCAATGTTAACGAGCTTAATCACTGGGACACCAATGTAATTGCAAAGTGAGAGACTTTACAAGCAGATTTCCACTTAGTGAAAGAGATGTACAGAGGCATCAAGTGGTGCAGGGGGCTGCACATACCTGTGTTCAAATAACTAGCCCAAATGAATGACGTCTATGTCTCAGCATGGCTGGTTGGCAACATAGCAAAATAACTTATACAGATGCCAAAGTGGATGGGTTTGCTGATGTTGGGGCTGAAGCACATTGTAGGGACTGACTGGAGAGATCTGGGAGTGTTTAATGGGACGGTGTAGAGGGAGCTTTACTCTGTATCTAACCCTGTTTTTGTTTTGATGGGGGACAGTGTCGAGGGAGCTAACCCCGTGCTGTACCTGCCCTGGGAGTGTTTGATGGGACAGTGTAGAGGGAGCTTTACTCTGTATCTAACCCGTTTTTTTTTCTTTTGGGGAAGAAAAGATGAGCTTCAGCAGGCATACAAACTAAGCTTCGTTTTAAGCCTCACATGTTTCACAAATAAAGACTTCAATGTACAAATTAAAAGACTGAAAACAAAGAAATGCAGAAGGACTTTATAAATGTACTATATGTGATTAAAAAAGCAAAATTGCCGGTTATTATCTACACCCAGTTTTGTTCACATAAAGCCCAATTAGGCTTCAAAATGAGCATGACAATATTAGTCAGTGGATATGGATACCAGAGGATCTAACCCCATTCTGTACCTGTCCTGATAGTGTTTGATGGGGACAGTGTCGAGGGAGCTTTACTCTGTATCTAACCCCATTCTGTACCTGTCCTGGGAGTATTTGATGGGGACAGTGTAGAGGGAGCTTTACTCTGTATCTAACCCCATTCTGTACCTGTCCTGGGTGTGTTTGATGGGGACAGTGTAGAGGGAACTTTACTCTGTATCTAACCCCATTCTGTACCTGTCCTGGGAGTATTTGATGGGGACAGTGTAGAGGGAGCTTTACTCTGTATCTAACCCCATTCTGTACCTGTCCTGGGTGTGTTTGATGGGGACAGTGTAGAGGGAACTTTACTCTGTATCTAACCCCATTCTGTATCTGTCCTGGGCGTGTTTGATGGGGACAGTGTAGAGAGAACTTTATTCTGTATCTCACCCCATTCTGTATCTGTCCTGGGCGTGTTTGATGGGGACAGTGTAGAGGGAGCTTTACTCTGTATCTAACCCGTGCTGTACCTTCTCTGGGAGTGTTTGATGGGAACAGTGTAGAGGGAGCTTACTCTGTATCTAACCCCATTTTTTTTTTTTTTGCTGTACCTGTCCTGGAAGTGTTTGATGGGACAGTGTAGAGGGAGCTTTACTCTGTATCTAACCCATTTTTTTTTTTTTGCTGTACCTGTCCTGGAAGTGTTTGATGGGACAGTGTAGAGGGAGCTTTACTCTATACCTAACCCCATTCTGTACCTGTCCTGGGAGTGTTTGATGGGGACAGTGTAGAGGGAGCCTTACTCTGTATCTAACCCATGCTGTACCTTCTCTGGGAGTGTTTGATGGGAACAGTGTAGAGGGAGCTTTACTCTGTATCTAATCCCGTGCTGTATCTGTCCTGAAAAAGATGATACGGGTGTCCAAAATGGAAGGATTCCGATCCCCAGCACTGACCCTAGTGATCACACAAAATAAAATTCACAAAAGCAATCACCGAGGAATCTTTTCACAATGAGCAGGTGCCAAACAGGACTTTTCTGGTGCTCAGAATCCTCAGCAGGAAGATGGAAGTAAAAAAGCTTTCTCGGGATGCTGCAGCTTTAACAAGCAGCATTAGAAGTATACATTTTTAGATACATCGTGACAGATTGGATAAGAAAACCATTCCGGCCTCATTATAAACAGGCAGCGGACCAGCATGTTACCCTTTATGGTTTTATGCTTCGCTGTGCAAAAATATTGAAAAGATATTGGGGCACGCAGCAGTCAGGAGAGAGCATGACGCAAAAGGCTGGCATCTCTGCGCACAGTGAAGCAGTGGCACACGCACAATGGTGCCAACTAAAAGCAGAAACGAGCAGGCATCTTATTAATTCTTCCAGAAGAGACATTGTGGGAGAAGTGCAATTCAGCTACAGCGTCAAGACTGTTGGTGCAGTTGCTTCGCGGCTGCCTAATCTTGGAGAAATCATTAGCCTTGACAAGATATTGCAGTTCAAGGAACAATAGAATCCGATTTACTGGCTAACAAAATTAGCAAAATAGAAAGCAATTGCTTTTAAAAATATGTACGGACATTTACAGAGAAATTCGATTTGGTGTTTGTTTGAATATTGTGTGGGAGTAGGGGGGAAAAATCAGCCGTGATTTCCCTCCACAAAAAAACAGGAAAAAGGAAATTGTCAAGCATGGGAAATGACAGGCAAATGAAAGCCCTTGTTAATCGTTCCTGACAAGCTAATAATGCCTCTCATTTAGGAGGGGCACACTGCCTTTTCACACCAATCAGTCACCAGAGAGCACACGCCTTCAGGGTCCTAGACCCCAGAATGACAGGTGGGGAGTTTTGCTGGGCAAGAGGGGCTCAGAATTTACTTTTCATTACATGCTTTTCATTTGGTTTTACTCACTCCACATAAACTCAGTCCTGATCTAACGCTGTGGAAACTTGAATACGAAAGAACTTGCATTTCTATAGCACCTTTCACGACCTCAAGCTGTCCCAAAGGTCCTCACAGCCAATAAAACACTTTTGAAGTGTTGTCTCTGTTGTAATGTAGGGAATGTGACAGCCAATTCATGTACAATAAGCTCCCACACGCAGCAATATTATAACGATCAGATAATCTGTTTCTTTCGGGAGCGTTGGTTGAGCGATACATATTAGCCAGGACACTGGGAATAAATCTCCTGATCTTCTGTGAATCGTGCTGTCGGATTTTTTAAGTGAGCTGAGAGGGCAGGCGTAGCATCAGTTTAACGTCTCATCCAAAACAGACTGCACCTCCAACAGTGCAGCGCTCCCTCAGCACTGCACTGGGAGCGTCAGCCGAGAATTTGCGCTCAAGTTTTTGGAGTGGACCTTGAACCCGTGAGTCTCTGCGTGGAGATTTCTCCTAGCCCCTCTACTCACTCTCTTTGTGATAAATTTTAAATCGATGGCCCCTCGTCAGTATCTGGTCAGTAATGCATTACTAATTCTGGGATCTTGCTGTTTGCAAAGTTGGCTGTGGTGTTTCCTTCATTATAACAGTGACTTCACATCCCAAAAAAATACTTCATTGGCTGGAAAGCACTTTGGGATGAGCCATGAACGGCGCTATAGAAATCCAAGTTCGTTCTTCCTTTTTTTTTGAATACCTCCTCTGAGACATTACACACCTCAAGAAGTGAAAGGCCATACTTTAACCCACCGAGGCCATCTCACCATCTGGCTGACTGCTCAACTTAAAGCTTGCTTGTCTCGAGCAGAAACTCTATAAACGCACAAAGTATCTGCACGAAACATCAAACGTAGAGCAGGATCCGTCCCCTCTCCTCTCCCCAACCCCACACAGATACTGCATCGAGTGACTGCTCCAAGTTTGCATCCGCACTGGGACTTGGGAAGCTGTGATGACTCACGCTAAACTAGTTTATATTAATGACACCTAAAACCTACACAAATCGCGGTTGCTGTAAAATAGCTTCTGCTTATGCCTCAAAATCTATCTTTACCAATCTGAATATGTGCTGTCACTACACTATTCCAGATAAGAGAACCATGATTATGCTAATCTGACCCTATTTACAAATGCAAATGCAATTAATTACAAACTCTTGATGCTCCTCAGCAGCTCACGATATTTAAGTCATATGTTAGAAACGCCTGAAGTGAATGTTCATTGGCTTCACAAAAACTTTGTATGCAGAAAAAGTTAAACATGAGGTGGGGAGGGGGCAGGGACATGGTAGCATCATACTGGTTGCTGTTGTCAACTGTGTCTCCGTGGGTAGCACGCTCAGCTTTGAATCTGGATGGTTGTGGGTTTATGTCCCATTCCCATGAGATTTGACCAACAAAATCTAGGCTGACACTCCAATGCAGTTCCGAAGAAGTGCTGCACTGTCAAAGATGCGGACTTTTGGTTGCGATCTTAAACCGTGGCACTGTCTGTGCTCTCAGGTGGACATAAAAGATCCCATGGCACTATTACGAAAAAAAAAAGCAGGGGAGTTCTTCCCAGCATCCTGGGCCAATCTTTATTCCTCATCCTAAAACATCACTAAAACTGATTGCCTGGGCATTATCACATTGCTGTTTGTGGGAGCTTGCTGGTCTGAAAATTGGTTGCCATGTTCCCCGACATTACAACAGCGACTGCACTACAAAAGTACTTCATTGATTGTAAAGCACTTTGGCACGTCCTGAAATCGTGAAAGGCGCTATATAAATGCAAGTTTTTCCGTACTTTCTTCGTAGTGGTATCATAACTGTGCTTCAAAAAGGATGCGGATTTTGCTACACATAACAGGCAAGGCAATCCTCTCTCCGCCCGCCACCACCCACTCCCTCTCCTCCAAGTTTAGTGATGGATTGCTAAGCCATACTGACCAAGAAGGACAGGGACTGGGCTACCCGTTCACCTGGTGAGATTGCTTTATATCTATGTGCAATTGAGGCCCATTGGGTGAAGCAGGTAGGCTTCTTCATTGGTGAAGCCAGCACCCCTTCATTCACGTTGCTTGGGAACGCCATCATCCAGTCAAAGGGTAATGCAAAAAGCTTTCCACTGATTAAATGAGGAAGTGACTAGTGACTAGATTCTCTAGTGACTAACACTTCCCCTCACCCCAACCCCCATACATCATCCCAACCCCCACCCTCCACAACCAGTGGCGCATTCCTTAATGGACACATTCTCCCAGTTGGAACATTTTACATAGATGTTTAGTCACATTTCCAGTTTGATGAGGCGGTAACCTACTAATTGAAGGGACCCAGGTTGGAGAATCAAAGATATTTTATTGGATACCAACCGTTGAGTTTACCCTATAATGGGAGCAGCTGCTGTGTTGTTACAGATGTTGGACACAGAAACATTTAATACCTCCTCATTTTTTTGTGCCTGTCAAACCTCATGATTCCTGACCTCTCGAGTGAGATTGTCCAGTCGTGCTGAAGTAAGGACAGTTCTGTGCAGTGGCTCCTTGTCTCCTAAGAGCAGGATCGAGACCTTCCCAGACTCCTTCCACTCAGGCAAAGAAGACTTTAATCCCATCAGTTTGAGGTTCCAGAGATGAACAGCCGAGGTTATTATAATTACTGAGATCTTCCATCCAAGTCGGACTGGAGAGTCTGGTTGCTTCTGTGCAAACTGTGCGCTCGAGACTGAGGATGACAGGGGAAGATCTTGATCTCCCGTGTCTTCCTTCTCTTGTGGGGTTTCAGGCAAAATCCCATTCTGAGTCCCAGCGCAGCCTTCTCAGCTCACGTGTGCAATATTAATATCAAGGGCCATCCCTAAACTGACTGGTCCTAGTCTGGAGGTAAATGGTTAAATTTCCTCTACCTTGTTGACTTCAATGGCTCTGTGAGTGGAGGTACAGCTCAGAGTAGTGCTGAGCTACACATATCGGACTCTTGGCTCCAGATTTTTGATCACGTTAGCTGATCGTAGGTGGGGAAGCCGCAGAGGAGCTCCAGTTAGCCACACCAACCCTGGGTTCAGAAGGGGACAATCAGTCAGGTCTCACCATTCCCAATCACTATTCAGTGGCTCTGTTGGGAATTGTGTGCGAGTAGGAATGAGGTGGCGACAAGGTCAAGCTACCCTGCGACGCCCCCAGCCCCCTCACACCCCCATCCCCTGATGCCACTGTGGTCAAATAGCTTGCTCACACATAGAAATGACGGATGGCCATTGGGCCAAGTATTCAGAGAGCCATCAGTATCAATAGACTAGGGAGAAGTGATTAAAATAAAATTGGGAAGGAAAATGTAAAAACAAGTACCTGACTCCAGTGCACTGTGTGGAAAGATGTTAAAAAGAAATCTGTCTGGGGCTACTTACCAGTCATCAGAACCCTGTCAAAAGTCAATCGAATGCTGTTTCCTCTGCCTCCCTTTGTAGGTGTCCTCCTTTGAACTGTCACAGATGAAACATGAAGCTTGTGATTACATGCTACCTTGTGCATCAAACCAGTGACAGATTCTCTGCCATTGCACTTTGCAGAGCAGAAATGTCTCTGTAGACCAGGGAAGAAATGACAGTCGTACATTAAGATGCTGATTGCTGATCTGCTCTTCCAGTGTTTCAAACACACCTCTATGAACACCTGGGAAAACACATGGTCACTCTGGCACAATATACTTTATCACCTTGGACTTTCACCTGTGGAATCCGGATTCAAATAAAACCCTGTCTGATGGTTGACAATTTCCTCTTGCAGCCAGATATAAGCACTTGACAATGAACTCAGGAAGTTGCAAGCCAGTGACTAGCGGGCATGAGCATGAGAGCAGAAAACTGCCTGGAAATGGACAATCTCCATCCAAGACCAGAGGACGGGAAGTGAAAAGGTTCCACAGTTGACGAAGTACTTCTGAGAGTCTGAGACACAATAAGTGAGGCCATATTGAGAGAGCGTAACTCTGCATTGGATCTTCTTGTAGCTGATCTGATAGTGCTTAATGCTGATAGCGTGACCTGCATAGTTCAGTATTAACATTCCTCTCTTTGAGCACTGCATTCCTGGCTTCGACTGAAGTCACAGGTGTGTTTTGATGACTCGGCACCGTGGAAACAATAGTTGTTCCAGCACAAGAACTGAGGGAGGTGGATAAGAGTGAGCAAGGAATGCCAAATGACCAAAATTAGGTCAGTTTTGCTTCAGCTAATACCCAAACCCGGGCCAATACAACAGTTTGTGTTTTGACGCACCTGCCCCTTTCGTATCTGCTGGGATATGTGTGTAGTTGGGGAAAATGTATTTCCTCATGTTGGATCACTGCCGTAACGTAGGGAACCTTGCAGCCAATGTGCGCACAGCAAGAGCGCACAAATAGCAAGAGATAATGAGAAAATATTAGGGCCCCAAAATTACTTTCATGATGCCCGCCATCATTAGTGCAATTTGTGGCAAGAAGAGACATGCAGTGAGTTGCCACCCGCTAGTTGCTGTGCAATTTGTGGCGCTCCACTGTTAGCCTCACGAAAACTTCAGCTGGCCCTTAACCTCCCCACAAGCGTCAAAACATTGCTGGGCTTGTGGCGTCAATACAAATGGATCTCACCGCAGCCATTATAGGGCTGGCAGTCCAGGTTGCAAGAATTCTGTTAATGACATCTTTTATAGTCCTGTCATGCCACTCAACCTTGTAGACCCAGTAAGGGAACAGTTGGAAATGCAGTGTCTCACTCCTGGCAGATGTTAAAATAATCTTTTCACTCCCTTATTCCAATCTTTCTTGCTTTCTCTATTTCTCATTTTGTAATTTGACTCAAACTCACCCCTTTCCATTTCTGTCACTCATTCTGTTTCATTATCCTTAAATTTCATTGGTTAAGGAGATAAGTCAATAGATCCAAAGTTCATGAGGTCCCAGATGACCCTTTACCCTTTCTTCGCACATCCAGCAACTTGTGATACAAAAATATGATCTGAAGAGTAAGGAATAAATCCAATTCGTACTGCTCACCATGAGATACATCACTCCAGCAATTTCTGGGCCAGTCTCTTTTAGTGATGTTGGTTGAAGGATAAATGTTGGCCAGGACACTGGAGAAACACCACCTGCTTGTTTTTTTAAGAGTGCCTTGGGATATTTTTACGTCCATCTGAGAGAGCCAACAGTTTGAGCAAGCTATTTAATCATTAAAGGCATTGAACCAGTCCTAAACAGAAATTGACTCCCAGTATAGGTCACTGGATCATGATCAAGGTCAAGAACTCTGCATGGAACACCAAGGCCAATTGGCGAGCTCATTTGAAACCAGTTAGCTCTACAGACTATGGCTAGAACCTTGGACCTATAAGTTGTAATATATTCAATTTATTATCTAATCACCAGTTTAAAGGATGCTGCCCTTTGTATTCCTCATCCTCCTGAAGATCCTTTGTCTTAGTGTCAAGTTATCCATTTTGATTACTCAACGTCTTGTCATTAGGCTCATTTTGATGACTCAGTATCTTGTCTCTTGGATGTAGTCTCATCATTTCATGTCTCAATGGCCTGCACCATCAGCTAGAGGAGGGCAGTGTGTAGTATTCCCTTCACAACAGTTGTTCAACACAATGCATTACATTCGGGAAATCTTTGATGAAACCCATGATCGTATCATTTAAGATCTAAATGTACAGCAGGGATGATGAGCCATGTATCTGGTTTTGTTCTTCATGCTCAGAAACCTCGCGAAAAACTCATTTATGGAACACTGCAACAAGAGAGGAATTTTGTCCTTGGTTATCTCTTTGATGAGCACGGGAGACGTGATTGAGACAGGACACTGAGAATGGATCAAACAAGGCCTGGAATATGTTAGAACATCTGCATTTATTTTAGTGAACGCTGGAATAATATGAAAGCAGTTGACCATTTTTCTTCCAGAAATTTAATGGTAAGAAGTGTTTACAAGAAAATAAATACTTTCAGGTGAAACTTAAACACAGGTACTTACAAAAATGAATTCTTTGCTCACCAGGGTGGAAAATGCTTTAATAAAATGAACATTTTACTACCTTCCAAACCCATGACCTCTACCACCTAGAATGACAAAGTCAGCAAATACATGGGAACACCACCACCTGCAAGTTCCCCTCCAAGTCACACACCATCCTGACTTGGAACTATATCGCCGTTCCTTCACTGTCGCTGGGTCAAAATCCTGGAACTCCCTTCCTCACAGCACTGTTGGTGTACCTACCCCACGTGGACTGCAGCGGTTCAAGAAGGTGTCTCACCACTACTTTCTCGAGGGCCATTAGGGATGGGCAATAAATGCTGGCCTAGCCAGTGATACCCACATCCCATGAATGAATTAAAAAAAAACTTTTTGCACCCACCATCAGCATCAGTGATATCCCAGGTCAGGTATGGTGTCACGGCTGACAAGACCTCACTCAAGTGCCAACTCTGGTTGGACATATTCTGGGAAATTTCATCACATGACCTCCTGCTGCCAATCTTCCCACCCCCACCTCCCCCACTGAAGGCTCTTGCCATTGGTTGCCCAACCCGTCGATCCTCACAACGTATCTCCTTCCTGCACCAATTGGAAAGCAAGCCAACCCTTTTTTTTAACCTGTTGGGATAATTCTTAACTCTCAGTCAAGCAGTCTATTTTTTCCCTATCTCCAATAATGTTTTTTAATGACTTCCCTCCTGGTTTGCTCACTGCAGTGTCTGGGAGATTTACCTTTAATTCCTGGAGAGACCTCTAGCCTACCTGCTATTCAAAGAAAGAATGAACTTGCATTTGTATAGCACCTTTCACGAACTCAGGATATCCCAGAGTGCTTTACAGCCAATGAAGTACTTCTGAACGGCGCTCACTGTTGGAATACAGGAAAAGCAGCTGCCAATCTATGCACAGAAAGCTCCCACAAATAGGAAGTAAATAAATAAGCCAATAATTTGTTTGTTTCATGATGTTAGTTGAGAGAGAAACATTGGCCAGGACACTGGGGGGAACTGCCCTGTTTGTCTTCGAAATAGCACTGTATGATGTTTTATGTCCACCCAAGAGGGTAGACGGGGCATCGGTTTAACATTTCAGCTGAAAGCCGGCACCTCTGACAGTACAGCACTCCATCAGTACTGCACTGGGAATTTCAGCCTAGAATATGTGCTCAAATCTGGGAGTGAAACATTACAGCTTCTGGAGTGCAGGGAATGGTTAGGATATACAGGTTACTGAGGCACTGACAAGCAGCTTATCAATCAGTACAATGAGGAAACAAGTCACTCTCAATAACAGACAATAATATACAGCTGAGCAAAGCAGCTTGAATCAAACACTTCTGTTTCATTTTCAGTTGCTAACAAACAAGCTACCAGTTAGCCATTTACTCAGCACTGAACTGAGCATAGATCTTCATTAGAAAATCAGACACATCCTGACCATTTATTTTTTTAGTTCATTCATGGGATGTGTGCATCGCTAGCAAGGCCAGCATTTATTGCTCATCTCAAATTTCCCTTGAGAAGGTGGTGGTGAGCCGTCTTCTTGAACCGCTGCAGTCTGTCTGGTGAAGGTACGCCAACAGTGCTGTTAGGAAGGGAGTTCCAGAATTTTCGCCCAGATTCAATGATGGGCTGAAAGGCCAACTCCTGCTCCTATGTTCCTAGATACAGTGAATGAACAGATAATATCTGACCAAGTCAGAATGATTTGTGGCTTGCAGTGGAACTTGGAAATGGGGATGTTCTTGGGTTTAGTAAGTACTGTCGAAAAAGCCTTGGCAAATTGCCACCCTGTGAAGCAACTGGTTGGAAAAGTAGGTACATTGACCAACTGACTGTCCAGTTTTCATACGAAGATAAGAAATGGAACAGTAGTAGGCCATTCAGCCCCTTGAGCCTGCTCCACCAGGCAATAAAATCAAGGCAGATCCTTCTACCTCAGCTACACCGCTATCGCCTAAGAGGTATCACAACCCCAAAGGCATATGGGTACCTAGCAAGAAGTAGCATTATGGCATCTCCCTCTCACACACACACAAACTCTTTGAAATGTTAACACATCTCATTCGAGAGAAATCTGTTCAAGCTAGAGAGGCTTAACCATATCCTGTTACTGAGAACCAAGTAAGTCCTGAGTCAGTTGAACATTGACGTTTTTCCTCCCAAACAAATCAGCGTCAATTTGTTGACGTCAACGCATGCCGTGTGTATGGATTGCGATGTACGTTCACCCAAAGGAAGCAAGGACTTGCATTCAGATCGTGCATTTCACGACCCCAGAACATCTCAAGGCGTTTACAGTCAATGGAATACTTTTGAAGTGTATTATTAGAATTTTGGAAAAGCAGCAGCAAATTTGTGCTCAGAAAGACCCCATAAATGTGATAATGACCAACTAATCTGATTTTTTAGTGATGTTGGTTGAAGGATAAATATTGGCCAGGACCCCAATCTCCTGGTCTTCTTCAAAATAGTGCCACAAGATCATTTACATCCACCTGAGGAGGCAGACAGGGACTTGGTTTAACATCTCACCTGAAAGATAAGAACATAAGACACAAGAGCCGGAGTAGGCTGGATCTGGTGTTGGGAAATGAGGAGGGCCAAGTGGACCAAGTGTCTGTCAGGGTCCATTTGGGTAAGAGTGATCATCGTATCATAAGACTCGTAATGCAGAAAAGCAAGGAACAATATAAGGTAAAACAACTAGATTGGAAGAGGGCTAATTTCAATTAAAATGGGAAGGGATCTAACCAGGATAAAATGGAACCAAAGACTGACAGGAAAAACTGTAACGGAACAATGGGATATCTTTAAGGAAGAGGTGCTTCAGATACATTCCAACAACGGTGAAAGGTAGGGGAACAAAAATCTCCTACTGGCATGTAAATAGTAATTGTGTAGTAAGAGGTGGAATGGGGCATATTCAGGATAAATAGGGTAATATATGCTTAGAGGTGCAGGGCAAGGCGAGAATACTTAATCTGCACTTTGCATTGGTGTTTACTAAGAGGAATCTGACAAACTATCAGTCGAAGCAGAGAGAGTAGAGGCAATGGATAAGGTAAGAATTAAGAGAGAGGAGGTACTAGAAAAGCTGGCTATGCTTAGGGTAGCTAAGTCACCTGATCTGGGTGGCTTGCATCCCAGTTTGATAAAGGAAGTGAGGTTGAAGATAGCAGAAGGGCTTGTCATCATCTTCCAATCTTCCCTGGATATGGGGGAGGTGCCAGATGATTGGAGAGTGGCAAATTTATTTATTTAGAGATACAGCACTGAAACAGGCCCTTCGGCCCACCGAGTCTGTGCCGACCAACAACCACCCATTTATACTAATCCTGCATTAACCCCATATTCCCTACCACATCCCCACCATTCTCCTACCACCTAACTACACTAGGGGCAATTTACAATGGCCATTTTACCTATCAACCTGCAAGTCTTTGGCTGTGGGAGGAAACCGGAGCACCCGGCGGAAACCCACGCGGTCACAGGGAGAACTTGCAAACGCCACACAGGCAGTACCCAGAACCGAACCCGGGTCGCTGGAGCTGTGAGGCTGACCACTGCGCCACCCCAAGTGTGACACCTTTATACAAGAAAGGGTGTAAGGAAAGTCCGAGCAACTACAGGCCAGTTAGCTTAACATCAGTGGTGGGTAAGATTTTAGAAACAATAATCAACAGGCACTTGGAGAGCTTTGAGTTAATTAAGGATAGCCAGCATGGATTTGTAAAAGGCAGATCATGCTTGACTGATCCATTTTTCTGATGAAGTAACAAAGAAGGTTGATGAAGGGAATGTGGTGGACCACGTAAAAGGCTGGTTAACAAAATTGAGGCTCATGGAATAGGAGGGTCAGTGTCCAATTGGATAAAAAATTGGTTTAAGGACAGAAAACAGCCAGTCATAGTAAATGGTTGTTTTTCAGACTGGAGGATGGTAGACAGTGGTGTTCTTCAAGCATCAGTGCTGGGACCACTGCTTTTTTTGCAATAAATAAATGACTTGGATCTTGGAATACAGACCAGGATTTCAAAATTTGCTGATCATACCAAACGTGGAGGAGTGGCAAACAGTAAGGATGAAACGTATTGCCTGCAACAGGACATAGATAGGCTAGCAGAATGGGAAGAGACGTGGTAGATGGAATTTAATACAGACAAGTGTGAGGTGATGCATTTTGGCAGAAGGGATAAGGTGAGGCAATATAGAATTAATGGCGCAGTTCTAAAGAGTGCAGGAACAGAGGGACCTGGGGGTGTATGTGGATCAATTTTTGAAGGTGCCAGGACGTATTGAGAGAAGGTTTGGCAAGCCATATAGGATCGCGGGCTTCATAAATGGAGGCATGGAGTACAAAAGCAGGGAAGTTATGCTGAACCTTTATAAAGCTCTAGTTAGGCTCCCAACAAGAGTATTGCGTCCAGTTCTGGTCACCACACTTTAAGAAGGATGTGAGGGTCCTTGAGAGGGTGCAGATGAGATTTACCAGAATGGTTCCAGGGATGAGGGATTTTAGTCGCAAGGTTAGGTTGGAAAAGCTGGGGTTTTTCTCCCTGGAGCAAAGGAGATTGATGGGAGATTTGATAGAGGTGTCCAAGATTATGATAGGCTTAGATGGTACAAGGATTAGGGGACACAGATTGAAGGGTTTGGCCTAGAGATGCAGGGGGAATGTGAGGAAGAACTTTTTTTTAACGCAGCGAGTGGTAATGACCTGGAACTCTCAGCCTACGAGGGAGGTGGAAGGGAAGAAAATCAATGATTTCAGAAGGAAATTGGATGGGCACTTGAAGGAAATAAACCTGCAGGGCTACGGGGATCGAGCAGGGCAGTGCAACTGACGGGATTGTTCTGCAAAGAGCCATCATGAGCTCGATGGGCCAAATGGCCGCCTCCTATGCCGTAAATGAGTGTGTGACTATTCTCACCACCACCACCCTCTCAAGGGCAATTAGGAAATGGGCAATAACTCCTGGCTTAGCCAGCGATGCCCATATCCTGTGAAAGAATAAATCAAAAATGTAACCTTTATGTTCTCTGATTCTAGACCCCTTCAATCACTGTTCCCCTTCATTTTATCCACTGAAAATTTGTGCAATGAAGTTGAATAAATCAACAACATAAACTTGCATTTATATAGCACCATTAACCACCATAAAACATCCCAAGATACTTTACAGGAGTGTTATCAGACACAACTTGACACCAAGCTACATAGAGAGATATTAGGACAGTTGGCCAAAAGCTTGGTCAAACAGGTCGGTCCTAAGAAGTGTCTTAAAGGTGGAAAGAGACATAGCGAGGTGGAGAGGCTTAGGACCTAGGCAGGTAAAGGCACGAGCACTAACGGTGGGACAATGTGAATTGGCGATGTGCAAGAGGCCAGAACTGGAGAAGCGCAGAAATCTCCAAGGGTGGTTCAAAAGGCTGGAATTGGAGGGTTGTTGGACTATAATCTGTGGGTTGCCACCAGGAAACAAAATGGCCATGAATGCCACCAGAGTGCTGTAAAGGAAGGGAACAATTATTGGGATGGATTTAGTAGGCCCCCCTGTCAGGGTCAGGCTAGGAGGGGGGAGGGGGCCCATATAATTGCGACAGGAGGTGGAGGGCAGAGGGGCCCTTGCCTTCCCGTCGCACCAGAATTTATTCAGGGGCAGGATAGGCTGGAAATGTATTCCCGCCTAGAGGCCAATTGAGGCCCATAAGTGGCTTATTATCAGCCACTTGAGGCCTCTTTCCCCACCGCTGACATTAAACTAACAGCCAGTGGTGCGTCCATCATGCAATCTGTTCCCCACGAAGGGCCCTGGGTGGAAAACAACCTACCTCCCTGAACACCCCTCCCCCACACACAACCCCCACCCTCCCTCACCTGGGGCCTGCCGGACTGGCCCCGCCTCACTTGTCTTGGGCTTTGCTCCAAGGCCTCTGCAATACCGGCAGTGACCATCACTCCCAGTGGGGCTGCCAATACTACTGAGCTGCCCGCCCTCTGTTTGGCTGGCGGCTCTTGGAGGCGTGATTCCCATCTTTAAGAGGACGGCGTTCCGGGTGCCATAAAATAGAAGCCGGGAGGGCTCTGAAGGGCCGAGGTGGGGGGTCCCACTGCCTTGTCAGCCCAGTGCCGAGAGCCCCGTCGACTACACGGAATTTAGCCCGTTGTTCCCGCACTCAGAGGGCAGGCTGCTGTTTAGGAGGATGGGATAGTAGATGGAGGGAATTCTGGCAGAGCAGACCTGGAAATTATATCATGCAGGAGGGTAGGCTGTCAGCAGGATTCAAGAAATTTTTACACGAAAGCTTAACCTTTTTCCAAGCGGCCTGCAGTGGTCCCTTTAAGAACCAGGCCTTTGGTTAGGATGCAGAGCGCCTGGGTGGGATATGTGGGGGAACACACTCTGCCCACTGGTACCTAGAAATAATGTCAGTGGACATGAGGCAGTGGAATGATGCTCCTGTTTAAAACAGGCAGAGACTCGGGCCGCCCTGCAGAGATGTTTTGAAAAATGGCGGTGTGCCTGAACGGGGCTCCAAGTATACCCTCATGATTTCAAGACTTTATTTCTGTCTGGTGGGGGAGCAACTTAAACCAGCCCCTTAATGAAGTGGCCTGGTAAAAATAGGAACAGGAGTAGGCCATTCTGTCTCTCGATAGGGTTACCAACTCTGGTTGGAGGCCTTCCTGTCAGGTTGCTTACGTTACCCAGTCACATGACACAATTGTTGCAATTTGCACCCACCTTCTAAAGGCAGGGTCCCATGTTGTTCAATGCCTTTGTCCACAGTTTCTATGTAAACCTGTTCTTAAGTTGATCTCTTTCTGCTCTCAGCAGCTGAAGACTTTTTGATACATTGGTGGAAGTCAGTGCAAGACACGCTGCATCTGGAACTCCTCTTTCGCAAGGCTTTCATTTTACTGGTTCCTTTCTTTTCTCCAAAGCTGGGCCTTTAAGCTGAACACCCTTTCACAGTTTGTGTTTCAGACTGGGATTGCAGGCGTGAAAAATACAAGTTGAAAGATTTGCCCGTTTTCACATCGTTGTGAAAACGTCCACCCACCTTTGATCCATTCTTTATCATCCTTTGAAATGAGATCTCGTCTAAATTTGCCGCAAAATGCAGCAGCCACCATGTAGTTTGTGAAAATGCACCTTCAGCCAGCTTCTCAGTATCAGACTGATTCACATCACCGCTCAGTGAGAAGATCTGACACTGGTCAGAAAACACAAGTCCCGAAATCAGCATTTCGCAAGAAGAAGGTAAGAAATAGGAACAGCAATAGGCCGCATGCGCCAAGTCTGCCAGTCAATAAGATCATGGTTGATCCTTTACCTGCCCTCTCCCCTTGATTCCCTTATGAAATATTACCAACAGGTTTTGCAGCAAGTAATTGTAATGAGAAGGAAAAGACTCCTGATCATCCTTATTGAATGCTTCTCATATCTTTGGACCCCTCTGAAACAGGCCTTCAGTGCAGGCCAGCGTTGCAGGGCTCCAGACACAGGCTGAAGGGACAGTCACCTTTTTGTCGCATGGCGCTAAAGTCCTTCGTACTCAATTTCTACATGTTGAAAAATGAATTGAGAGATTTTTTTTTGCAGAGGAAGAGAACTCATTGTACGCTTTCAGAATAAGACATTCCGCATCAAAGCTCAAAGGCTCAGGTCCTTTTTAACACTTGCATCTGACCTGAATCATTTGCGTTCAGTTGATTCAGCTTCAGCTAAATGTGAAGTGTGCTAAATGTTTCCCAACATTGGCAGAGGTGTGATCAGCTACATAGGATAAAGTGCAGTTTATACTAAGGCCATTCTCTATTCTAAGATGTTCAAAGAGTGTGCAACAGTGGCACCCCTTCTCTCATCATTATTATAGTCAAAATTATGTAAGCTATATTTAATACCTTCCATCTTTAAAAAATATCAAACAACCACAGGGAAAAACATTTCATTTCCCTTATTTACTGAGAAAAGATGGGCTAATTGAAGATTGTTAACAGAACGTTCCTGCGATTTTGGAGCCATAGCATTGCTGCTTGCTATTGGCCGTCCACAAGATATTGTTTTTTGCAGTTCCTGCATCTGGCGGAAACTTTGGAAGCAATTTTGAAAGCGCAGTTTTGACTTACTATGGTCCGATTTTGAAGAAGAACAGGGAAGGTCTCTCTGCTGCCCTAGCTAATATTTATCAATCAACGTCACAAAAACTGACTCTCTGCTCATTATCACATTGCTGTTTGTGGGAGCTTGCTGTGTGCAAATTAGCTCCTGCATTTCCTACATTACAACAGTGACTTCACTTCAAAAGTACTTCATTGGCTGTAAAGTGCTTTGGGATGTCTGGTGCTCGTGAAAGGCGCTATATAAATGCAAGTCTTTCTTTAAGTAACCAAAGTGATGAATCTCACCGTGGTAAACTTGTCCTATTTCTGGTGCTGTCACGAGATGTAACATGAAACTCTTGGTCTCGATGTTGCACCATATTTTTGTGTCTTGCCCGTTTGTCCCTGACTATGGCTCTTCTCACTTCACATGTAATGGGCAACTCTGCAGTGACTTCAGCTATTTTGCGAAACCAATTTTTATACTCATGATTATTCTCGGCATTGTAAGTACAATAATATTCCTTTTTAAAGCAGTAACTTCAGAATTACTAGGTAGTGAAGGGTCACCACAGAAACATGCCATTGAAAACCGGATGACTGCAGTATGTAGCTACTGATGGTGAACCAGAGTCAAGCTTGGCTACCACGATAAAGTGAGATATTGCTGACTTTACAATCACGTTGCCATTAGTCACCAGTGCAGTGAATGTACAGTCACCCCAATGAGAAGATTGAGAGATTTTTCTCCCAGTTACATTAATTTGCTTGCTGCATTCTCCAGGAGATCAATCTGAACTTTTTGCAATGTCAACAGACAAAAAATATGAATGGAACAAAATAAAAACAGAGGAATTCTCTCTCAAATAAGAATTCTCCCACTTGCACACCAGTTCCAACTCCCGAGCTGTCCTGTCACATGCTGGAACAGCTCCAAGCACGCACACTCCACACACCCAACCATGCACACTCCGCGCACCCAGACATGCAGACTCTGCACACCCAGCCATGGACACTCCGCACACCCAGCCATGGACACTCCGCACACCCAGACATGGACACTCCGCACACACAGACATGGACACTCCGCACACCCAGCCATGGACACTCTGCACACCCAGACATGGACACTCCGCACACCCAGACATGGACACTCCGCACACCCAGACATGGACACTCCGCACACCCAGCCATGGACACTCCGCGCACCCAGACATGCAGACTCTGCACACCCAGCCATGGACACTCCGCACACCCAGCCATGGACACTCCGCACACCCAGACATGGACACTCCGCACACCCAGACATGCACACTCCGCACACCCAGACATGGACACTCCGCACACACAGACATGCACACTCCGCACACACAGACATGGACACTCCGCACACACAAACATGGACACTCCGCACACCCAGACATGTACACTCCGCACACCCAGACATGGACACTCCGCACACACAGACATGGACACTCCGCACACCCAGACATGCACACTCCGCACACACAGACATGGACACTCCGCACACCCAGACATGCACACTCCGCACACCCAGACATGCACACTCCGCACACCCAGACATGGACACTCCGCACACCCAGACATGGACACTCCGCACACTCAGACATGGACATTCCGCACACCCAGACATGGACACTCTGCACACCCAGACATGCACACTCCGCACACCCAGCCATGGACACGCCGCACACCCAGCCATGGACACGCCGCACACCCAGCCATGGACACGCCGCACACCCAGCCATGGACACGCCGCACACCCAGACATGCAAACTCCGCACACCCAGCCATGGACACGCCGCACACCCAGACATGGACACTCCGCACACCCAGACATGGACACTCCGCACACACAGACATGGACACTCCGCACACCCAGACATGCACACTCCGCACACCCAGACATGCACACTCCGCACACCCAGACATGGACACTCCGCACACACAGACATGCACACTCCGCACACACAGACATGCACATTCCGCACACCCAGACATGGACACTCCGCACACCCAGACATGCACACTCCGCACACCCAGACATGCACACTCCGCACACCCAGACATGGACACTCCGCACACACAGACATGCACATTCCGCACACCCAGACATGGACACTCCGCACACACAGACATGCACACTCCGCACACACAGACATGGACACTCCGCACACCCAGACATGGACACTCCGCACACACAGACATGCACACTCCGCACACCCAGACATGGACACTCCGCACACCCAGACATGGACACTCCGCACACCCAGCCATGGACACGCCGCACACCCAGCCATGGACACGCCGCACACCCAGCCATGGACACGCCGCACACCCAGCCATGGACACGCCGCACACCCAGCCATGGACACGCCGCACACCCAGCCATGGACACGCCGCACACCCAGCCATGGACACGCCGCACACCCAGCCATGGACACGCCGCACACCCAGCCATGGACACGCCGCACACCCAGCCATGGACACGCCGCACACCCAGCCATGGACACGCCGCACACCCAGCCATGGACACTCAGCACACCCAGGCGGCAGCTTCAACTCAACCCAAAACTCAAGCTTCCAGAACTCCAGAAGATGATTGGTTGCTGCACCATTGAAAAATGCCAGCCTCATTGGCCGTCTGAATAAAACATCATGTAGCCAATGGTTGATCACCTCTAAAGAAATATTTCTGCAGGGGCTGCCAGTGGCAGTGCATGGAAGACAAAGCCTGGATATTGGGGGATTGCTGTCAATATCAGGAGGGTTGGGCATCCCACCCCTTGAGTCTGTTCATCAGTTCAATTTGATCAGGGCTGATCTGTGTCTTAACTGTCCCTTGATAGACTTGTCCAACTTAAACAACCTTTCCAGGGCAGCATTGTCTACAACCTGCAAACAAGTGTAAACATCAGGACAAATGTTGGCATATAGATTCGGAGTGGGATTAGCAGAAACCTGGAAGTGAGAGGGGATTTTTTTCAAATGGGGCAGCAATGTGTAGGGGAGAGGGGAAATAAAATGTGGTGCAAACAGGACTTCTAAGCTTCTAAAACGGGGCAAAAAAACTTCTGAAGAGACAAAAAGGCTTTCTGCCAAATACAAGTTCCCGAATTATTCATTTCTGATGGCTCAGCATAGAGCGTGATATGTGCCAATCATCTGTCAAAATGTAACATTGAGAACATTGCTATTCCATGTTATAAGTCTTTTGAATTTCGATTCCCTGGCAACTGCAGGTTGAGTAATGCAACAAATTGGCTAGACGTGTTTTGAAAAGTAGGCTAGAGAACAAAGTTAGAATATTTCTTTTATTTTTTGGCTGGTAGTTTTATTCCACTCTTCTCTTCAATGTCCTACTTACTGCTGCTGTGCAATTCCAGGGAAAACTGGGCATTATCCCAACCCCACCCCACCAGGCCTTTCTTCCTAGTGGGCAACGTTCACATGTCAGCCCAACCAATGAGCGTTGTTGGGCTAGTAAAAACAGAAAGTGCTGGAAATACTCAGCAGATCTGGCAGCATCTGTTGAGAGAGAAGCAGAATTAACGTTTTAGGTCAGTGACCTTTTATCAGTGCTGTTTGACTGAGGAGGAGCATTGCAGTTCAGTCCGAGCCTGGTGTTCCACATGGGTATATTTCCAAGTACGGAGGAAGGGGGTATGGGAGTGGGAGGGGTCATTCAGCAGTGCTTAGGAGCAGGAAACCTGCATGATATTGCTTATCTCCAGCTGAGTCCAATCACAGAGCCTCTTACAGTCACGCTAATTTAGGAACACAGGAGGAGGCCATTCAGCCCCTCAAACCTACTTTGCCATTCAATTAGATCATGGTTGATCTGTACATCAACTCAATTTCCCCTCCTTGGACTCCTATCCATTGATACCCTTATCCCTTAGCCTCAGTAATTTTGGGGGAGACAATTCCAGATTCATTATCCTTTGTGTGTTGAATTCCACTTCTAAAAGGCCTGGCTCTAAATATTAAGATTGTGACTCCTCGCTCCTGACTCCCCTAGCAGAGGAAAAAGCTTCTCTATCTCTCAAATCCCTTAATTATTTTAAACACCTTAATATGATCAACCCTTAATCGTCTATACTCAGTCTGAGCTAACGGAACGCAAATTAAAGCTGGAATCTCAACTAAGCTATCAAGACGGAGGTTTGACAAAGTTCTTATTTGTGAGGATAATATTTGACCACCTGGATCTGAATGTACATCACTGACCTGGATTGGACCATCTCAAATCCTTCCCCCAACAAACCCCATTCAAATCAGCAGCCCGTCCACTCCCTCCAGCACCGTGACTGCAGTGTGTACCGTCCACAGGATGCACTGCAGCAACTGACCTTGTCTGCCCTTTCAGGTAGGTGATAAAGATCCCATGGCATTATTCCAAAGAAGATCATGTGTTCTGGTCACTATTTATCCCTCAACCAACATCACTAAAAAAACACAGATTATGTGATTGTTTATTTCATTGCTGTTTGTGGGTAAATTGCTGTCACATTTCCTGCATGGTGACAGTGATAACGCTTCAGAAGTACTTCGTTGGTTATAAAGTGCCTTAGGATGCCCTGAGGTTGTCAAAGGCACTATATAAATGCAATTCTTTCTTCCAGCCATGTAGAACACACACTGAGAGCGGGGCCCCGACATTGCATTCACTTCCAGGTCCTGACCCCGCACCGCGTTGCAGCACACGCGCATTGCAATTTTAATTGGAAATCCAATTAATTGGCCCAGAGTCGCGTTCGCCACCCACTTAACGGCGGCGAACACGGGGAGGAGGCAGGGCCCAATTTAAAGGGCGAGTGGTAGCCATTGCTGTGGTTCCCGTTCACCTCTATGACGAAAGGAGGAGCTGAGCAGAGGGCAGTGGGTAGGGAGGCCCCTGTGCCAGGGTAGGCCCCCATTTCTCTGATACCTCACTTGAGGTGCTGCTGGAGGCAGTGACAGCACGGAGAAGCATCCTGTTTCCTGCCTGTGGCACCAGAAAGCTTGGCAGTCTCACCAAGAAGGCATGGCTGGAAGTGGCTCATGTGACCAGCAGCAGAGGAGTGGTGAAGAGGAACAGAGTCCAGGGCAGGGAACGTTTCAATGACCTGCTTAGGTCTGGCAAGGTAAGTCCAAAGATAGACCCAGATGGCATGCCTCCTGGTCAGCAGTCACCAGAATGCAAAAGACAGGGGCATCCTGAGGGCGTAGAGAGTTCCCCTCACCACGGGGAGATGTGTACATTGCATCATTGATGACCCATTAGCATAGTTCATTGTCCGAGTGCTATTGGACACTAGGCTACGGTGAAGACTGCAACATCTTACACGAATGAAAAGCTTCAAGTGGTGCGGCAGAGAGGCATTGTCCTAATGGCATCTTTCTTCACATTGCAGGCCAAACGGGAGAACAATGCCAGGGAGAGCGAGAGGGTACGTTTGGACAGTGAGGTTCCACAGCTCGGGTCACTGACGCATTTCACGGAACTGGCCCTTGATTGGCCAGAATGTTAAGCCACCAGGATGTTGGAGACAGAGAAACGGGAGTCAAGCATAGACAGGGTGAAAAGATCTAAATATCCCCAGGTTCAGGGGATGCAGGGCAATCCTTCCTGTGCAACAAGCTGTCAATGCATAAGGTGTTGTCTCATTATTTTAAGCAGCAGAAGCATCTGTTGATTGTGCCGATTTCTCATCACCACCTTCTCTAATGTCTCCCACAGGGCCAGCTGCAGAGGGGGAGGAGTTGACACATCGCCAACCTGTTCTGGAGGAGTCACAGGAGGAAGATGCCTCGGAGTCTGCACCATCACATCTTTCTTGCACACCCTCCACCAGCGCAGACTCTCGCACCTCGGTGGGTCCTTGTGTGTTATTAGAAACGGTGGCACAGGGTGAAGCACACGTCACTTCAGAGCAGGAGGAGACTGGGGGAGGCAGAGTGGGCTGTGGACAACACCCTCAGAAGGTGGAGGACAGGTACAGCCCTGCTCAGCAGGGTGAAGATACAGAGTATATAGAGTCACAAAACATGCGGCTCTATCTGGATAATCAGTGTGAGGTGTGTGCCCACATGGCAGAGTCACCTGAGGCACTGCAGAGTCATGGGATGAGAATGAAGGAGTCCATTCATCTCATGCGCTCCACAATGACTCAGTGTTTTGAGCACATGAGCTCCTCCATTGAGATAGTGGCCAAGCTCATAGGGTGCCATATGCAGCATCACTCAGAGTGGATGCGAGAACAGTGCACTGACATACACAGAATACATGATGCAGTCGGCAGCATTAACCGGTCAGTGGTGCAAATGGCGCTATGAAGCATGAAGTAGATGTCATTTGCAGTTCAGCTGGTAGTTCCCTCCAGCGATCAAGGGCGCACATGAAAGGGCAGAGGTGGCAAAAGGTGGTAATGATGGGACCAGCCCTCATGGGGTTCTGTCATCATCATCCGCCTCCACATCCCCTCCGACGAGGAGAATCACACCCTGTGACAGAGGCTGCCCCGCAGTGATACCGGTGCAGCAGTCTTTGGAGGTCTCCCACCACCCTGGCACCTCCATGATGAGGCCGTCCACCACCGCCATCAGTCCCAGACAGGCACTAGTGGTCAGTCTGCCTCCACCTCATCCTCAACCACAGGGGGAGAACCTTGTAGGAGTGGCCGTGAGTGCAGGCCACCGTCTCGGTAATATCACTTTGTGGGCCACCCGTTGTAAATAATATCACACTGTTATGTGATAAAGCACTTGGCATGTTGTTGGCACTAAAGCAGACTTGTGCGCCCTCGTTTCATCATGATGAAAGACAGGAGAATGGAAAATAAGGGTTAGCAAAGCAAAGGAGTGTGTTGGCGAAGTGTGTCAGGTGGAGATTCTGGAGTCTTGCAGTGTTTGTACCATTGGAAGGTTGCTGACTTTTGTTCTTAGTGGATGCTTGTTCTCACTCAGATGAAGGAGAATCTCATCTCCAAATGTCTTGAAGACTGAGTATCGATCAGGTGAAACGTGTCTGGATCAGAGTGACCCTCGCTTCTCTGCCATCCCGATGACCATTCCCCCTCCTGAGCCTACCATGGTGACATCCCTGTAAATCAAGGAGACCATTCTCCACTTCTCCTTCAGCCTCCCCCTTATTCTTGTCTTCCTCCTCCTCTTCCTCCTCCGAGGAGCTGTGCCATTCCAGCACTTCACCCTCAACATCCACACCTCCCTGGAGGGCCAAGTCATGGAGGACGCAGCAGAGCATCACAATGCGCGAGAGCCTTGAGGGAGTGTACAGGAGGGTGCCACCCGACATGTCAAGGCATCTGATCCTCATCTTCAGGTGGCTGATGTCCTGCTCAATGATGACCGCTGTGCTCAGGTGGCATCAGTCCTAGTGTCTCTTGGGCACTGTGGCAGGATTACACACCGGAGTCATCAGCCATCTCCTCACGGGATAAGCTTTATCCACTAACAGCTATCCACAGATTTCCAGTGGCTTCATGGACAGCTGCGGCACCTGTGATTGCCGAAAGATGAAGGCGTCAAGGCAGCTTCCCAGGGTAGTGTGCACACACCTGCGTAAAGCACTTGCTGTGGTTACAGACCGGCTGGGTGCTTAGAGAGTGGTATCCCTTCCTGTTAAGAAATCTCCCTGGTTGGTCACTCAGAGCCTTGATGGCCACATGGGTGCAATCCATGATCCCCCGCACCTGAGGGAATCTGGCAACAGAGGCAAATCCCACTGCCCTTTGAGCTTGAGTGCCGCGATCCACTTTGAATTCAATGTCATCCCCTGCCCTCTCGAACAGAGCATTCTTTACCTCTGTGATGCAATGATATGCTGCTGCCTGCAAGATGTCATCAATATCTGCTGCCACTGCTTGGAAGAAACTGGTGGCAAAAAACTGCAAGAACTTTTACAGCCACAGGAAGACAATGGCAACAGTTCCTACAAACCCTCAGATGACCCTCAAAGAGCGCACACAAGTCAGCAACTGTCTGCCTGGGGGCAGGTGCAGCCTTCTGTGGCACTGACGCGCTGACATGTCCAGGCAGCTTCTTGTTTGGTGGTCGACACTGCCCTGAGAGTATCGCCTTCATTGGCTCCCTGCCCCTCTTTCCTGACCACAGTTGTCCAGGGGTCTGCCTCTGTCCCTGCAGATGCTGCTCCTCATTGCTAGTCGATTCTATCTCTGAGGAACTGAATCCCATTTCCTCTTATGGCCTTCCTTCCTTTCAATGGGAATGTGCAGTTTTCCTGAACCCCTCCCCCGCTCCCCCCCCCACCCCTGCCACCTTGTGAACCCCTGAATGCCATAAGCAGAAGGACACGTCCACAACTCCACCACCAAAGCCGCAAACTCCCACAAAAATGTCCTTGTCAAGAATGAAATGATAATTCTCCTGACTCTGTACCACTGTTTGTCTGTGAATGAGGGCCTGCTCTGATCCAGCCCTCTTTAACAGTCTCTCTTTCTGCTGCCCCGCTGTTCTCACTTGCTCCCCCACTGTGCTTGCGCTTCCTCCTTTGTGTCGTGGTTGAGACCGTCCCATGCCTTATAAAAAAAAAATTCTAAACTGGCCCTTAACATGCTCTCAACAGGCTCGCTAAGCAGCACAACTGGTTACTTCTCCATTGCGGGTGGGTTGCCTCTTCCGACTCTCGTCGGAGCCTTTTAAAATTTCAGCCTGTCGGTTTTGCTTTGAGGAACTGGCGCGCTGACTCAAGGGGCGGGTTTAAGCGACCACCCGCCCTCACAGTTAAATAAAAATCCCGTCCTGAATGTGTGAGAGATCAATGTTGGCAACACTCTCAATACTGATAGAGCGGCGGACTGCAACATTCAAGTGAGAGTCTGCAGTTTAGGACGAGGTGAAGCAGAATGGGCTGTCTTGATTCTCGCTGACAATGTGGTCTCCTTTGGGGACTGTGTAAGAACTTGGCAATGCTGCAAGAGAGATCCATTCAATAGGCAGCAGGCAGCAGTCAGCATGGTAAGGCGCAGGGCTCAAATCAAGCACATGACCCAACTCAATGTGGTATCGTTGCAAGGGAGGCGAACAAAGGAGAAACAAGCCAGCCAATAGAGGCGGCCTTTAGACTGTGTAGGCCAGAAACACAGGAGGAAAAGTGTAATAATACTGAGCTGTAAAAATATGTCACAAAAATGAACTGTACCAGACAGAATGAAACTGTTACCTTTCCCTCATCATACACTGTAGGCTTTTCATATCATTATTGATCTAGTCTCTACATCCCGCTCCCATTTGACCTCAGTCAATGCATCTTGCTCTCTTGATAGATTAAAGGCTATTGCTTTCTTGTTGTAAACATGAACCTCCTGACCCATGGAATCCTCATCATTCCTGTTGTGCTGTCTCCTCCCCGACTGCCCCATATTTCATTTTGTTAGTTCTTTCGTTTTTTTTTTTCTCAACCGCCTCCTCAGAAACAGAGAGCTAAAAAATTGGATTGCTCCCGTTTTCGCGCACTGGGGCACAGATACCAGGTGTTGCCTCCTCATTTGAATGGTTGTAAGGTTTATACCGAGCGGAACCCTCGCTGCTGGCTGTCTGCACACTCAACAGGGGCCCCAGCAGCATGCGTGGCGAGCATATATGCCAGCTAGCCTGCCCCTCTTAAAGGCAGCCTGCCCCCTTAAAGAAGCGCTGAACTCATTATAAGAAAACTACTGCTAACTGCTGATAGTGCAAGTGGCTGTAAGGAGAAGGACACCCAAATGGTGCAACAGCCGAGAGAGAAAGACAGCTCCCAGGTCCTCAGATGTGGCTTCTTTATAAGACACTAGTTCGGCCTCAGCTGGAGTATTGCGTCCTATTCTGGGCACTCTACTTGAGGAAAGATGTGAGGGCATTAGAGAGAGTACGGAAAAGATGCATGAGAATGGTTCCACAGATGAGGAATTTCAGTTATGAAGATAGATTGGAGAAGTTTGGACAGTTTTCCTTGGAGAAGAGAAGGCTGAGAGATGATTTGATAGAGGTATTCACAATCATGAGGGGTCTGGACAGAGTAGATTGGGAGAAACTGTTCCCACTCGTAAAAGGATCGAGAATGAGAGGGGACAGATTTGAAGTGTTTGGTAAGAGAAGCTAAAGTGGCATGAGGGAAAAGCTTTTTCACGCACCGAGTGGTTAAGGTCTGGAATGCGCTGCCTGAGAACGTGGTGGAGGCAGGTTCAATTGAAGCATTCAGAAGGGAATTAGACTGTTATATAAAAAGGAAGAATGTGCAGGGTTATGTGGAGAAGGCAGGGGAATGGGACTGAGGGAGTTGCTCTTTCGGAGAGCCGGTGTGGACACGATGGGCTGAATGGACTCCTTCTGCACTGTAACGATTCTGTGATTCTAGAGGCCTTAATCCAGGAGGTTGATGGGGAGAGAGGCCATGTTTCCAAGGGGTTGAGGGTCGGGGCAGTGTCAGAAGGAAATGGGAGCAGGTGGCCAGGGAAGTCAACGCTCGGACTCTGGCCCCGAGAAGCTGGCAGCAGTGCCGTAAGAAGTGCAATGATCTAACTCAGCTGGTAAAGGTCAGTGAATGCATCTTCAAATGACATGGGATACCAACCATTCACGCTACTCAATGCACCATAACCCCATCACTCACTCAACAATCCCGAGCAGTCAGGACTCATGCCTAACAGTCAGTTGCTCCAGCTCACCCAATGATGCCAGCCTCACACCCACATCTCACAGCATCCACATACTTCCAGCTATTCAGCTATGGCAGGTGCATCACCCAAACACAGTGCTATATAATTACTGGCATTCTTCCCTTTCTTTTGCAAGACTAGGTGGCCCATAACCGCAAGCAGCAGAGCAGAACCAGAAAGGGGCAGGCACGCCTGTATCACCTAAACCCGTTGGAGGAGACAGTGTTGAACATTCTGCGGCCATTTGTGACTGAGGCTGTTGCCTCCAGCACTCCCGAGACTTGTTCCTGTCTTATTCATTTGTTCGTTGGTGTCATCATCTTCCCAGAAGGATGACCGGCATGGATCTCCACCTCCGTCTGTCCTGTGCTGCCCTTACACATTCCGCATCGGTCAACTGCATCCAGTCCATTATATCCATCATCCATTTTCTCCTCTGCTTCTCTGTCCTATGTTTCCTGTTGATCTTTCATTCCAATAATTATCTCTTATCTTCTGCTCGGATGATGTGACTGATATATTGTATCTTTCTCTCTTTGATGTCATGCACTAATTTCCTCTTTTCTCCAGCCATTTCCAGCATTTTCCCTTTAGTCTTTCTGTCTGTGTAAGATATGCAGAACATCTTATATGTCCACATCTCGAATATGTTCAGCTTATCAACAGTCTCTTTGTTTGTTGTCTATGTCTCCAAGACATATAACATAGATGACAAAATGTAGCACCACAGCATCCATTTCCTAAGATTCAGGGACAGTTTCTTTGATAACATGTCTTTCATTCCGACAAAGCTGGTCTTGATCATCTCAATTCTCTCGGATCTCACAACCGCCTCTCCCATGCCTTATGTATCTTCTCAAATTCCACCTCATCCTCATCCTGCCGTCTGCCATGAAATGGAGCGGCCATGGAGCTTTTGCTTTCCACCCAACTCGCCCATTCTGCATTTTTGCTTTCAGATACCCAAGAGCTGCTGTCTGGCCAGCCTCCTGAGAAAGGACGAGAGTTGCAACACATCTCTGTTGCGCATTGTTGCAGTCTGACACTCGCAGCTTCCAGCTCAGATACTGGCACTGTGAATACCTTAGACGGTGGCATGGAGTCTGGATCTGTACGTGGTGGGCATGTGTGGGCTGCAGCCAGGCCGGGGGATAGGACAGCTCATGTGCCAGCGCCTCGGAGGGCGGGGCCACACACAAGTTCTGCTGCAGGGGACTCATATGAGGACTTCGATGAGGTGGCTTACAGGAGAAGGCTGATGAGCATGTATATTGAGATTCCTGGTGTATTGGCAGGTCTGCCAGAGAGCCTCCTGTCACTGTTAAGGAGCATGGAGGAGTCCAACTCCAACCTGGCACATGGCTTCACAATGGCTTGGAGCCCATCCTGTCCAGCATGGAAATGGTGGCCAACTCCATGACAGCACTTGCCTGGTGGCCGAGGCCTCAACTTCCACGATAGCGCAGGCAGCAATGTATCAGTGCTGCAGTGGAAGCTCAGACCGCGGTCATGAGATCCATCGGCCTCCGGGGATGAGCAGATGTTGTCACTGGGGGCTGGGTGGGACCGGAAAATTTTCCCGTTCGGCAAATGTGTCAACACTGAGCACACCGGGGTTGGTTTGGTACAGTTAACGCTGGTTGACATGATCTTCACTCTGTCCTGAAAACACGCCATTGGCCCCAACCTCCAAATAAATAATACTCGACCTCTTGGCCTGATGTATTGTTCTGTCATTCTTATGGGTCCATGGCATAAAGCTGTCCCCAAATCTGCAGTAAACAGGTTACAGGAAGGCTGGTGTGGAGAAGGGAATGTAAGAAATCTTGCCCAGTGGCAGTAAGGATGTTTGCTCAGGAGAGCGGTGAGATACATTGTTGGGGCAAAGGTGAGATAGGCTCACTCTACATCCAAATAGGCAGTTCCTGATCTCAATGCTCTTGATAGATGCCCAAAATGAAAAGCTCGGTAGTGCTCAGCACAAAATATCCTTCACTTTATTGAACACAAACTTTAAAAAAAAATGGTTTACAACCTTTAGATTTGAGCCAGGCCATTGAGGGGTACAATTCCTTACACAAAAAATAGTGGTAATCTGGAACTCCCTAACTCAAAAAGCTGCTGGGTTGGGGTTCAAAGGAAGATTTTGTAACTGAGAATGATAGGTTTTTGTGAGGCAAGGGCTTTAAGGGTTACAGAACCAGAGTGGGTAAATGCAGTGAAGATACAGATGTTGGAACAGGCTTGAGGGGCTGAATGGCCCCCTCCTGTTCCAATTGTGTTATGATCGACATGGCAGAAACATTGAATGGTCTGTCCAGATGAAACAGCCTTACTCCAGTGTGTTACTCAGCATTACATCTGCTATTGTTTTCTAAGGAGTCATTTTCTGGTTCTCCAGTCATCAATAAGACCGTAGGGACTCATTGCAAATCCATTTTACACGAGCTGGTATCATTAACGGTGACAGGAGAGGTTCAATTGCACTCATTACTGGAGAAATATTCACTGAGATGGAGCCCTCCGCAGAGTCCCAGTCCCAATGTTTGAAAATTGCATTTGTATATGCTACTGAATAAATTATTTGGAACCCAAATGTGTTTGGTTCTAATTTTAACCTAGATGTTTTAATGAAAACAACAGATCAAGAATTTGACTGAGCTCTTAAAATACAGAATATAATCACAGTGTAATGATGATTAATTTACAGCAAAACAGCCCCAACACAATTCTGCCCAAAACCCCTCACTGTAACACTTTCTGATATACCCCACACCCTTCACTATAACACTTTCTGATATACCCCACACCCTTCACTGTAACACTCTCTGATATACCCCACACACCTCATTGTAACATTCTCTGATAATCTCTTGCACTGCTTCAATAAAAGAGGTGCCTGTCTCTTTAAAATATTTATTCATCAATATATTGCGCTGAGTGGAATGTATGCCTCGGTGCTCATGACTAATAGGGCTTTGAGAAGCCATAACTTGCTGCAAATTACCCTGCATGGCTTCAGCCAATACTGACTCATAACCAGAGGCTCTTACGGCAGCACCAGTCTGTATTGCTTGTAGCTGCGCCAGTGTTTTCATATTTGAATAATTCCTTTGAGAATGCTATTTAAATTCTCGATTTATCTACAGGAACACTTTTAATTGAGTCGTCCTATTGCCTTAATAGATTGAATAACGATCTTCTTTTAAAAGAGCAAGCTTGCTGCTTGGGCTTTTCTGCTGTTAATGGTGGAGTGTAACTGAGCTCCCATGATCAGGAGGTCCCAGGTTCAATCTGCAGACTATTCTATGTTAGCTGCTGATTGCTGAAGTGGCGATACACATAGTTACAGAAGGGAACATAGAGTGTAGTTTACTGCACTTCTTTCCAGTCCACTGTCCTCCCAATTCTCTTACTGAAAAGTGAATGTGTAAACGCTGGATACCAGCAGGATCCAACTCGGTTGTAATGTCTCTTCCCCCAAGGTCATATAGCTTGCCTACGCCAGGTAATACAGGGCTCCCAGGCACCGTTAATGTGACCCTCAGCAAGTCAAAGCTTTCAGAAGAGGAGGGGAGAAAACTGGGGGCAGAACAATCCCTATCAAATGCTATCAAAGATGGTTGCGTACTACAGTATGATAATGGGGACTCGGCAGGGTTGCGGGATAATGGACATGGTCAGTAATGTTAGATAATGGGGACTAGGCAGAAATGTGGGATAATGGGGATTAGGTTGAAGAGTGGATACTGGGGACTGGGAAGTCATGTAGGATAATGAGGAATGGGCAGACAGTGGATAATAGGGACTTGACAGGACAGTGGATAATGGGGACTTTCCAGTAAAGTAAGATAATGGGGTCTGGGTAGGACAGTGGATAATGGGGACTGGACAGTAGTGTGGGATAATGGGTCTGGGTAGAACAGTGAATAATGGGGACTGGGCAGGACAGTGGATAATGGGGACTGTCCAGTAATGTGGGATAATGGGGTATGGGTAGGGCAGTGGATAAAGGGGACTGGACAGTAATGTGGAATTATGGGGAGTGAGTAATACAGATTATAATGGAGAATGGGCAGTACAGTGGGATAATGGCAACTGGGCAATAATGTGTGATATTGGGGACTGGGCATTACTGTCGACAATGGGCCTGGACAGAACAGTGTTACAGTTTCAGATTTTTTTCTGACATCTTTTTCAAGTAAATGATTCAATAACAATAATTGAGAGCAGACGAAATGATCTCCAAACATTAACCTGTATCTTTATTCACTGTCACACTGAAGTAATTTGGCCTGGGTTTGTTCATTATCCCTGATGGGGGTCATTTGTCATTGGAGAATTTGTAGGATGCCCAGTCCATCTCCTGTGAATCTAAATGGTTATCATAACTTCAGACCACTTTTTGCAGGCTAAATTATTGGGTGGATTTATTTACCAGTAAAATTATACAGATGGACTGCTGGTTTAAAAATCGCCCATTAAGTCATCAGGTTTCTGTTGACAAATTCTTTGAAAGACCCTAAGCCTGAAATTCTATTAGACCAGTTTACTGGTGGAAGCAAAATGATAATAAGGCCATCCATATTGGCTGTTCCAAACCCCAAGCTAAATAGTGAGAGGGTCTCCTTTATACAGGTGGGACAGGTAGGCCATGCCTGAAATGGCACATCAGCATCACCCACCCCGATCTGCCAGAAGAGAGTGGAAAGGCCTAGAGCCAGTCTGCTAAGGGGAACCTGAGGCTTTTCCCAGGACAAAAATAAGCTTTTAAAAACATCTTCAGCTCATAAGAGGGCTATCTGTTTTCATTGTGTGGGCAATCAATCCCTTCTAGGATCCGTTACCTTTGTCTACTCATTTCACCATGCCAGTTTTCAGTTGTTCAGAATTCCGCTGAGGCCTATTGAAGGTAGAACCGGGCTAAATTCCCATGGTAACCAGGAGACTCCCCTCTCCAAACATTGCCTCCTGATGTCTGGTAGGGGGTGGTGATGGTGTTGCAGCAGGTGAAAGATTCCTTCTTCAACATCCACCCCGCCCCCTCCCCCCGAGGCCTCCTTGCCACTGGAATTTCACTGGGCTTTGTAAAGTGGATCCGGGTGCTGATTCCAGTCGACTGATCTGCGCTCCAAACCTAACAGGAACTTCATGCCTACCATCTCTGGGAATCCACAGCTCTACTCACAAATCTCATAGAATCATACAGAACAGAAGGAGGCCATTCAGCCCATCAGGCCTGTGCCAGCTCTCAGAAAGGGCACTACAATTAGTTCCACCCCCCCTGCTTTTTCCCCTATTCCTGCAAAATGTTCCTTTTCAAGTAGCTACCCAATTTCATTTTGAAAGTAACAATTGAAGATGCTTTCCACCACCCTTTCAAATTCTGCATTCCAGACCATAACTCATTTAAAAAAAGAATTCTCCTAATTTCCCCTCCTGTTTTTGTTTTTGCCAACTATCTTAAAACTGTGTCCTCTGGCTGCCAACGCCCGCCAGTGAAAACAGATCCAATCAACTTTCTATCCAAACTCTCTCTCATTGAACAGAAAGTGGAGTCAAACTGGAATTAAGATGTAACATGGGTCAGAATTTGACTTGGGCCAGCCAGTATGTAATGAGGAGATGGCATAAATCTTGGTCACTGTGTAGGTTTAAAAGGCTGGGATCTTCTCACTCTGCAGCAAAAATAGTCAGAGAACCAACAATTCTAGTCCCCACATTATAAAAATCATACAGAGACACTGGGGAAGACAATTACTGAGAATGGTGGAGGTTTTTGAGTGAGGAGCTACGTGTTTGTAATCCTTTTATTCTGCACAATAAATGCGAAACTGAGTGAAGATAGGCTCCAGCATCACCCTTCCACCACAAGCTTTCTGGAATTTAACAACCAATTTAACAACCAGAACTGAGAGATTATAGCCATCAGGAAAGACACAGCGGGCTGGGGCTCTTTTCGATAGAAAAGCAAAGCTTGAGGAGTGACCATAGAGTTCTTTTAAGATTTTGAAAGGGTTTTATAGGGTAGACTTAGAGAATTTTTTTCCGCTGTGGGGGAATCTAAAACTAAGGGTCATAAGTACAAGATAATCACTAATCAATCCATTTGGAAATTCAGAAGAAAACTCTTCACCCAGAAAGTGGTGAGAATGTGGAACTCACTACCACAGGGAGTGGTTGAGGTGAATAGCATGGATGTATTTAAGAGGAAGGTAGATAAATACATGAGGCAGAAAGGGATAGAAGGATATGCTAATAGAGTACGATTAAATCGGATGAGACAAGGTTTGTATGGAACATAAACACCAGTGGTGAGGCCAAATGATCTGTTTTTAGGCTGAAAATTTTATGTCATTCTAAATCATTGGTCTCAATACCGTAGCTGGAAGCTCCAATGCCGTCACCTGGAAAACAACTGCTCGCATTGTAAGCTTGCATCTCTATATCTACTCCTGCCCCCTGTATCCAGCACAAGGACGGGAGGGAGGGTAGAGTGGGGTGGGGGATGGGTACAGGCCTGTACCCAAATGGAATCCAGGTCATGTAAATACACTTGGACAGAAAACATGGGCACATACAAGTTCAGAAGCTGGACACCAGCACAATCTAGGCTGCCACTCCAGTGCAGCAGTGGGGGATTGTCTGAGGTCTCAGCTTTCAGGTAAGGTTTAACAGCAAGTTCTTGTCACAAGGAGTTAAAGATCGAGTAGCCCAATTCAAAGAAGATGAGGTTCGCCTAGTGTGCTAGCAAACATCCCTCAGCTAACTCCACCAAAAAACAAACAAATCAACTGGTCATTTGTTGCGGAGCATGTTCGCCACTGTAACTGCAGTTCATCAGTTATGAAGCAGTTTGGGATGTCATCAGACACTATATGAATGCAAGTCTTTTCTCTTTACCTGGGAGGTCCATATTGTACTGACTTAGATTAGGCTTTATAAAGCACATGAGCAATAGGTTTGAGCAGGCAAGATCCAATCAATCATCAATCCATCACATAAACAGCTCTTACTCTGGCCACTACTGAAGAAAGAACCTGTATTTCAATAGCACCTTTCACGTCCTCAACACTTTGTAGCCAATGAAATAGTTGAAGGGAACTTACTGTTGAATTTCAGGCAAATGCAGTACTCAATTTATATGCAACCTGAGATAAATGATTAAATAATCTGCTTTGAGAGATAAATGGCTAGCAGGGACACCTTACTGCTCCACTTTCAATACTACCATGGGATCTATTATGTCTACTTTATTATCTTATCTGAAGGGCTGTATCACTCCTTCAATACGGCACTGAATTGTTAGCCCAGATTTTGCGTACAAGTCTACAAATGTGGAATTTAAACTCACAATCTACAGACTGAGAGGCAAGGATGCTACCCTCTCTGCCAATGCTGATACATAGAGTATGTTAGTCTGGTAACCTTGACTTGAGAGGGGGAGCATAAGCACCGAAAACTGTGTTGGAAAAAAGAAATGTCATGCTGGTACAGAGGGGATGCTGGGCACAGAATGGGGCAAGTATCCAAATCCCCAGTGTTTCCTTCCCTCATCGAAGGAAACAATCACAAACTGGAGTTGTATTCCCTGGGGTTTGGAAGGTTAAGGGGTGATTTGATGAGTTGTCAAGACAATAAGGGGAATGGATAGGGTAGATAGGAACATAGGAGCAGGAGTCGGCCATTCAGCCCATCGAGCCTGCCCCACCATTCAGTATGATCATGGCTGATCTTGCACTTCAATGTCTTTTACCCACACTATCCTCATATCCCCTTATGTCATTTGTATTTAGAAATCTGTCAATCTCTGCTTTCAACATACCCAATGACTGAGCTTCCACAGCCCTCTGGGGGAGAGAATTCCAAAGATTCACAACCCTCTGTAAAGAAATTTCTCCTCATCTCTGTCCTAAATGACTTCCCCCTTATTTTGAAATTGTGCCCCTGGTTCTAGACTCTCCAACCAGGGGAAACATCTTACCTGTATCTACCCTGTCTATACCTTTAAGTATTTTGTAGGTTTCAATGAGATCACCTCTTATTCTCCGAAACTCTAGAGAATACAGGCCCAGTTTCCCCAATCTCTCTTTATAGGACAGTCCCACCATCCCAGGAACAAGTCTAGTGAAGCTTCATTGCACTCCCTCTATGGCAATAATATCCTTCCTAAGGTAAGGGGACCAAAACTGCACACAGCACTCCAGGTGCGGTCTAACCAAGGTTCTATACAACTGAAGCAAGACTTCACTACTCCTGCACTCAAATCCTCTGGATTTGAGTTGGGGTTGGGCGTAGTCTAAAAATTAGAGCCAAACCTTTCAGGAGTGTAATTAGGAATCACTTCTACACACAAACGGTGGTTGAAGATTGGAACTCTCTTCTGAAAATGGTAATTGATGCTTGATGCTGGATCAATTGCTAATTTTAAAACTGTGATTGATAGATTTTTGTTAGCCAAAGGTATTAAGGAATATGGAGCAAAGGTGGGTATATGGAGTTAGGTCGCAGGTCAGCCATGATCTTATTGAATGGTGGAACAGGCTCGAGGGGCTGAATGGCCTCCTCCAGATCCTATGTTCTTCTGTTCCTATACACTCACTCACTCTATCATCTACTCATAGCTACACAAATATGCACATTCATACCCACATACACATGGACACACAATAAACTACTTAAGTTCTGAAAAGGTTTGAATATTTTTGTCAAGTCACACCATTTCCTTATAATCAATTAAAAGCAATGACCAAGATGCTACACAGCAGGACCACAATTATACTCAAACTCTGGTCCCTCGATCAGCTCGCCCTTGAATTCGCTTAGGCTGCAGTCCTCCATTGTCTGCACAATGCAGTTTATGAGGACTGCCTTTGATCCTCTCCTCTCCATAAAGAAAATTCACCAAAGGGAATCTCTGTCATCTCCTCCAGCCCCGCAACCTCCGAGATCTCTGCGCTTCTCTAATTCTGGCCTCTTGATTATCCTGGATTTTAATCGCTCCAGCATTGATGGCCTTGCCTTCAGCCGTCCAGGCTCAAACCTCTCCGCCTAGCTACCTCTCCCTCTTCCTTTAAGACGCTCCTTAAAATCTCTCTCTTCGACAAAGCTTTTGGTTGTCTGTCCTAATATTGACTACATGCTGGGTGTGAAACTTTGCTTCCTCATGCTCCTGGGCACTGCCTTGGAATGCTTTATTACATTTAAAGTGCTACACAAGTACAAGTTATTGTTTTGTTATAGCTCATCGCAGAATGACACACAATAATGATGGCGAGAGAGAAATGAAGATTGATGATGTACAGAGCATTCTGTACTGTCTGCACTTCCTCGTCTGCTCCCGAATAAGCTCTGCCAAATATTTAAAGCATTTCTGATTACGTTCAGATCATAATGCTGGTGCTGATAACTAACTCAGTTTGCACATTTTCTGCCGATTCCCCACCATTTTCCAAAAAGCTGCAGGGTATTTGCAGCTGCTGAAAGAGCAATTTAGAAACAAAACTTTGCGACACAAGGACTGGGGTCTTGATCAGTTGTTTGAGATAACTTCCCAACAACAGTTACTGTGAGCAAAACTCAAAAGTATTTTTGAGTTTCATAGTGGCGCAGTGGTTAGCACCGCAGCCTCACAGCTCCAGTGACCCGGGTTCGATTCTGGGTACTGCCTGTGCGGAGTTTGCAAGTTCTCCCTGTGACAGCGTGGGTTTTCGGCGGGTGCTCCGGTTTCCTCCCACAAGCCAAAGACTTGCAGGTTAATAGGTAAATTGGCCATTATAAATTGTCCCTAATATTGGAAGGTGGTAGGGGAATTGAGGGAAGGTGGGGGATGTGAGAGGGTAATGGGATTAATGTAGGATTAGTATAAATGGGTGGTTGATGGTCGGCACAGACTCGGTGGGCCGAAGGGCCTGTATCTCTAAATAGGGATGGTAGCCCAGAGTCAGCAGCAAATCTCACATTCATTCCCTACATCCCACATTATAATGACATGCTAATTAAATGGTGGTGTGAATGGGGTTTTTATTGTTTTACTCTGCTATGTTATTTTCTGTAATATTAGAATCATAAAATTGAATGAAACAGCACTGGAGAGCATTCAGCTCATCGTGGTGGTGTCAGCTTTTTGGTAGAGCTATTCAATTAATCCCATCCCTCTGCCTTTTCCCTATAGCCATGTATTTTTTTTTTCCCCTTCGTGTATTTATCCAATTCCCTTTTGAATGTTAGCATTGAATCTGCTTCCACCACCATTTCAGGCAGTGCATTCCAGATCACAACAACCTTCGTGCTGCCTTGGGTTCTTTAGCCATTCACCTTAAATCTGTTTCCTCTGGTTCCCGGACCATCTGCCACTGGAAACAGTTTCTCCTTATTTACTTTATCAAAACCATTCATAATTTTGAACATCTCTATCAAAACCCCTCTTACCCTTCTCTACTCTTTCTTTTGGGCCTCCTTATCTCGAGAGACAATGGATACGCGCCTGGAGGTGGTCAGTGGTTTGTGAAGCAGCGCCTGGAGTGGCTATAAAGGCCAATTCTGGAGTGACAGGCTCTTCCACAGGTGCTGCAGAGAAATTTGTTTGTTGGGGCTGTTACACAGTTGGCTCTCTCCTTGCACTTCTGTCTTTTTTCCTGCCAACTGCTAAGTCTCTTCGACTCGCCACAATTTAGCCCTGTCTTTATGGCTGCCCGCCAGCTCTGGCGAATGCTGGCAACTGACTCCCACGACTTGTGATCAATGTCACACGATTTCATGTCGCGTTTGCAGACGTCTTTATAACGGAGACATGGACGGCCGGTGGGTCTGATACCAGTGGCGAGCTCGCTGTACAATGTGTCTTTGGGGATCCTGCCATCTTCCATGCGGCTCACATGGCCAAGCCATCTCAAGCGCCGCTGACTCAGTAGTGTGTATAAGCTGGGGATGTTGGCCGCTTCAAGGACTTCTGTGTTGGAGATATAGTCCTGCCACCTGATGCCAAGTATTCTCCGAAGGCAGCGAAGATGGAATGAATTGAGACGTCGCTCTTGGCTGGCATACGTTGTCCAGGCCTCGCTGCCGTAGAGCAAGGTACTGAGGACACAGGCCTGATACACTCGGACTTTTGTGTTCCGTGTCAGTGCGCCATTTTCCCACACTCTCTTGGCCAGTCTGGACATAGCAGTGGAAGCCTTACCCATGCGCTTGTTGATTTCTGCATCTAGAGACAGGTTACTGGTGATAGTTGAGCCTAGGTAGGTGAACTCTTGAACCACTTCCAGTGCGTGGTCGCCAATATTGATGGATGGAGCATTTCTGACATCCTGCCCCATGATGTTCGTTTTCTTGAGGCTGATGGTTAGGCCAAATTCATTGCAGGCAGACGCAAACCTGTCGATGAGACTCTGCAGGCATTCTTCAGTGTGAGATGTTAAAGCAGCATCGTCAGCAAAGAGGAGTTCTCTGATGAGGACTTTCCGTACTTTGGACTTCGCTCTTAGACGGGCAAGGTTGAACAGCCTGCCCCCTGATCTTGTGTGGAGGAAAATTCCTTCTTCAGAGGATTTGAACGCATGTGAAAGCAGCAGGGAGAAGAAAATCCCAAAAAGTGTGGGTGCGAGAACACAGCCCTGTTTCACACCACTCAGGATAGGAAAGGGCTCTGATGAGGAGCCACCATGTTGAATTGTGCCTTTCATATTGTCATGGAATGAGGTGATGATACTTAGTAGCTTTGGTGGACATCCGATCTTTTCTAGTAGTCTGAAGAGACCACGTCTGCTGACGAGGTCAAAGGCTTTGGTGAGATCAATGAAAGCAATGTAGAGGGGCATCTGTTGTTCACGGCATTTCTCCTGTATCTGACGAAGGGAGAACAGCATGTCAATAGTCGATCTCTCTGCACGAAAGCCACACTGTGCCTCAGGGTAGACGCGCTCGGCCAGCTTCTGGAGCCTGTTCAGAGCGACTCGAGCAAAGACTTTCCCCACTATGCTGAGCAGGGAGATTCCACGGTAGTTGTTGCAGTCACCGCGGTCACCTTTGTTTTTATAGAGGGTGATGATGTTGGCATCGCGCATGTCCTGGGGTACTGCTCCCTCGTCCCAGCACAGGCATAGCAGTTCATGTAGTGCTGAGAGTATAGCAGGCTTGGCACTCTTGATTATTTCAGGGGTAATGCTGTCCTTCCCAGGGGCTTTTCCGCTGGCTAGGGAATCAATGGCATCACTGAGTTCCGATTTGGTTGGCTGTATGTCCAGCTCATCCATGACTGGTAGAGGCTGGGCTGCATTGAGGGCAGTCTCAGTGACAGCATTCTCCCTGGAGTACAGTTCTAGGTAGTGCTCAACCCAGCGGTCCATCTGTTTGCGTTGGTCAGTGATTATGTCCCCCGATTTAGATTTGAGGGGGGTGATCTTCTTGATGGTTGGCCCAAGAGCTCTCTTCATGCCATCATACATTCCTCTGATGTTTCCGGTGTCTGAGGCCAGCTGAATATGACTGCATAGGTGTTGCCAGTAGTCGTTTGCGCAACGCCTAGCTGTTCTTTGTGCAGTACTTCTGGCTGCTTTAAGTGCTGCGGATGTTAAATCGCTGGGGGCTTTCTTGTAGTTCAAAAGTGCAATGCGCTTAGCGGCTATGACAGGTTCCAGCTCTTCATTATGAGATTGAAACCAGTCTGCATTTCTCTTCGCACTTTTGCCGTAGGTGGTCAAAGCTGACTCATAGATGGCGTCTCTGATGTGGGCCCACTTGGTCTCAGCATCCCCTGTGGGAGTGTTTTGAAGGGCTGTTACAAGTGAATTTAGAAATTTTTGTAACAGCTGTGGGTGAGAAATTCTGCTCGTGTTGATGCGCGGGTGGCCCTTCTGCTTGGAATGATGCAACTTCTTTGGTCTGAGTCTAACCTTGCTGCACACCAGGGAGTGGTCGGTGTCGCAGTCCGCACTGTGGAAGCTGCGTGTGATTTGAACACTGTTTAAGGCGGCTCGCCTTGTGACAATGAGGTCTAGCTGGTGCCAACGACGTGATCTTGGGTGCCTCCATGAAACCTGGTGACAGGGTTTAGTGTGAAAGAACGAGTTGGTGATGCAGAGGTTATGATAGGTACACAACTCAAGCAGTCTCTGCCCGTTCTCATTCATCCTTCCAACGCCATAGCGCCCAAGGCAGGAGGGCCATGAGTCATGGTCGGCCCCAACCCTGGCCCCAACCCTACTCTAAGGAGAACAATTCCAGCTTCTCCAGTCTCCACATAACTGAAGTTTCTCGTTGCTCGGACCATTCAAGTAAATCTCTTCTGCATCCTCTCAAAGGTCCTTCCTAAAGTGTGGTGCCCAGAATTAGACACAATACCCCAACTGAGACTTCAGCAATGTTTTATAAAGGTTTAGCATAACCTCCTTGCTCTTGTGCTCTATGCCTGTATTAATAAAACCAAGTGTCCCATATGTTATCCTTGTTCTTCCTACCAAAATGCATCACTTCACATTTCTCTGTGCTCGATGTAATTTAATATGCTGTGATGTAATATGATATGCTCCGTTATATGATTTAACGTGACGCAATGTGATTTTATGTAATGTTGTGCTATGTCATGTAACGTGATGTGATATGACATGACTTTGTGTGATTTCATGTAATGTACCTCGGATGAGAAATGGCCACCAGGCCGGTCCAGCTGATATGCCTTTCCGTCACTTCCTGAGGGGAGCAAAATAAGACAGAAACCCAATTCAGCAATCCTCTTCTCACACATAGATCTCCAAGCCTCTGAAAGCTGAATAGGCAAACCCCAGGTTTACATTAGGTAGTATCTAGAATAAAGTTCTTACTGCCCCTCTGCCCTGATCAAGCCGTCTTTCAAAAATGCATCTAATACCTTCTGGGGACCACAGGGAATCGGTCTCCACTTCTACCTCTGATCGGATCACCTTCTGCGAGAAATAAAACCTCCGCAGGGTGACCCTCACTTCCCACCTTTGGATGTCTTACTAAGTGTCAAACACAATCTACCGACCGTAAGCCATAATAATATTGACTACTTGATTTAGATTCCCTCTTATTCTCCAGCAAGTGTAATTTTACACATTGAACACTTTTAGTTTCTCACTGTGCTTCACCAAGGTGAGCATTATTATTAATTGATGCTCTTAAAATTTGACAGTCCATGTGATTTCCCCAAATCTCTCAATGGTTTGAGAGTCCATAATGATTTAATGCCTGTCCACTGCACACAGATAGAATGTGGCTTGAAGATGGTGTGAAGGCTTTGCCAATACTTGCATTCAGATCTGACCCAGCCTGACGACAACAACAGCTTGCTTTTAAATAGCTGCTTTCACATAATAAAATGTCTCAAGGCACTTTACAAGTGTTATCAAATGAAATTTGACACCGAGCCACATAAGGAGATTTTAGGCCAGGTGGCCAAAGCTTGGTCAAAGAGGTAGGTTTTAAGGAACGTCTTAAAGGAAGTGAGGGAGGTACAGAGGCATAGAGATTTAGGGAGGGAATTGTTGGCAGCTGAAGGCACGGCCGCTAAAGATGGAGTGATTAAAATTAGGGATGTTCAAGAGGCTAAAATTGGCGGAGTGCAGAGATCTCGAGGGAGGGGGCAAAGACTGTTCACTCCTGGACTGAGAGGACCTCTCCTGCCTGCTCCCACCTCTTTCTCACAAGCCTCTGGACCCACTGAGGACACATGAACTTCAAGAAAGAAAAGTCTCCGACAGTGAAAAAGGTTTAAGAAGAATACTGGGCCCCAATGAAAAGCAAGACCTACCTACAATCAAGGAGCTCGAAGAACAGTAACCAAAACCATCCTCAGATATTGTCTCAACCTTTTCCACTTTATTTCTTCTGAGGACGTGAACCTGATGCAAAGCACAGCACAGCAAGCTGTGGTTTTAACTGCAGTAAGAGTGAGATCCAGGAAGCTTATGGCTGCAAGTGCAGAAAAATTTAATAGGATTCCTGAGGGTTATCAAGGGTTTGTGCCTGAAGGGTATGTAACCCCATACCCCTCAAGTGGGGCAAGCAAGCCCATAGTAATTCTCAGGGACACAGGGGCCACTAGATCCCTTTTACTGTGAAAAGGCCTGACCTTCCTTCCCCCCCAGAGAGTGCAGTGAACTCCAGAATAGCGCTGAATGGTATTGGAGGGCAGTATATGCCTGTACCTGTACATTGGGTACACCTGGTGTGCAACCTCGTTTTGGGACCAGTAACCATAGGGATTGTCCCTAGCTGGCTGTGGACTGGGTTGACCTGCTCCTAGGTAATGATCTGGCGGAGGTGAAGGTTGCAGCCCTCCCAGTAGTGAAAGAAAGACTGCAGGAGATCAGAGAGACAGGGCAGTGGCAGGGGATGGTCCCCTGCAGTTTCCCTGAATGTGTAGTGGATCAGGCCCAGATGAAAACCCCCACTGTCCGGTCAGCCAACCCCGAAAAATTTGAAAAGTTAGACCCTGCATCCTCCTATGTACATGTAGATACTAGAGGCACCCCACCAGAGTTGCTGATGGCATTAACAGGAATTTGCAGAGACAAAGAGAGAACTCTATGGGGAAGAGAAACCATGAGGGTGGTGCCTCACCTAGTCAAAGTGCCACAGGAGAGTGCCGTCAAGTCTGCACCAATACTTACAGGCAGGGGTGTCCCAGAGAACAAAGAGGAGACTAACAAAGAATCCTCCTCCTCAGTCAGAGAAAAAGGGAACCACCTGACTCAAAAGCCTTTGCATAACTCAGCAAAGCACTGAAAGAGAGTTCGGGATAGACCCGCCCACTACTAACTCTCCAGCAAAAAATATCCTCATCAGGAACCAAGACCCTAGGCAGTCATTGCACTGGGCAAACTGAAGAAAAGCTTCCCAAAAGAAACACATGGTTACTGGGATGCCAAAAAGCAGAAATTAAAGCAGCATTGGTACCCAGAAAAGACAATTTTAATAAGTTTTAGGATTCATGAATGAATGGAAATGAATGAGTGAAATGCATAGTTTTCTGTATCTTATATATATTTCTCTCAACCAGAGGAGACTGCATTGGCACTGCAGGCAGATGACCATGAGATCTGCCTGTCCGAGACTTTCTTTGGAAAGTTAGGAGACCCAGGAAATGAATTAAATGGATCTTTCCTAGCTGAGGGTCAGCGAGCCGATCCAGTATTGTGAGAGTTAGCACAGGCTGCCCAGTCTGAAAGTGAAGCAGAGGGAGTCCCTGATTGCTATTATTTGAAGAATGAGGTACTGATATGGAAATGGAGTTCTCCTCACAGACCAGAGAGCAAGGAGTGGACAGTAGTTCACCAGTTAGTGATGCCACAGAGGTACTGGAGAGAAATATTAAGAAGGGTCCATGAGACTACAGTAGCTGTACCTGCTGGTATACGAAAGAGCAAAGCCTGCATAAGACAACAGTTTGACTGGCCAAAACTCCACAAAGATGTGGTGGAGTACAGCAGGAGTTGCCACATCTGCCAGGTTGAGGGGAACCCGCAACCTACAGTGAGACATGCACCCACAAGTCCTGTGTTAGGAGGACCCTCCAGCAGAGGGCTGGTGAACTGTAAGTGACCCTCGCTGAGAACAAAAAGGGACAGGCAGGCACAAGGCTGGCAAAAGTTTAGAAAGGGAAAGGGAAAAAGTGGCCAAGAGGGTAGGTTAAAGGAAGTCCGGGAGGCAACCCAGATGAAAACCCCTACTGGCTAGTCAGTCAACCCCAAAAAATGTGAAAAGTTAGACCCCACATTCTCCTATGTACATGCAGATACTAGATGCGCCCCACCAGAGTTGCTAACAGCATTTACAGGAACCTGCAAAGACAAAGAGAGACCTCTAGGGGGTAGAGAAACCATGTGGGTGCTGCCTCACCTTGTCAAAGTGCCGCAGGGGAGTGCAGTAGAGTCTGCACAAATACCTGCAGGCAGGAGTGTCCCAGAGAAAAAAGGGGGCATTAACAAAGAATCCTCTCCCACAGTCAGAACCAAAAAGAAACCAACCATCCCCTTTTCAGACCTCAACAGGATCAAAGACCCCAAGCAGTCATGGAAATGGGCAAACTGAAGAAAAACTTCCCCAAAGAACCACATGATTACAGAGATGCCAAAAAGGGGCAATTAAAGCAGCAGTGGCACCAAGAAAAGACAGGCAATTTTAATAAGCTTTAGGATTTATGAATTAATGGAAATGTATGAGAGAAATGCACATTTTTTCCTGTATCATATATTTTCTCCCAACCCTTTTAATGAAATGCACTTTTCTCAAATTGCATTTTATTTCCCGGGGTGTGGAAGTGTCATGCAGGCCCCCACCTGCCAAGCATGAGGCATTACTAATACACCACATGGGCATTAAATTTCAAATTGTCGCTGGGAAGAAGAGAAGGCCTGTTACAAGGGGTTGCCAGGCCCCTGGCTGGAAAGACATTTTTGCATATTAACAGACAGTGTTTGTAGACAAAGGACCATTCCCTGACACATACATTACACAAAGCCAGAAGTGGTTATACCAGTCGGTCATGTGACTACCCTACTGGTCAACTTGGGGAGTTTTAAATTGTAGAGACAGTGTTTAAACTGGCAGAAAGCAGAATGCTGTTTGCTCCTGGACTGAAGAAGACCTCCTGTCTGTCTGCCTGTTCCCATCTCTTTCTCACCAGCTTCTAAATCCATTGAAGACATATGAACCCCAAGAGAGAAAAGTCTTCTACAGTGAACAAGGTTTAAGAAGAATAGTGGGCCCCAACGAAAAGTAAGATCTACCTACAAGCAAGGACTCTATAGTGATCTTGGAGACCCATAACAAAAAAACTCTTCAGAGATTGCCTCAAACCTTTCCACTTTATTTCTTCTGCTCTTTTCTGTCCCTATCTGCATGTGTGTATCGTGTATGCACGGGAGCATGGGCGTGTCGTGTATCCATAGGCGTTAACCGAATTAGAGTTTAAGTTTAATAACATTTCACTTTTCTTCTTTAAACCTAAGAAAGCCTGTTTGTGCTATTTTTTTTTTTGCATTATAATTGGAAAGCGGTGAACAAGGATTCACCAAAGGGGAGCTCAAAACACAGTGTGTTTAAAATTAAACCCTGTTACGGTAAGACCAGGTGAAGGCTGAAAGGGAACCCTGGACCTCTTTCTCACCTGGTCATAACACACCTCAATTCAACCTTTCCACACTATTCCCACAACCCTTAATTCCCATAGCATCCAAAAATCTATGGATCTCGATCTTGAATATATTTAGCAACTGAGCATCCACAGTGCAGAAAATTTCAAAGATTCACACTCTTTGCGTGGAGAAATTGCTCCTCATTATCAGTCCTAAATGGCCGACCTCTTATTCCGAGGCAGTGACCCCTTGTTCTAGACTGTTCCAACCAGGGCAAACATCCGCCCAGCATCTATATTGCCAAGCCTCTTAAAAATTTTACATGTTTTGATGAGCTTTCCTATCTTGAAATTCAAATGAATGTAATTAATAAATTGAATAGTGGAAGGTTTTATATAATGGTAGTAGTTTTTGAATAAAATGAGTGCAAAATAAACTAAAATGAAATACATGAGTAAGCTCATTAAAATATATTGTTGTAATGTGTATATAGTTTAGTGCGATGACAGGAGGCTGGGTTCTGGATTACTTTCACTTTTTGGCTCTATCCCTCCAGCAATATTTTGCACCTGTTTCCTTGGTTTATCTTTACAAAGTTTTCACAGTTATTAACCTGCTTTTAACAAGGTCTTTTGTTTTGTAAATTGCCTTTCAGACCTTTCCTAACGACAAGAAATAGCCATTCTTGCTAAAGATAGAACAACAGTTAAAAAGACAAGCCAAACTTGATGACTTTGCCATTTGAATCAAAGAATTTTACAGCACAGAGAAAAACTATTCGATTATGAACTCAGTCCCATTCCTCCCTTCTTCACTCATGCTCTTTAAATTGTCTCTTTTTGAAGTATTTATTGTGGATTACGGTAAGCAGAAAACAGGACAACAACACAACAACTTGCATTTATAACAGTGCCTCTAACCTAACAAAATATATCAAGGCACTTCACAGGAGTGTTATCAGACAAAATTTGACGCCCAAGCCACATAAGGAGATGTTACAACAAGTGACCAAGAGCTTGGTCAAAGGTAGGTGTTAATGAGCACCTTAAAGGTGGAGAGAGAGGTCGAGAAATGGAAAGGTTTAGGGAGGGAATTCAAAAGCCGAGCCATCGATGGGAGGCCAAAGGAAATCGAGGATCTTTTTTTTTTTATTCGTTTGTGGGACGTGGACGTCGCTGACACGGCCAGCACTTATTGTTCAGCGGGCCAGATTTGGAGAAATGCAGAGATCTCAGAGGGTTGTAGGGTCGGAGGTGGTTACAGAGTTAGGGAGGAGTGAGGCCACGGAGGGAGTTGAAAACAAAGATGAGAAATTTTAAATCAAAACCTTGCTGGACTGTTAACTAAAGGCTGACTGATAAATAACAAGATAATGGATAGTGATAGGAGACCTCTACTGTCACTGATTCCAATAGATACCTCAAGAAACAAAGGACATTGACTAATCTGTAAAGCAGACAGGAGGTATCCAAGCTGATGATAGTTGGACATGACTGTGGATAAATGAAAAGACAATCAGACAACCAGCAGCAACTCTGAAATTCCCCTCATGAGTATTAGGAGCATGAGAATTATTGTCATTATTTAAGCACCCATTAAACCTAGAATCAATTATAGTCCTAATTAATGGTTAATTGCTTCACATAAGCCTTCTGGCCTTCATCTCCACTTGTGCCCCGAATGTCAGCTCAATGATTTCACACTCTGTTGCTTTTCTTGAGGGTGCCTGTTTTGAAAATGTTTGAGGGATAACTTCCTGGAAAGTAAGGATGAGCCAACCAGAGCAAAAGGCCCCAGCTTCCTCTCCTGGCCCATGTGGAGTTAGGTGATCTCAGCCCCTGTTGGGTCACTATTAAATCTTCAGCACCTGAGGGCTGCTCAAGTGCTGGCTTTGGCTTAGTAGGTAGCACTCTCGCCTCCCATTAAGAGTCTGAACACCTTGGGATCAATTCCTGCTCTAGTTATTAGTGACTGGAATCTGTGCTGATGCTCAGAGTGCTGCGCTGTCAGAGACGCAGTCTCTTGGGTTCTATGTTAAAGTGAGTCTGTCCTCTTTGGTGTATGCAGACGATCCCCCAACAAAACTTCAAAAAAAAGAGCAGGGAAGTTCTCCCTGGCGTCCTGGCCGATATTTGTCCCTAAATACAGATTATCTTGTTTGTGGGACCTTTCTGTGAGCAAGCTGGTTGCTGCACTTTCCACATTGCAACAGTGATTATACTTCAAAAAGAACTACCTAATTGGCTGTAAAGCATTTTGGGACATCCTGAGGTTGTGAAAGGCGATATATAAATGCAAACCTTTCTTTCGTTGGGCTATAAAGAAATCAGCAATAGTTCCTATGCTTGATTGTTTCCCTCACTCTGAGAGTACATGTGCGCAGAATGCAGATGAGGACAAGGCTAACCGTGGATGTGGTAACCTCCATGTTCGAAAGGTCATCCGCAGGCTCACCCGCGCGCACACACACGACGACCGATCACGTTGGTGAGTCACCCGAGCCTGCGGGGAACCAAACTCTGTCCAAGGCGTCAGAAAGAGAAGAGGGAGGGCAAAGTGAAGGGATCCTAAGAATGTCAGCAATTTGCAATGGCTAGGCAGCACACACCATCTGCATAAAACTCCACTTATCACAGTGCTAAGTTTACAATCACAGGAGTCTGTAAACCTCTCCTGTGTGGAGAATGGGAATATCACAGCAAGTCAAGCAGAGAGAGAAATGTTGAACTTTCATGCTCCCCTTGATCTTGGATGTAAATGCAAGAGCCACACGAATAAACATCCTTTAAAGGGGAAGGCACATTCTGCCGCTTTTAGTAAACAGCCACTGAAAGGGGAAGCGACGCACTGCCTCTTTTAATAATCAACCACTTTAAGGGGACTGCACACACTTACTGACTGAGCTTTTCATCAGCATTCAGGACGAATGCTGGGTCCTGACCCTCACGGCTTTGGAGGCACGCCCACCTGCGTGATCTTACCGGAGGCATCCAATTAAGAGGACACCTGCAGGACCCCCATTCAATTTAGGATGGTGTGCGGGCTGTGCAGGCAGGAGGGCAATGGGAGTGCCCGAGGCTCTGAGCGGCTAACACCCCCACCGGGAGACTGAGTGCGGCCTCCGTAGGTGGGGGATCGAGAGGGTGCCGCAAGATGGAGTCCTCTCAGGTAGACGTGAAAAGATCCCACGGCGCGACTTTGAGGAAGAGCAGGGGAAATCACCCCCCGTGTTCTGATCAATATTTGTCCTTCAACCAACATCACTAAATAAAAAACAGATTATCAGGTAATTATCACATTGCTGTTTGTGGGAGTCTTGCTGTGCACAAACTGGTATCGTAATGGCAATTTTAGTTCCAGTATCTCATTGGCTATAAAACATTTTGGGATGTCGTGTGGACATGTAAGGCCCCCTCTTAGGGGAGAATAAGCTAAGAATCTTCCACATTGAGCTAGGAGCGGTGTGACATGACCAACTGAAGACACTTGACATCCAAGCAATGAATGCCCAGGTTTACCTTCCCAGCATGACCCCTGGGGCCGGACTTTCATTATGAAAGTGGGAAACAGAACCCTGTCTGGTTTTGGGCCTGAAACCTTCCTCCTCTGGGAAGCTCATTCAGATTGCAATTTTCAAATGCTATTAATTAGTATGGAGATAGGTTTCCTGTCCTCTTTGAATCAGTGGGATTGAAAATGGCAGTGTGGGGCTCACGTAGACTTCCACAGCAGCCATCACTGAGACTGCTGCTTGTCCTGCCTTCCAGAGCACCAGAGGGAAGTGAGATGTCACAGGGGAGCTGGATGGCTGGCACTAGGGGCAGGGCAGACCCTCAATTCATCGATGCCAACTCTAATGCTGGAGGCCGTGAAGGAGGGGAGAGAGGTCCTTCCCAGACGGTGGCAGGAGGAGCCACCCCGTCATACAGTAGGAGCACCTCTCTGTTCAGTGTTATCCCACTCCACCCCTTCTTTCTCCTCCTCTCAACTCCTGCTCCTCCCCAATGTGTTGTTTCCTTCCAAGGCCTCACTGTCCTCAAGGTCCACACCTCTCTGGAGAGCACAGCAGAACAAGACCCTTGCAGGAGGCCATCGGAGGGTGCCATCCGACCAATCCAGGCGCTGAAATCGCATCTTCAGAAACCCAATGGCCTGTTCAATGGTTGTCCTGCTGTGCAGGTGGCATTATTTGTTTTGTCTCTGTGCCTCTGTCTGGCGCTCCCATAGAGGGGTCAGTAACCATCTCTTCAAGGGATTTCCCTTGTCTCTTTGGATCCATCCATGCACTTTGGGAGATGGAATACCTGGGCAGCCTGGACTGGTGGAGGATGAATGAGTCATGCTAGAAAAGTTTACGCGCACATGGAGGAAGCTCTTGTTGTGGTTGCAGACCAGTTGGATGTTGAGGGAGTGGAAGCCCTTCCTGTTGATGGATCTCATTGGCCAGTCGCTGGGCGCCTGTGCCTGGGCGGATCCAGCGATGGAGGCTCAACTTAATGCCCTCTGTGCTAGTGCAGGCCCATCTGTGTCAACATGGGTGTAGTCTCTACCCTCCTGAAAAGTGCATCTGCCGCCTGCCTGATGGCCTAATGAGCTTCCAACTGTGAGATGTTGGCACAGCTGATCCCTGGAACGATCTGGTTGCATAGAAACTTGAGGTGACTGAGGCCTTAATGGCTGCAGCTAAGGGATTGCCATGGGGGCCGTGAGGCCTCAGGTTATAGTGGATCAAAGCACACAGGACCTAGACCATCTGCCTGAATCGGTGCAGCCTCCTACAGCACTGGTTCTCTGTTATTTGCAGGTAGATGACTCTTGGCATGTGCACCCGATGTCTTGAGTAGCGCCTTCCTCCCCTTGCTGCACCTCCCCACCCCCCCGACCGCTCGCCCCCTGCTGTGCTCCTCTGGCCTCCAGCTTTCCAGAAGGTTGCACCTGCCGCAGCTCATCCTGGCTGCTCTGTCCAATGTCAGAGTAGCCTGTTCCCATCTGAACTCCCTCAGCTGGGCTTTGTGCATTCACCAGGCCTTCCCCCACCAACCTGAGCTGACCAAGTGATGCCAGTGGGCTCACATCCCTCTCTGGTTTCCAGCCACTCACCACTGAGAAAAATAAGTCTTACAGCTGCAGCAGTGGCCACTCTGTGGCTCTTTTGAAGCAGCTGAGCTTTATTTTGTGTCTCTGCAGTCTTTTAATTGGCTCTTCCCATAGCCCTCAAGGCCCTCTGCTGTCTTCACGACTTGAACTCCCTGTTGTGTTCCCCCCGGCGTACTCCATGTTCCCAGCCTTTTAAAATTAAAACCTGCTGCTGACAAGCCTGTTAATGAGCTCGTCAATGAGTGCAACAGGCAATTAATTGGAGGTGTGTACGCAAACTGTTACCTCGCTGTCGGTGCCCCTCTAAAAATGGCGTTGTATTCCGGAGGTGGCAGGTCCTAGTGCCGACCTCTGAGAACGCGATATTCAAATTGCTCTCGCCTCCGTCCCCGCACTCTGCGGGTTTTAAAAATCCGGCCCCAGGTGTCTCTTACAATGGGGAATAGCTCTGTTTCAGCTCCCTTCGCCTAACAAGCTCTCTCAGCTTGTCCAGCTTTGGCTCCCTGACCATATCAGCTCAATGAGTTTATATACTGTTCCTGGGTTTCCAAATGTGACGAAGCCTCCACGAGCTTTACTCCATCTCCTACTTTAGACTACTAGACAACTAGTCTGCAATACCGTTCAACCCAACTAAACACTTGACGTTCTTGATGCTGTGTCCCTGTTTGGGCGCCAGAATCTGTAATGTCATGCAGGCCTCCACCTCCCAAGAATGGGGCACAGATATTTCACCCCATGGACATTAAATTTTAAAATTGGTGCTGGGAAGAAAAGAAGGCCTATTACGAGGGGTTGCTAAGCCCCTGACTGGAAAGACATTTGCATAGTAACAGACAGTGCTTAGGACAAAGGGACCACACCTTTTTCTAATTTAATCCACAATGGACTTTTGATTACCAGATGTTGAAGATGGAGAGGCTAGTATTCCAGGTTAACTGCTAAGATGGCCGAATACACAAACAGACGTGGTCAGACTAGTTTAGTCACATGACTAACTGGCTGTTGGTTTTTTGAATTTGAACTTGCCACTGATAATTTAAACTCAAGAAAGCTGTTTGCTCCTGGACTGAAAGGACCTCTCTCCTGTCTGCTCCCACAGAACTGAAGACCCATTGAAGACACATGAACTCCAAGAGAGAAAAATCTCCTGCAGTGAACAAGGTTTAAGAAGAATACTGGGCCCCAACGAAAAGCAAGATCTACCGACAAAAGGACTACAGTGAGCTCAAAGTACAGTAACAAGAAACTCTTCAGATATTGTCCCAGACCTCTCTATTTTTTCTTCTGCTATTTTTCTGTCTCTATTTGCATGTACATATTACGTATGCGTGCTAGTGTGGGGCGCGGCATGTACCCGTAGGCGTTAACCGAATTAAAGCTTAAGTTTTAACAAATTTCACTTTTCTTCTTTAAACCTAAGAAAGCCTGTTTGTGCTCATTTCTTTGCCATATAATTGGAAAGCAGTGAACAAGGATTCACCAAGGGGGATCTCAAAACACAGTGTGTTTAAAATTAAATCCTGTAACAATAAGACTGAAGGCTGAAAGAGACCCCTTAACACGTTTCTCACCTGGTAGTCAGTAAAACAGTAGGGTTTTCAATATTTCCTCTAGGACTCAATAGGATAATCAGACGTAAGACCAACCAAGGCTTTAAACTTTCCTGGCCATTTGGTTTTATTAACATTAAAATACAAGTTTTACAGCTAGAGATTCCGACAACCTAAATTAGAGAAGTTCAACAGAATGGCTGAGTCTTTTGTTTTGGGAGACTGAGCGGTTACTAAGTCACCTTGTATGATGTTCTTCTGGACTGTCTCCTTGGACTTACTAACATGATTGGTTTCATCCCCTCCTTGCTGGCAAAAACACCCTATTGGAATGTTCTGCACTCTCCCTCTTTCTCATAGTTTAAAACAAGTCGATGCTCCGGCATCTGGTGTTTAAAACAGCTTCTCACAAACTTGCAAATTCTCACAAGTAGTCTTAAGTTTAACTTTCTGGACAGCCTGCTGAATAAGACTTTCTGGTTGGGACCAACCTCGCCAGCATTCCACCTCGATCAGTCAGCTTAACAGCTTTTTGAGCAAAACTCAGTTCCTTCAGCAGGTAATTAATCCGAGGTTTGAGTCAATCTTTTTGTTTCCTTAAAACTGGTGTTGAAAATTCCAAAAATCCTGGAACCGGGAAGAGTAGCTCTTTATATCGGCAATACCGTGTGGCTGTTAGTGACTGCCGACTCTCAAAGTAGAAACTTCAGGGCCCCGATCACAGCAGACAGACACCGTGACATTTAAACAAACAGCATAGGACGGGAAGTAAACAAAACAAGCCCCTCACTTTGTTTCAATAATTCGCAGATTCCCCGTGACAGCTTAAATCTGAACAAATGGGCCTGTTTGTTTGCTCAGGAGTGAGAAGCAAACCCACTCAGCCTAAGTAGGCCATAGCACTGTGATTGATTTCAATTTGTGGAGCTGGCCTCATAATAAAAATGGATGTTCTCTTGCCCTCGATTGTTTGTTTCCACTGTGTCTCCAGGGAATGTCACAATTTAGGTGCCCAGTAATATATAGATGGGCTGCTTCAGCTGCAATGATGGAGCTATAATCCGTGTGTTCACGGCCGTAAGGCAGAGTTTGAATGGGCCATGAGATTCCCCCAGGGTAGGTTAGGAGGCACCTTCATCAATAGAATGGCTTGCATCAAATTAGGAGGAGGTACACTGAGCCTTTAGCACAGAAACAGGCCATTGGCCCAAATGATCCATACGAGTGTTTATGTTCCAAATGAACAGGGAGGTTCTCCCTCCCTACTCCATCTTACCCTATCAGCATAACCTTCTACTCTTTTTCCTTTGATGTATTTATCTAGCATTTCCTTATCTATGCTATGCACCTCAACGACTGCTTGTGGTAGTGAGCACCACATTCTCACCGCTCTCTGCATAAGGATGTTGTTCCTGAATTTCCGATTGAATTTGCTGGTGACTATATTTTATTCATTTCTCCTAGTTTTGGACATAAAACGTCCCTACACCTACCCCATCAAACACTTTCATTGTATAAAACACCTCTATTAGGCCACCCTCAGCCTTCCCTTTTCTAGAGAGAAGAGTCCCAGCCTGTTCAGTCTTTCCTGCTGGGTAAATCTCCCAGTTCTGGTATCAACCTCTGGAATGGTGAGAGAGGGAAATTGGGGCAATTATAGACCAGTTAGCCTAACATCTGTGGATGGTAAATTACCAGAGTCTATAGTTAAAGATAGAAGGCTGGATTTTCCCGAAAGAGGCGAAAAATGGAAGTCAGGGCTTTTTCCGGGTCCTAAACCCGACCCCGGGAAGAAACAGAATTGAGTTATGATTTTCATAGTGGGGGAGACCCCTTAATTGATATGCAGGAGAAACTGGTAGATAATGCCCGGGAAAGGGTGCAAACAAGTGGAGGGATACCGTACTTCCAGGCCAAGCAATGAAAATAGCCTGGATCGGAGACGAGGAGGAGGTTAGTCCTGATGAAATGGGCATTCATAGCGGAGATGGTGATTACAGAGGATGAAATGCTCATTTCGGGGTGCAGTGCACTTCACCCCATCTGACAACATTGATGAACACTGTGTTCCATTGGGGAGCCTCAGCACTGCAATGGTGTCCACTCGCCTAGGCTAGCTCTCACCATCTCTTGTGTCTCCCACAGGTGCACCCACAATAGCCTCTCCCTCCGCATCCCCAGAGACCAGAGTGGAACTGGAGAAGCACTATCACACCTTACAAGTGCACCAGCCACCAGCACACACACTCTCACCTCGGTGGGTCCTGGAGCACGTGTAGGTTGGATGGCAGTGGGTGAAGAGCATGGCGCTAGTGTGCAGGAGGAGGTGCCAGAGGCAGAGGCAGCTGTGGTCAGCGCCCCTTGGAGGAGGGAGGACAGATGCAGCCCTGCTCAGCTGGGCACATCTGCAGGGTCTCAGGAGTCACTGGAAAGGAGGCTGTATCTGGAACAGGAGATGTGCTTCCACATGTCAGATTGCCCTGACGCTGGGCAGAGGATAAAGGAGACCATCCAGCTCTTGTGCACCACATCTCACGGGGGCGCCTTCATCATCCTTGGCCTCCTCGGCCTCCTCTGACAGTGGGAGCCTCTGTGCAGCAGGGCCAAGTGACGGAGGCTGCCTCTGCAACGATGCAGGTTCAGCAGCCTCTGGACCTGTCCTCACGGGCACCTCCACAACGAAGACGACCACCACATGCATCTCAGCCACAAGCCAAGGCACATGAGCAGGCTGCTTCCACCTCCTCCAAGGCCACAAGGGGAGCATCGTGTAGTAGTGGCCAAGCACAGAGGCCACTGCATCATGTGGAGCACTGAGTGGGTCACTGGGGAGTCTTCTTGTTGTTTCCCTTTCTGAGCACCATATAAATAATGACACTTTAAGCCACACATTTGAAACTCCTTATATTGCTGGCAGGACAAGAAAAGTGATATGAGATGGTGAGGGCAAAGCCTCTGGGCACATGTTCACCCTTCATTGGCAGTAAGAGTTTAGATGTTCCAGGCTGCATCTTCAATAGATGTTTCAGCACAGGAACCTCAGACTGACTCCCATCCTATGCCCTTCATCCTGGGTCAAAGGGACTCAGTTGAAAAATTCCTGAATCAAATGATCCCTGACATTCATAACATCCTGACAAGACCTTCGCACCCTCGCCGTGCCTGGCTGCATTATTGTGCAGCTGGAGCACCTCTTACCATTTACGAAATACTCTGCACATCTATTCCTCCTACCAAAGTGGATAACCTCACACTTTCCCACATTATATTCCATGTGCCATGTTCTTGTCCACTCACTAAGTCTTTCCAAATCCCCTTGAAGCTGCTTTAAATCTTCCTCACAACACACATTTCCACCTAGCTTTGTGTAATCTGCGAACTTGGAAATATTACATTTGGTCCCTGCATCCAAATCATTGATATATATTGTGAACAGCTGGGGCCCAAGCACTGATCCCTGTGGTATCCCACTAATCACAGCCTGCCAATGCGAGAATGACCCATTTATTCCTACTCTCTGCTTTCTGCCTGTTAACCAATTCTTAATCCATGCCAGTATATTACCTCCTATCCCATGTGCTTTAATTTTACTAACCAGCCTCCTGTGGGGGAGCCTTCTGCAAATCCAAGTATACCATGTCCACCGACTCCCCTTTATCAATTCTGTAACATCCTCAAAAAACTCCAACAGGTTTGTCAAACACGATTTCCCATTTGTAAAGCCATGTTGACTATGCCCAATCAGATCATTATTATCCAAGTGTCCATTTATCTCATTCTTTAAAAATAGATTCTAGCATTTTCCTGATGACTGATGTAAGGCTAACAGGTCTGTAATTCCCTGTTTTCTCTCTCCCTCCCTTCTTAAATAGTGGGGTGACATTTGCGACCTTCCAATCTGCAGAAACCACTCCAGAATCTATAGAATTTGGGAAGATGATCACCAACGCATCCACTATCTCCATAGTTACCTCCTTCAACACTCTGGAATGTAGACTATCAGGTCCGGAGGACTTATCAACCTTTAGTCCCATTAATTTCTTCAGGACAATCGTCTTACTAATACCAATTTCCTTCAGTTCCTCATTCTGGATGTAAGATTCATCCACGGATTTTGTGGGGTAGAGTGAAAATCTGTAGCAGCCTGGTTTGGTGGAGGATGAAGGAGTCATGGCACCTGCCAGGAAAGCAAGGAAGCTCTTGTTGTGGTTACAGACTAACCGAATGTTAGGGGAGTGGAAGCCCTTCCTGTTGATGGATCTCACTGGCCGGTCACTGGGAGCCTTGATGGCTACATGGGTGCAATTGATGATGCCCTCCACCTGGGGGAATCCAGTGATGGTGGCAGAACCCAATGTCCTCTATCCCTGTCAGACTGCATCTGTCATGCAACGAATGTATTGTCCAGCCCTAGCAAATAGGGCATCAGTAACCTGCGAGATGCAGTTTGTGAGGTACCACCAAGGTCCACAGCTAATGTTTGGAAGGAGCCAAAAGCGAAGAAGTTCAAGGTCACAGTGACCTTGACGGTTACTAGCAGTGCATCGCAATCAGTACCATGAGGTGCAAGGTCTTCAGTGACAAGGGCACAGATGTCTGTGACCATCAGTCTGGAGAATCGCAGTCTTCTGTGGCACTGGGTCTCGGTCATCTCCAGGCAGCTTCTTCTTCGGTGATAGATCCCATATGGAGTGTATGGCCTCCATGTACTTCCTGCCCTCGTTCTTCTACCCTGCCCTCCTGTTGCCCGAGGCTCCACCCTTCCTGTGGAGGGCATTGCTCCTCTTCACCACTGGGCCAAAATCTGAGATCCGTGCCCGTGTTGCCTGTTGCTGTCTTCTTTGTGCTAGCTTTTTACCAAATTATCATTGGCAGCCTTTTCCCCCTGCTCTTCTGCCCTCGCAATGCCAGGAGGATGACAACCTGCTGCACTGCCCAAGCGTTCACCGCCCACTCTCCCCAGCACTTGAACAGCGTCGAGACCATTGGTTTGTCAATGGTCGAGTCCCACTCTGCGACGACAGCACAAAGATAGGCAGCATTATAAGCAGTGTAGATGGTAGCATCAAATTACAAATCAATTGATTAAGCAAATGGAAAAAACTGCGGCAAATGGATTTTAATGTAGGCTAATGTGAGCTCATCCACTTTGAACCTAAAAAGAATAGAACAAGGTACTTTCTAAATGGTGAAAAGCTAGAAACATTGGAGGTCCAAAAAGACTTGGGGATCAGGTATATTGATCATTAAAATGGCATGAACAAGTACAGAAAATAATTGAAAAGGCTAATGGAATGTTGCCCTCTATATCTAGAGGACGAGAGTACAAGGGGATAGAAGTTGTGCTTCAACTATACAAAGAAATGGTTCGACCACACCTGGAGTACTGTGAGCAGTTCTGGGCTCCACACCTTAGGAAGGATATATTGGCCTTGGGGGGGAGTGCAGCATAGATTTACCAGCCTAATACCTGTTTACAAGGAGAGATTACACAAACTTTTTTTTTGTATTCATTCTTCAGATGTGAGCATCACTGGCAAGGCCAGCATTTATTGCCCATCCCTAATTGCCCTGAAGCACCACTTTTCTTGATTTGGAATTCTTTCCACCTACAACTGAGTGGCTTGCTAAACCATTTCAGAGGGCAGTTAAGAGTCAACCACAATAGTGTGGGTTTGGAGTCACATGTAGGCTAGACTGGATAAGGACAGCAGATTTCCTCCCCTTCAGGGCATTGGTGAACCAGATGGGTTTTTACAACAATCCAGTGGTATCCTGATCATTATTAATGAGACTAGCATATTATTTCATATTTATTAATTGAATTTAAATTCGCCCAGCTGTCGTGGTGGGATTTGAACTCATGTCTCTGGAACATTAGTCCAGGCCTCTGGATTACTAGTCCAGTTACATTGCCACTGTGCTACCATGCCCCCTAAACTAAAGCTATTTTCCCGGGGATTTTAGAAAATTAAGGGATGATTTTTTTTTAATCCAAGTTTTCAGTATGTTAAGGGGAACAGACAGATTAAATAGAGAGGAACTATTTCCACTGTTTAGGGTGTTTAAGACTAGAATAAACAGTCCAAATGTTTGATTTTTGATTTAGAGATACAGCACTGAAACAGGCCCTTCGGCCCACCGAGTCTGTGCCGACCATCAACCACCCATTTATACTAATCCTACGTTAATTCCATATTCCTACCACATCCCCACCTGTCCCTATATTTCCCTACCACCTACCTATACTAGGGGCAATTTATAATGGCCAATTTACCTATTAACCTGCAAGTCTTTGGCATTAGAGCCAGGCCTTTTCAGAGTGAAATTAGGAAACACTCCTTCATGCAAAGGATGTTAGAAGTTCGGAATTCTCTTCTGCAAAGAGCAGGTGATACTGGATCAATTGTTCCTTTTAAATCAGAGATTGATAGATTGTTGTTAACTCAGGTATTAAGGCATTTGGCCAAATACGGGCACATGGAGTTACATTACAGATCAGTCACGATCTCATTGAATTGTGGAACAAGCTCGAGGGGCTAAATAATGGCCTCCTCCTATTCCTGTGTTCCCATCAGCCTTAGGCTCCAGCTGTCATCGCAGGCAATAGGTCCCACTCAAGGTAACAGGAGGCCGGCAGCAGAAGATGACCTGATGCTCCAGTTCCCTTGTCTGCAGTCCTGGCTTCTTGATGGGGAACAGCAGTACAGATGCTGACAGCCTGTCCAGCAGCTCCCCGAATATCCAATTCATCATATGTAAGATAAATTAGTGAGGTGGAGAGCTGGCTCATTGCCATGTGCCAACTATAGCTCAGTGGGTAGCATTTCCTTCTCTGAGCCAGATATTCTCTGTTCAAATCTCATTCCTGAGATGTGAATTCATAATCTTGGGTGAAGTGGGTGCTCAGTCAAGAAACGAAAGTTAAACAGGAGATCACTTTGTGGAAACGATGGGTTTTGGGAAGATTTGTGAGGGGGGGGTGAAGGGATCTAACCTTAAATCTTCACAAAGGCGGCCCTTAACCCAAGACTGGAATCCTGCTGCCATGTTCTGCAAAGCCTCTGTCATTCAGTGAACTGTGGGTGTACCTACACCACATGGACTGCAGTAGTTCAAGAAAGTGGCTCACCACCACCTTCTCAAGGGCAATTAGGGATGGGCAATAAATGCTGGCCTAGCCAGCGATGCCCACGTCCCATGAACGAATAAAAAAAAAGAGAAAGTTTGTCTCCCGGAAGCCATTCCTCTCTCACTTCTAATTTCTAACCTCTGTTGAAGATATTCATTCTGTTTCTCTACCTAATATTAAGGGATATTGTCCAGTACCATTACTTATCAAATTTAGAATCCGACAGACCTCATTTGAACACAGCCTTTATCCACTAATGCATACACTTCTGGTGAGCAGTCTGAAGGAATGCTCTCCTGGAAGATTGGATTTTTCCATTTAACCATGATACATTCTGCTTCATTTAAAATGTTTTCCTTGCTTCAAAGATAATTTTTAATCTATAAGAAATTATGCAAATGTATTTGTTATATGGATTGGTCCATATTCAAGAGAGCAACCAGCCCAGAATCTACGAAACACAAAACTGCAACACTCCATCCAATTCTCAGGTAGTCTCTCCCTCCAAAACTTTTATACTCAAGTACTCTCTCCTTCCAACCCTGCAACTTCCAGTGTGCATGAACAGGGACAGCTACAAGAAATGAGAAAGTAATGTAATCTCAGTTTGGGGCTGAAGCTTAGAGGGAGATTTGCTGTTCTCACTACTAGCACTCCTACCCCTGAGTCAGCAGATCGTGGGCCCAAGTTCTACTCCAGAGACCTAAGTACAAAGATTTGGGCCTGCACCCCTGGTGCAGTACTGAGGGAGTGCCGCACTCTCGACGGTACTGTGTTTCGGATAAGACATTAAACCAAGGCTCTATCTGTCTCCTCAGGCAGATGTAAAAGAGCACATGGCTCTATTTTGAAGACGTGGAGGGGAGCTCTCCCCATTGTCCTTGCCAGGCAGGCATCAGCACAGAATCAAGGCACAAGACTCTTCAGCAACCCCTGCTCCTGCCAGCTAAAGGTAGACCTTGAGGAGCTGGGAGGAGCAGGATGGCCCCCTCTTCCATTGCCCCCACAGTCTTTTCCCGCCCCCTCCCCCCAATCTGCCCACCACCATTGTATTACATATCTGAGGGCTACTGCTGGTGAGGTAGGAGGCCCATTATCAATGTTTTCATTGGGCAAGCTGCCAGTGGAGGAAATACCATCGCCAATAAATCGCCCCAGATATATTGATGACACTCAAATACCAATTTCTATCGATCTTGTGGACTCTTGCTTCAGTCAAGTGCCAATTCTTGTCATTTCTACCTCAATGTATGTATCTATTAGCTAGAAGGGAACGATTCACTCCCAACTGGTACTGTACAGCCTCAGTGTTGGCTCCTGTGTGTGTAAACAGTAATGCTATGACTCCATACTGTTGGCGGGATGTTTGCCCGCTGGCCTCACATAGCAAATAATTGTACTCCTGGTGGAAGAGTTTCTTCACCACCAATGCAGACTCATAAATCTACTGCCGTACAGGGCGCACTGGCATTCTGCCATCTCTCTCTGTGTGGGATACCGTACAGGGTTTCTAGCATTCAGCTCCACACAGACTTGAGGGTTGAAATGCATGTCAAAGAGGGGCAAACAAAAATCAATCCAATGCTCTCAACTTTGCTCGAAGGCAATGCTTCCCAACACAATGCTACATCCCATGTGTTGTCATGGAACCAAGGCTCAGTGGTTGCACTTTTACCTCTGAGTCAAGAAGTCATGGGGTCAAGGCCCACTCCACAGAGTTGGCTATCTTTTCAACGTAGTATTCGGGGAGTGCTGCAGTATCGGATGAGATAGTAACATGAGTATCGGGGTTTAAGATACTCTTTTTTATTTGTTTGTGGGATGTGGGCCCATCCCTAACTACCCTTGAACTGAATGGCTTGCTAGGCCATTTCGTAGGGCATTTAAGAGTCAACTCACTACCCTTCCTTTATACAGGTAAATGGACTCAAGAAGCAAATAATTGATTAGTAATTTTTATTAATAAACTCACTAACACAACTCATTACCTGTAGTGTTCATGAGACTGGTACCAATAATCTCACGAGGGGCAAACTCATCGGGATTTGTAAACTGTGTCTTCCAACCCATTCACAAGAATATGTGAACATCCTTTAAATGGTTAATGACTTAAGGTTAGTGTAAGGCATGCGCCATGGAGAGGTCACTCCATAGTTGCCTCACAGCGACTGACACCACTGACCACCTCTAGGCGCTTACCCATTGTCTCTCGGCCAAGAAGAAGAAGAAGAAGGCTAATACGTAAGCACATTTCTACAATGTGAGCTTAATATGTAAATACACATCGCTATTAAATTATCACATCAACAGACACACGGACCCCTCCTACTTACACATGCATGATCGCTACAACAGCTATCTGTTTATTGTTCTTTGGATGCTTTCGATCCAGTTGTGGCTGCATTTGTCCTGAATAGCCTTCACTTCCCTATCTCTCTTGGATAATTATTACAGAGAGACCCATTCTATTTCAACACTTCCATTTGGTTTCTCACACCTACTGACACCAGTCCAGCAATTAAAATTCCACACTCACATCATTCCACACCTAACTAACCACTAGTGCCTGCAAGACTCTGTGTCCAGAGACTAATTTGATTCTAATGAATCCTTACTATGGCTAGTCTCTGTATAATGCTAGCTATTCTACCTGAGAGGTTTAGGGAGAGAATTCTAGAGTTTAGCACCCAGGTAACCAAAGCCAATGGACGAATGATGAAATTCACAGAGAGGCAAGAAGTATTTCAGAAGCACTTCATTCATTGTGTGACCTGAGTTTGTGGAAGTTGCTATAGAAATGCAAAAACATGCCTGATATGGTGAACAGAGCGTTGTTGGCATGCAGGAAGGGGTTATCGTCTGACGTTAAGGTTTGAGGTACAATGCTGAGTCAACTGAGAGGTCGATCTGCACAGCACCAATCTCACCTATGAGCACCTGTGTATAAACAGAAAACTCTCTTCTGAGCCCTGCAAATGCAACTACTCATCTTGAAACAATCCAATTCACCTTGGCTAAATGCAAGTTGTTGTTGGTCTAGGTTTGTGCTGTGAATCGTTGCTGTCTCACAGCTGACTGGGCAGCTCGCTTGCATCTCTGTCAGAAAGTCATAGGTTCACGTCCCACTCCAGAGACAAGAGCACTAAATTCCAAGCTGACACTCCAGTGCCCTACTGAGGGAATGCTGTACTGTCAGAGGTGCCACATTTGGATGAGACATTAACCTGAGGGCCCATCTTCCCCCTCCGATGGAGTGAAAAAATCCCAAGGCGCTATTTCGAAGAAGAGCAAAGGAGTTCTCGCCAGTGTTCTGGTCAATATTTATCCCTCAACCAACATTAATAAAAAAAATCGATTATCTGGTTACTGTCACATTGGAGTTTGTGGGAGCTTGGTGTGTGCAAATTAGTTGCTGTATTTCCGACATTACAACAGGCCGCACTTCAAAAGTTCTTCATTGGCTTTTTAAAAAATTTGTTCATGGGACGTGAGCATCACTCATTTATTACCCATCCCTAATTGCCCTTGCAAAGGTGGTGGTGAGCCGCCTTCTTGAACCACTGCAGTCCATTTGGAGTAGGTCCACGCACAATGCTGTTAGGGAGGGTGGTGGAAGCAGAGTCTTTGAATATTTTTAAGGCAGAGATAGATAGATTCTTGATAAGCAAAGGGGTGAAAGGTTATTGGGGGTAGTCGGGAATGTGGAGTTGAGGTTACAATCAGATCAGCCATGATCTTGTTGAATGGTGCAGCAGGCTCGAAGGGCTGAGTGGCCTACTCCTGCTCCTAATTCGTATGTTCCAGGATTTTGACCCAACAACAGTGAAGGAACTGTGATAAATTGCCAAGACAGGATGTTGTGTGACTTGTAAAGTGCTTTGGGACGTCCTAAGATTGTGAAAGGTGCTATATAAATGCCAGTTTTTTTTTTCTCTTTTTAGAGCAAAGTTGAAACATCTCAGATTCATTGCCCATGACAACCAATGCCTAGAATTTCCTGGATCACACTTACACAAAATTATGCTGAAATTTACACTCGTTTCTACGCTGATTTTGAGGATGGGAATTTGTGCCCAAGGGGATGCCCTGAGTTTGTGAACAGTGCTATATCAATACAAGGTCTTTTATTTCCCTCTTTAACCCATTTGGTCAGAAAGACAATTTATCTTTACTGAAAAGAAGTTACACTAGGAAATGATGAATGACATCTAGTAAGTGTGGTTTGAATGTTATACTATCAGTTTGTAATAGTTAAGATTTCATATATTTTCATTAAGGCTTTGAGAAGTTAGTTATGATGTGTTTCAGATGAATCACTCCATACATCTGCTCAGGCATGGAGAGGTCACTCCAAAGTTGCCTCACAGCGAACAAAACAACACGGAAGGCAGCAGTTATGGGTTATAAGTCCAGCTCAATTGGCGTAGAGATTGGACGCCATGGGTTACCTTTGTCGGTGGGAGAGGTCATTGCATCTCACTGGACAGCTACCGCCCACCTCAAACCAGGCAGCCACCGGTCAGAAAGGTTCTGTCCCGCCACAGTCCACCTGCTTCAATGGGTGCTTGGAGCTCGGAGTCATTGCCCGACAAGTGGAATGTAACACGACACCAAACAGCATGACAAAAAAAGGAAAGCAGGTACCAGCCCTTTGTTTTGCAAGCTGGAACGTCAGAACTATGTGTCCTGGCCTGTCGGAAGACCTTACACAAATCAACGCTCTCGGAAGACCGCCATCATTAACAATGAGCTCAGCAGACCCAGTGCGGACATTGCAGCATTTCAGGAGACACGCCTCCCTGCGAGTGGATCACTAACAGAGCAAGACTACACCTTCTACTGGCAGGGTAGGGATCCTGAAGAACCAAGACAGCATGGAGTGGGCTTTGCCATCAGAAACTCTTTGCTCAGCATGATAGAGCCTCCCTCAAATGGCTCGGAACGCATACTGTCCATCCGACTGTTCACCGCCTCTGGTCCAGTCAGCATCTATGCTCCAACACTCTGGTCCCCACCTGAAGTTAAAGACCAGTTCCACGAGGAACTCCATAATATCATTAATAGCATCCCCAATACCGAACATTTGTTCCTGCTGGGGGACTTTAACGCCAGGGTTGGGGCCGACCATGACGCATGGCCCTCCTGCCTTGGGTGCTATGGCATTGGAAGGATGAATGAGAATGGACAGAGACTGCTTGAGTTGTGTACCTATCATAACCTCTGCATCACCAACTCGTTCTTTCACACTAAACCCTGTCACCAGGTTTCATTGAGGCACCCAAGATCACGTCGTTGGCACGAGCTGGACCTCATCATCACAAGGCAAGCCTCTATGAATAGTGTCCAAATCACACGCAGCTTCTACAGTGCGGACTGCGACACCGACCACTCCCTGGTGTGCAGCAAGGTTAGACTCAACCCAAAGAAGCTGCATCACTCCAAGCAGAAGGGCCGCCCATGCATCAACACTAACAGAATTTCTTATCCACAGCTGTGACATAAGTTTCTAAGTTCACTTGAAAAAGCCCTTCAAAACACTCCTACGGGGATGCCGAGACCAAGTGGGCCCACATCAGAGACGCCATCTATGACTCAGCAATGACCACCTATGGCAAATGTGTGAAGCAGAATGCAGACTGGTTTCAATCTCACTTTGAAGAGCTGGAACCTGTCATAGCCGCTAAGTGCATTGCACTGCTGAACTACAAGAAAGCTCCCAGCGAGTTAATATCCATAGCACTTAAAGTAGACAGAAGCGCTGCACAAAGAACAGCTAGGCGCTGTGTAAATGACTACTGGCAACACCTATGCAGTCGTAGTCAGCTGGCCTCCAACACCGGAAACATCAGAGGAATGTATGATGGCATTAAGAGAGCTTTTGGGCCAACCATCAAGAAGATCGTCCCTCTCAAGTCTAAATCAGGGGACACGATCACTGACCAATGCAAGCAAATGGACCGCTGGGTTGAGCACTACCTAGAACTGTACTCCAGGGAGAATGTTGTCACTGATACCGCCCTCATTGCAGCCCAGTCTCTGTCAGTCATGGATGAGCTGGATGAACAGCCAACAAAATCGGAACTCAGTGATGCCATTGATTCTCTAGCCAGTGGAAAAGCCCCTGGAAAGGACGGCATTACCCCTGAAATAATCAAGAGTGCCAAGCCTGCCATACTCTCAGCACTACATGAACTGCTTTGCCTGTGCTGGGATGAGGGAGCAGTATCACAGGACATGCGCGATGCCAATATCATCACCCTCTATAAGAACAAGGGTGACCGCGGTGACTGCAACAACTACCGTGGAATCTCCCTGCTCAGCATAGTGGGGAAAGTCTTCGCTCGAGTCGCTTTAAACAGGCTCCAGAAGCTGGCTGAGCGTGTCTACCCTGAGGCGCAGTGCGGCTTTCGAGCAGAGAGATCCACCGTTGACATGCTGTTCTCCCTTTGCCAGCTACAGGAGAAATGCCTTGAACAACAGATGGCCCTCTACGTTGCTTTCATTGATCTCACCAAAGTCTTTGACCTCGTCAGCAGATGTGGTCTCTTCAGACTACTAGCAAAGATCGGATGTCCACCAAAGCTACTAAATATCATCACCTCATTCCACGACAATATGAAAGGCACAATTCAGTATAGCGGTGCCTCATCAGAGCCCTTTCCTATCCTGAGTGGCGTGAAACAGGGCTGTGTTCTCGCACCTACACTGTTTGGGATTTTCTTCTCCCTGCTGCTCTCACATGCGTCCAAGTCTTCAGAAGAAGGAATTTTCCTCCACACAAGATCAGGGGGCAGGTTGTTCAACCTTGCCTGTCTAAGAGCGAAAACCAAAGTTCGGAAAGTCCTCATCAGGGAACTCCTCTTTGCTGACAATGCTGCGTTAATATCTCACACTGAAGAGTGTCTGCAGAGACTCATCGACAGGATTGTGGCTGCCTGCAACGAATTTGGCCTAACCATCAGCCTCAAGAAAACAAACATCATGGGACAGGACGTCAGAAATGCTCCATCCATCATTATCGGCGACCACACTCTGGAAGTGGTTCAAGAGTTCACCTACCTAGGCTCAACTATCACCAGTAACCTGTCTCTCGATGCAGAAATCAACAAGTGCATGGGAAAGGCGTCTGCTGCTATGTCCAGACTGGCCAAAAGGGTGTGGGAAAATGGCGCACTGACACGGAACACAAAAGTCCAAGTGTTTCAAGCCTGTGTCCTCAGTACCTGGCTCTACGACAGCGAGGCCTGGACAACGTATGTCAGCTAAGAGCGACATCTCGACTCATTCCATCTTCGCTGCCTCCGGAGAATCCTTGGCATCAGGTGGCAGGACCGTATCTCCAACGCAGAAGTCCTTGAGGCAGCCAACATCCCCAGCATATGCTCCTTACTGAGCTAGCGGCACTTGAGATGGCTTGGCCATGTGAGCCGCATGGAAGATGGCAGGATCCCCAAGGATGCATTGTACAGCGAGCTCGTTACTGGTATCAGACCCACCAGCCGTCCATGTCTCTGCTTTAAAGATGTCTGCAAACGTGACATGAAGTCCTGTGACATTGACCACCAGTCGTGGGAGTCAGTTGCCAGTGATCTCCAGAGCTGGCGGACAGCCATAAAGGCAGGGCTAAAGAGTGGCGAGTCGAAGAGACTTAGCAGTTGGTAGGAAAAAAGACAGAAGCGCAAGGAGAGAGCCAACTGTGTAACAGCCCCAACAACCAATTTTATCTGCACCGCCTGTGGAAGAGTCTGTCACTCTAGAATTGGCCTTTATAGCCACTCCAGGCGCTGCTTCACAAACCACTGACCACCTCCAGGCGCTTACCCATTGTCTCTCAAGACAACGAGGCCAAAGAAGAAGAACTCCAGGTAGGACCACCTGGATTGTTCAGGATTGACCTAGCGTTTCCAGGAATTAATGATTAATCTCCAAGCACTGCCATGGCCAACCACAGAGAAAAAAAAAAATCATCGAGCCACTTAAAAAAGTTGTGTGTGATTTGTATTAGTTATACACATACTGGACACAGAATAAAATGGTTGTTGGACTGACTGCCAAGCATCACCCAACAGGTAATTAAGAGCTTGTTTGCTTTCTAATTGGTATGGCAATGTGGTACATTGTGGGGATGGGGATGCCCGTCAACCAAAGGTGGCAATGGGGTGGGGCAATCGCAGACAGGATTATGTGTGCAGAAGCTCTCAGGAATATGTCCAAGCTGTATTGGCAACCTATATGGCAAGGCTGGCTGTTAATTCCCGTTCCTGGTTGTGCTGAGGAGGGGTTGGTGGGCTTTTATCTTTGACATCTTTGATACAACTGAATGGCTTTCTGGGCCCCTTCAGAGGGCACTTAAGAGTCAACCACTTTGATGTGGGACAGGCCCAGATGGGGTAAGGACTGCAGGTTTCCTTCCCTAAGGACATTAGTGAACCAGGTGGACTTTTACAACAAGCAGACAGCTTTATGGTCACTTTTGCTGATCCAGTGCTTCGTTTGACTGGGTACAGTTGGGTAATGGCTATGCTACTGTGCTTGTAATCCAAAGGCCTACATTACTAATCCAGACAATGTAAGTTCTAAATCCCACAATGATAGATCTAGAATTTGAACTCTAGAAATAAAGTGCTGGTATCAGTAAACGTGACCATGAAGATTGTTGTAAAAATTCAACTTGTTCACCAATGTCCTTCACCCACCCACCTCCATCTCAGGGCAAAGAGGGATGGGCAGTAAATGCCAGCTTTGCCAGTGACAGCCACATTCAGAAAGATAACAAAATATTTCCAAATTTTAAAAACTGAATTCAAGTTCTCAAACCGTCATTTGAATTCATGATCTCTGGATAACGAGTCCAGGAACATAATCCATATACCACCGTATCTTTTCATTAGCTGTCCCCTCAACCCCTCTCCATGATTCTCCTCTGATTTTTGCTTGGTAGCTGATTGTAACTCTTTCGTTAGTGGCCTATTGGATGTGTTTAGTAAGCTCTTGTCATTCTTTGGCTCCTGGCGATTGCAGTCGATCTTTCATGTAACACCATCCCAAGTCTCCGTCTCAATACCCTGAAAGTCCAGCATGAAAGATCTTGCATTTCTATAGCACCTTTCATCACCTCAAGATGTCCCAAAGTGCTTTACAGCCAATGAAGTACTTTTGAAATGTATTCACTGTTGTGATATGGGAAGCGTGACAGCCAATTTGCACACAGCAAGCTCCCACAAACAATAATAAGAAAATTACTAGATAACCTGTTTTAGTGAAGTTAGTTGAGGGATAAATTTGGCTAAGACACCAGGGAGAACTCCCCTGCTCCTCTTCTAACAGTACTATGGGAGCTTTTATGTTCACCTCAGAGGTCAGAGGGAATCTTGGATTAATGTCTCACCTGAAGGATGACACCACTGACAGTGCAGCACTCCCTCAGTACTCCACTGGAGTATCAGCTGGGATTCTGTGCTCAGGTATCTGGGATGTAACTTGAATCTACAACCTTCTGACTCAGAGACCAGAATAGAACCACCTGACCACAACCAGTGTCACAGAGAGTGCAAGGTCCATGGTAACACTGGCACTAACACATGCGACTGCAGCATGATTACTTGAATGCTTCGTTAGCACAGAAGGTCCGGCAGCACCAGTGGAAGAATGTAAATTGGTAAAATCCATTAAGTCGAGGTGCTGCAGCTTTTTTTAACTGCAAAACCTAGGGAAGGGTCCAGGTCTCCAATGGAGGAGATCATAATGGAACACAAACAAGAGGGGGCCACTTTCGCCTCTAACATTTATCCCTCAACCAACACCATTAAAACTGATGATCTGCTCATTATCACGTTGCAGTGCCTGGGATCTTGCTGTGCACAAATTGGCTGCCGCATTTCCTACATTATAATTGAGACTACACTTCAAAAGTACTAGATTGGCTTTAAAGAACTTTGAGATGATCGGAGATCTTGAACGGTGGCATATAAATGCAAGTCTTCCTTTCTTTCTCTCGCTCATCTCATTTCTTCCTTCCTCTCTTTCTCACCCTCTTCCATGTGTCCTTTGGGATCCAGGTGAGTGGAAGGGAATTAAACAGACTGATATTCGCCACATTACAACAATGCCTGATTGGAGAACGCACTGAAGACTTGGAGCAGACAGGTGAAACCGTGTGTAAAATTGAGATTTATAGCTTTATCTTAAAGATAATCGAGTACTTTGGTTGAAGGAACACTCCCTGGGTATTATGCTGACAGAACATGTATTAAGGCAAAGGTATTTCTATGATGTCTGTGCAGTTCATTCTCAGCTTCTTCAGGAGAGATTTAATGTTTTAGTATTTCAGATATATCAAGTCAATCCCCATTAAGAGACCTTATGGTAATGACCCAATAATAAAAGTTCCAAGGCTGTTGGGATCAAAAATTCTGCTTTATTGTAGAATGCACGCAGCTCGACTGTTTCAGTAGCCAGCTGCAGACGGCTGGGAATCTCACCCGAAGCTTGCAATGAGGCAATCATTCCGTGGCCGGAATTCGTAAACCTGGAGCTCTGGAGGCAGGTTGGGGGGTGTGTGGGGGAGGGTGGTGGGAAGGTGGGAGAAACTAGCCGGGGAATTTGGAACTGGTCAGCCGTGGGTCTTGGGGAAGGTTGGGAGTCTCTGCTGTTTCTGGGAGAGTTGGGAGACGGTCTCTGGTGTTTGGTCACGCATTGGTTATGGGTAGGCATTGGGAGCTGGTTCATTGGTTTTCTTGGGTGGGATAGAGTTGGATGTTTGTGAGCTGATTCATTGGAGGGATGTTAGATGGCACTGATTGTCTGATGCCTCTGGCAGCTCCAACAGGAACTGAGACATGCATAGAAAGTGAGCACAGCAGTCACCTCAGGGGTACTGATGGCATAGGCCTAGTTTCCGAAACATTCTTGGCAGCTCACCATGAAGACTTGGTCACTGTTCCTTGTGAAATCTGATTCACACCCAGCAAAGGCTGAACCAATCAATAAAACTAATACAATGTGGAAAGATCCCGAGGGAGTGAGGCCATCAAACAGTATCCAGTTTATAATCAACATTGAATTGAGCTGTGTTCACCTCTGCCAAGCCTCTACTGTTGGCATAAATCCAGATATAAAGCAGCAAGCAGCGACTTCAAAGGTACTTTTTTTTGATTTAGGTGAACAAAAATGTGACATGCACCTAAATGTGCACAGCTAAAAATCCGCTGATGCAAAATTAAAGCAAAAAAAAATACTCTGACACAGAATAAAATGTGTAACTTTGCCAAAGATTAATGGCACAGACTGCATGCAAATGTCAAGACAGGTAGAAATGTAATATTTCAAAATGCTAAGTTTACAATGCCCTCAGATATGTCTCTGCAAAGTGGCGGCTCTCTTGAAGGAGACACTAATTTTGCCCAGCATCCCAATTAGTGCGTGGCACGCAAACCAAAGTTAAGGGTTTGCGGGTAACATCAAGAGCCAAGGGCCAGTATTTCCCAACCCTCCAGCTTTTTCCCAGAGTCTCCAGGAATTGAAGACTTACCTTCATTGAAGACACTCGCTGTAGGCAACACCAGGAGAAAAGTCACTGGGCAAGTGTCATTTTCTCTTCATTTTGTTTAAAGATACTTTTGTTTCTCAGTTCTAGAAATATTGCAGATGGGGGAAGAAAGGGCTGTTTGACTCGCAGTCAAGGGTCACCCAATCAGTGAACGAGAAATCTGCTCGTTTTCTGATTGGGATGGAAAGGCAGTGAGCAGTGAGGATGGACAGATTGAGCGACCAATGCCTGGAGCATGGGCGGTGAGACATCATAAAACAAAAGAATGACTTGCATTTCTATAGCACCCTTCACGATCACAGGACATCCCAAAGCACTTTGCAGCCATTGAAGTGTTGTCACTGTTGTAATGTAGGAAGCAATTTCACACAACAAGCTCCCACAGACAGCAATGTGATAATGATCAGACAGTCTGTTTTATTGAATGATATATATTGGCCAGGACACCACGGATAACTCCTCTGTTCTTCTTTGAAATAGTAACTTGGAATCATTTACATCCACCTGAGAAGGTGGATGGTGCCTTGGTTTAATATTGCATGCGAATTAGGAGCAGGAGTAGGCCACTCGGCCCTTCGAGCCTGCTCCGCCATTCAATACGTTCACGGCTGAACTGATTACTCCACATTTCCACCTACCCGCGATAACCTTCCACCCCCTTGCTTATCAAGAATCTATCTACCTCTGCCTTAGAAATATTTAAAGACTCTGCTTCCACTGCCTTTTGAGGAAGAGAATTCCAAAGACTCATGACCCTCTGAGAGAAAAAGATTCTCCTCATCTCTGTCTTAAATGGGTGACCCCTTATTTTTAAACAGTGACCCCTAGTTCTAGGTTCTCCCACAAGGGGAAACATCCTTTCCCCATCCACCCTGTCAAGACCCCTCAGGATCTTATATGTTTCAATCAAGTCACCTCTTACTCTTTTAAATTCCAGCGGATACAAGCCTAGCCTGTCCAATCTTTCCTCGTAAGACAGCTCATTCCAGGTATTCGTCTAGTAACCCTTCGCTGTACTGCCTCCAACGCATTTACATCCTTCCTTCAATAAGGAGACCAATACTGTACACAGTACTCCAGATGTGGTCTCACCAATGCCCTGTATAGCTGAAGCATAACCTCCCTACTTTTGTATTCAATTCCCCTCATGATAAATGATAACATTCTCAGTCTTGCACTGGCATGTCCTTAGATGTACTAGAGCCCTGGATTGGGAACTTGAGCCACCAACCTTCTGACTCAGAGGGAGGAGTGTTACCCACCGATCCATTGCTGACATTCATAAAGACAAAACCTTCAGGATCATGATCTATCAGACTTATCAATCCGAGTCAGATGTATCCTGAGTTCAGAGCTCACGGAATCGACACTGTATCAATTTGCATTGTTTCGGTGATTTTGACTCATTACAGGCGGCTGTCAGAGCTGTGTTTAAAAATAAGCTGCACTCTGCATCCTATCTGCCCAGGACTTTGGGCCACTGCTAAATTGGTTATCATTGCACCTGCTTTAGGTCTACAAAACGTGCACAATGATGTTGAGTTTGGAACCCCATAGTCTTTAATGTCCCTAACCACTTTGTGAGCTTAAAGTCTGATAGAGCAGGGTGGAATCAATGGTAACCACTATAAAAAGGAATGGATGTGGCATTATGACACTGAAGTTAGGAGGGGGTCATCACAATGGTTTCATAAGGCTTTCAAAGGTGGAGAGGGAATTGGAGAGGGGGAGGATGTTTTAGGAAGATGTCCTGGAGCGTGGGGACGAGTGGGCTTGAAGGATCTATCACCAATGGTGGGCTTAAGGAAGCTGGATACATAGAATGCCAGGGGAGTATGAGGCTGCAGGAGGTTGTAGAGATAGAGTGGGGTTAGACCACGGATGGAGTAGAAGATGTTGATAATGTCATGCTAGGCCCCCATCTGCCAAGAATGAGGCAATTTAATTTTGTCATGAACATTGATTTTTAACTGTTACTGGAGTGAAGAAAGGACTTGTTAAACAAATCAGCCGTGGCTGGAAAAGACATTTGCATATTAACAGATAGCGTTTGGAAGGACAAAGGCGCCATTCCCTGACACATTCAACCCACAATGGACTTTTGATCACCAGGCGGTGTGGGAGCTCACATTCCAGGTTGACTGCTAAGATGGCTGAATACACAAACTGACACGGTCAAACCAGCTTGTCATATGACTAACCTGCTGGACAACTTGAGTTTTTTCAATTTGAACAAATAGTTCGGGCAGAAAGCTGTTTGCTCCTGCACTGAGAAGATCTCTCTCCTGTCTGCTCCCATCTTTTTCTCACAAGCCTCTGAATCCACTGAAGACACATGAATCCCAAGAGAGAAAAGTCTCCTACAGTGAACAAGGTTTAAGAAGAATACTGGGCCCCAATGAAAAGCAAGATCTACCTACAATCAGGGACTCTACAATGAGCTCAAAGAACCGTGACAACAATTCTTCAGATATTGCCTCAAACCTTTCCACTTTATTTTTCTTCTGCTCTTTTCTGCCTCTATTTGCATGTGTGTATTGCATATGCATGCTAGCATGGGTGCGTCGTGTATCCGTAGGTGTCAACTGAGTTACTGTTCAAGTTTAATACATTTCAACTTATCTTCTTTAAACCTAAGAAAGTCTGTTTGTGCTGGTTTCTTTGCCTTATAATTGGAAAGCGATGAACAAGGATTCACCAAGGGGGAGCTAAAAACACGTTGTGGTTACAATTAAACCCTGTTACAGTAAGACCAGGTGAAGGCTGAAAGGGAACCCTAGACCCCTTTCTCACCTCGTTGTAACAATAAGGAATGTAAATTTAATAGATTGGAAGACATTGAGAATAGGGCGGAGGAAAGCAGATAGCTAAGTGGGACAGAATACGTGAAACAATGTTTTGGGCAATTTGATGTTGAGTGAAGATAACCATTCTGAGAGCTTCTGGTATCCGTAACCATCTTCCTTGTGTTATATCAGGTAAATGTTGCTATGTGCTTTCTGCTTTGGGGTTTACGGAGTCTAACCAGGGTACAAATAACTCCACACTCATACCACATTAAGGTTGTCACCATTTCCTTTCTTACTGGTGTGTTTTTTGTGCTCATCAAGGTGAATGATGTTAGTGCTGTGAAAGAGAACACTTTCCATTTGAATTATTCAGTATCCCATCACACATTCTCAGCTTAGATACAGAGTAAAGCTCCCTTAACACTTCCCCAAACACTCTTAAGTCAAGTACAACACAGGCTAAATACAGAGTAAAGCACCCGCTATCCTGTTGCATTCAATGGCCCTAAAGAAGGTACAACATAGGTTAGATACAGAGTAAAGCTCCCTCTACCCTGTCCCCATCAAACACTCCCAGGACAGGTACAGCATGGGGTTAGATACAGAGTAAAGCTCCCTCTACACTGTCCTAGCAAACACTCCCAGGACAGGTACAGCACGGGGATTGGCTGGTCAATTTGGAGCACTTCCTGCCAGCAATCAGGGGGAGCAGCTGCACCTGTGTTGCAGCAATTGCAGAGTGGAGAGTGGAGACTGCAGCAACTGGGGAGAGGAGAGTGGAGACTGGAAACTGCAGCAACTGGAGAAAGTTGAATACAGAGTGGAAACTGCAGCAACTGGAGAGAGAGATTGGAGAAAGGTGAATACAGAGTGGAGGGAAACCATCAAGGAAGGCTGCAATTTTTCTGGAGAGGTGGGTGTCAGGTCACCTGAAAGACTATTAAGTTTAAACTGTTTGGGGGAGGGAGAAGAGGCCTGAAGACTCAGGGGTGGGGCAGCCAAATCCAGTAAGGGCCCCTGTGTTTGTATTGGTGTTTGCACACAGGGAGCTCCCTCCCCACCCCAACTGCCTGCTCGGGACAGCTGGAGTTGCCCGGGTGAAGACTGTCTTGTTAAAATCAGAAGAGGAGAGTACCGGGCGGCTCCAGCTGTCCCGGGCGAAGAAGCCTCCCCTAACTGGAAGACAACAAACAGTTTTGGACTAATTGTGATAAAGGTGCTCCAACTGGCAGTTGAAACAAACATCCTTTTCAGCCTTTCTCTCCCTTCCTCCACTCAGTCGCCTCAATCACCTATCCTCCCCTTTTCCTTTACCATCCTACGCCATCCTCCTCTACTCCCACTCCACCTTGTTTAAAGTTTGCTTTTTAAAAAAAATTGTGTAAATTTGTTTTGTTTCTTGGGGGTGGACGTAGCTCTTAGACCCCATGGCAAGCCCCTCTTCGCCGGTGGCGGGGCCTTCCCGTTCATATGCTGCTGCGGCTGCTGCAGCTGCACCTGTTGCCCCGTCACCGTTTGCTTTATTAACAACGAAGCATGGGGTCAAGAGTTACGTCCACCCGAACATGACTATAGAGGCATGCGTGAAAGCAATGGCCGAGGTTGTCGGCCCTTCGGCCATTGTTGCAGCCTCTAAAATGTACGGGAAGGCAGTGTTTTTCCTGAAGACCGAGCGGGCGGTGTCCCTGGCTCTGAGCAAGGGGCTCACCGTGGGCGGGACCTTTCTGCCAGTGGACCCCCTGGAGGCCACTGCGCAAAGGCTCATTTTATCCAATGTCCCACCCTTCATCCCTGGTGAGCTCCTCCTTCCCCACCTGCACCATCTGGGGGAGGTAAAGACGGGGCTCACCCCAGTCCCGCTCGGTCTTCGGGAGAACAGCCTCCGACACGTCTACTCCTTCCGCCGCCAGTTATTCATGCGGCTGGCGCGGGAGGAGGTGACAGAGGGCCACTTCAATGTAGAATTCCAGGGGACGGCCTACCGCGTCTTCTGGACCTTGGACGGGGTGCGGTGCCATGTCTGTAAGGGGGTGGGGCATGTTCGTAAGAACTGCCCCAACCTCCCGGCTGCCAACTCCAACTCAGCGGCCCAGGGTGGCGACGCTGCACCTCCTCCCACCCCCACTACACCACCACCAGATACCATTCAGTCGGTACCGGAGGCTGTGGTTTTCACGGCCTCCGGCAGGGAGGGGGGTGACCGTCCAAGTGGAAGGAAGGCGCGGAGGAGAAATAAACATCGAGAGGCGCGTCCCCTGGATATCGTGACACTACCCGAGCCTGAGCTCAGCCCAAGGCCCGATCTCGGGAAGTCAACTTGCCCCAGGGCTGGGCTCAGGCCCAGGGTGAATAAAAAAAAGGAGAGTGTGGAGGTGGAGGCCTCTGATGATATGGAGGTCTCTGAGCCTCCGCACACAACTGGGAAAAAGAGGAGAAGGCACCCCTCCACAGAGGTAACAAGGGGCCCTGAGGCGCAGGGCCCATCTGTTGGAGGGGAGCTGTCTCCTGTTTCGGGTCCCCAGGTTTCCCCTACCGCCACCACCAAGGCTGCAAAGTCCGGGCAGGTGCTCCCTATTCCTCAGGATGGAGGGGAGGGGATGGCCCCGGTACATGAGGCCCCTCCTGAAGGAGTAAGTGGGGCCCTGCTTGTGGTGGGGGAGCCTGGGGAAGCCGCCCATTCTGCCACTGCTACTGGGTCGGGTGTCCTGAATGAAGGGGAGGGCGAGGCCCCAGAGGGTCGGGCCTCCCAGCCGGAGTCCACCACCAACCAGGAGACACCCGACCCAGTTATAACTGAGAATGCTGCCCCACCTGCTGGGCCTGTGGGTGCTGGCGGAGCGGGAGATAGCCTCCTCCCTCCGCCTCCAATCTCGGCTCCGGCTGGTTTCCCGGAGTCGGGAACTTCTGTCTCCCCTGGACCACTCATTGCCCTGGGGACGGAGGAGAAGGGGGCCCTGAGCCGCTGGTGCCTACAGGCTCCAGTTTCACAATAGAACCCAGAGAGGACTCCTCCGCCATCGATCCTGGGGGTGGGATCGTGACGGAGGCGGGACCAGCTGGCGCGGCCGGGACGTCCGCCCCACAGTGTGTGGTGGATGTGTTGGCCGCTGGCGGTGACGACCCGGAGGAGGATGGGGATTCGGTGCGGGGCACGGAGGATGATCTTGATTCCATCGCCAGTGAGGTGGTGGAGTCCCTCGTGCCTCCCACCGAATCTCCTCTCATCCCCACGGCGGAACTCCGGGATTTCCTCGCGGCTTGCAGGGGTTGCCGCAATAAAGTTCAGCTGGCCCTCGACCGTTGGTCGAATCTGGCGCTGATCATACAGTCCGTCCGTGCCGCCCTTAAGATAGCGGGCAAGCGCGCGGACGTGAAACTGGTTGAGAGGCGCCGTTTTAATGTGTTCCTCAATGGGTTGCTGGGGGAGTGGAGGGCCAGGTGCACTTCCACTCCCTCCTCACAGTGAGCTGTTGGTGACGGGTTTTAAGTACCTTTGACATGAAGATAACCATAGCCAGCCTCAACATCAACGGCAGCAGAGGGGCTCACCGCAGATTTCACAATCTCTCAGTCCTTAGGGAAGGGAGATACGCGGTGAGCTTTCTGCAGGAAACCCACACCGTTCCGGGAGACGAAGCCACCTGGCTCCTGGAGTGGCAGGGTGGGGTCTACATGAGTCACCTCACCCCTATTTCTAGTGGGGTGGCTATCTTGCTGGCCCCGACTTTTCAGCCGGAGATCTTGGGGGTCAAGGAGCTAGTGCCGGGCCGCTTGCTCCACCTCGCCGTTCGCCTGGGTAGCGTGCCGCTCCACTTTGTGAACGTGTACGCGCCCAGGCCCGGCGCTTTGCAAGCGCGCTTCTTTGAAGAAGTGTCCGCTCTCTTGAGCTCCATCGACAGCGGCGAGTGCATCATCCTCGGGGGGGATTTTAACTGCACCCTCGAGGTGGGGGATCGCTCCGGTCCCCAGCGCGGCCAAGCGTCGGTGGAGAAGTTGAGGGGACTGATCAGCTCCCTTAACTTGGTGGACGTCTGGCGGAATCTCCATCCCGACTCCAGCGCCTTCACGTGGAGGTCTGGAGGAGGGGGGTCGCGAATCGACCGCCTCTACATTTCGCAGGCGTACGTCTCCCGCGTTTCGGCGGCCTCCATGCGGCTGGTGCCGTGCTCGGACCACCGCCTGGTGTGGGCGGAGTTCACTCCGCTCCGCACGCGGGCGGGGTCCGCGTACTGGCACTTGAACAACCGGCTGCTGGAGGACGTGCGATTTCGGGACTCGTTCTGTCGATTCTGGGCCGACTGGAGAAGGAAGCAGGGGGGCTTCCCCTCCTTGAGGCTATGGTGGGATGTGGGCAAGACTCACATCCGCGTCTTTTAGATTAGATTAGATTAGAGATACAGCACTGAAACAGGCCCTTCGGCCCACCGAGTCTGTGCCGAACATAAACCACCCATTTATACTAATCCTACACTAATCCCATATTCCTACCAAACATCCCCACCTGTCCCTATATTTCCCTACCACCTACCTATACTAGTGACAATTTATAATGGCCAATTTACCTAACAACCTGCAAGTCTTTTGGCTTGTGGGAGGAAACCGGAGCACCCGGAGAAAACCCACGCAGACACAGGGAGAACTTGCAAACTCCACACAGGCAGTACCCGGAATCGAACCCAGGTCCCTGGAACTGTGAGGCTGCGGTGCTAACCACTGCGCCACTGTGCCGCTCCTTCTGTCAGGAGTACGCGAAGGGGTCGACCAAAAGGCGGGAAGCCGAGATCGGGCGCCTTGAGAGGGAGGTGCTCGACTTGGAATCCCTCCTCGGTCATGCCGTCGCGGACCCGGCCCTGTGGCAGGCGTACAAAGAGAAGAAGGGCGCGCTGAGGAACCTGCAGCTCATAGGGTCCCGAGGCGCGTACGTGAGGTCGCGGATCCAGATCCTGGAAGATTTGGACCGCGCCTCACCCTTCTTCTACTCGCTGGAAAAATGGCAGGGGGTCCGTAAGCAGCTCGTCGAGCTGCTGGCCGACGACGGATCCTCCATCACGGATCCGGAGGGAATGGGCCTCCTGGTCCGGACGTATTACAGTGCGTTGTTCTCTCCGGATCCGTCCAGTGAGGATGCGCGCAGAGTTTTGTGGGAGGACCTGCCGCAGGTCAGCCCGGAGGGCGCCGAAGGATTGGAGGCTCCGCTCACGTTGGCGGAGCTGACTGGCGCCCTCCACCAGCTCTCGAGGGGCAAATCCCCAGGGCTGGATGGGTTGACCGTGGAGTTCCTCAGGGCGTTCTGGGACGTCCTGGGGGACGATTACGCGCGGGTCCTGGGGGAAAGCCTGGCGACCGGGGAGATGCCCCTCTCGTGGCGCAGGGCGGTCATCGTCCTGCTGCCGAAGAGGGGCGATCTCCGCCTGCTTAAAAACTGGCGTCCGGTCTCCCTCCTCAGCACGGATTATAAGATCTTTGCCCGGGCTATGTCTACCCGCCTGGGCTCCGTGCTGGCCCACATGATCCACCCCGACCAGTCCTACACGGTCCCGGGCCGGTCCATCCAGGACAACATCCACCTGGTCCGGGACCTGATCCATCTTTCCCAGAGGACTGGTCAGTCGGTCGCCTTTCTCTCCCTCGATCAGGAGAAGGCGTTCGACAGGGTGGATCACGATTACCTTTTCGGGACTCTGCGCGCTTTCGGACTCGGGCCGCATTTTGTGGCCCGGGTCCGACTTTTATACGCCGCCGCAGAGTGTCTAGTCAAAGTTAACGGGTCCTTGACGGCGCCCCTTCGATTTGGGAGAGGAGTGCGTCAGGGGTGCCCCATGTCCGGCCAATTGTATACCATCTGCGTGGAGCCCTTCCTGTGCCTGCTTCGCAGGAGGTTGACGGGATTGGCTCTGCGCGAGCCGGCCATGCGGGTCGTCCTCTCGGCTTACGCCGACGACGTGCTCCTCGCAATCACAGATCCCGTTGACTTGCGGAGGATGCGCGACTGCCAGCAGACCTTTTCTGCCGCGTCCTCCGCGAGGATCAATTGGGAGAAATGTTCCGGACTCCTGGTTGGTCAGTGGCGGGTGGACTCCCTGCCGGAGGAGATGACACCTTTTGCGTGGAGCACCACGCACCTCCTCTATCTGGGAGTCCACCTTAGTCCCGCTGAGGAAGCCTGGCCGGCAAACTGGCAGGAGTTGGAGGCGAAAGTCACCGCTCGGCTGGGGCGCTGGACAGGACTGCTCCGAGTGCTTTCCTACAGGGGCCGAGCGTTGGTCATAAACCAACTGGTGGCCTCCATGCTGTGGTACCGGTTGGTCACTTTGGCCCCGCCCCCTGTATTTGCCACCAAGATCCAGAAGAAACTCGTCGATTTCTTCTGGGGCAAGAGGAAACACTGGGTCTCTGCCGCGGTCCTGAGTCTCCCGATCGAGGAGGGCAGTCAGTCGCTGGTGTGCGTCCGCACCCAGGCTGCGACTCTCCGCCTTCGGACCCTGCAGAGATACCTGTACGTCGAGCGTCCTCCCAGATGGTGTGCGCTGGCGACGTATTTTTTCCGCCAGTGTCACTGCCTTCAAGACGACACGCAGCTCCCGGTGGAGTCCGTTAGCCGCGCCTCTCTGAGGGAGTTGCCTGTCTTTTACCGGGATCTTTTCCGAGTCTGGAACATGGTCGCCTCCAGTCAGGGCGCTCCCCCGCCGGCGGAGGAGAGCACCTCGGCTGTCCAGGCGGCCGACTCTGGGGACAGTCCGGTGGGCGGAGGAGTAGCCGAAACCCCCGGGACGCCCCTCACTGCGGGTGGCAAGGGGGCTCGGGAGTGCGGAGCGATCCCAGCCGAGCTGACCCCCGCTCGGCCGGAACTGCTCATCGGACCCAGGCCCCGAAACCCTCCTCGGGAGCCGGTCCCGCACAACCCCAGCCGCCTCTCGGGAATGCCCTCCGTGCCATTCCAATCGGCGCGGAGGGGTTTCCTGTACGGGCTGCTCCTGCACACTTTCCACTTCCTCGCCCTCGTCAGCCGGCCGGACACGCCCTGGCGGTCCGCGTTGCCATCTGGCGGCGAGGGGAAACCCCGATGGAGGTCTCTCTACGCGGGAGTCTTCCCCCTTTACATCGGGGACCTGGGGTGGAGGGTGCTGCACAGAGCAGTCCCGTGCAATAGGCTTTTAAGTAGGTTCACGGACTCCCAGGCCAGCTGTACTTTCTGCGGCCTGGACGAGTCCGTGTTCCACATTTATACGGAGTGTGCGAGGTTGCAGCCCCTATTTGAGCATCTGAAGGGGCTGCTCCTCAAATTCTGGCTGCACTTCAGTCCCACGCTCCTGATCTTTGGGCACCCGGTGCGGAGGGGCTTGGGCCGGGAGGAGGATCTCCTCGTCGGTCTGCTCCTGGGCCTGGCCAAGGTGGCAATTCACAGGTCCAGGTTGCGGGCCGTCGGGGGTTCCGTCCTCCCCGATTGCCTGCCCCTCTTCCGCGGTTATGTTCGCGCCCGGGTGTCCCTGGAAAAGGAGCATGCGGTGTCCGCCGGTACGCTTGAGGCCTTCCGCGACCGGTGGGCACCGCAGGGACTGGAGTGCATCGTCGACGCCGAGAATGGCATTTTAATTTGAGTTTTTTGTTTATTTATCTGTTTTAATAAAGTTATTTTAAAACTGTAAATATGTACATAAAGGGGGCCTGAGGGATAAAGGCCCCCTCGATGTGAAAAATATAAAAGGGGCCTGGGGTATAAAGGTCACCTTGTGGGGAAAAAAAAAAAAAAACGGGGTTAGATACAGAGTAAAGCTCCCTCTACCCTGTCCCAATCAAACACTCCCAGGACAGGTACAGCACAGGGTTAGATACAGAGTTACGCTCCCTCTACACTGTCCCCATCAAACACTCCCAATCTGTCCAGCTAGGACCTAAACCCAATTATAGAAAGTTGAATGATGTAACAAGAAAAAAAAATGGGTTAGATACAGAGTAAAGCTCCCTCTACCCTGTCCCCATCAAACACTCCCAGGGCAGATACCGCACTTGGATAGATACAGAGTAAAGCTACCTCACAGATTGAAAGTTTTGGGCAAAAGATGCAGGGGGAATATGAGGAAGGACTTTTTTGCACAGCGGGTGGTAATGACCTGGAACTCGCTGCCCACAAGGGTGGTGGAAGTGCAGACGACTAACGACTTCAAGAAACTGATTTTTTTTTTCTTTTTCACACAATGACCACTGGGAACATGAAGGAATGATGACACTCTGATCACTGGAAACACCAAGGAATGATGGGGATACTTTAAGCTCATTTCACCTTAGACTCCCCATACCCTGCGACACAGAGGATACCTTTAATCCCATGGACCAGGTTTGACTTTGGGTCCGAGAGTTTCTCTAGATATGGATTGACCAAATCTCAATACTAGTTACATCATATTCCTGCTGCAGTCTCATACATAAACTCCCTGTCTGGAAAGACACATTCTGGGCCTGAAAATGAACATCATGATGCCTGAGGAGAAGAAGGCCATCAAGGGAGCCATGAGTAAAGAGTCAGCAAAGTGCATCACGAAGCAGAGAAGGTCGAGGAAGGAGAGTTACTCCAACTTTCTCAACAAGGTGATGACGTAGGTTCATCCCTGGACACCAGCTTCTCCTCCAAGGCCGTCAGCATTGTGGCCTCCTTTGTGAACGATACTTTTGAGTGCATCGTGGGTGTGGCTTGCGGCCTGGGTCATTACAACAAGCATTTGGCAGTCAACTCCTAGGAGATCCAATCCTCCACGCGCCCACTGCTGCCTGGGGCAGCTGGCCAAACATGCCATGTCGGAAGGGGTATAGGTCATGACCAAATACATTAGCTCCGAGCGAAACTCCACAATGTACTGAAAAGCTCACCATTACCCATGACATATTCTGTCATGGCTTCATCTTGACAAGTAACCTGAGGGGAAAAGAAACGCTTCACTTTTAAACTGCCTAAACTTTGCAATCATTTAGTTTATTTCCTAGAGAGAGAGAAAAATAATTCAAATCGCCCGATTAAAAGCCTCTCATTGACACTCCTGTGACAGTTTTAATCAACTTTTTTTCTCTCTCTTTAAATTTCAAAAAAGCTGTCAGAAAACATTTGGAGTGTTGCTCGGAGCGCGAATGCAGGATGGTTGCACATCAACCCATCAGCAGACAAACTGTTTAATTGTCTGTTACTTTGAGGTCCTCTGTCAAAAAGACATCCCCAGCCCTCTAGTCAGCCACTGAAAGGCTGTGTGTGTATGTGCGTGTGTCACACATGTACGTGCACGCCAAGAGATCTCTATTTGCAGCCTCTTGGTCATTGAAATGTAGCAGATAAAGAGGCCCAGTCAATTTAAATAAGACCTGACAGGGTGTTTAAATCGGCGCTGCTCTGTAATTGCATGTGTTCTCTGCACGCAAGTAGTGAGTAAAGACGCCTTCCTGTAAAGTAATGCCTTTCCAATCTCGCCTGCACTGAAATGATTAAATTACTTTCAGTAACATGCAGCATGTGGATCACTACCAGTCACCCTGACTCCCTGCTTCGGGAACTGTTATTTATTGTGAAGGCGGGGTGAAGGATCAAAGCACGTACGGCCAAGTCTCAACAGGTGCAGGCCACAGTGAGAGTTCAGTGTACCGTTTAAGCTGCCTCATTGTAGAATGGACATTAATGCTACAGTAATGTGTACCATAAATGAATGAGGAGATTACCAAGGACGCAAAGCTGCAATTAAGAAACATATATTGCAATGAATCACAGGTCGTGAAGTATTTTTGAAGTGTAGTCACTGATTTTTTTTTTTCTTTTTCACACAATGGCCGCCAGGAAAGTGAAGGAATGATGACACTCTGATCACTGGAAACACCAAGGAATGAATGCACGATGGCCACTGTAAAAACCAGAGACGGGATACACTCTGACTACTGGGAACATTGGGGAATTAATAGATACTAACCACTGGGAAAACCAGGGAATGAGTACACACTGACTACCGGGAGCACCGGGAAATTCATCCACACTGACCACTGGGAACACCAGGGCATGAATACACACTGACCACTGGGAACACAAGGGAGGGAATATACACTGACCACTGCGAATACCAGGGAATGAACACACACTGACTGCTGGGATATCCCAGCAAGGAACAAATACACACTGACCACTGGGAACCCCAGGAAATGAATACGCAATGAACACAGGGAACCCCAGGGAATGAATAAACACTGACCACTGGGAACATCAGGGAACGAATACTGTTACAATGACCTGGTTCATGGTTTGCATTCATTTTCTAGAAGTATCTTTTAATCTGGAAATTGATTTTTTTTTAATGCAAGACAAATGAAAACACCTGGTTTGAGAAGCTGGCAAACAAACCTAGGGTGGTTACAAATCAAAGAGTGGCCCATGCTTATTTACTAAAGTCATGATGCAGAGTGTGAAAACAATGGGAATATCTCTGCACTTCTTGGTGGAGATGGTGTGTCTGCTGCTGCCTCAGTCAGGGATTTGAATTATTCATATGATTTCCCAGAACAAAGAGAAGATTTGGAGTTGGAAATAATTAGTTTAAATTGCTATCTGAGACATCCCATATGTACCACTTGGTATGGAGATAGATGATGCAGGGGCGCCTGTTGATGTTTTGATCTGTGTGCTTGCTGACAGAGAAGCAGTTGGCTTTTGGAAAGGCAATTGGCTTCAAACAGGCTGTCGGTCACAGAGAATGTTGCTAACTTTGAAAGCAGCTGGGCTCAGGCGTAAAGAGGCTATCAGGAACTAAGGGTGTTTCTGTTTTGAGGCAGGCCCGTGCTCAAGCTGGGAAATCCAGATTCGTGAGGTGCTGAAGGAGAACTGAAAGGTTTGCCTAGCTGAAGCTAGAGGGAGAATTCTGAGATCTGTTACTCCAAAAGATAGCTGAGAAATTGAGGAAAATCGAAATGAATTCCTAAGAGCTGTGGTACACTTTGGATTGGTCCCAGGAGAAGTGAACAAACTGCCCAGATCCTGCAAAGTATAGGGGAACTCTTAGAGTAGAAGTGGAAGTAAAGTGGGAATGTTCTGCTGAAATTTAGAGTTTAAAGTCTACATCTTCATGCTCTCTTAAGATTTTAAGTTTAAAGTATAAGTGCTTCCAAAGTGAGATGTTAAGTTAATAGTGTTTTGCTGTGTTTAACACTTTGACAGTTAAGGTTTTTGTTTAAAACGTGAAATCATATGGCGCAATTCCTTTCAGTAATAACTGAGAATTTGGCTTTCTCTTTTAAAAAGTTAATGGTCCCTAACAGGGTCAGAACAATACCCACTGACCACTGTGACAACCAGGGAATGAATGCACACTGACCACCAGGAACATGAGTGCCTGAACACACCGACGGCAGGGAACACCAGGGTATATTCATTCCCTGGTCTTCCCCCTTGTCAGGGTGTATTCATTCCCTCGTGTTCCCAGTAGTCAGCATGTATTCATTCACTGGTGTTCCCAGTGGTCAGCGTGTATTCATTTCCTGGTATTCCTGGTGGTCACTGTGTATATCCTTCCTGATGTTTCCAGCGGACAGTGTGTATTCATTCCGGGGACATACTGACCACTGGGAACACCAGGGATTGAATATGCACTGGCCACTGGGAACAAACTTGCTCGCACGCATACATGTCCAGACACACGAATACACACAGTTACGCCTGTGCACACATGTACCGACACACTCACATGGGGACAACATGTTTTACATAACAGTCCCCTGAATGTGCCTTCACCACATGGATGGCAACATTTCAATAAAGGGGCAACACCACCTTTACAGGTAAACTACGAATGGTCGATACATACCCGCTTTTCCAGTGACTCTGGCATCCCGAGAACAAAAGACAATCATACTCACGCATACAAAGGTGTGACAGTCAGTACTGTGTGGAATGTCAGGGTCGAGCTATTTCGTGACTTGCCCGTGTGTTTTCCAGAAAATGAATGAACTTCAACAGGCAGACAGGGAAGAAGAAATTAATGTAGCAATGAGGTCTGATTGAAAAATAGAAGAGAGCGTAGATTGCTTTGAAAGCTTGCTTGAACCTATTGTGCGGCCTTCAGTTACTCACACACTTCCTGACACAAATACAATTATGTTCATTCTGTGTTTAACACAGTCAGGTAGTGTCACATCTGTTTTGTGGCTTTAGATTTAGATTTAGAGATACAGCACTGAAATAGGCCCTTCGGCCCACCGGGTCTGTGCCGACCATTAACCACCCATTTATACTAATCCTACACTCATCCCATATTCCTACCACATCCTCACCTGTCCCTATATTCCCCTACCACCTGCCTATACTAGGGGCAATTTATAATGGCCAATATACCTATCAACCTGCAAGTCTTTTGGCTGTGGGAGGAAACCAGAGCACCCGGAGGAAACCCACGCAGACACAGGGAGAACTTGCAAACTCCACACAGGCAGTACCCAGAATTGAACCCGGGTCGCTGGAGCTGTGAGGCTGCGGTGCTAACCACTGCGCCACTGTGCCGCTTTACTGTTGTGTTATTAGTTAACTTTTTCTCGAGGGCTATCTTGAGCTTCTCTACAATACTGCACCTCGGGGTGATACATCATAGGCCTGCTCACCTGATGACTAACTTCGTTTCAATTAGGCCACTTGAGACCAAGCAGGATGAGCCCTGGGAGTAGTAGTTGTATTTTAATGGGGTCCTCACTCTTGTTTGGAAGATGGAATGGCTCTGCCCTCTAACTGTATTCCTTTGCCTGCAGAGCACAACAAAGGGAAGCAACAGCATGATCCCAGAGCTGCCCAGGTTATGACTGGAGTCCAGCAGCACGTGCATGACTGCTTATGACAGCTTTAGAAAAAGAAGTGGCCTGTATTATAAGCATCAGTGCTGTACATATGCGATCATTCGCAGTATATCACCATCTCACCACTTCATCTCTTCATTATATAGTCGCGTCACCGCCTGTAAGTTTCTAGGCCTTTCGCTGAGGGAGGGAGAATAATTTGGGAATCGTGCATGGATACGGATTACAAAACTTTGCATTCATGAGTAGCTGACAGTTGAAGCCAGAGGCAGCTGGGGGCATCAGAATTTGATGGCGTCTTAGTGAGAATTAATGATGATCAGACATGCTGATTAGGGAGTGAAAACAGGCTAATGGGGTCTCCCGCTGTGCGACACCTTCTCCTGAAACATTTATTAAATGCCCTTTGTTTTTCTTTTTGTAGGAATTTGTATCCGCGTTTCCGAGGGATCATCTCCTCAAGGGAGGGAACAAAAGAGAAGCAGCTGGGACTGGGACGTGGGACTGTGAGACAGAGATAAACGAGAGGAGGTTTGTTAAAGGAACGGGGAAGTAGAAAGCAGCCATGCTGGATTCATCCTGCGTAACCTGGCTTCATTAAATATGCCATCAGTTTTCTATGAGCTTCCTAATGCTTTTGTCTCCAAAGGAGGCAGTAGGAAAAATCAGTAATGTGATGCTTGCTCTCACTGACTGATGGGAATTGTGTGTGGAATATTAATCCACTATCTTCAAGCAGTTTCAGCCTCAATGACTTCTTATCAATGTGTTTTAATATACTGTACTCTCGGCTAACTGAATAACTGTGGTATGACTTCTTATAGCAGGGCCGCACACTCGTGTGCTGAAAGAGGAAAGTGCAGAAGGGTTTAATGTGCAAAGCTATTTGCCTCAATTGTCTCCCACTTCTACGCCCTCCCCTGCTCTCCACAAGTCTCTGAGATACAGTTCCACAGTTGCCTTCACCCCTTGTCCCTCTTCCCGCCCTTACTCACTGCAAAGACTAGAGGAAAAAAATGGTTCCTGATTCCCACTCCCCCAAATTTATAAGCCCAAGGGTACTGAGTCCAATTGTAACACAGACCAGGTCAGTTAACTCAGTACAAACTGTGGATGGAGCCACAAAGCATCCCAGCCTGACCTAACTCTATGCTAGGTGGTGACTTCATCCACTGACCAGCAGGGAGGTTGAAAGCCATTCCTTGAAATTATCTTGGGACTTTAGCTCTGGATTCCTTCAAAGTGGCAAATTAACAAAATTGGCTGCCTTTGCCAATCCATGTGTATTCATATGGGAAGTGCTCCAATCTTCAAGGCTCTCAGTGACACCCATTGAGAAAGCAAGGAGAAAGGCAGAGTAGGATCCCACCAAGTCCAAGAAGAGGCTAAGAGGAAAACACAATAAAGTAAATAAGTTTGCAAGAGGAGGTGAGGACCTAGGGGATTCAAAGTGGCCTCAGTTTTCGGAACCTGCGGAAAGACTGATCCCCTTCTGGGTTCTAGCCTCTAAGCTTTAGCTCAATGGGTAGCAGTCTCATCTCTAATCTGGAGGGTTATGGGTTCAAGTCCAACACCATAATCCAAGCCGATACTCCAGTGCAGTGCTGAGGGAGTGCTGTGCTGTTGGAGATGCCATCTTTCTAGTGAGATGTTAAATTGAGACCCTCATCAGAGGGATGTTTACGAACTGCTGGCACCACTTGAACAAGAGCAGTGTAGGTGTCCTGGTCAATAGTTATCTCTCAGCATCATTGCTAAAACAAATTATCATCATTTATCGCATTGTTATTTGTGGGATCTTGCTGTGCACAAATTGACTGCTGCATTTCCTACATTAGAACAGTGACCAAACTTCAAAGGTACCACATTGGCTGCAAAACTGCTTTGGGATGCCGTTTTATAAATTTAATTCCTTCTTTGACACAACTTTCCTTAACTCATAATTTTTCCAATATCACTATAGTCAGCACCTCTCCCCCATGTTCAAACGCACCGTCCTCCCACTGCCTGCCTCCTCCTTGATCAGTACATCAGAATTAATTTTCAAGGGGTTTTGCTCTCAGCCTCACTCCCTCGTGGCAAGGCTGCGTTGAGTGAATGGTCGAGCTTACAATTTTCTTTGAGGAGCACAAACACTTGGCTTGAGGGAAAATGGCCAATGCTGGAGCCTTGGTTTATTGCTTGCTGCTCTGCTGGGCTGTTCTGGGAGCTCAACTGAGGAGCTGCGGGGGAGCAGTGCACAATTTATTAAAGTCACGTACTGTTTGGTGAGAACAATCCTTTTTTTGTTTGATTTGCCAAGCTGACTCTGCCCTGTGTCCTTTCACTCAGTTTTTTTTTCTGTTCTCTGCTCATTTCGGGAGGCCAAGAACCATAGGAGACCAGGGTACGTGAGAGTTGAGAGAAAGGGACAGGGGCAGCAAGAAAGACAGATAGAGACACTGAGCAAGAGGGACAGTGTGATAGATAGAGTGAATTAGAGACAGAGTTGGAAGTAGAGGCAAAAGAAGCAGCATGGATCTTACTGAGGGTTCATTAGCATTGGTCCAAGCTGTTTGGCATTACGTCAATGTTATGCTAAATCTGTGTGGTGAGAATCATGAGTTCAGAGTATCAGAGTCTACACCAAAGTGAAGGGGAGTGAGACTCTGTCAGGGAAATTCAGATATTTTTACCCCCTCAGGATGGGATTCAGTCTGTGTTTAGACTGGGAGTTCAGACTGTGTTTAGACTGGGAGTTCAGGCTGTATAGACTGAGGGCTCAGGCTGTGTTTAGATTGGGAGTTCAGGCTGTGTTAGAATGGGGGATTGATACTGTATTTAGACTGGGGGTTCAGTCTGGGTTTAGACTGGGCTTCAGGCTGTATAGACTTGGGGTTCAGTCTGGGTTTAGCCTGGGAGTTCAAGCTGTGTTTAGACTGAGGGTTCAGTCTGTGTATAGACTAAGGGTTCAGGCTGTGTTTAGATTGGGAGTTCATGCTGTGTTAGAACGGGGGATTGCTACTGTATTTAGACTGGGGATTCACTCTGGGTTTAGACTGGGAGTTCAAGCTGTATAGACTGAGGGTTCAGGCTGTGTATAGACTGGGGGTTCAGGCTGTGTTTAGATTGGGGGTTCAGTCTGTGTGAGAATGGGGAATTGATACTGTATTTAGACTGGGGGTTCAGTCTGGTGTAGACTAGGGGTTCACGCTGTATAGACTTGGGGTTCAGTCTGTGTATAGACTGAGGGTTCAGGCTGTGTTTAGTTTGGGGATTCAGGCTGTGTTTAGACTGGGGATTCTGGCTGTGTTTAGTTTGGGGATTCAGGCTGTGTTTAGACTGGGGATTCTGGCTGTGTTTAGTTTGGGGATTCTGGCTGTGTTTAGACTGGGGGTTCAGGCTGTGTTTAGATTGGGGGTTCAGGATGTGTTTGAATGGGGAATTGATACTGTATTTAGACTGGGGGTTCAGTCTGGGTTTAAACTAAGGGTTCACACTGTATAAACTTGGGGTTCAGTTTGTGTATAGACTGAGGGTTCAGGCTGTGTTTAGACTGGGAATTCAGGCTGTGTTTAGTTTGGGGATTCAGTCTGTGTTTAGACTGGGAGATTCAGGCTGTGTATAGACTGGGAGATTCAGGCTGTGTTTAGACTGGGAGATTCAGGCTGTGTTTCGACTGGGGGATTCAGGCTGCGTATAGACTGGGAGATTCAGTCTGCGTTTAGACTGGGAGATTCAGTCTGTGTTTAGACTGGGGGATTCAGGCTGTGTATAGACTGGGTGATTCAGGCTGTGTTTAGACTGGGAGATTCAGGCTGTGTATAGACTGGGAGATTCAGGCTGTGTATAGACTGGGAGATTCAGGCTGTGTTTAGACTGGGAGATTCAGGCTGTGTATAGACTGGGGGATTCAGGCTGTGTATAAACTGGGAGTTTCAGGCTGTGTATAGACTGGGAGATTCAGGCTGTGTATAGACTGGGGGATTCAGGCTGTGTATAGACTGGGAGATTCAGGCTGTGTATAGACTGGGAGATTCAGGCTGTGTATAGACTGGGGGATTCAGGCTGTGTATAGACTGGGAGATTCAGGCTGTGTATAGACTGGGAGATTCAGGCTGTGTATAGACTGGGAGATTCAGGCTGTGTATAGACTGGGAGATTCAGGCTGTGTTTCGACTGGGGGATTCAGACTGCATATAGACTGGGAGATTCAGTCTGCGTTTAGACTGGGGAATTCAGGCGGTGTTTAGACTGGGGAATTCAGGCGGTGTTTAGACTGGGTGATTCAGGCGGTGTTTAGACTGGGGGATTCAGGCTCTGTTTAGTTGGGGGATTCAGGCTGTGTATAGACTGGGGGATTCAGGCTGTGTTTAGACTGGGGGATTCAGGCTGTGTATAGACTGGGGGATTCAGGCTGTGTATAGACTGGGAGATTCAGGCTGTGTATAGACTGGGGGATTCAGGCTGTGTTTAGACTGGGGGATTCAGGCTGTGTATAGACTGGGGGATTCAGGCTGTGTATAGACTGGGGGATTCAGGCTGTGTTTAGACTGGGGGATTCAGGCTGTGTATAGACTGGGGGATTCAGGCTGTGTATAGACTGGGGGATTCAGGCTGTGTATAGACTGGGGGATTCAGGCTGTGTATAGACTGGGGGATTCAGGCTGTGTATAGACTGGGGGATTCAGGCTGTGTTTAGACTGGGGGATTCAGGCGGTGTTTAGACTGGGGGATTCAGGCTGTGTATAGACTGGGGGATTCAGGCGGTGTTTAGGCTGGGGAATTCAGGCGGTGTTTAGACTGGGGGATTCAGGCTGTGTATAGACTGGGTGATTCAGGCGGTGTTTAGACTGGGGGATTCAGGCTCTGTTTAGTTGGGGGATTCAGGCTGTGTATAGACTGGGGGATTCAGGCTGTGTATAGACTGGGGGATTCAGGCGGTGTTTAGACTGGGGGATTCAGGCTGTGTATAGACTGGGTGATTCAGGCGGTGTTTAGACTGGGGGATTCAGGCTCTGTTTAGTTGGGGGATTCAGGCTGTGTATAGACTGGGGGATTCAGGCGGTGTTTAGGCTGGGGGATTCAGGCGGTGTTTAGACTGGGGAATTCAGGCGGTGTTTAGACTGGCGAATTCAGGCGGTGTTTAGACTGGGGAATTCAGGCGGTGTTTAGACTGGGGAATTCAGGCGGTGTTTAGACTGGGTGATTCAGGCGGTGTTTAGACTGGGGGATTCAGGCTCTGTTTAGTTGGGGGATTCAGGCTGTGTATAGACTGGGGGATTCAGGCTGTGTATAGACTGGGGGATTCAGGCGGTGTACAGACTGGGGGATTCAGGCTGTGTATAGACTGGGAGATTCAGGCTGTGTATAGACTGGGGGATTCAGGCTCTGTTTAGTTGGGGGATTCAGGCTGTTTTTAGACTGGGAGATTCAGGCTGTGTATAGACTGGGGGATTCAGGCTCTGTTTAGTTGGGGGATTCAGGCTGTTTTTAGACTGGGGGATTCAGGCTGTGTTTAGTTGGGGGATTCAGGCTGTGTATAGACTGGGGGATTCAGGCTCTGTTTAGTTGGGGGATTCAGGCTGTTTTTAGACTGGGGGATTCAGGCGGTGTACAGACTGGGGGATTCAGGCTGTGTATAGACTGGGAGATTCAGGCTGTGTATAGACTGGGGGATTCAGGCGGTGTATAGACTGGGGGATTCAGGCTCTGTTTAGTTGGGGGATTCAGGCTGTGTATAGACTGGGGGATTCAGGCGGTGTACAGACTGGGGGATTTAGGCTGTGTTTGGACTGGGGGATTCAGGCTCTGTTTAGTTGGGGGATTCAGTCTGTGTATAGACTGGGGGATTCAGGCTGTGTATAGACTGGGAGATTCAGGCTGCGTTTAGACTGGGAGATTCAGGCTGTGTATAGACTGGGGGATTTAGGCTGTGTATAGACTGGGGGATTCAGGCTGTGTATAGACTGGGGGATTCAGGCTGTGTATAGACTGGGGGATTTAGGCTGTGTATAGACTGGGGGATTCAGGCTGTGTATAGACTGGGGGATTCAGGCTGTGTATAGACTGGGGGATTTAGGCTGTGTATAGACTGGGGGATTCAGGCTGTGTATAGACTGGGGGATTTAGGCTGTGTATAGACTGGGGGATTCAGGCTGTGTACAGACTGGGTGATTCAGGCGGTGTTTAGACTGGGGGATTCAGGCTGCGTTTAGTTGGGGGATTCAGGCTGTGTATAGTTGGGGGATTCAGGCTGTGTTTAGTTGGGGGATTCAGGCTGTGTTTAGACTGGGGGATTCAGGCTGTGTATAGACTGTGGGATTCAGGCTCTGTTTAGTTGGGGGATTCAGGCTGTGTACAGACTGGGGGATTCAGGCTCTGTTTAGTTGGGGGATTCAGGCTGTGTACAGACTGGGGGATTCAGGCGGTGTACAGACTGGGGGATTCAGGCTGTGTATAGACTGGGAGATTCAGGCTGTGTATAGACTGGGGGATTCAGGCGGTGTATAGACTGGGGGATTCAGGCTCTGTTTAGTTGGGGGATTCAGGCTGTGTATAGACTGGGGGATTCAGGCGGTGTACAGACTGGGGGATTTAGGCTGTGTTTGGACTGGGGGATTCAGGCTCTGTTTAGTTGGGGGATTCAGTCTGTGTATAGACTGGGGGATTCAGGCTGTGTATAGACTGGGAGATTCAGGCTGCGTTTAGACTGGGAGATTCAGGCTGTGTATAGACTGGGGGATTTAGGCTGTGTATAGACTGGGGGATTCAGGCTGTGTATAGACTGGGGGATTCAGGCTGTGTATAGACTGGGGGATTTAGGCTGTGTATAGACTGGGGGATTCAGGCTGTGTATAGACTGGGGGATTCAGGCTGTGTATAGACTGGGGGATTTAGGCTGTGTATAGACTGGGGGATTCAGGCTGTGTATAGACTGGGGGATTTAGGCTGTGTATAGACTGGGGGATTCAGGCTGTGTACAGACTGGGTGATTCAGGCGGTGTTTAGACTGGGGGATTCAGGCTGCGTTTAGTTGGGGGATTCAGGCTGTGTATAGTTGGGGGATTCAGGCTGTGTTTAGTTGGGGGATTCAGGCTGTGTTTAGACTGGGGGATTCAGGCTGTGTATAGACTGGGGGATTCAGGCTCTGTTTAGTTGGGGGATTCAGGCTGTGTACAGACTGGGGGATTCAGGCTCTGTTTAGTTGGGGGATTCAGGCTGTGTACAGACTGGGGGATTCAGGCTGTGTACAGACTGGGGGATTCACGCTGTGTATAGACTGGGTGATTCAGGCTTTGTATAGACTGGGGGATTCAGGCTGTGTACAGACTGGGGGATTCAGGCTCTGTTTAGTTGGGGGATTCAGGCTGTGTACAGACTGGGGGATTCAGGCTGTGTTTAGTTGGGGGATTCAGGCTGTGTTTAGTTGGGGGATTCAGGCTGTGTACAGACTGGGGGATTCAGGCTGTGTACAGACTGGGGGATTCAGGCTGTGTATAGACTGGGTGATTCAGGCTTTGTATAGACTGGGGGATTCAGGCTGTGTACAGACTGGGGGATTCAGGCTCTGTTTAGTTGGGGGATTCAGGCTGTGTTTAGTTGGGGGATTCAGGCTGTGTTTAGTTGGGGGATTTAGGCTGTGTTTAGTTGGGGGATTCAGGCTGTGTTTAGTTGGGGGATTTAGGCTGTGTACAGACTGGGGGATTCAGGCTCTACTTAGATTACAGCTGCTTCCATCTAATTTCAGCTTTTTGGACATTTCTTGATCTGAGGCCGTTGTTGCAGTTTGAACATTTACATTGTTACCTGACGGTGGAGCTTAAACTCTCTTTTAAACGCTACCTGCCAGGTACTCAGTGCGCGCTGTCTCTGCTGATGGATGTATCTGCAGGGTACTAACCATCCCTCTGACACATCTGAGCTCTGCCTTGTCTTTAAAAGTCCTGCGGACCTGTGCCTCCTGCTTTTTGTTCTGACAGTAAGCCAGGATTGATTAATGCTTGCTCCTGTTCTGCCATCCATTCATGTACCTAAAAACACATGTTTGGTGTAAACCCACCAGGGAATAATTGCTTAATGTTGTTTATGGAGATCTTCAGCTGCAGGTTTGGGGTAATTAACATCCAATATTTCATCCAGGCACCGTTAATTGCTGAAATGTACATACCTAATCAGAGCGAAGGTTCAAGATGTAAGAACAGAAAGAGGACAATTATAGGTGGCAGAGAGCAACTGGTTTATTCTTTCTCCTCGTGTGCAGTAAAGAGTTCCTACCAGGCAAAAAAGGGAATGATTTACAATCACAACTTGTATTTATATCGTGCCTTTAACACAATAAAACGCCCAGGGCACTTCATAGGCGTGTAGTCAGACAAACAGTCAGCATGAGCTACATAAGGATTTATTAGGACATATGACTGGAAGCTTGGTCAAAGAGGTAGCTTTTAAGAGGTTCCTTAAAGGAAGAGAGACAGCTAGAGAGGTTTGTGGAAGAAATTCCAGAGCTTGGGTCCAGAAGGCACGGCCACCAGTGGTGAGGTGATGGAACTTGGTGAAGTACAAGTGGCCAGAGTTGGAAGGACACAGAGTTGGAAGGACTCAGAGATCACAGAGGGTTTAAGGGCTGGAAAAGACTGCTACTGTAAGGCTTATGTGGGCTTTGATATCAGATACGGTCCACACTGGGTAAAAAGGAACAATTCACTCCCGTCCAGTCCCACACAGCTCGTGTGAAAGGAGGAAAAGAAAGACTCATATAACGCCCTCCCCATTCTTAGGACATCCCAAATTGCTTTACAGCCAATGGATGTTTGACGTGCTTGTGTGACACTCCTTTTGCCTCATTTATTTTTAACCCGTTTATTTAGCAAGGCGTGCTGGGTAATAGGACTCATCATTGGAGTATCCTGGTTAAAACATAAAACAAATAAATCCATGGAAAGGAGCAATCCCAGAATTAAAAAGAGGTTCACACAGTTGTCTCTGTTTAGCCAGTAATATACATTGTCAAGGCCAGTCGAAAACAGCTACAAAGGGGAAAACAGATCTGGGAAAACTGTGCAAGAGTTCAGCCACACAGTCGGAAACCAATGGTGCAACCGACTTTGCTGTGAAGGCCTGGCAAAGGGAGAGCTGGTGCTTTTTTGATTGATTCACTGAGCCTGGGATTAGCAGGGAATTAGATTCCTATGTGCCAAGCACCGCCAACCCATATCATTTGCATGCTGAAGTCAGAACTTTCAATTAAAGCAGTCAGCGTACCTGGACTCAGCTAAGCCTCAGCTAATACCCACTTAATGCTTATTTCCATACACTCGCTGAGGAATCCAGCAATTGACCCTAAATCGCGTATCACATACTTTAGGAAAACGTGGATTTTTTTATTTGAACAGAAAGAATCATGAAGGGCCCAACAAGCTCATCCTTCAATCAACTCCACCCACCAGCCTACTGGGACTAGCCACACAAGTAGAGCAGGCTGTGTGTTCTGTGGTTTATAACTCCTCTCCATTTTGCTGTTGAGCCTTCTGAACCATTGACTGTAAATAGTGAGTTCTTCTGCCTCAGCTGCCCATCCAGTCTTTGTGGCTTGAAAAGGGTGACGCCCCTTGTGCAGCATCTTGCGATGTTGCTGTTCCCCCTCACTTAGTCTAGCACGCCAGCAAAGGCAAAGTACCAGGGTGCCCCCACTGATGTGCGCCACCAGATCCTTAGAGGCATAAGTAAGAGTTACATATCGGTGGGAGACCAGTGATCCTTGTCCACACCCATACTGTCACAGATGTGCGGCTGACAAGGGTACAAAGGGACTGCCCCTCACAAGCTACACCAAATACTGATTGTGGAGTCAGAAGATGCCCTACCGGAAATTGTAATCAAAGTGAATGTAAGGAGTGTGGAACATGGATTAAGAATGAATGTGAAGAAAACCAAAACAATGGCGATAAGCAGATACCGAACCCCAGAAGTGAAAATTAAAATAAATGGACAAGTCCTGGAGCAAGCTTTACATACCTTGGGAAGGTTATCACAGATGATGAGAGATGTGGTTGTGAGATCCGAAGGAGAATTGAGATGGCCAAGACCAGCTTTGTCGGAATGAAGGGTGTATTAACATCAAAGAAACTGTCCCTGAATCTTAGGAAATGGATGCTGTGGTGCTACATTTTGTCATCTATGTTATATGCCTTGGAGACATAGACAACAAACAAAGAGACTGTTGATAAGCTGAACGTATTCGAGATGTGGACATATAAGATGTTCTGCATATCTTACACAGACAGAAAGACTAAAGGGAAATTGCTGGAAGTGGCTGGACAAAAGAGGAAATTAGTGCATGACATCAAAGAGAGAAAGATACAATATATCAGTCACATCATCCGAGCAGAAGATAGATAATTATTGGAATGAAAGATCAACAGGAAACATAGGAGAGGGAAGCAGAGGAGAAAATGGATGACGGATATAATGGACTGGATGCAGTTGGTTGATGCGGAATGTGTAAGGGCAGCACAGGACAGACGGAGCTGGAGATCCATGGCAGCCATCCCTCTGGGAAGAAGATGACACCAACAACAACTGAAAACCAAAAACCGCATCTCCTGTCTCCCCAAAGCCTGTCCACCATCTACAAGGCACAAATCAGGAGTGTGATGGAATACTCTCCACTTACCTAGATGGGTGCAGCTCCAACAACACTCAAGAAACTCCACACCAGGATAAAGCAGCCCCCTTGATTGGCACCCTATCTATCGCTTTAAACATTCACTCCCTCCACCACCGGCGGACTGCGGTTGCAATGTGTACCATCCAAAGGATACACTGCAGCAACTCACCAAGCTTCCTTTGATAGTACCTCGAAAACTCACAACTTCTATCACCCAGAATACATGGGAACACAACCACCTCCCAATTTCTCTCCAAATTACACACCGATTTCAACTTCTACCACCGTTCCTTCATCGTCACTGTGTGAAAATCCTGTAACACCTTACCAAACAGTACTGTGGGAGTACCTTCACCACACGACCTGCAGTAGTTCAAGAAGGCGGCCCACCACCACCTTCTCAAAGGCAGCTAAATGCCAGACTTGCCAGTGATGTCTACATCAGAAGGATGAATTTAAAAAAACCACATACATGAACTGTGCACGCTCATACCTTGACATAGGATGAGACATTCCCTTTTACCCAGAATGCCCCGTAGCTGACACCAAAACACATGAGATGTACTTCAACAACAACAACTTGCATTCATATGCCTCCTAAAACGTAGGAAAACCTCTCAAGATGCTTAACAGGAACACAGATCGGACAAAATCTAGCACTGAGCTTCGTAAAGAGTTTAGGATGACCAAAGGCTTGGCCAAAGAGATAGGTTTTAAGGGTTAAAGGAGTAGCGAGAGATTGGGGGGGGTTGCGGGTGGTTGAGATTTAGGGCGGGAATTCCAGAGCTTGGGGCTTAGGCAGCTTAAGTCTCGGAGGCCAATGTTGGACAGAAGGAAATCAAGGATGTGCAAGAGACCAGAATTGGAGGAGCACAGATTTCCCGGAGGGTTGTAGGGCTAGAGGAGGTTACAGAGATAGGGAGGAGCAAGGCCATGGAAGGATTTATGCATGGGAATTTTAAATTCGAGGTGTTGCTGGACCGAGATTCAATATAGTTCTGGGAGTGCAGGTGTTTACATAGGATTACAATGAGTATACAGCAGAAAGGCAGGCCATTCAGACCAACCAGTCAATTCCACCATTTGTGCTCCACTCAAGCCTTCTCCCGCCTTTCTAACTCTATCAGCAAAGCCCTCTATTCCCTTCTCTCTCATAGGCTTATCTAGCCTCTCCCTAAGTGCATTTATACTATTCACTTCAATCACTCCCTGTGGTAACAATTTCCACATTCTCACCGCTCTCTGGTTAAAAAAAGCTTCTTCTGAATTACCTATTTGATTTCTTGGTGACTATTTTATTTTGCTCTTTCCCACAAGTGGAAACATTCTGTGTTGACTCGATCAAAACTTTTCATAAATTTAAAGACCTCTATTAGGTCATCCCTTTTTCAAGAGAAAAGGGACCCAGTCTGTTCATCCTTTCCTGATAGGTTTACCCAGCACATGTCAGGTATCGTCCTTGTAAATCTTTTTTACATCCTCTCCAGTACCTCTATATCTTTTTTATAATGTGGGGACCAGAATTGAACACAATATTCCAGGTGTGGTCTGACGATGGTTCAATATAAGTTTAGCATAACTTCTTTGCCTTTCAATTCAATTCTATTCTATACATCCATCTCGGGGTGATGGGTGAACGGGACTTGGTGCAAGTTAGGAGACAGGCAGCAGTGGTTTGGCTGAGAAACACATTCAATTGTAACTGGATCTGATTTACATTCTTTGCATCCTGAAGGAGTGCTGCACTGTCTGAGATGCCATCTTTTGAATTAAACGTTAAACATCTCTCAGGTGGATGTAAAAGACCCAACGCTGCTATTCAAAGAAGAGCAGGTGAATTCTCCCTGGCTTCCTGGCTAATATTTATCCCATAACCAACATTACTAAATCTGGCCATTATCATGTTGTAGTTCATGGGATCTTACTGTGCACAATTTGGCTGCTGCGTTAAAACAGTGACTACGCTTAAAGGGTGCTTCATTGGCTGTCAAGTGCTTTGGGACATCATGAGGCGGTGAAAGGCGCTATATAAATGCAAGTTCTTTCTTTCTGTCATCTTTAGAATGGGATGCAAGGTTGAGTTCGAGAATGACGGGTTGGGTGTAATGCATACGTATTCCCTGTGGTTTCATTTGAGCATCTGTTTATGTCCCCCACTGGTTCACAGGAAATCCCAGCTCCATCACCTCTGTGCAGCATTTAGGCCTTACAAAGTGCCCAGTGACTCAGAATTTAAATCCGTATCACAAAGGGACATCACCAGAAGGAGGCGCGTTTGTACTGAGCAGAGATGGTGCAAGACAGCGGCAGTGGTATTTTGTTTTCTGACATGCGTGTTGCAGATGATGCTACAATTTTAACCGCACAAGTGGAAAGTGCAACTGTTTAAGTGGCGCATTAACACATTGCTGATATCTCAGTATCGGCAGGGAGGGCTTGAAAGATAGCATGTTGCTTTCCTATACCTCTCTGCCTCTCCAACTCTCTCTCCCGCCTTCAACCTGCCTCTTTGACCAAGCATTTGGTCGCCTGTCCTAATATCTCCTTCTGTGTTTCGGTGTCAAATGTCTATCTGATTACTCTCCCCTGAAGCACATTGTGATGTTTTTGAATGCTAAAGGTGGCTTTCTAAATGCAAGTTATTTTCTTGCGTTATAGGGAAAGGCTGTCAGGGAAGCAAAACAGGAGACAGGAAAGGGTTAAAAAGAGTTGAGTTTTTGTTTTGTTTTACCCAGCCTCTGCAGTTACTGCAGAGTTCCTTTTACACCCGCCACCAACAACCTCCCCCCTCTCATTCCCCCACCCCTCGCACAAATACAGAGAACGATTCATCAAATTCATACAAACAATATTGCTGTAGCTTCATTCAGCCAAGGAGATCCAGAAAACGATTTGTCAGCTCTGTGTTCCAATGGTAAAATTATTCACCTCATTTCGCTTTCCTCTGCTGCAGGATCTGACACTAATAATATGACAGCTCTCTCTCTCCTTTAACAACCTCCATTAGGTGTGAAATTTTATCACCGCTCACACTGGCCCTGTTTGCATGCACATCACCTGGCCATTCAGCCGTGAGCGCTTAACCCATTCATCCTCCAATGCCTTTCAGTGGGCTCTCCCAGCCAGTTCTGAGAGGCCAGTGCCTGGCTATATTGTTCTTCTCCCTCCAGTGGAGGCTGGCAGGGTATTTAACTGGAAGGGGCATCACAGCAGTGCATGACTTGCATTTTATACAGCGCCTTTAATGTAGAAAAGAAACCACAAGACACTTTGTGGCAGCATTATCAGATACAATTTGATCCTGAGCTACATAAGGAAAAAAAAAGACTTGCATTTATATATCGACTATCACAACCTCAGGACGTTCCAAAGTGCTTTACAGCCAATGAAGTGCTTTCAAAATGTAGTCACTGTTGTAATATGGAAGTGTAGGAGATATTCCGTAGGCCACCAACTAGTGGGAATGATGCAGAGGAACAAGGAAATTACAGAGAGGTCCAAGAATTATACAGTAGTTATAATAGGGGACTTTAATTATCTTAATATAGACTGGGATAGTAATAGTGTAAAATGAAGAGAGGGGTATGTTTTCCAAAGTGTGTTCAGGAGAATTTTCTACATCTGGATGTTTCCAGTCCAACAAGGAAGGAGGCATTGCTGGATATGGTTCTACGGAATGAGGTGAATCATGTGTCATGGAGTCATTTATTTCACAGAAGGAGGCTATTTGGTCCATCGAGTCCATGCCGGCAGTAGGGGAGCATTTCGGGGGCAGCGACCATAACATCATAAGTTTGAGGTTGGTTGTGGAAAAGGACAAGGGGGAGTCCTGAGTAAAATAATTAATTGGGGGAGGGCCAACATCACTGGAGTGAGAATAAATTGAAATCAAAGATTGGAAGTCAAAGATGTAACTGAACAATGGGCTGCCTTTAAAGAGGAGATCGTTTGGGTACAGTCAAGGTACAGTTCCACGAGGGGGAAATGTAGGGCAAACAGATCCAGAGCTCCCTGGATGACAAAAAAGGTAGAGAGTAAGATGAAGCAGAAAAAGGGTGCATGTGACAAATGTCAGGTGGATAATACAACTGACAACCAAGCTGAATATAGAAGGTTCAGAAAGGAAGCGAAAAAGCAGAGAATCAAAGCAACGGTGTGAGAAGACACTAGTCGCTAACATAAAAGGGAACCGAAAAGTCTTCTATAGGCATATAAATAGCAAAAGGGCGGAAAAGGGAGGAGTGAGCCTGATTAGGAAGCTAAAAAGGGATTTACACATGGGGTCAGGGGCATGACGGAGGTACTAAATGAGTACTTTGCATCTGTCTTTATCAAGGAAGAAGATGCAGCCCAAGTCATGGCGATAGCGGAGTTAGTTGAGACGCTGCATGGGCTAAAAATTGATAAAGAAGAGATATTAGATAGGCTGACTGTAGGTAAAGTTGATAAGTCATCAGGACCAGATGATATGCATCCAAGGGTACTGAGAGAAGGGTGGAATTTGCGAAGGCACTGGCCATAATCGTCCAATCCTCCTTAGATACAGGGGTGGTGCTAGACGACTGGAGAACTGCAATTGTTACGCCCTCGTTCTAAAAAGAGTGCAAGGATAAGCCCGGCAACTATAGGCCAGTCAGGTCAGTTTAACGTCGGTGGTGGAAAAGCTTTTAGAAATGATAATTCAGAACAAAATTAACAGTCATTTGGACAAATGTGGATTAATTAAGGAAAGCCACCATGGATTTGTTAAGGGCAAATCGTATTTAACTAATTTGCTTGAGTTTTTTGACGAGGTAACGAAGAGGGTTGGTGAAGGTAATGCGGTTGATGTGGTGTACATGGACTTCCAAAAGGCATTTGATAAAATGCCACACAACAGGCTTGTCAAAAAGTTAGAGCCAATGGAATAAAAGGGACAGTAGAAGCATGAATACAAATTGGCTGAGTGACAGGAAACAGAGAGTAGTGGTGAACAGTTGTTTCTCAGAAGGTGGGGTTCCCCAGGGGTCAGTGCTAGGACCCCTGCTCTTCTTGATATATAATAATGACATAGACTTGGATGTAAAGGGCACAATTTTGACATTTGGGGATGACACAGAACCTGGAAGTATTGTGAACATTGAGGAAGATATGATAAACTTCAAGAGGACATAGATAGGCTGGTGTAATGGATAGAAAAGTAGCAGGTAAAACTTAATGCAGTAAGTGTGAAGTGATTTTGGTAGGAAGAACAAGGAGAGGCAATATACATTAAAGGATACAATTCTAAAGTGGATGTAGGAGCAGAGGGACCTGGGGGTATTACGTGCACAAATCATTGAAGGTTACAGGGCAGGTTGAGATAGCAGTTAATAAAACGTACAGGATCCTGGGATTTATAAATAGGAGCGTAGAGTACAAAAAACAAGGCAATTGTAACAAACCTGTATAAAACACTGGTTTGGCCTCAACTGGAGTATTGTGTCCAGTCTGTGCACCACATTTTAGGAAGGATAATAAGGCAATGGAGAGGGTGCAGAAAAGATTCACGAGAATGATTGCAGGGATGAGGAATTTCAGTTACGTGAATAGGTTTCAGAAGCTGGGCCCATTCTTCTTGGAGAAGAGAGGAGATTTTATAGAGGTGTTCAAAATCATGAGGGGTCCGGACAGAGTAGATAGAGAGAAAATATTTATATTGGTAGAAGGATCCAGAACCAGAGGACACCGATTAAGCAACGGCAACATGAGGAAAAACTTTTTTAAGCAGCGAGTGGTTAGGATCTGGAATGCACTACCTAAGCGTGTGGTGGAGTCAGATTCAATCGAGGCCTTCAAAAGAGAATTGGGCAATTATCTGAAGAGAAAAACATTTGCGGTGCTATGCGGAAAAGGCCAGGGAGTGGGAAGAGAGTCTGCACAGACACAATGGGCTGAATGGCCTCCATCTGTGCTGTAGACATTCTATGATTCCATATCAGGATAGGTGATCAAACACTTGGTCAGTCAGGTTTCAAGGAGTGACTTAAAGGAGAAGAGAGAGGTGGAGAAGCAGAGGGGTTTAGGAAGTGAATTCCAGAACTTAGGTCTTTGGCAACAATGGTAGAGTGAGGAAATTGGGACTGTACAAGAGACTAAAATTGGAGGAGCGCAGGTATCTCAGAGCGTTGTGTATTATAAGGAGGTAAACGGTTAATACTGAAGACAGTGAGAGCGACCCCTCCCACTGTAAAAGTGATGATGTAACAGTCACGTGGTATGGGCTTGAGGAGAAGAAGAGATAGCAGCACAGAGGATGCTAGCTTAGGGGGCTTGTGGAGAGTGCATAAATGTAAATAATAACGAGTTGTTTGTTGACTTTATCTGGAGTCTAAGACTTTCTTCAGAACGCCTGAGCAATGCTACAAATACAACAACAACACACAACAGATTGTAGAGCTGCAGAAAGGTACAGGGATAGGGAGGGGCGAGGCCATGGAGGGATTTTAAACCAAAGATGACAATTTGAAAATCGAGACATTTGAGACCTGGACTGCAGGATAGGTCAACAAACTCAACTGGCTGATTACACGATGCGAGTGCCTTGTTGTATGTTTTTTCTACCCGTTGGTCGATGCTGGCAGGGTATTCAACTGCAAAGGGCTTCAGAACCCTTCTTCTCACCCCAACAACCATACGAGTGAAGTTCTGTTTAGTCTTCAGTTCCTTTCGCTGTCTGCAGGCTTTTAAACCCAGACTTGTGACTGATTAATTACTTATCTTGTGTCCTTCTGAGTCTTCTCCTCCTTGATGCTAAGCTGGCCCTTCTCCTGGACTTAGCAGTGGTTAAACAATGGTCCTTCACTGTGTCTGCGAGATAGTGAAAATTTCACCTCTATAGCTCGGTGTCAATTAACTCCAGACCCAGGTGTCTGGAACAATGCCAGACAGAAGTACCTGACAGCCATTCCCTATTCCTAAAATTTCACATCTCTTTTCCATAGATCACAATCCTACTTCCCCATCTTCTCACCATCTCCCTCAGCCTCCTCTCTCTCTTTCGCTCCAGTAACACAACTAGTTGCCTCTCAGGCCTACGTGAACTGTTTGCTTCAATACCATGCCCTGGCCAGCTTCCCTTTCATTATTCCTCACATTTTCTATGAAAAGCCTCGGGATAACATTCCGTGGTAAAGCCACTGAATGTTGTTGTTGTTGTCTTGCTTTTGCTGTTGTTGTCATATGCAATCTGAATTAATCAAAGGTCCCCTCTAGGCCAAATAGGTTTTTAAAAAAAAGTCTCTGAATCTGGCACCAATTTAAAATGCCACTTGATGAAAGGCTGCAGATGACTTCACATAACTTGCAAATTTAGCAAGAGACTGATAGTCATCTTTCAGTCGATATTTTTACAGAGTTTAGTTTAGTTTAGAGATACAGCACTGAAACAGGCCCTTCGGCCCACCGAGTCTGTGCCGACCATCAACCACCCATTTATACTAATCCTACACTAATCCCATATTCCTACCACATCCCCACCTGTCCCTATATTTCCCTACCACCTACCTATACTAGGGGCAATTTATAATGGCCAATTAACCTATCAACCTGCAAGTCTTTGGCATGTGGGAGGAAACCGGAGCACCCGGAGAAAACCCACGCAGACACAGGGAGAACTTGCAAACTCCACACAGGCAGTACCCGGAATTGAACCCGGGTCGCTGGAGCTGTGAGGCTGCGGTGCTAACCACTGCGCCACTGTGCCGCCCACAGAGTCACAGAGTCATACAGCACAGAAACAGGCCCTTCGGCCCATCGTGAAATGGAGGCCCCTTCTGCCCTCTCAAGTGGACGTAAAAGATCCCACAGCCACTATTTTGAAGATGAGCAGGCGCGTTCTCCCCGGTGTCCTGGCCAATATTTATCCCTCAACCAAAATCACCAAAACAGATTATCTTATCATTTATCACATTGCCATTTGTGGGATCTTGCTGTGCGCAGAGTAGTTGCCGCGTTTCCTACATTACAACAGCAACTACACTTCGAAAGTGCTACATTGGTTGTATAAAGTGCTTTGGGATGCCCTGAGGATGCGAAAGTTGCTATATAAATACAAGTTCTATCTTTATCTCTTCAATGCTGATTATTCTGCAGCTCTATTTCCCTCTGGGTAAAAGAGTTTCACTTAACTTTTTTTTCTTACTCCTACCTTCCTTATTTGTAACATGTGTTTCCTGGGATTCAAACCTTTCACCCAGTAAACAATTTGCCTGGATTCATTTTGTCAAAAATCTGGCAAACTTACATTAGGTCTCTTCAAAGTCTCTCTTCCAAAGTAAAACATCTGACCTTATTGACTTTTTATCGTAACTCACTCTCATCATCCATGTGTCAACATCAGAGGATGAAGCTGAGGCCTTTAATTGGCAAAGTCAAGCCCCGTAAAGAAATAAGTACTTATATTTCTATAGCGCGTTCCCGTTCCCCAGGACGTCCCAAAGCGCTTTGTCGTCAATGAAATACTTCTGAAATGTAATCGCTGCTGTAACGTAAGGCAATGAGGCAGCCAATTTGTGCACAGCAAGCTCCCAGAAACAACAATTAGACATTGGTCAGATAATGTTTTCAGTGATGTCGGTTGAGGGATTGATTTTGGCCGGGACTCCGAAGAGAAAGTGATGCCATGGGATTCTTTTATGTCCACCCTAGAGGTCAGACGAGACCTCAGTTTAACAATCTCATCCAAAAGACAGTACCTGTGGCAGTGCAGCACTCCCTCAGCACTGCACTGGAGCGTCAGCCTGGATTTTGCGCCCAAGCCTCTGGAACGGGGCTTGTAGTCCACAAAGTGTCGGTAACGCAACCATTACTAAGGCTCTGAGGCCTGGGCAGTAAAGGTCCTGAGGCAAAAATGAGTCTAAAGCAAAGCATTTTATGAGCTGCCCTAGTGTATTTTAAATGACAGTCCACATCACAAATGCAACCTCTTCCTCTCCCTTTCTCCTTCTCATTTCTCAAATCTGAGCACTCTTTCACCCGTAAGTTACTGCCAGTGAACATGGTGGTACCATAGTCTTTTCCTGCTTTCGCCCACTTATTTTAAATGGATCAACACCTCCAATAAAACAGATGACAAAGGCATGTTAAATAAATGGTTCGTCTTCCTTTGTTAAGTTGGTGTAGTGGTAGTGTGGTTATGTTACTGGAGTAGTAATTCACTTGCTTGGTCAGTTAATCTGCAGATATGAGTTCAAGTCCCACATTGGCAACTGGGCAATTTAAATTCAGTTTGTAAAATAAATCTGGAAAAAAGAGCTAGTATGAGGAATGGTGAGAATGAAGCTACTGGATTGTTGTAAAAACCCATCTGGTTCACTCCTATCTTTCAGAGAGGGAAACCTGCTGTCCTTACCTGGTTTGAACTAAAAAAGAGAACATAGAACAGTACAGCACAGTACAGGCCCTTCAGCCCACGATGTTGTGCCGAACCTTTAACCTACTCTAAGATCAAACTAACTACCTACCCTTCATTCTACTATCATCCATGTACCTATCCAAGCGTCGCTTAAATGTCCCTAATGTATCTGCTTCTACTACCACCGCTGGCAGTGCATTCCACGCACCCACCACTCTCTGTGTAAAGAACCTACCTCTGACATCTCCCCTAAACCTTCCTCCAATCACCTTAAAATTATGCCCCCTGGTGATAGCCCTTTCCACCCTGGGAAAAAGTCTCTGGCTATCCACTCTATCTATGCCTCTCATCATCTTGTACCCCTCTATCAAGTCACCTCTCATCCTTCTTCGCTCCAATGAGAAAAGCCCTGACTCCCTCAATCTTTCTTCGTAGGACATGCCCTCCAGTCCAGGCAGCATCCTGGTAAATCTCCTCTGCACCCTCTCGAAAGCTTCCACATCCTTCCTATAATGAGGCGACCAGAACTGAACACAATATTCCAAGTGTGGTCGAACCAGGGCCTTATAGAGCTGCAGCATAACCTCGCGGCTCTTAAACTCAATCCCCCTGTAAATGAAAGCCAACACACCATACGCCTTCTTAACAACCCTATCAACTTGGGTGGCAACTTTGAGCGATCTATGGACATGGACCCCAAGATCCCTCTGTTCCTCCACACTACCAAGAATCCTGTCTTTAAGCCTGTATTCTGCATTCAAATTCGACCTTCCAAAATGAATCACTTCACACTTTTCCAGGTTGAACTCCATCTGCCACTTCTCAGCCCAGCTCTGCGTCCTGTCAATGTCCCGTTGCAACCTACAACAGCCTTCCACAACTCCAGCAACCTTCGTGTCATCGGCAAACTTGCTAACCCAGCCTTCCACTTCCTCATCCAAGTCATTTATAAAAATCACAAAGAGCAGAGGTTCTAGAACAGATCCTTGTGGAACACCACTGGTCACCGAGCTCCATGCTGAATACTTTCCATCTACTACCACCCTCTGACTTCTATGGGCTAGCCAATTTTGTATCCAGACAGCCAACTTTCCCTGAATCCCATGCCTCCTTACTTTCTGAATGAGCCTACCATGGAGAACCTTATCAAACGCCTTGCTAAAATCCATATACACCACATCCACTGCTCTTCCTTCATCAATGTGTTTTGTCACATCTTCAAAGAATTCAAGAAGGCTTGTGAGGCATGACCTGCCTCTTACAAAGCCATGCTGACTGTCTCTAATCAAACCATGCTTTTCCAAATAATCATAAATCCTGTCTCTCAGAATCCTCTCCAATAATTTGCCCACTACCGACGTAAGACTGACTGGTCTATAATTCCCAGGGTTATCCCTATTCCTTTTCTTGAACAAGGGAACAACATTTGCCACCCTCCAATCATCCGGTACTACTCCAGTGGACAGTGAAGACGCAAAGATCATCGCCAAGGGCGCAGCAATCTCTTCCCTCGCTTCCCGTAATATCCTTGGGTATATCCCGTCTGGCCCCGAACTGTTTGGGACTCCAGTCCCTTGACAATGTGGTTAACTCCTAACTGCCCTCTGAAATGGTCTGGCTACAACCTCCACCACGTGGACTGCAGTGGGTCAGGAAGGTGGCTCACCACCACTTCTCAAGGGCAACTAGAGATGGGCAACACATACATTCCATGAACAAATTAAAAAGAAGCCATTAACTCTCATTTCCAAGCTACTCTCTTTCAGTTGATTGTGGTGCATTGTCATAAAGAGTAGGTTGCCGATATCTGAGAAGACTACCGTAAAATCTTACAGCACAGTACCTGTGCTGACACTTGACCAAACAGTCCCACGCTCTTTTCCCATAGTCCTGCAATATTCTCCCGTTCATGTCTTCATCAAACTCCCATTTGAAAATTACTGTTGAATCTGCTTCTGGTGCTCTCTCAGGCAGCACTTTCCAGATCACAACTCCCTGCGTGAAAAACAATTCTTCTCATCTCACCTCTGGCTATTTTTCCAATTAGCTTAAATCTGTGTCCTTTGGTTACTGACCTTTCTGGCACTGGAAATAGTTTCCCTTATTTACTCCTTCATAATTTTGAACACCTCTATTAAATCTCCCCTTAACCGTCTCTGCTCTAAAGTGAACAATCCCGATTTCTTTAGTATCTCTACATACTAAGTCCCGCACGTATGGTACCATTCTAGTCAATCTCCTCTGCACCCTCTCCAAGGCCTTGCCATTCTTGACAAGAAATGCGTGATGTGTTGAAAGTATCCTTCAAATGGATCCCGGACCACCTGTGAGAAAGTCAGGGAAAACCTAGGAGGAACAGGCTAGAGCAGAAACGGCTGGAGAAAATGACCCTCTCCAACAAGTTTGAAGCACTGGCTTCCTCTGGGGAGCATGAGGAAGACCAGAAAATGGACTATGGTGGATGGCTCAAGAAGACGAGGAATATAGCAATTTAGTGAGCACTGCAGCAGTAATAGGAGACTTGAGAGTTAGAGGGATAGGCAGTATCTTTTGCATCCCAGACAGTCCTGGGCGCTTTGTTGCTTCCTTGCTGCTAGAGTATAGGGCAGTTCAGACCAGGCTTGCCATCCCTGTTTGAATGTATTCCTGGAGCTTTTATCACATGACCTCCTGCTTCCAAAAGCCCCGCCCCATTGTTCCTGCCATTGGTCGCCTGACATGTCCATCCTCACGGTGCCCACGCCAATTGGAAAGCGAAAAGAGCCCTCATTACTCAATTGTTGTGATCCTCGACTCTCAGGCAAATAGCCATTTTTCCACCTCCGACAATTTTATAATGATTAAAGTTAAGAGTTCAAAGAAAATGAAAAAACACTTTTTTTTTTAATGCCGCTTCAAATTTTCTCCCAGGTTTCCTAGCAGAAGTGTCCTGGAGATTAATGCTCAATTCCTGGAGACTCCAGGAGGGTTGGCAACCCGATTTCCAAGAGATTGGAAAAGATGATTTAGGAGATTTGGAGGCAGGATTGGGAGTGCATCTTTAATGGATGATTCCTCTGACCACGTGCTAGGATTGAGAACATACATACGTACATACGTATTAGCAGCAGGAGTAGGCCACTCGGCCCTTTGAGGCTGCTCCACCATTCAATAAATTAATGGCTGAATTGATTACTCCACATTCCCACCTACCCCCGATAACCTTCCACCCCCTTGCTTATCAAGAATCTATCTACCTCTGCCTTAAAAATATTCAAAGACTCTGCTTCCACTGCCTTTTGAGGAAAAGAATTCCAAAGACTCACGACCCTCTGAGAGAAAAAACTTCTCCTCATCTCTGTCCTAAATGGGCGACCCCTTATTTTTAAACAGTGACCCCTAGCTCTAGATTCTCACACAAGGGGAAACATCCTTTCCACATCCACCCTGTCAAGACCCCTCAGGATCTTCTTTGTTTCAATCAAGTCGCCTCTTACTCTTCCAAACTCAGAGTAAGGAATTCAATGTGTTGCTAAAGGCTTGTTGTCAAGAAGAGTGTTACCAGATTCTGGGAAACTGAGACCAGTGCTGGGGAAGATGGGAACTATCGTAGAATCAGAGAATCATACAACACAGAAAGAGGACATTCGGCCCGTTGTGCCTTTGCCAGCTCTTTGAAAGAGCAATCCAATTAGTTCCCTGCTCCTTCCCCATGTCCATGCAAATTTTGCCTTTTGAACCATATAGTCAATTCCCTTTTGAAAGCCACTATAGAATCCGCTTTAACCACCCTTTCAGGCAGCACCTTCCAATTCATAACAACCCGCTGCATTAAAAAAAGTCTTCTCATCTCCACCCTGGTTCTTTTGCCAATTACCTTCAATATGTGTCCTCCAGCCAGTGGCAATAGTTTCTCTGCAAGAAGGACGATATCTGACCAAGAAGGGAAGGAAGGAACTGGCAGACAGGATACATAAAGGAAATGAAGAGTCATCAATCAAAGTGGGAAGAAAGAGGACTGGAGAAGTGAAAGCAATCCAAAAGAACGAGAAATTGAAGGTAGGACTAGAAATACAAAATTAGCAAAAGAGATGACATGTGAAAGGAGTCGGGAAGGAACATCAAATTGGTCAGTAATAAGAGATAAAGGAACATGGTGAAATCTTGGATTTAAAAATATTCAAAAGAAACTGAGTAGCTTTAAAAGCAAGGGAAGGCAGCTAAAGTACATTTATTGCAATTCACAGCATGTGGGGAATAAACTGGGGGGATTAGAAGCAATTATGTCACAGGAGGATATAGATTCAACAGCACAAACAGGAACTCGGCTGCAACCTGGGCAGGAAAATAAGCAGATCAGGTTATCATATTTTAGGAGAGATGAATGCGAAAGAAAGGAGGGAACGTGGCAATATTGATGAAGGAGGGAATTCTTGACATAGAGAGGGCTGATGCTCATAAAGACATTTGTACGGATTCAATACAGCTAGAGGTAAAAGATTAAAAAGGGATTGTTATATCAGTAGTGTTGTGTGCCAGGCAACCCCCTGCCCCAGCCCAGATTTTAGGGGCAAAACAAGGACAAAAACAGGGAGACTAGGGATAATGTTATTTTGGTCGGGAATTTTAATTATCCATTCATTGATTGGGACAGGGAAGGAGTAAATTTTAGAATTAAGGGAAAGGAGGGGGAGGAATGTCTGGATTGTGTTCAGGAGAATGTCTTTGATCAGTAGGTTCTCAGCCCAACTAGAACGGAGACATTGCTGGATCTGGTGCTGGGAAATGAGGAGGGCCAAGTGGACCAAGTGTCTGTGGGGGAGCACTTGGGTAAGAGTGATCATCGTATCGTAAGGTTTAGACTCGTAATGCAGAAAAGCAAGGAAAATATAGGTAGAATGGCTAGATTTGGAAGAGGGTGAATTTCAATGCAATGAAAAGGGATCTAACCAGGATAAAATGGAAGCAAAGACTGACAGGAAAAACTGTAACAGAACAATGGGTTATCTTTAAGGAAAGGATGCTTCAGGAGCAGGCTAGGTACATTCTAACAAAGGTGAAAGGTAAGGAAACGAAAAGCAGGGCTCCTTGGATGACGAGGGAGATAGAGATTAAACGTGATGAAACAATAAAAGAAGGTGTACGATGCATGTCAGGTGAATTCTTCAAGTGAGAACCAGGCCAGATACAAGAACCCAAAAATCTTCTACCAGCATGTAAATAGTAAACAGATTGTAAGAGGTGGAGTGGGGCCTATTAGGGACAAAGAGGGTAATATATGCTTAGAGTCACATGGCAAGGCTAGAATACTTAGTAAGCACTTTGCATCGGTATTCACTAAGGATGAGGAATCTAAACAAATATAGGTAGAAGCAGAGAGAGTAGAGGCAATGGATAGGGTAAAAATTGAGAGTGAGGAGGTACTGGAAAGGCTGGCTATGCTTAGGGTAGATAAGTCACCTGGCCCAGATGGCTTGCATCCCAGGTTTGCTAAAGGAAGTGGAGATGGAGATAGTGGAAGGGTTTGCCATAATCTTCCAATCTTCCCTCGATACGGGGGAGTTGCCAGAGGATTGGAGAGTAGCAAATATAACACTCTTATTCAAGAATGGGTGTGAGGACAGTCCTAGCAACTACAGGCCAGTTAGTTTAACATCAGTGGTGGGTAAGGTTTTAGAAACAGTTGTTCTGACCAGGTGAGAAAGGTGTCTAGGGGTCTTTCTCAGCCTTCACTTGGTCTTATTGTAATAGGGTTTTGTTTTTAAACACACTGTGTTTTGAGCTCCTCCTTGGTGAATCCTTGTTCACCACTTTCCAATTATAAGGTAAAGAAATGAGCACAAACAGGCTTTCTTAGTTTTAAAGAAGAAAAGTGAAATTTATTAAACTTATACTCTAATTCGGTTAATGCCTATGGATACACGCCACGCCTCACACTAGCATGCATACACGATATGCACATGCAAATAGAGACAGAAAAGAGCAGAAGAAAAATAAAGTAGAGAGGTTTGAGGCAATCTCTGAAGAGGATTTGTTACTGTGCTTTGATCTCACTGTAAATTTCTTGATTGTAGGTAGTCTTGCTTTTCATTAGGGCCCAGTATTTTTCTTAAACCTCGTTCACTGTCGGAGACTTTTCTTTCTTGGGGTTCATGTGTCCTCAATGGGTCTTCAGTTCCATGAGGAAGTGATGAGAGCAGACAGGCGAGAGGTCTTTTCCAGTCCAGGAGCAAACAGCTTTCTGTCTTCAAACTCTGTTTCTCCAATTTAAAACTCCCCCAGTTGGCCAGCAGGTTGTCATGTGACTGACTGGTTTGACCAGGTCTCTTCTGTGTATTGGGAGCATCTTAGCAGTAAACCTGGAATGCTAGCTTCAACATCTGGTAATCAAAAGTCCATTGTGGATTAAATTGAAGCAGGGAGTGGCCCCTTTGTCCTTTCCAAGTACTGTCTGTTACTATACAAATGTCTTTCCAGTCACGGGTCTGGTGTTTTTTTTTTTAAAGCAAGTTCTTTCTTTACTCCAGTAACAGTTTAAAAATCAATCTTCATGGGGCGAAATTCTTTGCAGGTGGGGGCCTGCATGACACAGTAATCAGGGAAAAAAAATCAACAGGTACTTGGAGAGCTTTGAGTTAATTAAGGCGAGCCAGCACGGATTTGTAAAAGGCAGATCATGCTTGACTAATCTAATTGAACTTTTTGATTAAGTAACAGAGAAGTTTGATGAAGGGAATGGAGTGGATGTTGTCTATGTGGATTGAAAGAAAGCGTTGGATAAAGTACCACATAAAAGGCTGGTTAACAAAATTGTAGCTCATGGAATAGGAGAATCAATATCCAATTAGATAAAAAAATTGGATCAAGGACAGAAAACTGCAAATCATGGTAAATAGTTGTTTTTCAGACTGGAGGATGGTAGATAGTGGTGTTCCCCAAGGTTTAGTGCTGGGACCACTGCATTTTTTCCCTATATATAAATGACTTGGATCTTGGAATACAGAGTAGAATTTCAAAATTTGCCAATGACAGCAAACTTGGAGGAGTTGCAAACTGTAGGATGATACGAACTGCCTGCAACAGGGCATAGATAGACTGGCAGAGAGGGCAGACAAGTGGCAGATGGAATTTAATACAGAGAAGTGTGGGGTAATGCATTTTTGCAGAAAGGACAGGGAGAGGCAATATAGACTGAATGGTACAGTTCTAAAGAGTGTGCAGGAACAGAGGGACCTGGAGGTGCTTTTGCATTGATCTTTTAAGGTGGCAGGATATATTGAGAAACTGTTTAGCAAAACATATGGGATCTTGGGCTTTATAAATAGAGGTGTAGAGTACAAAAGCAGAGAAGTTATGCTGAACCTTTATGAAGCTCTGGTTAGGCCCCAACTAGAGCACTGCATCCAGTTCCGGTCACCACACTTTAGAAGGATGTGAGGGTCCTTGAGCGGGTGCAGAGGAGATTTACCAGAATGGTTCCAGGGATGGGGCATTTTAGTTACAAGGTTAGGTTGGAAAAGCTGGGGTTTGTTCTCCCCTCGAGCTCCTTGGCGTCAGGGAGATTTGATAGAGGGGTACAAGATTGTGACAGGCTTAGATAAGTTAGACATGGAAAAACTGTTCCTATTAGCTGATGGTACAAGGGGACACAGATTAAAGATTTTGGGCAAGAGATGAAGGGGGAACGTGAGGAAGAACTTTTTTACACAGCGAGTGGTCATGACCTGGAACTTGCTGCCCACAAGGATGGTGGAAGCGGAGACAATAAATAATTTCAAAAGGAAATTTGATGGGCACTTGAAGGAAATAGATTACAGGGCTACAGGGATCGAGCAGGGGAGTGGGACTAACTGGATTGCTCCACGGAGAGCTGGCATGGACTCGAGGGACTGAATGGCCTCCAGTGCCATAAATGACTCTATGATTCTCTAAACTGTCTTCTGTCCCCAGTACAAACCCTGTTCCCTTGCCACCAACTCCATCTCTCCCCCGGAAAGTGTCTGAGGCTTAATTAAACAGACTGTTTGCAACCTCAGTGTTGTGTTTCATTCTGAGATGAATTTCCGACCACATATTCACACCGTCAGTAAGACCGCCTATTTCAACCTCCTTAACTTCACCCGTCTCCACCCAGCCTCAGCTCATCAGCTGCTGAAACCCTTATCTGTGCCTTTGTTACCTCTCGGCTTGACTATTCTAACGTACTGCTGGTCGGCCTCCCACATTCTACCCTCTGTAAACTTGAGGTCGTCCAAAACTCTGCTGCTCGTGTCTCAACTCTCAGCATGTCCTGTTCATCTATCATCCCTGTGCTCGCTGACCTACATTGGCTCCCGGTTAAGCAACACTTCAATTTTAAAATTCTCACCGCTGTTTTCAAATCCCACCATGGCCTCGCCCGTCCCTATCTCTGAAATCTCCTTCAGCTCTGCAACCCTTCGAGATCTCTGCACTAATCTAATTCTGGCCTCTTGAGCATCCCCAAGTTTAATCTGTTACGACCAGGTGAGCAATGTGTCTAGGGGTCTCTTGCTGACTTCACCTGGTCTTATTGTAACAGGGTTTAACTTTAAACACACTGTGATTTGAGCTCCCCCTTTGTGATTCCTTGTTCATAGTTTCCAATTATAAGGCAAAGAACTGAGCACACACAGGCTTTCTTTGGTATAAAGCAGAAAGAGGAAATTTATTAAAACCTTAAACTTAAAACTCTAATACAGTTCAAGCCTATGGATATACGACGTGCCCACGCTAGCATGCACACATGATATAAACATGCAGATAGAAATAGAAAAGAGCAGAATAAAAGATAAGTAGAACAGTTTGGGGCAACATCTTGCTATTGTTTCTCGAGCTCGCTGTAGTCCTTCCTTGATTGAAGATATGGTCTTGCGATTCGTTGGGGCCCAGTAATCTTCTTAAAACTTTGTTCACATGGAAAACCCTTCTTTCTTTGAGTTTCACGTGTTTTCATGAGATTCAGTTCCATGGGAAGAGATGAAGGCAGGCAGACAGACAGGCAGGAGAGGACATGTTCTCAGTCCCAGGAGAAGGTCTTTACTCCGTGAGCACACGGCTTTGTCTCTTTGTCCAAATCTCTTTGTTTGGAAGTTCAAACTCAAAAAGCACCCAGGGTGCCCAGCAGGTTAGTCATGTGAATAGCTCCTTATATGGAACAGTCTCTTCAACATCCTTGGTCAGAGGTTCAAATTTCTCTGTCACAGCCAGTCAGCCATGTGACCAAAACTGGTCCGACCACTTTTGTGTGTTGGAGGACTAGAGATTGGCTCCCTTCGTTTCCACATTGTCTGGTACTATGCAAATGTCCTTCCAGTCAGAGATTGCAATTTTCGAGGCTTTAATGTTCATGTGGCGAAATAATGTCTGCCTCAGTCTTGGCAGGCGGGGTTTGCCTGGCAAATCGCTCCACCATTGGTGGCCGCACCTTCAGCTGCCTGGACCCTAAGCTTTCAAATTTCGTCCTAAACCTGTCTGCCTTTCTCTCCTATAAGATGGTCCTTAAAACCTACCTCTTCGACCAAGCTTTTGGCCAACCTAATATCTCCTTATATCGCTCAGTGTCATTATTTGCTTTATAACACTCCCGTGAATGTTTATTATGTTCAAAGTGTTATTTAAATATAAGTTGCTGTTATTGTTGTGCGGAATTCTTAAAATGTATGAAATACTCTGCCATCATGCAGTATGTTCATATGCCTACAAGGGGAGAAGCATGGCTAGATTGAGTTATGATTTATAATTTGATGTTGCTGTGGTTCACCTCGCTGCAGGTATTTGGGTGATTTTCATTAGAATGGCATAGAATGTACAGCTCAGAAACAGGTCATTCGGCCCAACAGGTCTATGCTGGTAATAATGCTCTACACGAGCCTCCTCCCACACCTCTTCATCTCACCCTAACAGCTCGTCCTACCTCCCTCATGCCCTTATCTAGCCTCCCCATAAATGCATCGATCCTACTTGCCTGAAGTACTCCTTGTGGTAGTGAGTTCTGCATTGTAACCACTCTGCGGGCTGCATTTTGTGGAACTCCAGACGTTGGGCTACATGGCGGTGGGAGGAAGGGGGCCGGAAGATTGCACCTGCAGTGGCCTGCCACGCAGCCCGACGCCAGGAGTGCCTGGCCCGATCTTCCTGGCGGCAGTGAGGCTCCGTGGTGAAGCCACTGCCGCTGGGTGACGGGACCCGACTTTGAATATGTGAACTCAGAAAATGAATACACTTAAATAAAATTGTCAGCGATCATTACCTGCTGCCCGAGATTTTCCGAGCGGCGGCCAGCACTCATGCGCCTTCACTTTCCCGTCCAGGGAAAGCTGGCGCCACCGAGGTGAGGCGGGGGGGGGGGGGGGGGCGGGGGGTGGGGTGCTTAGGATTTTCAGTGTATTGAGCGGGGGTGCAGGTACGGGGTCAAATGTGCATTAATAGCGTAGAGGAAGGGGTGAATGGGTGACCTCTGCACTTTGAACAGTTTGGGGAGGGACGGTCAAGTCTTGCATGTAAGTCTTTTGGGCGGAGGAAGAGGGCAACTATTGTCTGTAAGTGTTATGGAAGAGGAAGGGGCAACATTTTTTATTGTGATATACTGGGGGCGGGGCGGGTGGGGTATGGTTTTAAATATTTAAATTTTGTGGCAGGTCTGGCTGCCCTTTAGAAATGGTGCCAGCGCCTGCTCATAGGCAGCTGACACCATTGCCGGCGTGGCAGAGCCCTGTGACTCGAGGTGGGGGGCAGCCCGGCCATCCGATTATCTTGGTCCGCTGCATGGTAGGTCACGCCGGCATAGCGGTTTGCAGGGCACACATGCAGGCTGCCATCTTCTCCGCCCACCGTCGCTCCTGATGGCAGGAGAATAAAATAGAATGAAATTCCTCCCTATGGGAAAAGAGGTTTCTCCTGAACTCCCTATTGGATTTAATAGAGACTATCTTATATTTGTGGCCCCCAACCCATGAGCTTAAAGGGCAATTTGCTAGTTTTATTGGCAATTATGAAGCAATGGGAAAAACATAAATAAAAATGCCAGCTTTCAGTAGTTGAAGAATCTAGAATAAAAAGGCATAGGAATGAAGTTGAATGTAAGAAAGTTAAGGCAGAGAGCAGGATACGAAACATCAACCTGAGCTGGGTGGCCTGTTTCCGTGCTGTTCTTCCTATATATCTTTATAATATATACACAGGACCAGTAAGAAGAAGCTAAACAAAAATGACCCAAGATGAGAAACAAGTGTATGCAAAGTGCAATAATAAAGAACAGTGAACTGCAAAGGTGAAAGGTGAGACAATTCACTCGGAAGAATTCAGAAGTACTCAGAAATATACTGAGAAGATACTCATAAAGCCAAAGAGGAACCTGGAGTGGAATGGTTGCTAATGCTAATCACGATAATCCGAAGATTATCTTCCAATGCTACAACACTGTTATTGGAACATAAGGACATAGGAAATGGGGGAGGCCATTTAGCCCATCGAGCCTGCCCCACCATTCAATACAATCATGGCTGATTTTGCACTTCAATGCCTTTTTTCCCACACTATCCTCATAGCCCTTGACGTCATTGGTATTTAGAAATCTGTCAATCTCTGCTTTAAACATACTCAATGACTGAGCTTCAACAGCCCTCTGGGGTAGAGAATTCCAACGATTCACAACGCTCTGAGTAAAGAAATTTCTCCTCATCTTTGTCCTAAGTGGCTTCCACCTTATTTTGAATTTGTTCTAGACTCCCCAGCCAGGGGAAACATCTTAGATGCATCTACCCTGTCTATCCCTTTAAGTAATTTAGGTTTCAATGAGATCACCTCTCATTCTTCAAAACTCCAGAGAATACAGGCCCAGTTTCCCCAATCTCTCTTCATAGGACAGTCCCACCACCTGGGAACAAGTCTGGTGAACCTTTGTGGCACTTCCTCTATGGCAATAATATCCTTCCTAAGGTAAGGGGAACAAAACTGCACATAGCACTCCAGGTACGGTCTAACCAAGGTTCTATACAATTGAAACAAGACTTCACTACTCCTGTATTCAAATCCTCTTGCAATGAAGACCAACATACCATTAGCCTTGTTAATTGCTTGCTGCACCTGTATGTTAGCTTTCAGTGACTTATTGACAAGGACTCCCAGGTTCCTTTGTGCATCTACACTTTCTAATCTCTTTCCATTTATGAAATACTCTGCACATCTATTCCTCCTACCAAAGTGGATAACCTCACATTTTTCCACAATATATTCCATCTGTCACATTCTTGCCCACTCACCAAGTCTGTCCAAATCCCCTTGAATCCACTTTGCATCTTCCTCACAACACATATTCCCACCTAGTTTTGTGTAATCCACAAACTTGGAAATATTACATTTGGCCTCCACATCCAAATCATTGATATATATTGTGAACAGCTGGGGCCCAAGTACTGATCCCTGCGGTACCCCACTAGCCAAAGCGTGCCAACGCGAGAATGACCTGCTTATTCCTACTCTCTGCTTTCTGCCTGTTAACCAATCCTTAATCCATGCCAGTATATTATCTCCTATCCCATTTTCTTTGATTTTACGAACCAACCTTCTGTGGGGGACCTTATCAAAAGCCTTCCGCAAATCCAAGTATACCACGTCCACCTACTCCCCTTTAACAATTCTGTTCGTAACATCCTCAAAAAACTCCAACGGGTTCGTCAAACTGATTTCCCATTCATAAATCCATGTTGACTATGCCCAATCTGATTACTATTATCCAAGTGTCCATTTATCACATCCTTTAGACTAGATGCTAGCATTTTCCCAATGATTGATGTAATTCCCTGTTTTCTCTCTCCCTCCCTTCTTAAATAGTGGGGTGACATTTGCAACCTTCCAAACTGCAAAAACTGTTCCAGAATCCATAGAATTCAGCCCTTCAAACCTGTTCTAATTAAATCAGGGTTGTTCTGTATTTTATCCCCATTTACCCACCTTGGTTTCATAACCGCTAATACCCTTGCCTAACAAAAATGTATCAATCTCCGTTTTAAAATTTTTAATTGATTACCCTCCCCACACCAACCCCCCCCCCCGCCCCTCCACCCCTGAGTTGCATCAGATTTTTTGGTTGAGTGTTCCAGATTTCCAATAACCTTTGTGTGAACGGTGCTTCCTGACATCTACCCCATCAACTCCTTTAATCATCTTAAAAACCTCCATTAAATCACCCCTCAATCTTCTATACTCAAGAGAATACAAGCCTCATCTACTCAACCTGCCCTCATCATTTAAACCCTTTAGCCCCAGTATCATTCTGGTGCATCTGTGCTGTACCCTCTCCAAGGTCACTAGATCCTACCTTATTGGGAAGGTGAGAATCTGTGGATTGGCTAAATTTGAATCATACAATGGCTAAATTATTAGGAACATTCACTCGAGAAGATGATAGCACCAAACAAAAAGGAATAATCCAAATATACATATGAACTTGAACATTAATGAGGTGCAGGTTATGGGCAGGATACACTTATCCCAGAGTAATAAGGGAGGGAAGGGCCCAGATTTGTCAACGATAATGATCATGATGACAGCCACTGAACTATGGGGAGGCCCCAATAGATCAGGAACAAATTAATACAGTATTGATATTTGGAAAGTTGACAAATCAAGACTGGGAGACCACAGAGTCATCTGTATTACATAGTTAAACGACAACATAATCTGATCTAATCTGATAAATAACAGCCAACACAGCTGACTTACTTGATCGAATTTTGGAAGTGACATCCAAGTGACTTATGGATGCATTAGGACTTCCAAAAAACCATTGTCAAAGTTACATACATAGTAATTATGGCACAGAAACAGGTCACTCAATTCAACAGTCCATGTGATGTTCATGCTGCACACGAGCCTCCTCCCACCCTTCACCATCGAACTCCAATGACATATCCTTCAAATCATTTCTGCATCATGTGATCATCTATCTCCCCCTTAAATGCATCTATCCTAGTCTTGGAATCATAGAAACTTACAAGATTTCTCCTCATTTCCCCTCTCTATCTTTTGCCAATGATTTTGAATCTATGACTTCTGATTATTAACCCATTTGCCTGAGTCGCATCAACTGCTCCTTGTGGGAGCGAGTTCCACATTCTTACCACTCTCTGGGTAAAGAAGTTTCCCCTGAATTCCCTATTGGATTTATTAGTGTCTATCTTATATTTACAGCCCTTAATTCTGGTCTTGGACACGAATGGAAACATCTTCTCTAGGTTTACCTAATCAAACACATTCAAAATCTCAAGGACCTCTATCAGGCTGCCCCTCCATCTTCTCTTTTCTTGTTTCTCATGAACGGCTGCTACAGAAACTTAAAACAATACTTACTCAAGGCAAAACCTGGAAATGGATAGAAAACCTGCAGCACATTCTGGAACCAACCAGAGAGCAGGTTACATTAGACTTGGTAATGTGTAATGTGACAGGATTAATTAATAACCTCAGAGTAAAGGCACCTCTAGGTAGCAGCAACCACAATATGACTGAAATTTACATCCAGTCTGAAAGAGCGACGAGTGTCGAAACTAATATTTTAAACTTGAATAAGGGGAACTATGTGGGCATGAAAGCTGAGCTAGCTGAAGTGAACTGGGTTACTCGGCATGGAGATAGATCAATAGAGAAGTAGTGGCAGACATTTAAAGGGATATTTCAGAGTACTCAGAATAAGTATATTCCTACTATAAAGAAAAATTCTAAGGGAAGAACGCATCCCTAAAGAAGTTAAGGAAAGCATCAAATTTAAGGAAAAGGCATATAATTGCACAAAGATCAGTGGCAGTTCAGATGATTGGTCAGAATATAAAGAACAGCAGAGAATGACTAAAAAGGTTAATCAGGAGAAAGAAATTGGGGTATGAGAGGAAGCTAGCTAGAAATGTAAAAACAGATAGCAAGAGTTTCTACACGTTTTCAAAAAAGAAGAGTAAATAAAGTGACTGTTGATCCTCTAGAGAGTGAGAATAGGGAGTGAATAGTAAATAATAAGGAAATGACGGATGAAATGAACAAATAATATGCTTCTGTCTTCACTATCGAGGATACAAAAAATGTTCCAGTACTAGCTGTAAATCAGGAGGTGGAAGGAAGAGAGGAACTTAGTGAAATTACAATCACCAGGGAAGCAGTACTGAGCAAACTGATGGAGCTGTGGGCTGACAAGTCCCCGGGTCCTGATGGACTTCATCCTAGGGTCTTAAAAGAGGTGGCTAATGAGGCAGTAGATGCGTTGGTGTTAATTTTTCAAAATTCGCTAGATTCTGGAAAGGTTCTATCAGACTGGAAAGTAGCAAATATAACCCCTCTATTCAAGAAGGGGGTTGGTGGGGGGGGTGGGGGTGGGCAGGCAGAAAACAGGTAACTATAGGCCAGTTAGCTTGACGTCTGTCATGGGGAAGGTGTTAGAATCGATCATTAAGAAATTGGGAATAGTCAACATTGTTTTGTGAAAGGGAAATCATGTTTAACCAATTTGTTGAAGTTCTTTGAAGGAGTGACATGTGCTGTGGATAAAGGAGAGCCCGTTGACATACTGTACTTGGATTTCCAGAAGCCACATAAAAGGTTATTGCGTAAAGTGGAAGTTTTTGGCATAGTGGGTAACATATTAGCATGGATAAAATATTGGCTGGCTGGCAGAAAACAGAGAGTATGCATAAATTGGTCCTATTCTGATTGGCAGGATGTGATGAGTGGAGTCCCACAGGGGATGGTGCTGGGGCCTCAACTTTTTACAATTTATATCAATGACTTAGATGAGGGGGAGTGATAGCATGGTAGCTAAATTTCAGATGACACAACGATAGGTAGGAAAGTATGTTGTGAAGAGGACATAAGGAGCTTTCAGACCGATATAGATAGATTAAGTGAGTGGGCAAAAATCTGGCAGATGGAGTATAATGAGGGAAAATGTGAAGTTGTTCACTTTGGCAGGAAGAATAAAAAAGCAGGGAATTAATTAAACGGAGAACAACTGCAAAATTCAGAGGTGCAGAGAGATCTAGGTGTCCTAGTGCATGAGTCACAAAAGGTTAGTATGTAGGTACAGCAAGTAATAAAGAAGGCTAATGGAATGCTATCCTTTATTATGAGAGGAATTAAAAATAAAAGTAAGGATGTTATGCTTCAATTATACAGGGCATTGCTGAGACCACATCTTGAATACTGTGTGCAGTATTTAAGGAAGAATGTAAAAATGCGTTGGAGGTGGTTCAGAGGAGGTTTACTAGATTGATACCTGGAATGAGCGGGTTGCCTTATGAAGAAAAGTTGGACAGACTGGGCTTGCTTTCACTGGAGTTTAGAAAAGTGAGGGGAGATTTGATTGAAGTTTATAAGATCCTGAACGGTCTTGACAAGGTGGATGTGGAAAGGATGTTTCCTCTTGTGGGTGAGTCCAGAACTAGAGGACACCGTTTTAAAATTAGGGAATGCCCTTTTAGGATAGAGATGAGGAGAATTTTTACCTCTCAGAGGATTGCGTGACTTTGGAATTCTCTGCCTCAGAAGGTGGTGGAGGTGGGGTCATTGAATATTTTTAAGGCTGAGGTAGATAGATTCTTGTTAGGCAAGGAAATCAAGGGGTATCGAGGGTAAATGGGAGTGTGAAATACAAAACACAAACAGATCAGCCATGATCTTATTGAATGGTGGAGCAGGCTCCAAGGGCCGAATGGCCTACTTCTGTTCCTAATTCATCCATAAAACCAGCTAAAGGGACCAATCTATAGGCATTTATTAGGATAGTGGGGGTAAGTAGTGAGTGGTTGCCTGTGGTTCATTGTTGGTGACTCTACTGTTTAAAATGTATATTAATGTTGTGAAATTAGAAGCTCAATGCAAGCTTATTAAGTTTGAAGGTAACAACAAATGAGTGGCAGCTAAATCAGGCAGGTAGCTAGAAAAGGGGCTCAGCAAATGGGCAGAATAGTGGAAGTTGAAATTTGACACTAATAAATGTAGGGTACCAGACAATGCAGCAAAAACTGGACTACATACAAACTATATGAATGGTGGAAGGGCAGAGAGGTGTTGGGTGGACTCATCACTTATCACATCATGTTGCCATGGAACAGCAACCAGCAAAGTTGACTTTTTTTGCTTCAGTGTCAACCTTCAGATACGGCATTAAAACCCAAAGTCTGTCTGCTTGGCTAGGTCAACATAAAAGTTTCCAAGACAGTATTTAAAGAAGAACAAGGAGTTTGCCTGGTGTCCTATTGCCCAATATCCCTCCCTCAATCAGCATCACCAAAAAATAGATCGCCCAGTCATTCATCTCTTTGCTGTTTATGGGATCTTGCTGTGTACTCAATGGGAACCATGTTCATTTACAAATTAAAAAGCGACTGCACGCCAAAGGAACTCATTGTGTGGGAAGTGCTTTGAGACGTCCCAAGCTGTTGATAAGGTTTTGTGTTAATGCAATGCCTTTCATTCTTTCTTCTTAAGCTCGTAAAGGTGTCTCAAGCGCAAGAGCTGCTTTTCTGTCACAAATCAGAGAGATCCCACATGAACAGCAAAGTGGGAGGCAGTTGGCCCCGTAAGTGACTTGATGTCATGCTGAAACTGTTCAATGCTCTCCAGTTTTGATCACCTAGTCACAAGGCCCCATAGGCAATGTAGGGAGGTCCACAAGGCCCATTCCGAGTTTTGGTGTATTCAGCTACGAGGAAAGATTGAAGAAATCGTAGATGTTTAGTCCTGGAAGAAGGTGACTGAGGACATTCCAGAATGATATGGGTGTCTAACAAATATGGAAATGGCAAATCTCAGTTTCTACTACAGCTGTAGGATAAATAAGCACAGGTTCAAAGAGGATGATGGGCAAATAGTCCTGATGGCAGGAAGAGCTTCTTCACACAAAAGAGTGTTAACACTTGGAGTAGGTGTCTAAATGAAGCAATAGTGGCATAAATCTTAAACCATTCAAAAACTTGTTGGATAGTGTGATGGAGCGAATCTGTAGATTCCTCTTACTAGATAGATGGACCACAATGGGCTGAATGGCCCTTCCTCATCTCAATCTATTTTGTAATCTTGTGTGTGTAATCTAATTTGCAAGTGTGCACATGAGTGCATGTACATACATCTTTGCATGTGTATGTGTTTAAATGCATAGATGTGTGTATATATAATTTATACACATGTGTAGATGCCAGTATGTAAAATGAATTTGTGTTCATATGTGTATGTGTTTGTGTGTACACCCATGAACGTTTTGCTTGTCTGTGTAGAAGCAAACATGAAAATATTTGCACGAACAAATGTATGCATGTGCATAGCTCCCAGTCTGGCAATGCTACGATTTTAAAATTCACCTCCTTGTGTGAATCTTTAAAATTCAAATCCCTCCAGGGCATCACCCTCCCCTATCTCTCCAAACTCCTCCGGTCCTACATGCCTCCAGAAGTTACAGCACAGGAACAGGCCATTCAGCCCAACTAGTTCGTGCCATTGTTCATGCTCCACTCAGGCCTCCTCCTACCATTCTTTCTCTCACCCTATCAGCAAATCCTTCTATTCCTTTCTCCCTTATATGATTATTTAGCTTCCTCTTAAAGGCATCTATGCTATTTGCTTCAACTACTGCATGTGGCAGTGAGTTCCACATTCTCAATAGTCTCTGTGTAAAGTCGCTTCTCCTGAATTCATGTTTAGTGATGATCTCACATCATTTTGGACACCCCCCCACCCCCCCACAAGTGGAATCATCTTTTCCTATGTCAACGAAAACCAATTTCCTCTTTCCTGTTATCAACATTCGAGCTGCTACTGTCCAATAAATTCTGGAACCTGGCAGTATGTTCCTCCACTTCTGGCCTCTTGCATGCCCCAATTTTCATCGCTCCATCATTGATGGCCATGCCTTCAGCTGCTTAGACTATAAGCTCTGGAATTCCCGACCTAAACTCTCTGCCACTCTACCTCTTTCCTCCTTTAAGGTGCTCCTTAAAACCTACCTAGCCATTGTCATATCTCCTTACATAGCTTGGTATCAAATTTTGTTTGATAAGTGATATTTTGCTACATTTAAGACGCTATGTAAATGCTAGTTGTTATTGCAATGTGTAACTGCGTATGTAAATCTGTGTATATAGAGTGTACATATATCCCTGCCAACAGTACTTGGTATGTGCCCCTGTCCCATAGCTATCCAATGATGAGTCTCCATCTAATCCTTGAAGGAACTTGAAGGGTATATTCATAATGCTGATATGAATAATGTATTGATTAATTATTCTAATTAGGGCTCATTTCCACATGCTAATTCCTTTAATTAAAAAATAGACTTTTCCTTCAGTGCAAATAAACAGAGTCATTCTGATAAACATCCATCGCCTGCAGCAGTCCCATAGCATTAATGTGTTTCAAGACAGCAGCCTCCACAGAGAATCACAGATCTACTTTTGTAATGGAGCAGGAAGGTGAAGAGCCCAGGCCACCTTGCAGGACACCATCAAGGTTGGAAGAAACTGAATTGATACGGTGTCGTTCACAAAATGAAGATGTCGCCATGACGCTTCAAAAGGCAACTGGGGGGACGCCCCAAACAGGCAGTGGGAGAAAAGTTAGGGGAAGGCAGCAAAAAACACAGCTGCCAAAGGTTTGGAGATTGAAAGAGGAAGACAGGGGACTGGAAGGAGATTAATACTGAGAAGAAGGAAGGGAGGGGAAAGTTGGAGAAGGAGGTTTTGGAAGGGATGGCTGAGGAAGGGAAGGCTGAGGAAGGGTGTGGTTGAGGAAATGAAGTATTTCCATATGTTGAGGTACTGGGAAAGTGGGAGTAAACATCTGTGATGAGTCTTGATTTCAACATAGCAAGGATGGAAGGAGGAGGAAAACCATGTAGAACAGTATATTTGAAGCTCTGTAAGAATGAAAGTGTGTATCTGTGCAAATGTTTGCATGAGTTTCTGCATGGATGTGCCTGCTAGTGTGCGTGAATGGAAACACCCCTCACGGTGAAAGTCTTGTCAAAGAATTCTGCTGGAATCAAGCAATTAAAATAAAGTACGACAAATAGTTTCTACTATCAAGAGTGAGCCTGTCATTCTCAGTGCCGGGTTAATTGTGCTAAAAGGTCAAATTCGAGGGCACACAAGCCAAAAGTTAGGGAATTAGGTGTAAGAAGTAAAGTCAGGAGGAACTGCTTCACTGATAACGTAATAGAGTTGTGAAAGAGATTATCAGGGAAGGACATTACAGCACAAAGAGTTAGTACATGCTTAAGGGTGTGAAATATGAACATACAAGATTGGCGGGTAGGAAAAGACCAACTGGATCCATCAAGTTTGCCCCACGCATCATGATGGCTGGAGCACCATCACTAGACACTTCTTCCACCCCCCACCAACCCCCCCAAGCCATTATCCTGCAGCCGTGTGATCTCCTGGGAGAGGAAGAGAAAATCCCAGGGACCATAAGGGAAAGAAATACTCTGGAAAATTCCTCAGGTGATTGAAACCAGTCCAGGAGATCCACAAGGACAGAGTGCTATTGATAAAGACATTTCCATACGATGTGATCACTGCCTCAGACAGGAACTGACCCAGTTCCCTCTTGAATACAGAGAGTCAACACCAGCCAGCAATGTATTCGAGTTACTATTTGTTATCCAGAATGAGAGAAAGGATTGATGTCTCTATCGTGCCTTACCATATCCTTAGGATATCCTGAAGAGTTTCACATTCAATTAATTAATTTTGAAGTGCAATCTTGTTTTATAGGCTTCCAGGACAACCAATTTGCTCATAGCCAGATCACACTAAATAGCAATGAGATGAATGACCAGTTCATATGTTCTTGGTTGAGGGATAAATGATGGTTAGGACACCAAAAGAACTCTCATGATCTTCTTTTGAGAAAGTGCCATGGGATCTGTCCATTTACTTGAACAGACAGGCAGAACCTTAGTTTAATGTCCCATCAGAAACAACACTTTTGACAATCAGTGTGGCCATCCTGCACCAGAGTATTAGTCAAGATAACTTGCTGAATTCTTGACTTGGACTCTACAATCTTCTGACTCAGAAACAAGTGTGTTACTGACTGAGCCAAGCTGTCACTTTTTATTGCACAGACTCGGTCTCAAAAAGTTTTTTTTTTTGCTTGTTAAGGACTTGTTAAAGTAGCGATCAATAAAAAATCTTCAAATTTATTCATCACTATCTGTGCGTATATATTGTGCCAATGCTGCCAGTGTAAAATATGATATTAAGGCAGTGGTCGGAGCCTAGTATGGAAAGCAGAAGACATTGAAAGGAAGGGTGCAATTGTACACAATTAAGTCTCTTAGTTGGGCATAGAGGGGGAAGAGTTGTTGTAGTAATGGCAGGTCAGAGAGGTCAGAGGACACTGGGAAGGGCCATGAGGAGATTGTTGCAGCTCCAAGGCTAAAAGCCTACTGTCAGCGATAGAGCATCATTAACCTCACCAGACTGCAGTGCCTCAAAGTGATGAATTGTGCCAAGTTTGACAACCAGACCTGCAGCCAAGGAGTAACTTTGCACTGCATTGCCCATGGGGGTGGCAAGTTCATCAAGGCCACACTCCTGACACAAAGCCTCGCTATTCTTCTGACCGACTTATCTCATTGCCCAAATTATTGTCATGTCTTGGGCATCAGATTTTTCCTTTCTTGTCTGACTGTCTGCCTCTCTCTGCCGCCCTTGCCTGAGTGGTGAGATGGTGGGACTCTCTCACTGACAGATATCTTCAGGGATAAAACCTAATCTTTCCTTCCCCTTTTGGATGAGACGAAAATCCCATTTGCCCTCTCGGGCGTAAAAGGTTCCATTGCACTATTTCAAGAAGATCATTGGAGTTCTCCCTGTACCCATTGATCCCTCAGAGAGCCCCATAAAACCAGATTATCTCAAGGATCGCAACAGTGACTACACTTCAAAACATCTTCACTGTTTGTGAAGTGCCTTGAGACGTCTTGAGAGGATGAAAGATGGTTCATAAATGACGTTCTTTTCTTCCTCCTTGGCCCACCTGTCAGGAGGAACTTGAATGGTGGGAGAATGGACTCAACTCCCTGCCCCAACCTGCCTCCAGGCTCAGACTGACAAAGGTCACCCTGTTCATGGTGCCAAGAAATTGGGCGAAACCATCCGAAAACCTCCAGTTTTAACTGACTGAGAGGAAGCTATGTTTTAAGGCAAGTTCCAGAAAAGCCATTTAATCTTGGCAAGACTGCAGCAGATTGCTTGGAGAATGTTATTGCCTTTTCAATCAGTCAGTTTTTTTCTCACTTAACTGGACAAAAAAAAGTATAGCCTGTATTTATATTGTTCCTTTAACATAGTAAGCATCTGTGGGTGCTTCACAGGAGCATTATTAGGGCAGGTAATTAATAGCTAGGTCAAAGAGGTTAAGGCACTTCAAGGAGGAAGGAGAGGTAGAGAGGCAGAGAGGTTCAGGGAGGGAATTCCAGAGCTAAGGACCCAGGCAGCTGAAGGCACGGCCGCCAATGGTAGAATGAGTAAAATTGGGGATGCGTAAGAGGCCAGAATTAGAGGAACGCAGAGATCTCGGAGGGTTATAGGACTGGGGGAGGTTACAGAGATAGGAAGAGCTGAGGCCATGGAGGGATTTGAAAACACGGATGAGAATTTTAAAATCGAGGTTATTACCAGACTGGGAACCAATGTAGGTCAGCAAGCACAGGGGTGATGGGTGAACGAGTCTTGGTGCAAGTTAGGACACAGGGCAGCAGAGTTTTGGGTGACCTCAAGCTAACGGACAACCCACTCCTGCAAAAATAGACAGGGTGGGTAGCTGAAGGCTTCATATCACCTCCAAGCATGAAAGAAGCTAATATATTGATGTCAGATGAAACTAAGAGTTGAAGCCAAATCTGGGAGGTGGCAACCAAAGCCTGGGACCTCTCTCTAGTTGACTCATAAACCTATTGGGCTGCCCAGGTGTCATTAACAGAGAAGCCAGTTTGGGACATGCCCCTTTGTTTAAAGGAGGCTAAACTAGTAAAAGATTTGCAACATTACGCATGATTGCAACAGAACAAAGCAAAAAAGAAATTGATCAAACTTAATCATGCTGTTATTGCGTGTATCTCTGTTCCCTGTGCTGCCTATTGTACACAGAAGGGCCCAAGCGTACTGTTAGCAGACCACTCTCCCTCTCTAAGACCATCCAGGCATGGACAAGACTGTAGAACAGAGGCAGCTGGGTCGGGGGTTGGGGGAGGGGGAGGGGGAAATTGGTAGCTGGAGGAGTGGGGGAAGGCGGGGGTATGATCAGTAGCTGAGTCAGAGACTGAGAGCATGACTCTTTAGTGGGGAGGGGTAACCAGTGGTTGGGTCAGGTTGCCTAAGACTGTCGGGCTGAAGTTCAACCAAAAATTGAGCAGGACAGCTCCCTCAAGCAATTAATAGGGGCTGCAACCTCTAGATTGTAGTGATGTGAGCCCAACCACTGGGTATTTAAATGGCCTTTCTGTCTCCTTCATTAATACACTCAAAGTGGCAGCTGTGATGACGACTCATTATGTAAAGCAGCTTCCTTTCCGTTTAAGTAACAAAGAGACAGGACAAGATTGATTACCAAGCTATAGGCCTTTTAGAAAGTTACGCAAAAGTTTTATTAATCTGTTTATCTTGGCAGAGACCTAGTTTGGGTCTAGTTGGCTGAAAATATTCACTTTACAATTTAAATTCTAGTATATTCTGGAAACAGTGTACTTTATGATATCTGTATGTGTAACTGAGACCAATAAAAGACCAGGAAACTCCATTACACAGACAAAGTTTGAAATATTGATGTTAAGAAAGCATATAAAAATTCATATCCCATCACAGAGAGCTTGGGGCACTGTGGATTGTGCTTGCCAGGTAGAGAGAAACCAGCTCTGCATCTCCCCTGTCCTATCAAATGTTATAAAAACAGATATAGCCAACGATTTTAGCTTCCTTTGCCTGCTGTTAACAGGGAGGTAACGACCTCAGAATAGGGTCGGTGGTGTCACAGCCCCGTTAATACCGGCAATACAGCCACCGCCATTTTGAAAAGGGCCTACCATCGGGTGGCCAAAGCACCTGCCTGTTTCAAGCGATAGGCCCCTTTTAATATGGAGATTGGGGGTCTTGAGATGTTAAATAAATTTGAGCCTGACTGACATTTCCGGTAGGATCTGCTATGTCCCACAATCAGTTCCACAGGCAATGAAAGAGAAGTAGCCCAGCCACAGTTAAGCCTTCAATAATTTTTGCAGGCCCACAAAAATAATCTGGGTCATTATTGTCCCGGGACCCACTCTGCCCACCATTGCAGTCCCTGCAACGTAGCTTCCTGGTGGCAGGACCTGCCCGTTTTCCTTTGCTGAATCTGGTGAGCTGTGTGAGGCCCCCTGCAGTCTGACTGGGGAAGGTAAACGAGGCTAAAGCCTCAGAATCCATGTGGGCTAATCAGCAGCAGGCTCTATCAGTCAGTCACCCAAAAGTCACAATCCACCTCATGGTGTTGCTCGTAAAACTCCCTCTACACTGTCCCATCATTTGGAGCACTTCCTGCCAGCAATCAGGGGGAGCAGCTGCACCTGTGCTGCAGCAACTGCAGAGTGGAGACTGGAGACTGGAGCAACTGGAGAGAGGAGACTGGAGTAATTGGAGAAAGTGGAGAGAGGTGAATGCAGAGTGGAGAGAAACTATCAAGGAAGGCTGCAATTGTTTTGGAGAGGTGGGTGTCAGGGCACCTGAAGAACTCTTAAGTTTGGACTGTTTGGGGGAGGGAGAAGAGGCCGGAAGACTTGGGTGGGGCTGCCAAATTCAGTAGGGGGCCCCTGTATTTGTATTGGTGCTTGCACACAGGGAGCTCCCTCCCCACCCCAACTGCCTGCTCGGGACAGCTGGAGTTGCCCGGGTGAAGACTGTCTTGTTAAAAGCAGAAGAGGAGATTACCGGGCGGCTCCAGCCATCCCGGGCGAAGAAGCTTCCCCCAACTGGAAGATAACAAACAGTTTTGGACTAATTGTTACAAAGGTGCTCCAACTGGCAGTTGGATCAAATATCCCTTTCAGCCTTTCTCTCCCTTCCTCCACTCAGTCGCCTCAGTCACCTATCCCCCCCGTTTTCCTTTACCTTCCTACCCCTATCCTCCTCTACTTCCACTCCACTTTGTTCAAAGTTTGTTTGTTTTGTTTCAATTGTGTAAAATTGCTTTGTTTCTTGGGGGTGGACGTGGCTCTTAGACCCCATGGCAAGCCCTCCTTCGCCGGTGGCGGGGCCTTCCCGTACATATGCTGCTGCGGCTGCTGCAGCTGCACCTGTTGCCCCGTCACCGTTTGCATTAATAACATCGAAGCATGGGGTCAAGAGTTACGTCCACCCAAACATGACAATAGAGGCATGCGTGAAAGCAATGGCCGAGGTTGTCAGCCCTTCGGCCATTGTTGCAGCCTCTAAAATGTACGGGAAGGCAGTGTTTTTCCTGAAGCGGGCGGTGTCCCTGGCTCTGAACAAGGGGCTCACCGTGGGCGGGACCTTTCTGCCAGTGGACCCCCTGGAGGCCACTGCGCAAAGGGTCATTTTATCCAATGTCCCGCCCTTCATTCCTGGTGAGCTCCTCCTTCCCCACCTGCACCATCTGGGGGAGGTAAAGACGGGGCTCACTCCAGTCCCGCTCGGTCTTCGGGAGAACAGCCTCCGGCATGTGCACTCCTTCCACCGCCAGTTATTCATGCAGCTGGCGCGGGAGGAGGTTACAGAGGGCCACTTCAATACAGAGTTCCTGGGGACGGCCTACCGCATCTTCTGGACCTTGGATGGGGTGCGGTGCCATGTCTGTAAGGGGGTGGGGCATGTTCGTAAGAACTGCCCCAACCTCCCGGCTGCCAACTCCAACTCGGCGGCCCAGGGTGGCGCCGCTGCACCTCCTCCCACCCCCACTACACCTCTACCAGATACCATTCAGTCGGTACCGGAGGCTGTGGTTTTCACGGCCTTCGGCAGGGAGGAGCGTGCCCGTCCAAGTGGAAGGAAGGCGCGGAGGAAAAATAAGCGTCGAAAGGCACATCCCCTGGACATATTGACACAACCCGAGTCTGAGCTCAGCACAAAGCCCGATCTCGGGGAGTCAACTTGCCCCAGGGCTGGGCTCAGGCCCAGGGTGAATAAGAAAAGAGAGAGTGCGGAGGCGGAGACCTCTGATGACATGGAGGTCTCTGAGCCTTTGCACCCAACTGGGAAAAAGAGGAGAAGGCACTCCTCCACCGAGGTGACAAGGGGCCCTGAGGTGCAGGGTCCATCTGTTGGAGGGGAGCTGTCTCCTGTTTCAGGTCCGCAGGTTTCCCCTACCGCCACCACCAACATTAAGGCTGCAAAGTCCGGGCAGGAGCTCCCTATTCCTCAGGATGGAGTGGAGGGGGAGAGACCTGTACGTGTGGCCCCTCCAGGGGAAGCCAGTGGAGCCCTGCTTGTTGTGGGGGAGCCTGGGGACGCCGCCCATTCTGCCACTGCCACTGGATCGGGTGCCCTGAATAGAGGGGAGGGCGGGGCCCCAAAGGGTCGACCCTCCCAGCCGGAGTCCACCACCAACCAGGAGACACCCGACCCGGTGAAAACTGAGAATGCTGCCCCATCTGCTGGGCCTGTGGATGCTGGTGGAGCGAGAGATGGCCTCCTCTCTCTGCCTCCGGTCTTGGCTCCGGCTGGATTTCCGGAGTCGGGAACTTCTGTCTCCCCTGGACCACTCATTGGCCTGGGGACGGAGGTGGATGGGGTCCTGGACTGCTGGTACCCACAGGCTCCAGTTTCACAATAGAACCCAGAGAGGACTCCTCCGCCATCGATCCTGGGGGTGGGATCGTGACGGAGGCGGGTTCAGCTGGCGCAGCCGGGACGTCTGCCCCACAGTGTGTGGTGGATGTGTCGGCCGCTGGCGGTGACGACCCGGAGGAAGATGGGGATTCGGTGTGGGGCACGGAGGATGATCTTGATTCCATCGCCAGTGAGGTGGTGGAGTCCCTCGTGCCTCCCAGCAAATCTCCTCTCATCCCCACGACGGAACTCTGGGATTTCCTCGTGGCTTGCAGGGGTTGCCACGATAAAGTTCAGCTGGTCCTCGGCCGTTGGTCGAATCTGGCACTGATCATACAGTCCGTCCGTGCCGCCCTGAAGAAAGCGGGCAAGCGCACAGGCGTGAAACTGGTTGAGAGGCGCCGTTTTAATGTGTTCCTCAATGGGTTGCTGGGGGAGTGGAGGGCCAGGTGCACTTCCACTCCCTCCTCACAGTGAGCTGTTGGTGACGGGTTTTAAGTACCTTTGACATGAAGATAACCATAGCCAGCCTCAACATCAACGGCAGCAGGGGGTCTCACCGCAGATTTCACAATCTCTCAGTCCTCAGGGAAGGGAGATACGCGGTGAGCTTTCTGCAGGAAACCCACACCGTTCCGGGAGACGAAGCCACCTGGCTCCTGGAGTGGCAGGGTGGGGTCCGTGTACTGGCACTTTAACAACCGGCTGCTGGAGGACGAGCGATTTCGGGACTCGTTCTGTCGATTCTGGGCGGACTGGAGAAGGAAGCAGGGGGGCTTCCCCTCCTTGAGGCTATGGTGGGATGTGGGCAAGACTCACTTCCGCGTCTTCTGTCAGGAGTACGCGAAGGGGTCGACCAAGAGGCGGGAAGCCGAGATCAGACGCCTTGAGAGGGAGGTGCTCGACTTGGAGTCCCACCTCGGTCATGCCGTCGTGGACCCGGCCCTGTGGCAGGCGTACAAAGAGAAGAAGGGCGCGCTGAGGTACCTGCAGCTCATAGGGTCCCGAGGCACGTACGTGAGGTCGCGGATCCAGATCCTGGAAGATTTGGACCGCGCCTCACCCTTCATCTACTCGCTGGAAAAATGGCGGGGGGTCCGTAAGCAGCTCGTTGAGCTGCTGGCCGACGACGGATCCTCCATCAGGGATCCGGAGGGAATGGGCCTCCTGGTCCGTACTTATTACAGTGCCATGTTCTCTCCGACTCTGTCCAGCGAGGATTCGTGTAGAGTTTTGTGGGAGGACCTGCTGCAGGTCAGCCCGGAGGGCGCCGAAGGATTGGAGCTCCGCTCACGTTGGCGGAGCTGACTGGCGCCCACCACCAGCTCTCGAGGGGCAAATCTCCAGGGCTGGATGTGTTGACCGTGGAGTTCCTCAGGGCGTTCTGGGACATCCTGGGGGACGATTACGCGCAGGTCCTGGGGGAAAGCCTGGCGACCGGGGAGATGCCCCTCTCGTGGCGCAGGGCGGTCATCATCCTGCTGCCGAAGAGGGGCGATCTCCGCCTGCTTAAAAACTGGCGTCCGGTCTCCCTCCTCAGCACGGATTATAAGATCTTTGCCCGGGCTATGTCTACCCGCCTGGGCTCCGTGCTGGCCCACATGATCCACCCCGACCAGTCCTACACGGTCCCGGGCCGGTCCATCCAGGACAACATCCACCTGGTCCGGGACCTGATCCAACTTTCCCAGAGGACTGGTCAGTCGGTCGCCCTTCTCTCCCTCGATCAGGAGAAGGCGTTCGACAGGGTGGATCACGAATACCTTTTCGGGACTCTGCACGCTTTCGGACTCGGGCCGCATTTCGTGGCCCGGGTCCAACTTTTATACGCCGCCGCAGAGTGTCCTTGACGGCGCCCCTTCCCTTTGGGAGAGGAGCGCGTCAGGGATGCCCCATGTCCGGCCAATTGTATACCATCTGCGTGGTGCCCTTCCTGTGCCTGCTTCGCAGGAGGTTGACGGGATTGGCTCTGCGCGGGCCGGCCATGCGGGTCGTCCTCTTGGCTTACGCCGAAGACGTGCTCCTCGCAGTCACAGATCCCGTTGACTTGCGGAGGATGCGCGACTGCCAGCAGACCTTTTCTGCCGCGTCCTCCGCAAGGATCAATTGGAAGAAATGTTCCGGATTCCTGGTGTGTCAGTGGCGGGTGGACTCCCTGCCGGAAGAGATGACACCTTTTGCGTGGATGACCATGCACCTCCTCTATCTGGGAGTCCACCTTAGCCCCGCTGAGGAAGCCTGGCCAGCAAACTGGCAGGAGTTGGAGGCGAAAGTCAGCGCTTGGCTGGAGTGCTGGACAGGACTGCTCCAAGTGCTTTCCTACAGGGGCCGAGCGCTGGTCATAAACCAACTGGTGGCCTCCATGCTGTGGTACCGGTTGGTCACTTTGGCCCCGCCCCCTGTATTTGCCACCAAGATCCAGAAGCAACGTGTCGATTTCTTCTGGGGCAAGAGGAAACACTGGGTCTCTGCCGCGGTCCTGAGTCTCCCGATCGAGGAGGGCGGTCAGTCGCTGGTGTGCGTCCGCACCCAGGCTGCGACTCTCCGCCTTCGGACCCTGCAGAGATACCTGTATGTCGAGCGTCCTCCCAGATGGTGTGCGCTGGCGACGTATTTTTTCCGCCAGTGTCACTGCCTTCAAGACGACAAGCAGCTCCCGGTGGAGTCCGTTAGCCGCGCCTCTCTGAGGGAGTTGCCTGTCTTTTACCGGGATCTATTTCGAGTCTGGAACATGGTTGCCTCCAGTCAGGGCGCTCCCCCGCCGGCGGAGGAGAGTGCCTCGTCTGCCCGGGCGGCCAACTCCGGGGACGGTCCGGCGGGCGGATGAGTAGCCGAAACCCCCGGGACGCCCCTCACTGCGGGTGCGAGGGGGCTCGGGATTGCAGAGCACTCCCGGCCGAGCTGACACCCGCTCGGCCGGAACTGCTCATCAGAGCCAGGCCCCGAAACTCTCCTCGTGAGCCGGTCCCGCACAACCCGAGCCACCTCTCGGAAATGCCCTCCATGCCATTCCAATCGGCGCGGAGGGGTTTCCTCCACGGGCTGCTCCTGCACACTCTCCACTTCCTCGCCCTCTTCAGCCGGCCGGACACGCTCTGGCGGTCCACGTTGCCATCTGGCGGCGAGGGGAAACCCCGATGGAGGTCTCTCTATGCGGGAGTCTTCCCCCTTTACATCGGGGACCTGGGGTGGAGGGTGTTGCACAGGGCAGTCCCGTGCAATAGACTTTTAAGTAGGATCACGGACTCCTAGGCCGTCTGTGCTTTCTGCGGCCTGGACGAGTCCGTATTCCACGTATATACAGAGTGTGCGAGGTTGCAGCCCCTCTTTGAGTATCTGAAGGGGCTGCTCCTCAAATTCTGGCTGCACTTCAGTCCCACGCTCCTGATCTTTGGGCACCCGGTGCGGAGGGGCATGGGCCGGGAGGAGGATCTCCTCGTCGGTCTGCTCCTGGGCCTGGCCAAAGTGGCAATTCACAGGTCCAGGTCGGGGGGTCCGTCTTCCCCGATTGCCTGCCCCTCTTCCGCAGTTACGTTCGCGCCCGGGTGTCCCTGGAGAAGGAGCATGCGGTGTCCGCCGGTACGCTTGAGGCCTTCCGTGACCGGTGGGCACCGCAGGGACTGGAGTGCATCGTCGACGCCGAGAATGGCATTTTAATTTGAGTTTTTGTTTATTTCTGGTTGTAATAAAGTTATTTTAAAAATATAAGCATTTTTATAAAGGGGGCCTGAGGAATAAAGGCCCCCTCGACATAAAATATATAGAAGGGGCCTGGGGTATAAAGGCCACCTTAAAAAAAAAACGGGGTTAGAGAAAAAAAAAAATTGGGGGTTAGATACAGAGTAAAGCTCCCGTTACATTGTCACCATCAAACGCTCCAGGAGCGGTACTACATGGGTTTGTTAGAGTGAAGCTCCCCATCCTTAGCCTGTGAAAATAACCCAGATTATATTTCAGGGTAAATTCAGTGCCCCCACTCCCTGGTGTGGAGGTATGACTGAAGGGTGCATGCTTGCAGAATGAGCTCATGCACTGCTCCAATGATTACCCATCCTTTCGAACGCAAGTCCCTGCTGAAATAACCTCTCAGATGGAGGTAAAGGACATGTGGCAAAATTTTGAGGAAAAGCAGGGGAGGTCTCCCCAGAGGCCTGTTTAATATTTGTCCATCAAACAACATCACTAAAACAGATTATGTGCTCCTTATAATATTGCTATTTGTGGGACCTTGCTGAGTGCAAATTAGTTGCAGCATTTCCTACGTTACAACAAAAAAGTCTTTCATTGGGTGTAAAGCGCTTTGGGACATCCTGCAATTGTGAACGACGCTATATAAATACAATATAATTCTTTGTGTGGATGTGACTCACATCAGTGCATCATCTGTACGCAAACTACTACCAAAATAATTAAGCTGCATGATATAGAACGGAAGTATCTGAGCATCAGTCAATCACATGTCCCCGGTACTCCGACTGTGTTGGTTGATCTGAGCTGAGGCAACAGGGGAACAGGAGGAGGCCATTCAGCCCCTCGAGCCTGTTATACTAGATCATAGCTGATCTGTGTCCGAGTGTTCCTGGAATTATGGGGAGCGGGGTGTTCAAAATCAGCCCGGATTCGCCCTCCCTGATTGTGAGGAAGGGCATGTGTCCTGATAAAACCAAGCACAAGGGTCTATTTCCACTGATATGCCCCCACCCTCTTGAGGGAATGGCCAGAGTAGACTCACCATTTCTTTCTTCTTTTCAGTCCAGGGCATTCCGGGGAGGGTTGGCACCCTGCGTTGGCGTGAGGGAACATGGCGCGTGGGCACATTGAGTTGCGCAGGGGCTGTCACACCATCTGGGACTACCCCTCCCCCTCCCTCGATGTCAGGGATACCTCTCTTACCTCCTCAGCCACACCAACACCCTCCCCTGCCTCCGGTTGCCAGGAGGCGGGTGTTTTCAGGATGGCCAGGAGCTGTCAGCTGCAAAGTGGTGGGTTTAATACTCGGGCAGCTGTGTTTTAAACATGAGATCCCTTCCGATGTAAATCTGACAGGATTAACATTTTCCCTGTTTGCCGTGGGAGATTAAGCACTGCTGAACCACTCTGCAGTCCGTCAATAAACATGCTAAAGGAAGCAATTCCTTCAGTTAGTAAGAAGGCCCTCAGGATAAGCAAACTATTTGGAATTGACACCAATTCTTTTAAAGGAGCCCAGCCTGCACAAATATATTTTTAATATTTTTTAAAGAAAGCTTCAGCAAAATTACTCCTTTCCCATTCTATTTCTTTCTCAGTCCTCCCTCGGTCGCAGTGGCTAGTCATGTTGGGGAACTTTGCCACAGGGTGTCACACTCTCCAGTAGCTTGTTCCAAGGGTCTGCACGTTGTCTTAAAGTCTGGATGCTGAGTGTCAGTGGGCCATCCCTCATGGGGGCATGACTGTGGAAATAGATCCGTGTGCTCAGCCTCTCTGTCCACATGTAATGCTGACTTAAACCATCACCCCACCTCTCGCCCGCAACCCTCGGGGGACTTCGACCAACTAGTGATGAGGCACCGATCAGCCATGATCGAATTGGATGGCGGAACAGGTTTGAGGGGCTGAATGGCCTCTTCTAGTCCCCGTATTCCTGCATAGTGACCCCTGCAGCTGCCTCTGCTTCGATAAGCCAACACAGGGTCACAAGTCGTGGTCCAAGTAATTAACTGATGATCATATAATTCATTATACATCAAAGCAGGCTTAATTGCTTTTACATTTAAATATTGACAGGGTCCCTGTCCAATTAAGTGCGGTGGGAAGGCTCTCGAAGCTGGGTGGACAATCAAAGGCCTTCCAGCTCTAGAGGAACAGCTGGTTGCAGTAAAGGGTAAGTAACTGAGAGGGTGCTTCAACATGGAGGTGCCCTCTCTCCAACCTTTTTAAAAGTTTAAATAAAAAACAAAAAAAGCAGTCAGGCCACCACTGTGGGTGGGAGTGGGGGGAGGGGGGTTAGTGTGGGGGCGGAATTCCTCTCCAGTGCAGCCTTTGGCTGTATCCAAACCCCAGGCAGGCGGGGAGGCCTCTAGGCCTGCCTAGAGTGCTGGAGCCCTGGCCTGTCGCTGGGTGCTCGCCTCCAGACATTGAGCTGCTCACCACCAGGTTGGATAACTGGGGGACGATTGGAAAATCCCAGTTGGCCTGGCAGGCACCAGAATCATGTCTTCACAAATTTGATGCCCTGCTCAATAGTTGGCCTGCTGAGCAGGTGGCAGTGGTTGTTTCACCTCTGTGTCTCTGTCTGGAGCTCCTATAGGGGGTCTGTAACCATCGCTTCAAGGGATTTCCCTTCTTCCCCTTGCTGCCTTCCCGCTGTGTTCCTCTGGCCTCCAGATGTCCCTCATCTGGGCTTTGTACATTCACCAAGCCTTCCTCTGCCAACCCCAGATGCCCCTGTGATGCCAGCAGGCTCACATCCTCTCCAGTTTCCTGCCACTCTTCACTGTGACATTAAACGCAGCAATAGCCACACTGAGTCACATCTGAAGCAGCTAAGCTTTATTTGCTGCCTCTGAATTACGTTAGTCAGCTCTTCCCACAGTCCTCATGGCTCACGCCTTCATAACCCCGTCGTGTTCCCCGCATGGTGCTTTCCCCTCTTCCAGTCTTTAAAAATTGCTCCCTCCTCTTGAATGAGCTCAACAGGCAATGGAATAGAAGTGTATGTTCCAGAGGCGGCAGCTCCCAGTTTCCTCCAAGAACGCAATCTTCAAATCCCGCTCGTCTCCATACCCGCGCTGAGCGGGCTTTGAAAATATGGCCCTACATTTCTGTTCATCAATTGACCCGATACCATGTCAGGTCGGAAACAAGTCTTTACTCTTCTGTTTTTGTCCTAAACAAGAGTGTAAGAAATAGGATCAGGAGTAGGCCGTATGGCTCTTCGAGCCTGCTCTGCCATTCAATATCAGCCATCCACTTTCCCACCCTATCCCCATATCCCTTGATACCCTTAGTGCCCAAAAATCTATTGATTGCAGTCTTGAACATATTCATTGACTGAACATCCACAGGCCTCTGGGGTAGTGTTGTACCAATGTGTTTTGTTGAATGCTAATTTTCTTTGGTCCACTGACTGGAGATCTGAATTTATATTCTTTTTTTGAAGAAATTTAAAAAGAACATTTAAAACAGGATGACTGCTAGCAGCTTAAGTTCGCTACACTGTATCCTACATTGCAAAGGACTGTGAGGAGGGAGACTAAATGCCTGTGCATTTCCCAGCAAGAAACAAGACCCAGGAAGTTTATAGGAACTACCCGTTCTTTCAGCAAGCAGAGAAATACTGCTAACTGCTATGTTTGAATGGCTGAGTGAGTGACTGTCATGTGGAAAGCCCCGCCCCATCTATGGTTTTTAAGCTGGTGTTTTTCGCTGCAGCAGAGGAGAAGTAACTGGACTCTGACATGAGTAGATCCTAAGTGAGGGCCCTCTCTCTCCATTCCAGCTTGAAAGCTTTCAAATCCGGCCTGTTGACTGACCACCTTTGCATACTGTAGCTACAATCAGAAACCCCGTTGGAGGAAATCTTCTGCATCACTATCTCCAAGAGACTCACTGAATTAGTCATCTACCTTTTCAAACTAAAAACCTTAGGACCACCGAATTCAGCTGGAAGCCAGCCAAATCACCAATCTTCACAGACTGTATACCTTTCTTATGGACTCTAACTCAACCAATCTACCTTTCCCCACTCTATAATCTATTTGTGTGTGTGTGTGTAAACCTCCAGAGTGTGTGTGTGTGTGAAAATTGGCGGTTTGTTTATTATTTTTATTAGTTTGGTTTTGGTACAATAAAGTTAACCTCTTTCTTTGTTAACTCAAGAAAACCTGCCCGATTGGCTGTTGTTATGATCATAGCATGTAAGTAATCAAACACCTACTGAATTGGCCCATGCATCCACTTTAAGAAAGAATTAAACCTGTTCTGGTCAAACAAGGAGAGGGAAAAGAGGGAAGCCCTTCGATCCCTCCTCACTTGACCGTAACAGGTAGAGAATGTCAAAGATTCACAAACACTTTGAATGAAGAAATTTCTCCTTCTCTCAGTCCTAAATGGCTGACCCCTTATCCTGAGACAATGACTCCCTAGTTCTAGACTCTCCACCCTGGAAAAACAGCCTCTCAGCAGTTACCCTGTCAAGCCCCCTTTAAGAATTTTATACTTTCTACTCAATCCCCACTCATAGGACTGCCCTCTCATTCCAGGAATCAATCTAGTGAACCTTGTTGAACCCCCTCGAAGACAAGTTCAGCCTTCCTTAGGTAAGGAGACCAAAGCTGTGCGTAGTACTCCAGGTGTGGTCTCACCAAAGCCCTACATAATTGCAGTCCTGTGTGCATTGAGCAGGACTGTGACTGGGAGATGTCAGATTTACTGTATGGGGCCTATCCGCTGTTAATAAGCAGTCACAGACTGTCTAACTAGCAGCGAGCAATCAAGCACGAACCTCACACAGAGCCACAGCCTCTGTGCTGAAGTTCCTGTCATGTCAGCATCCTGATTGTTGAATTGGTAGAATACGTGAAGTAGCTAACCAAAAGGAAGTTCACAGTCAGGTATTGTATTGTGTGTCTGTACAGACAATGTTCAATGGATATTCAAGGATTCTGAACATAAAGAGACTTCTCTGTGACTTCACATTTAACTGGGAAAGTTTATTCCCCTTCTAATTTCTTCATTTCTTGAATCCCTTTCAAAAAATTATTATCTCTGAGAGTTTAATGGTTCATCACGGTGAGAGTGAAAGAATAACATGCATTTATGTCGCACCTTTCATTACCACCAGACATAAGAAAGCACTTTACAGCCAATGAAGTACTTTGTGAAATGCAGTCACTGTTGTAATGCAGGTAACACAGCAGCCAGTGGGTGAACAGCAAGCTCCCACAAACAGCAATGTGATAATGACCAGATAATTTATTTTTAGTGATGTTTATTGATGTTTATTGAGAACTCCCCTGCTCTTCTTCAAAATAGCACCATGGGATCTTCTACGTCCATCTGAACAAGGGGATGGGCCTCAGTTTAAAATTTCATCCAAAAGACAGCACCCCTTCAGTACTGCACTGGAGTATAAGCTCTGATTGTTTTTTACTTATGCTCTGACGTGAGACTTGAATCCATAACTTTATAACTTATATGCAACTGAGCCACAGCTGACACACAAAGAAGGGTGCTGGAAAGGAAAACATTCCTATCTTGGACGGCAATGGGGAAGAAATTCCTCTTAGGCAAAATGAAGAGTACTGCATCGGTTCAGTTCTAGTGACTTCAATGTAATTATTATGCTCTAACCCCAGTGCTATCATCAAACACTCCTAGGGCAGGTACAGCACGGGGTTAGATACAGCGTAAATCTCCCTCTACACTGTCACCATCAAACACTCCCAGGGCAGGTACAGTACGGGGTTTGATACAGAGTAAAGTTCCCTCTAAAAAAGAAAAAAAATGGGTGAGACAATTTACTCTCAATTGATGCTGAGCTTGGTCAGGTTTGTTCTCGGATGCATGCGGGGGAGAAAAGCATGGGCCACTACATCATTTATCCTTCCACCTAGAGGAGATTCCTAATTTCATTTCTGTGGAATGTGATTGTTGAATTCTCATAGTGAGAGGGCTAACTGGAATTGATGAGGGATGGGAAACTCAAACCACTGTCCTTTTGTTGTGAAGGAATATAGGTATAATAGACTTGATTAAGTAGAATTTGGAAATAGTTAGTGCATTATGCCTTTAGAGTTAACGATTGAGTAAATGGTTAGTTTTCAGAGCTCACTGAAGTTCCCCTTTAAGATGGTAGAGTTAAACATTTCAAAGTCTCCGTTAGAATAGAATCTCTGTTACCAGGGGTCTCTGTTAGAATAGAATTACTGTTACTAGGGACTTGGGAGATAAACACACATTGAAATATGCTGTGAGACCTCAGTAAGAGGTAGCAATAAAACCTAATTGGTTTATGGGGTTGTTGTTCAGACAGGTCAGCTCTGGAGGTTGCTGTGGGTACCATGGAAAGGGTAATTAGCAATAAATGGAATGTACTCACAGGAACAAGAGAGGTCCGATAAACACAATTATGAGCATTTTGACAAGATAAAAGCTCATAAACTGCAAATTCCAGTAAAACATTAAACTAAATTATAGATTTTAAAAGGGAACACAGAAAGGTCACATCTAATACAAAAGTCATATGACACCTTAGAAATAGTATAAAATACAAGGTTCTGCAGTAGTTACTTAGGGGTGTTGAATCCTCAAACAACATTTCTCATTCCATGCCTTATTCGGGGATTTAAGGTACAAGTTTACTTTAAATTTTGATGGATATTCTGGATATTCTAAGATAATTTTGCTGTAACAAGGTTGAACTTTTGGATTCCATATTAGAAATAAGAATATGTGTTACATCTCTCAGTAATATTTGATATTGTGATATATTATCCACTTAAGAAGTTTATTGCATGTTAAATTCTTTAATAAATATATAAAAGTTAATAAATCGTCTCATGTAGTATTCTGTATGCAACTACAAGAACCCCCTCTCTGTGTCTCTTTAAGTGGAGAGATATGTATTGAAGAGAGTTTCCCAGACCTTTATAATATCTGGGATATTTATGACTTAGCCATAAAAATATTCAAAGTTGGCTATCCAAAAGATGGTAAAATTCTCTGTTGGTTTTCTTTCTTTGAGGGAAAGCTAGTTCAATTCTTTGGACCCAAATAAGTGTGTGAGAATTTGTCTGGTTTGAAGTTGGTTAAGGAGATTCATGGGGATGTGCTCCTGATTTGGTTTTGTCCCTACAAGGGGTTAAAGTCACAAATCACTTCACTGCAGCACACTAAGGCTGACTCAGGATGGGGACTATAATATTAAAAATGTGCAACAAAATATTCGTATAGGAATAAAGCACACTGGAGTTTGGAAGCATCCTTCCAAGAAAGGAGGACACAGATTGTCCCTCCACCTGCCAGATCATATCTCGTTCCCAATCTCCATCCCACTGCAGTGAACACTGTTCATGTACAGGAGCAGACACTGAGAAACAGGCATTGGTAAATTACCAACTGCAAGTGAATTATTCCCTTTTATCTGTTATGTATTGACAGTATACAGCTGCTGACTCGGAGACACATATAAATACACACTAACGAACAGAGACACACAAACAGGAACTGAGGGGAGATGATGCTGGGCACACAATAGATTCCCCAAGGATTAGTTTATGAATCATCCATTCTGAGCTCAGAGTGGTCTCAGTGCCTAAAGTGAGCGGTCAGTGTGGTCCCAGTTTCTACAATGAGTACACAGTGTGGTCTGAGTGTCCACAGTGAGCGGTCAGTGTGGTCCCAGTTTCTACAATGAGTACACAGTGTGGTCTGAGTGTCCACAGTGAGCGGTCAGTGTGGTCCCAGTGTCTACAATGAGTACACAGTGTGGTCTGAGTGTCCACAGTGAGCGGTCAGTGTGGTCCCAGTGTCTACAATGAGTACACAGTGTGGTCTGAGTGTCCACAGTGAGTGGTCAGTGTGGTCTCAGTGTCTAAAGTGAGTGGTCAATGTAGACTCAGTGACTACAGTAAATGGTCAGTGTAGACTCAGTGTCTAAAGTGAGTGGTCAGTGTGGTCTCAGATCTACAGTGAATGGTCAGTGTGGTCTCAGTGTCTACAGTGAGCAGTCAGTGTGGTCTCACTGTCTACAGTGAGTGGTCAGTGTCGTCTCAGTGTCTACAGTGAATGGTCAGTGTGTTCTCAGTGTCTACAGTGAGCAGTCAGCGTAGTCTCAGTTTCTACAGTGAGCGGTTAGTGTGGTCTCCCTGTCTACAGTGAGTGGTCACTGTGGTCAGTGTCTAAAGTAAGTGGTCAGTGTGGTCTCAGTGTCTAAAGTGAGTGGTCACTGTGGTCAGTGTCTAAAGTAAGTGGTCAGTGTGGTCTCAGTGTCTAAAGTGAGTGGTCATTGTGGTCTCAGTGTCTACAATGAGCGGTCAGTGTGGTCCCAGTCTCCAAAGTGAGTGGTCAGTGTAGTCTCAGTGTCTACAGTGAGTGATCAGTGTGGTCTCAATGTCCAAAGTAAGTGGTCAGTGTGGTCTCAGTGTCTAAAGTGAGTGGTCATTGTGGTCTCAGTGTCTACAATGAGCGATCAGTGTGATCTCAGTATCTAAAGTGAGTGATCAGTATGGTCCCCCAGTGTCTAAAGTGAGTGGCCAGTGTGGTCTCAGTATCTACAGTGAGTGGTCAGTGTGTTCTCAGTGTCTACAGTGTGTTCTCAGTGTCTAAGGTGAATGGTCAGTGTGTTCTCAGTTTCTACAGTGAATTGTCAGTGTGGCCTCAGTGTCTAGAGTGAGTGGTCAGTGTAGTCACAGTGTCTAAAGTGAGTGGTCAGTGTGGTCTCAGTGTCTACAATGAGTGGTCAGTGTGCTCTCAATGTCTACAGTGAATGGTCAGTGTGGTCTCAGTGTCTACAATGAGCGGTCAGTGTGGTCTCAGTGTCTAAAGTTAATCGTCAGTGTGGTCTCAGTGTCTACAATGAGTGGTCAGTGTGGTCACAGTGCATACAATGAGTGGTCAGTGTGGTCCCAGTGTCTAAAGTGAGTGGTCAGTGTGGTCTCAGTGTCTACAGTGAATGGTCAGTGTAGTCTCAGTGTCTAAAGGGAGTGGTCAGTGTGGTCTCAGTGTCTACAACGAGTACACAGTGTGCCTGAGTGTCCACAGTGAGTGGTCAGTGTGGTTTCAGTGTCTACAATGAGCGGTCAGTGTGGTCTCATGTCGAAAGTGAGTGGTCAGTGTGGTCTCAGTGTCTACAACGAGTACACAGTGTGTCTGAGTGTCCAGAGTGAGCGGTCAGTGTCGTCTCAGTGTCTACAATGAGCGGTCAGTGTGGTCTCAGTGTCTAAAGTGAGTGGTCAGTGTGGCCTCAGTGTCTAGAGTGAGTGGTCAGTGTGGTCCCAGTGTCTAAAGTTAATCGTCAGTGTGGTCTCAGTGTCTACAATGAGTGGTCAGTGTGGTCTCAGTGTCTACAATGAGTGGTCAGTGTGGTCTCAGTGTCTAAAGTTAATCGTCAGTGTGGTCTCAGTGTCTACAATGAGTGGTCAGTGTGGTCACAGTGCATACAATGAGTGGTCAGTGTGGTCCCAGTGTCTAAAGTGAGTGGTCAGTGTGGTCTCAATGTCTACAGTGAATGGTCAGTGTGGTCTCAGTGTCTACAGTGAATGGTCAGTGTAGTCTCAGTGTCTAAAGGGAGTGGTCAGTGTGGTCTCAGTGTCTACAACGAGTACACAGTGTGCCTGAGTGTCTACAGTGAGCGGTCAGTGTGGTTTCAGTGTCTACAATGAGTACACAGTGTGGTCTGAGTGTCTGAAGTGAGTGATCAGTATGGCCCCCGTGTCTAAAGTCAGTGGTCAGTGTGGTCTGAGTGTCTAAAGTGAGTGGTCAGTGTGGTCTCAGTGTCTACAATGAGTGGCCTGAGTGTCTAAAGTGAGTGGTCAGTGTGTTCTCAGTGTCTATAGTGAGTGGTCAGTGTTGTCTCAGTGGCTACAGTGAGTGGTCAGTGTGTTCTCAGTGTCTACAGTGAGTGGTCAGTGTTGTCTCAGTGGCTACAGTGAATGGTCAATGTAGTCTCAGTCTTTACAGTGAGTGGTCAGTATGGTTTCAGTTTCTGCAGTGAATGGTCAGTGCGGTCTCAGTGTCTACAGTGAGTGGTCAATGTAGTCTCAGTCTTTACAGTGAGTGGTCAGTATGGTATCAGTTTCTGCAGTGAATGGTCAGTTGTGGTCTCAGTGTCTACAGTGAGTGGTCAGTGTAGTCTCAGTGTCTACAGTGAGTGGTCAGTGTGGTTTCAGTTTCTGCAGTGAATGGTCAGTTGTGGTCTCAGTGTCTACAGTGAGTGGTCAGTGTAGTCTCAGTGTCTACAGTGAGTGGTCAGTGTGGTCTCAGTGTCTACAGTGAGTGGTCAGTGTAGTCTCAGTCTTTACAGTGAGTGGTCAGTATGGTTTCAGTTTCTGCAGTGAATGGTCAGTTGTGGTCTCAGTATCTACAGTGAGTGGTCAGTTGTGGTCTCAGTGTCTACAGTGAGTGGTCAGTGTAGTCTCAGTGTCTACAGTGAGTGGTCAGTGTGGTCTCAGTGTCTAAAGTAAGTGGTCAGTGTGGTCTCAGTGTCTGAAGTAAGTGGTCAGTGTGGTCTCAGTGTCTACAATGAGTGGTCAGTGTGGTCTCAGTGTCTACAGTGAGCGGTCAGTGTGGTCTCAGTGTCTAAAGTAAGTGGTCAGTGTGGTCTCAGTGTCTGAAGTAAGTGGTCAGTGTGGTCTCAGTGTCTACAGTGAATGGTCAGTGTGGTCTCAGTGTCTACAGTGAGTGGTCAGTATGGTCTCAGTGCCTAAAGTCAGTGGTCAGTGTGGTCTCATTGTTTAAAGTGAGTAGTCAGTGTGCTTTCAGTGTCAAGAGTGATTGGTCAGTGTGGTCTCAGTGTCTACAATGAGTGGTCAGTGTGGTCTCAGTGTCTACAGTGAGCGGTCAGTGTGGTCTCAGTGTCTAAAGTAAGTGGTCAGTGTGGTCTCAGTGTCTGAAGTAAGTGGTCAGTGTGGTCTCAGTGTCTACAGTGAATGGTCAGTGTGGTCTCAGTGTCTACAATGAGTGGCCAGTGTGGTCTCAGTGTCTACAATGAGCGGTCAGTGTGGTCTCAGTGTCTAAAGTGAGTGGTCAGTGTAGTCTTAGTTTCTACAATGAGCAGTCAGTATGTTCTCAGTGTCCACAGTGAGTGGTCAGTGTGGTCTTAGTGTCTACAGTGAATGGTCAGTGTGGTCTCAGTGTCTACAATGAGCGGTCAGCGTAGTCTCAGTTTCTACAGTGAGTGGTCAGTGTGGCCTCAGTGTCTAAAGTGAGTGGTCAGTGTTGTCTCAGTTTCTACAATGAGCAGTCAGTGTAGTCTTAGTTTCTACAATGAGCAGTCAGTATGTTCTCAGTGTCCACAGTGAGTGGTCAGTGTGGTCTCAGTGTCTACAGTGAATGGTCAGTGTGGTCTCAGTGTCTACAATGAGCGGTTAGCGTAGTCTCAGTTTCTACAGTGAGTGGTCTGTGTGGTCTCAGTGTCTACAGTGAGTGGTCAGTGTGGCCTCAGTGTCTAAAGTGAGTGGTCAGTGTTGTCTCAGTTTCTACAATGAGCAGTCAGTGTGGTGTCAGTGTCTGCAGTGATTGGTCAGTATGTTCTCAGTGTCTACAGTGTGTGGTCAGTGTCGTCTCAGTGTCTACAGTGAATGGTCAGTGTGGTCTCAGAGTCTACAATGAGCGGTCAGCGTAGTCTCAGTTTCTACAGTGAGTGGTCAGTATGGTTTCAGTTTCTGCAGTGAATGGTCAGTGCGGTCTCAGTGTCTACAGTGAGTGGTCAATGTAGTCTCAGTCTTTACAGTGAGTGGTCAGTATGGTTTCAGTTTCTGCAGTGAATGGTCAGTTGTGGTCTCAGTGTCTACAGTGAGTGGTCAGTGTAGTCTCAGTGTCTACAGTGAGTGGTCAGTGTGGTTTCAGTTTCTGCAGTGAATGGTCAGTTGTGGTCTCAGTGTCTACAGTGAGTGGTCAGTGTAGTCTCAGTGTCTACAGTGAGTGGTCAGTGTGGTCTCAGTGTCTACAGTGAGTGGTCAGTGTAGTCTCAGTCTTTACAGTGAGTGGTCAGTATGGTTTCAGTTTCTGCAGTGAATGGTCAGTTGTGGTCTCAGTATCTACAGTGAGTGGTCAGTTGTGGTCTCAGTGTCTACAGTGAGTGGTCAGTGTCGTCTCAGTGTCTACAGTGAATGGTCAGTGTGGTCTCAGTGTCTACAATGAGCGGTCAGCGTAGTCTCAGTTTCTACAGTGAGTGGTCAGTGTGGTTTTAGTGTCGAGAGTGAGTGGTCAGTGTGGCCTCAGTGTCTAAAGTAAGTAGTCAGTGTTGTCTTAGTTTCCACTGTGTGTGGTCAGTGTGGTCTCAGTGTCTACAGTGAGCGGTCAGTGTGGTCCCAGTGTTTAAAGTGAGTGGTCAGTGTGGTTTCAGTGTCTACAGTGAGTGGTCAGTGTGGTCCCAGTGTCTACAATGAGTGGTCAGTGTGGTCTCAGTGTCTACAATGAGCAGTCAGTGTGGTCTCAGAGTCTAAAGTGAGTGGTCAGTGTAGTCTCAGTGTCTACAATGAGCAGTCAGTGTGGTTTCAGTGTCTAAAGCGAGTGGTCAGTGTGGTCTCAGTTTCTACAGTGAGTGGTCAGTGTGGTTTCAGTGTCCACATTGAGTGGTCAGTGTGGTCCCAGTGTTTAAAGTGAGTGGTCAGTGTGGTTTTAGTGTCGAGAGTGAGTGGTCAGTGTGGCCTCAGTGTCTAAAGTGAGTAGTCAGTGTTGTCTCAGTTTCCACTGTGTGTGGTCAGTGTGGTCTCAGTGTCTACAGTGAGCGGTCAGTGTGGTCCCAGTGTTTAAAGTGAGTGGTCAGTGTGGTTTTAGTGTCTAAAGCGAGTGGTCAGTGTGGTCTCAGTGTCTACAATGAGCGGTCAGTGTGGTCTCAGTGTCTAAAGTTAATCGTCAGTGTGGTCTCAGTGTCTACAATGAGTGGTCAGTGTGGTCACAGTGCATACAATGAGTGGTCAGTGTGGTCCCAGTGTCTAAAGTGAGTGGTCAGTGTGGTCTCAGTGTCTACAGTGAATGGTCAGTGTAGTCTCAGTGTCTAAAGGGAGTGGTCAGTGTGGTCTCAGTGTCTACAACGAGTACACAGTGTGCCTGAGTGTCCACAGTGAGTGGTCAGTGTGGTTTCAGTGTCTACAATGAGCGGTCAGTGTGGTCTCATGTCGAAAGTGAGTGGTCAGTGTGGTCTCAGTGTCTACAACGAGTACACAGTGTGTCTGAGTGTCCAGAGTGAGCGGTCAGTGTCGTCTCAGTGTCTACAATGAGCGGTCAGTGTGGTCTCAGTGTCTAAAGTGAGTGGTCAGTGTGGCCTCAGTGTCTAGAGTGAGTGGTCAGTGTGGTCCCAGTGTCTAAAGTTAATCGTCAGTGTGGTCTCAGTGTCTACAATGAGTGGTCAGTGTGGTCTCAGTGTCTACAATGAGTGGTCAGTGTGGTCTCAGTGTCTAAAGTTAATCGTCAGTGTGGTCTCAGTGTCTACAATGAGTGGTCAGTGTGGTCACAGTGCATACAATGAGTGGTCAGTGTGGTCCCAGTGTCTAAAGTGAGTGGTCAGTGTGGTCTCAATGTCTACAGTGAATGGTCAGTGTGGTCTCAGTGTCTACAGTGAATGGTCAGTGTAGTCTCAGTGTCTAAAGGGAGTGGTCAGTGTGGTCTCAGTGTCTACAACGAGTACACAGTGTGCCTGAGTGTCTACAGTGAGCGGTCAGTGTGGTTTCAGTGTCTACAATGAGTACACAGTGTGGTCTGAGTGTCTGAAGTGAGTGATCAGTATGGCCCCCGTGTCTAAAGTCAGTGGTCAGTGTGGTCTGAGTGTCTAAAGTGAGTGGTCAGTGTGGTCTCAGTGTCTACAATGAGTGGCCTGAGTGTCTAAAGTGAGTGGTCAGTGTGTTCTCAGTGTCTATAGTGAGTGGTCAGTGTTGTCTCAGTGGCTACAGTGAGTGGTCAGTGTGTTCTCAGTGTCTACAGTGAGTGGTCAGTGTTGTCTCAGTGGCTACAGTGAATGGTCAATGTAGTCTCAGTCTTTACAGTGAGTGGTCAGTATGGTTTCAGTTTCTGCAGTGAATGGTCAGTGCGGTCTCAGTGTCTACAGTGAGTGGTCAATGTAGTCTCAGTCTTTACAGTGAGTGGTCAGTATGGTATCAGTTTCTGCAGTGAATGGTCAGTTGTGGTCTCAGTGTCTACAGTGAGTGGTCAGTGTAGTCTCAGTGTCTACAGTGAGTGGTCAGTGTGGTTTCAGTTTCTGCAGTGAATGGTCAGTTGTGGTCTCAGTGTCTACAGTGAGTGGTCAGTGTAGTCTCAGTGTCTACAGTGAGTGGTCAGTGTGGTCTCAGTGTCTACAGTGAGTGGTCAGTGTAGTCTCAGTCTTTACAGTGAGTGGTCAGTATGGTTTCAGTTTCTGCAGTGAATGGTCAGTTGTGGTCTCAGTATCTACAGTGAGTGGTCAGTTGTGGTCTCAGTGTCTACAGTGAGTGGTCAGTGTAGTCTCAGTGTCTACAGTGAGTGGTCAGTGTGGTCTCAGTGTCTAAAGTAAGTGGTCAGTGTGGTCTCAGTGTCTGAAGTAAGTGGTCAGTGTGGTCTCAGTGTCTACAATGAGTGGTCAGTGTGGTCTCAGTGTCTACAGTGAGCGGTCAGTGTGGTCTCAGTGTCTAAAGTAAGTGGTCAGTGTGGTCTCAGTGTCTGAAGTAAGTGGTCAGTGTGGTCTCAGTGTCTACAGTGAATGGTCAGTGTGGTCTCAGTGTCTACAGTGAGTGGTCAGTATGGTCTCAGTGCCTAAAGTCAGTGGTCAGTGTGGTCTCATTGTTTAAAGTGAGTAGTCAGTGTGCTTTCAGTGTCAAGAGTGATTGGTCAGTGTGGTCTCAGTGTCTACAATGAGTGGTCAGTGTGGTCTCAGTGTCTACAGTGAGCGGTCAGTGTGGTCTCAGTGTCTAAAGTAAGTGGTCAGTGTGGTCTCAGTGTCTGAAGTAAGTGGTCAGTGTGGTCTCAGTGTCTACAGTGAATGGTCAGTGTGGTCTCAGTGTCTACAATGAGTGGCCAGTGTGGTCTCAGTGTCTACAATGAGCGGTCAGTGTGGTCTCAGTGTCTAAAGTGAGTGGTCAGTGTAGTCTTAGTTTCTACAATGAGCAGTCAGTATGTTCTCAGTGTCCACAGTGAGTGGTCAGTGTGGTCTTAGTGTCTACAGTGAATGGTCAGTGTGGTCTCAGTGTCTACAATGAGCGGTCAGCGTAGTCTCAGTTTCTACAGTGAGTGGTCAGTGTGGCCTCAGTGTCTAAAGTGAGTGGTCAGTGTTGTCTCAGTTTCTACAATGAGCAGTCAGTGTAGTCTTAGTTTCTACAATGAGCAGTCAGTATGTTCTCAGTGTCCACAGTGAGTGGTCAGTGTGGTCTCAGTGTCTACAGTGAATGGTCAGTGTGGTCTCAGTGTCTACAATGAGCGGTTAGCGTAGTCTCAGTTTCTACAGTGAGTGGTCTGTGTGGTCTCAGTGTCTACAGTGAGTGGTCAGTGTGGCCTCAGTGTCTAAAGTGAGTGGTCAGTGTTGTCTCAGTTTCTACAATGAGCAGTCAGTGTGGTGTCAGTGTCTGCAGTGATTGGTCAGTATGTTCTCAGTGTCTACAGTGTGTGGTCAGTGTCGTCTCAGTGTCTACAGTGAATGGTCAGTGTGGTCTCAGAGTCTACAATGAGCGGTCAGCGTAGTCTCAGTTTCTACAGTGAGTGGTCAGTATGGTTTCAGTTTCTGCAGTGAATGGTCAGTGCGGTCTCAGTGTCTACAGTGAGTGGTCAATGTAGTCTCAGTCTTTACAGTGAGTGGTCAGTATGGTTTCAGTTTCTGCAGTGAATGGTCAGTTGTGGTCTCAGTGTCTACAGTGAGTGGTCAGTGTAGTCTCAGTGTCTACAGTGAGTGGTCAGTGTGGTTTCAGTTTCTGCAGTGAATGGTCAGTTGTGGTCTCAGTGTCTACAGTGAGTGGTCAGTGTAGTCTCAGTGTCTACAGTGAGTGGTCAGTGTGGTCTCAGTGTCTACAGTGAGTGGTCAGTGTAGTCTCAGTCTTTACAGTGAGTGGTCAGTATGGTTTCAGTTTCTGCAGTGAATGGTCAGTTGTGGTCTCAGTATCTACAGTGAGTGGTCAGTTGTGGTCTCAGTGTCTACAGTGAGTGGTCAGTGTCGTCTCAGTGTCTACAGTGAATGGTCAGTGTGGTCTCAGTGTCTACAATGAGCGGTCAGCGTAGTCTCAGTTTCTACAGTGAGTGGTCAGTGTGGTTTTAGTGTCGAGAGTGAGTGGTCAGTGTGGCCTCAGTGTCTAAAGTAAGTAGTCAGTGTTGTCTTAGTTTCCACTGTGTGTGGTCAGTGTGGTCTCAGTGTCTACAGTGAGCGGTCAGTGTGGTCCCAGTGTTTAAAGTGAGTGGTCAGTGTGGTTTCAGTGTCTACAGTGAGTGGTCAGTGTGGTCCCAGTGTCTACAATGAGTGGTCAGTGTGGTCTCAGTGTCTACAATGAGCAGTCAGTGTGGTCTCAGAGTCTAAAGTGAGTGGTCAGTGTAGTCTCAGTGTCTACAATGAGCAGTCAGTGTGGTTTCAGTGTCTAAAGCGAGTGGTCAGTGTGGTCTCAGTTTCTACAGTGAGTGGTCAGTGTGGTTTCAGTGTCCACATTGAGTGGTCAGTGTGGTCCCAGTGTTTAAAGTGAGTGGTCAGTGTGGTTTTAGTGTCGAGAGTGAGTGGTCAGTGTGGCCTCAGTGTCTAAAGTGAGTAGTCAGTGTTGTCTCAGTTTCCACTGTGTGTGGTCAGTGTGGTCTCAGTGTCTACAGTGAGCGGTCAGTGTGGTCCCAGTGTTTAAAGTGAGTGGTCAGTGTGGTTTTAGTGTCTAAAGCGAGTGGTCAGTGTGGTCTCAGTGTCTACAGTGAGCGGTCAGTGTGGTCCCAGTGTCTACATTGAGTGGTCAGTGTGGTCTCAGTGTTTACAGTGAGTGGTCAGTTTATTCTCAGTGTCTATAGTGAATGGTCAGTGTCGTCTCAGTGTCTAAAGTGAGTGGTCAGTGTGTTCTCAGTGTCTACAGTGAGTGGTCAGTGTGGTCCCAGTGTCTACAGTGAGTGGTCAGTGTGTTCTCAGTTTCTACAATGAGTGGTCAGTGTGGTCTCATTCTCTACATTGATTGGTCAGTGTGGTCCCAGTGTCTACAATGAGCAGTCAGTGTGGTCTCATTGTCTACAGTGATTGGTCAGTGTGGTATCAGTTTCTACAATTAGCGGTCAGTGTGGTCTCATTGTCTACAATGATTGGTCAGTGTGGTCTCAGTTTCTACAATGAGCAGTCAGTGTGGTCTCATTGTCTACAGTGATTGGTCAGTGTGGTCTCAGTGTCTAAAGTGAGTGGTCAGTGTGTTCTCAGTTTCTACAATGAGTGGTCAGTGTGGTCTCATTGTCTACAGTGATTGGTCAGTGTGGTCCCAGTGTCTACAATGAGCAGTCAGTGTGGTCTCATTGTCTCCAGTGATTGGTCAGTGTGGTCCCAGTTTCTGCAATGAGCGGTCAGTGTGGTCTCATTGTCTACAGTGATTGGTCAGTGTGGTCTCAGTGTCTACAATGAGCGGTCAGTTCTCACTCACAGCATCTTATGCATTTACTTGACTGCATATCTTTGCAGCTCCTTACCTCCCTCAGTCTCCTGCCCTCTCTATATTGTCTTTAGGATCATGTGTTTGGCCATACCTGCTCGCTGGTTCGAAATACACCTTGTCCTCTTTTCTAATAATTCCAGTTTGTTGCTGTCATGCGTTCTGGACCTAGGGTTTACAATTCTGATGAAATATATTCCTGGATCACATGACCTCCTAGCTCCACCGCCCCTCCCACACACTCCCACCATTGGTTACCCAAAACATCCCACGGCCAATTGGAAAGCAAAGAAACTCTTCATGTTCAATTGAATGAAACAGCTCTCTGTCAAACCAGCTTTTCTCCGTCTCCAATATTTCATACCTAATAAACATAAGCAATAAAATATTTTTCTTAACGTCCAATGATTTTTTTTTCTCTTTCCCAGTTGTCGCTTGCAGCAGTGTCCAGGAGATTAATTTCCAATTCCTGGAGACTCCAGGGCAATCCTGGAGGGTTGGCAACTCCGAGACCTCAACCATTCATCAGCTTGGATTTATATTCAAACTGATTTCAGTCTCATGCTACAGCAGGCAATTCATTCCATTTGCCCACTACCCAGGCAGTGGATGTGAAAATTAATTCCCAATTCTCACTCTGTTTTCACGGGCACCGCGATGGAGCATCTCACATAGGATAAGATATCAATTGTAAAGTTTAGCAGATTGCTACTGTCACTTAAAAACTCCCTCTCTTCCTCCGCATGGGATGCATATCAGCAAACCCACCGCCTCGGTCCTTTCAAAATTAATTATTTTATGAATCATTTTTTACTAATAATTTACAGTAAAATTTACACTCCAATATTCCAATCGGGATACGGGTGGAGTCCCTGTGTGCTGCAGTTTAGCCACTGACAGCGTATTACACGGAAACCTGCAAAGCACAGAAAGGCCATTCTGGGGTGACAGAGAGAGAGAAACAGGTGGAGAGCTAGAAACAGAGTGAAAGATAGAGACACAGACAAAGAAGCAGTGATAGGCAGAGAAACACATTTTGAAGCATGGAAGGAGCCATTCAGCCCATAATGCTTGTGCTAGCTCTTTGAAATTAGTCTCATTCCCCTGCTCTTTCTCCGCAGCCCTGCAAATGTTTCCTTTTCAAGTATATATCCATTTCCCTTTCAAAAGTCACAATTAAATCTACTTCTACCGTCCTTTCAGGCAGTGCAATTTACCAGGGATTTACCACTTGCTCACTGCACCCAGTCCACTGATCCAGACAGTCTCATTAGGCTCAGTGAGTCACACTCTTGTCTCTGTCAAGAGCTGCTGGGTTCATAGTCCCACTCCAGATACTTGAGCATGAAAATATAAGCTGACACTCCAGTGCCGTACTGAGGGAGTACTGCACTCTCAAAGGTGCCGTCTTTTGGATGTACCAGCATGGATGTGTAATGGGTAGGTAATGCCTGACAAGCGTGATTGAATTTTTTTCAAGAGGTGACTAAAGTAGTGGACAGGGGAATGCGAATGGGTGTTATTTATATGGTCTTCTAGAAGGCATTTGATAAGATTCCTCATAAGAGACTGTTAGCTGAAGTTGATGTTAAGGAATTGGAGGCAAATTATTGACCTGGTTCGGAAATAGACTGAGTGACAGGAAAAAGAGAGTAGGGGTAATAGGCAGGTACTCTAACAGGCAGGATGAGACTAGTGGTGTCCCACAAGAATCTATGTGGGGGCCTCAACTATTCATCGCATTTATTAACAACTTAGATGATGGGATCGAAAGCCACATATTCAAGTTTGCTGATGACACCAAGGTAGGCGGCATTGTAAGCAGTGTAGATGAAAGTGTAAAATTACAAAGAGATATGGATAGATTAAGTAAATGGGGAAAAAACTGTGGCAAATGGATTTCAAAGTAAGCAAATGAGAGGTCAGGACACTGAATGATGTGTAAGCAGGATTATCAGACACAGAAATGGATTCATGCGACACTAGTTAATAACCTACATAATAAAACTCACAGCATCACACAGTCCAGCTCTGAAGATTGCAAATCGGGTATTTACAATTAACCAATTCTGAATCACCGCGTGTATAACCAATACTTTAGGTGTGTGCAAAAAAATCTCAGCTACCTGAGTTCTGCTTAGTAACAATTACAAAAACCACATTGCTGTCCAAGGTTACAGCACAGAGCTGGCAAACTTGACAGTTTGCATTGGCTGGCAAGTTCCAGTATGTGGGCTATCCACCTGTGATTGAGGATGAGATAGAAAGCCTTGTCCTCTTGCCCTAGATTGGGCTGCTGTGGCTTCAGGCAATCCGATGCTCAGGCTTCCCCTCTGGGCATGTCTGCGGTGAGTCCATCATCCACGTTCAGTGCCTTTCTTTCTTCCTTCATCTCCTAGCTTAACTCACCTTGCTCATTTTATTTCTTGATGCTGTTGTTTCACGTAGCCTCTGCTCAGAGACTCGAGGTTAAGGGCTGTGATACACTTTGAATGCTTTCCTTGAGTTCGATATCTTAACCTTGCACTTTTAATATTTTCTCAGATTTTGAGGACCCGCTCCCATCGCTCCCTGCAACGTCCTTTAACCTTCTACCCTTCCTGAAAACAACAACACCTTGCATTTATATAGTGCCTTTAATATAATAAAACCTCCCAAAGTGCTTCACAGAGGCATTGCCAAACAAAATTTGACACTGAACCATGTAATGCGATATTAGGCCAGATGACTGAAAGGGATAGGTTTTAAAGAGCAATTTAAATGAGGAAAGAGAAGAAAAGAGGTGGAGAGATATAGGGAGGGAGTTCTAGAGCTTTAGGGGCTAGGCAGTTGAAGGTGGTGCAGCCACCAGTGGTGGAGCGATTACAATTAGGGATGCTCAAGAGGCCAGAACTGGTGGAGCACAGATATCTAAGGGGGTTGTAAGGCTGAAGAAGATTACAGAGATTGGGAGGGGAGAGTCCATGGAGGGATTTGGAAACAAAGATGAGAATTTTTAAATCCCATTATGAGTAGTGACCAATTAAGCTGATCAGTGCAGTGGTCTCATTGCTCTTTTCTGCAGCGTCCTTCAATTGGGTCGATACCTTGGGCTGGATTTTACGGGCTGAGATGAGGTCAGAGGTCGGGTGGGGCCCATAGAATCACAACGGCTTGTGGGGGCAGAGGGCCTGTCTCAACCCCATTGCCAAGTGATCTTGCTGGGGCTGGGAAAGGCCGACAATGTTCTTCCCGCCCAGAGGCCAATTAAGACCCTTATGTGACCTATTAATGGCCGCTAAAGGGCCTCTTCCCACTGCCGCTGTGGAGGGTGCTTTGTTTTAAGAGCGCACTCCCTGCGGGCATAGGCGGGCAGGGGAGGGGTCCCTTCTCCATAGTCAACCTGTGGCCGACAGAGAGCACTGGTTGGGAAAGAATGCACCTCCCAGGAACCGCTCCCCCAGCCCCTGGGTTTTACGACCACCCCCCTAACCCCCACCCCACTCCCCCACCACTGGGGTCTTCCAGACTGGCCCCAGCGACCCTGCCTCACTGACCTAAGGTCCAGGGTTCCAATGCTGGGCCTGAGTCCAAGGCCTCTGGCATACTGGCACCCGGTGAAGCTGCTGACACTGCGGAGCTGCCAGCCCTGTGATTGTCCGGCAGCTCTTGGAGGCGGGATCCATGTCTCTAAATGGATGGCGTCATGGCAAAGAACACTTAGACAAACAATGGAGAATCACTCCGGGGGGCACAAAAATGCTGAGGCTGGATTCTCCCTGCCATTTCGTCCCTGTGCCAGAAGCCCTGTCTCCTCCACTAAATCCAGCCGATTAAATCGACGGTGATCGTTGCCAGATTTACGTCAGTTGTCGGAAGGACAACTCCAAAATTACAGTCCTTCTCATTTCCCAGCATCTATATCATTATAGGAGGACACCCGTTTCCGTTATCAAGACTGCTTAAGGATCGTCTTAACCGTATTTCCCTTACAGACAAGTACACGTTAACCTATTCGCTTGCTGTTTAGCCAAGGTTGAGTTTGGCTGCCACCAGGGATGTCATTGTAAGCACCTGGTGCAGCAATCTTTGGTGAGGCAAAGATTTCTCAGAATGTGTGGATTAATTCTTCAAGGCTTCCCAGGAATATGTCTAACACCCATCGTTTGCCTGCTCCTTCACAGGAATATCAATGCTTACGCAGCATCTATGTTACAATTGGTATCGGCAGCAATTGTTTACACAATGGGAAGATCTCTGCTATAATACAAAGAACAGTGATTTCTTCACTAGAGCAGCCTTCACTGTAAATAAAATGGCACATAGAATGACTGATGCCCTGTTATTTTGTATAATCAAATGGATTCAGACTGTTGCCGTGCCTCACTGCCCCTTGTGTGAAGTGTCAAGTGTGGCTCGGGCCTCTGAGCTAAAACGTTGTGAGTTCGAGGCTCACTCCAGGGACTTGCGCACAAAATCCAGAGTACTGAGGGAGTGCTGCACTGTCGGAGGCGCAGTCTTGCAGATGAGAGATTAAACTGGGACCCGGTCTGCCCTCTCGGATGGGCATAAAAGATCCCATGGCACGATTTGAAGATGAGTAGGGAGGTTCTCCCTAGCGCCCTGGCTAATATTTATCACTCGAGCAACAGTACTAAAAAAAAACAACAGGCAATGTGGTCTTGAACAGATCTCTGCTTTTGGGAGCTGTGCTGTGCCCAAATTAGCTGCCATTCCTTACTCTACAACAGGCACCAGACTTCAAAAGTTTTTCATTGGCCGTAAAACTCCTTGAGACATCATGTGGCCTTGAAAGGCACTATATATTTTCTTTATATAATGATATCTCCAGCTCGCTGGGGCGTTTGACAGAGCATGGCTGACTCATATCACTTCGGAACAAGAGTCCAACAAAAGCATCAAAATAATCGTTCGAAATATAAAAAAAAGTTTTGCGAGCAGAAAAAATATGCCAGGACAGCAGAATATGGTAATGTTTCAGATTTTTTAAAAAACATATTTACAAGAGCATAATTGGCAGCCGTTAGACTGGGTCCTGGGCTTCATTAAAACTGAATGAACAAGAGGGCCATTTTCTTTGTGATATATGATCCAAATAGCAATCTTCTACAGAAATGGAAAGATCTGTAGTGAATATGCAATAGAGAGTTACTGAATATTTAAAATATACAGTCAGTGACCTTACCACAGGTTTCCTGATTGGTGAAGCTATCTCTGGGTTATTAGGTACTAATATGAATAGAAGTAATTTTAAGGCCTTTTTTGATTTAACTCATCCCAGCAGCATATAGGTAGCTTTACTCTGTATCTAACCCATTTTTTTTTTCAATGTATCTATGAACATGGAAGTAAGTTCTGAGGGTTGGCTAACAATGCACGTTGCTTTGAATCAACCCCAGTACTAATTATAGCACTTTACTATTTGCTTCCTGTAATATCATGGCAGAAAGGGAAGTAAACTCCCTGATTTTGAGGTGTTTTTGGAATAATGCTCACTAAAGTAAACTATTATTAGTTTATCCCCTGATTGTACTTAACCGAGGAATGTTTGATGGGGGCAGTGTAGAGGGAGCTTTACTCTGTATCTAATCCATGCTGTACCTGCCCTGGGAATGTTTGATGAGGACAGTGTAGAGGGAGCTTTACTCTGTGTAGAACCTGTTTTTTTCCCCCCTTTTTTCTGTTTTCTTCTTTTTCCAACCTGTTTTTTTTTCCTGGGAGTGTTTGTTGGGGACATTGTAGAGGGAGCTTTACTCTGTCTCTAACTCATTTTTTTTTGGGACAGTGTAGAGGGAGCTTTACTCTGTATCTAATCCGTACTGTACTTGCCCTGGGAGTGTTTGATGGGACAGTGTAGAGGGAGCTTTACTCTCTATCTAATCCGTACTGTACCCGCCCGGGAGTGCATGATGGGACAGTGTAGAGGGAGCTTTACTCTGTATCTAATCCGTACTGTACCTGCCCTGGGAGTGTTTGATGGGACAGTGTAGAGGGAGCTTTACTCTGTATAGAACCTGTGCTCTACTGGGAGTGTTTGATGCTGATGATAGGTTAAAAAAACGGAAAGATATTATTCCATACTCACAAATATCCCTTACCTTAATGAACACAATATTCTCTCACAAATTTAATAAAAGAACAAATTATAAATGAACAAGCTGAATAGTTTTAATCAATGTTAGTCAGATCAGAAGATTTGGAACACCGTCCCCATTGGTAAGTGTGACACAGCCGGTTGGCTCAGACCTTCAGGCAGTGTGACACTCGAAACGGATATATTATTGGGGATAGACTCAATGGGCTGGATTTTACCGATCCCCTGACTTCGGGTTTCATGGTGGGGGGCAGGGGGGTTGCCGGAAAATGCCTCGAGGAGAGGTCTGCCACGTACCCCGATGCTGGGAGGGCCTGGCCCGATATTACAGGCAGCGGCGAGGCCTCATGGCGCCCCCACCCACCCCCCCCCCCCCCCCCCGTCGATTGGCGATGGGACCCCAATTTGAATATTTAAATCAATTAAAATGATTGATTTAATGAAGTTCACGTCACCGCCTGATGTTCCACTGCGATCTTCAGCCCGGCGGCCGGCACTCCCGCGCCTTCAGATCCCATCCGGGGAAACGAGGCACAACACTGATGGGCAGGAGGGAGGAGGGAGGTTTCTCAGTGCAGTGGAGGGGGAGGGGGAAATGGGGGTAAGATTAACATCATAGGAGATGGTGGGATGGGTTGTAGTGTAAAGCTTGTGCAATTTGGGGAGGGAAGGTCAGATGGTAAAAGCAAGTGTTTTAGGGAGGGAAAGGGCAAATAATTAATCTAATTGACATTGGTGGGTGGGAGAGGGGCAAAAGAGATGTATTTATTTTCATTCAATTTACCTTTAAATATTTAAATTAGCCAGTAGGCAGGCAGCTGATGCCATTGCTGGCGATGGACAGCTTTCCCCCTCCAAGTGATCGGAGAGTGGGGCGGGGACAACCGCCCGGGGATGCAAATGAGCCACCGAATGGCAGCTGCAGCAGCTGTATGGTGGTGAGATTATAAAATCCAGACCAATGGGTCTCAGAGACGGCTTCAGACAAACTTGAAAACACAATTCTAAATGTCCCCTCTACACAGATCTGATCGCTATTATTTTTAAAAAAGGATAAAGAGGCACTGAAGATGTAAAAATGATTTTCAAGGATGACACCAGTCCTGAGAGGTTATAACTATCTGGAAGGACTGAATAGACTGGGAGGTGACCTGATAGAGGTCTTTAAGATTATGAAAGGGTTTAATAGGGTAGAAGCCCCAATCTATGGGCCATGAGTATCTGATCATAAATAGTTAACTCAGGAGAAACTTCTTTACCTTGCAGTCATTAGAATGTGGACCTTGCTACCGTAGGGAATGCTTGAGATGAATAATAATAAGGGGAAGCTAGATAAACACAAATGGGAGAAAGGATTAAAAGGATATACTGATAGGATGAGATGAGGTAGGGTTGGAGGAGGCCCGTGTGGACCATAACCATTAGGATTGACCAGTTGACCCAAAGGCCTGTTTCTGTGTTGTAAATTCAACGCAAATATATCCAACTGATTTGATCATGCGTCCTGATATCTCCTTATGTGACTTGTTGCTTGTATTGACATAGCTCTTGTTAACGTGCCTTGGGATGTTTTTATTACGCTATATAAATTTAAGTTGTTGCTGTAATATGATGAGATCTTTATGATAGAAAAAATACTTGAAGCTGATGAACAAGGGCGAAGATAATTATAGCTCAATTCACGGAAACTAATTGTGTGGTTTCGGTGGATTGTATGATGTTTCATATTTATCTTTTCTTAAAAAAAGCCTTGCTTCCACTGCTGGGTGTGTTGTTAACCAAAAGACATTATCGGCAAAAGAGCCAAAGTTGGGGGAGGGGGGGGTGCGGAGCAATGAGGAGAATCTTTTGCACAGTAAGTTGTTGTGATCTGGAAAGGGCAGTGGAAGCCGATTCAATCACTACTTAAAAAAAGGAACTCGATAAATACTTGAAAAGGAAAATTTTACAGGGCTGTGGGGAAAGAGTGAGGGGAGTGGCACTAATTGGATAACTCTAAGTGCTGGCACAGGGACGATGGACTGAATGGCCCCCTTCTGCACTGTATGATTCTTTGATTCTATTATTTCTCTTCCCCTTAGTAACAAAGAGTTCTGTTAAATCGCACCATAACTACTAAGATTGAGGCTGAAACTCTTATCACTGCTTTTGTTACTTCAAGGTTCAACTTCTCCAATACTGTCTTTGCCTTACATAGGCTTACTGCTATTTATCCAAAGGTCTTCCATCTGTAACCGCTGTCACCCCAAATCCCACTCACCCATCACTCCTGTTCACATTGACCACTGATTGTGAGTGCACGAAATTTAAAATATTTGCCCTGGTTTATCAATCACTCCCTGGCCTCACCCTGTCCCGTGTCACCTTCTACATTCTCCTCCAATCCTACAACAGTACCACCACCCTTTGGTGCGCAGAATTTACCCTCCTGTGAAGGGATGGCCGCCAATGGTAGAGCGATTAAAATCAGTGATGCAGAAGATGCCAGAGTTGGAGGAGTACATAGTTCTAGAAGGGTTGTAGGGCTGGACAATGTTGCAGAGATAAGGAGGGACAAGGGCATGGAGAAATTTGAACACAAGGATGAGAATTTTAAATTTGAGATGCTGCTGGACCTGGAGCCAATGTAGCTCTACAAGTACAAGGATGATAAGATACTTGGATCCTTTGCTACGAGCTCCAGTTTTATGTCAAGAAAGTGGCTTCAATTCTATCCCAAAGAGGTGCAGTTTAGTATGCAGTTAGGGTAAGTTTAAATCTTATTCGTGCCACCAATCTGTTAACTGCCCAATAAATTTGACCAGTAGTTAATAGTCAACACATGGTCTGATAGAATTTCAAGAAAGCTCATGACAACATGTGATATATTCAGTAAGTTAAAATACAGCCACAAGGGTTTTTCTCTAGAAAGCAGAAGACTGAGGGATGACCTGATAGAGGTCTTTAAGATTATGAAAGTGCAGAGAGGGTAGACATAGAGAAGATCTTTTCACTTGTGGGGTAAAGCGGAAAGAGAGACCATAGATATAAGATAGTCACTAATGATGATCTTATATTTATGACCCCCTAGTTTTGGATTCTCTCACACTGGCTCTGTCATCGGAGCTTAGTGTCACTGCTCCCTCCTAAAGTGGACCACCTGGGGATGTTTATTACGACAAAGTGGCTAAGATAATGCAGATTGTTATTATTGTGTAAAGAACACATTCTCTACATATGCCCAAGTCATTCGGCTCTGTTGGCTGTGTCGTGGAGAAGTACCATGTTTCCAGTCAACCTCCAGTATCCTCACCAGCTGGGTAGGGTGTCCTCTCAGGGAAGCATTGTGTCTCTGTATTCCATTAGGAATTGAATGCAGCGTGGGGTTGATCCTAAACTGTCCCAACACAAGGGATGTCCTGTCAGTGCCCCAACACACAATCTTGCCACAATACCCTATCATTCAAATCATCAGGATAACTTGTGAAAATTTCTTGAAGTTGTCCAACGAAGAATTTTAGTTTGCATTACGCTGAGGACTGTTCGTGTTAGTTTAACACAGCTTGTGTGAAATAAATCAGAAAGCCCCCACTCCACTGTATCATCAAGCGTTCCCACATCAGAGGCAGCAGAGTTAAACTTCCTCAGCATTGCCCTATCAAAACTCCCAGGTCGGCTAATGTGGCTAGATGTGAAGTAAAACTACTTTTACACTAAACATCAAACATGGCCAGGTTGGGTACCAGACAGGTTAGATACAGGGCAAATCTCCCTCAACACTGTCAAACGCTCTCAGGGCAGGTACAGAACAGCTTCCTGCAGCCCCAAGAGGTGAACAAGCACCAATGGCCAGTCTGGGACCTTGGTAACCACTGGACCCATCATTTTCCTGGAAGAGATTGACTGCAGGGATCCAGCAGGAAGAGAAAGGTGTGGATTCCCCCTCCGTGGAGTAGCAGTTGGGGTAGTGCTGCTCTCTGTGGCCCTGTTGCTGTGTGGAAAATGGAGGTGGGTCACAGGGTGGGTTCTGAGTGCAGATCAATGGAACTGTAGATATGCCTGGATAATAAACTCCTGTTATAGATGAAAACAAAATGGGTTAAATGCAGAGTAAAGCTCCCGCTACACTGCTCCATCAAACACTCCCAGGACAGGTACAGCACGGGATTGGCTGGGCAATTTGTGGAGCACTTCCTGCCTGCAATCAGGGGGAGCAGCTGCAACTGCTCGACGGTCTGCTCCTGGGCCTGGCCAAGGTGACAATTCACAGGTCCAGGCTGCGGGCCATCGGGGGGGGTCCAACCTCCCTGATTGCCTGCCCCTCTTCCAAGGTTACGTTCGCGCCTGGGTGTCCCTGGAGAAGGAGCATGCGGTGTCCGCCAGTACGCTTGAGGCCTTCTGCGACCAGTGGGCACCGCAGGGACTGGAATGCCTAATTGATGCCGAGAACGGCATTTTAATTTGAGTTTTGTTTTATTGCTTTGATTTCAATCAATTAATTTTTTTTAATGTATATAAAGGGGGCCCGAGGAATAAAGGCCACCTTCAAAAAAAAAAGAGAAAAAAAAGGGTTAGATACAGAGTAAAGCTCCCTCTACACTATCCCATCCATACCTCCGAAGGCAGGTACAGCACAGGTTAGACCTAGATTAAAATCCTTTCTCTATGCCTCAGTCTCAAATGCAGAAGAGCTTCTTTTTACTGAAACAGTGGGCGAAATGTTCAAGTGAATCAACAGGAAAATCAGGCAGGATCTAGTACTTCCTCCCGTCTGATCGACTCCTTCCTTCCTTCACAATTGCCTCCCCCTTCCCCCATTCCCCAGACCGACCTGAGGGCCACTGTATCAAATGTAACTCCTCTTTGCTGACAGCTCACGATCTAAATGAGGCCTGAGGCCCAGTGTCAGGTGGGACTCGGTCCACCCTGTTTCAGCACAGGTATTATTCCCGCCATCCAGTTTGAAACAATTTCTAAGCCATCAAATCGGAGATGACAAGAGGGTGTATGGGGGTTTCAACAGCCTTGTCTCTCCTGCCTGGCTGCTTAACTAAATGGTCTTAGAATTGACGGATGGTCAATTTAATGTTGACTTCTGCACAATATTAGATATAGCAGAAGTCAGAGCAAATGTGTTAGAATGAGATGCACTGCCATTGTAAGAAATGGCTGTCTAATAACCTTATAAAATCTTAAGAAAATTAATTGAATATTATAGAAATAGCTCTCTCCCTGTTATTAAGAAAGATTCTGTAGCAAACTGCCAGGTTGACAGACACAGAATGGTGTAGGCCTGTTATCTCTGTCAAGGACATGACTCTAGCACAGGTTCTGAAACAAGACATTCTTAAAGCAAATAAGATGGAGCCTCACACCCTCTCTAAACAAGTGTCTGACAGAAGTTTACAAATGGTACCAAGCATGAGATTAGGTGGGCGATGACTTCAGGGGACAGAGTGACGGGCAGGGGATGGGTTTACTTTGAGTACCTGACCCTTGGTGATTGGGCAATTGGAATTGAACAAGTGATTGACATGGGATACCCACCGACCCCTAGAAACAAAGCATGTAACAGGTGTTCGGGAGAGAAATCTTCAGTCTTCTTCAGATGGCAGGAGACCAGAGGAGAGCTGCATGCATCATCATATTTAAACTGCTGCTTCTTCATAAACTATTTTAAAACAATCTATGATTTTGACCGCCCCCCCCACTTTTTGGGTAATCAGTGACTCCCGAACCAAATCTTACCCCCTGCCTTTGTTGCCTGGGCCCTAACCTCTGGAATTCTCTCCCTAATCCTCTCCACCTCTCTCTCCTCCTTTGTGATGCTCCTTAAAACCTACCTCTTTGACCAAGCTTTTTTGTCACCTGCTCCAATCTCTCCTTTGGCTGGATGTCAATTTCTTTGATCTGGTAACGCTTCTGTGAAGGGCTTTGGAACATTTTATTACGTTAAAGGCGTTGTATAAATATAAGTTGTTGTTGTTGGGGAGTCCAAATTTAAGAATGGTGATCAGAGATAATTGCAACATGTACTAAAGAAAATGCTTGTAATCACAGCATGGAATCACCATTTACTCTGAAGATTGAGGACAATTTAAGGTCATTGTTCCATTAAAACAAAAATGAGTAAAGCATTTTTAACATTTTTTTATGTTCAAAAATGAATTCCTTTAGTAAAAGTAATTCTGTTGAACATGTACACAGTTGCTTCAGAACCGTAATTTGAATCTTCTCACGGGGTGAAAGTCAGCAGAACATTGTGCCTTCGAGTCTCTCTGCAGACAAATGAGCACAAAATATAGATTGATGCTACAGTTCCAGTACTGAGGGAGTGCTGCACTGTCAGAGATGTCGCCTTTCAGATGAGGTGTTAAACTAAGACCCTGGCGTCCTCTCAGGTGGGCGTAAAAGATCCCGTGGCGATACTTTGAAGAAGAGCAGAGGAGTTCTTCCCAGAGTCCTGACCAATATTTATCTCTCAAGCAACATCACTGAAAAACAGATTATCTGGTCATCATTGTCCTTGCACATATCTGCTTTCCATAAAATAAACATAAAAAAAAATCTTATAATTTAAATTTATTAATACTGGAACTACCTCATTTTCTAAATTCCATTCGATTCTAACTTCTGGCAGAATTTGAAATTGAACTCATTTGAAGCTATTTCCTCTGGTGGGTGAGTTCAGAAAAGGGGCATAATCTTAATATTTGACACTGGTCTTTCGGGGGGTGGGGGGGGCGGGGAATCTCAGGAAGCAATTCTTCACACAAAGGGTAGTGGAAATCTGGAATTCTTTTCTCCCAAAAAGCTGTTGAGTCCGGGCTTCGATTGAAAATTTCAGAACGGAGATTGATAGATTTTTGTTAGTTAAGGGCATTAAGGGTTATAGAACCAAGGTGGGTAAATGGTGCTAAGATGTAGATCAGCCATAATCTAACTGAATGATGGAACAGGCTCAAAGGGCTGAATGGCCTCCTCCTGTTCCTATTGGTGACAAAACTTGTTCGGATTTAAACATTCCCTCTCAATGGGCCTGCTCACCACTGCCAAATACCATCCAAGAGAAGATGAGAAAAAATTCTGAAGAAGAGGGGAGAAACTGCCTGCTATCCAACAGAGAAGTTTTCAAAATTTAAGCTCACAGAACTTTCTTGTGATTCATGTAAGTACTCAATTCTCTGCTGTTGTGCGTGTAGCTTTCATCCCACCTTCCGCTGAAGCAATGGAATTAATATCCTGGGATCCCCTGCTGTCCAACAGTGTGAAAACTCCCTCAGAGGTCCATTGCTATGACTCCCCTTGAGGTAATTACAGACTGGGCTGTCAATCTTTGTTTGGAGAGGTGCTGGCAGCAACTCCCAGGATTAATAAGTAGCCAAGTTTCAGCGTCCCTGGCTAAACCCTCAGACAGACTCTAGTTCTTCAGTCGAAGTCAATAAGATCAGAGCTGGGAATTCTATAAATCCCCACTCCACAAAGTCCGTAGTCATGGCTGATGAATAATCGTTCCGTCTATTGACCTTCCAGTGAGATTTTGACAATTATTTGTTGAACTGGATTCAGCTGAGTGACTCCTAAGAGCAAATCAACTTGCTTACAATGGAATTACTTTAGAGAAAAGAAAATGACTTACGGGAGGACTGGTGGGAAATGTCTAAATGTTGTACTGACGCCAATGAAAAGTGATGGGCTTTGATTTCACAATCCATACCCGTTTCCGCTTTTCAATTTAGTTTTATCATCATTCAAGTTTTGGCCCACCCCTCCTCATGACAGGGTGGGTTTCCACCAGTCCCCAGTTTACCTTTGACCCCCATACCCTTTTCTTTTGTGTGTCAGCCTGGGCGGTGGAGGCTGGAAGGCTATTTCTGTAGCGGGTGGAGTCACGCCCAATCCCGCTCTCATTCTATTCCCGCCATGATCTCATTGAAATGCAGAACAGACTAGAGGGGCTGAATGGTCTCCTTCTGTTCCTACGTTCCCTCATCCAGGGGATGCTTAACGCCCATATACAACAGTGGGCATATACCTGACTACCTTTTCGCAGCCGAGGTATTAGAGAGTTTTAGAGTCAGCGAATTATTCTGATCATTATCTTCTGTTGGTTCTGGTTGGAAATATGCGATTCTGGGACAACAAATGCCACCTTAGGCTGATTTACAACACAGCGAGAGCTAGATGAAACACTTTGAATTTGTAGACGTGCGTAAACATTGTCTCTGCCTCCGTCCCATCGCTCCTGAGCTCTTCAATATCTAACTGAAATGGAAATAGATATTATTGCATTGAAGCGAATGGTAAGCTCAACATTCAGTGGAATATAATAAGTTAGATGTACCCACAGTGGAATAAATAATGCATGCTCAGGAGGAAGTTATAGGCTTTAATTTAATTGCGGGATGATGATGCTGAATGAATGTCAGTGGAATGTCGATGCTGAGGCGTAGATGTTCCGTCTTTCCCCAGCAGCTGTACAGCCATCATTAGGACTGCATTTTCTAAGGATGTTGTTCCAGTGGTGCACCAGAGAGCATCTGTGTTCATTAGCTGCTTAATCACACCACGCACCTAAAGCAACACCCTCTGACCTCCATCGAAAGGCTTAATCAGCTCCAGCACAATTACCGCTGAATGATATTCAAGCGCTTCCCCCTCAGAAGGCCCAGTTACTATATCACGCCACTGACTCTGTACCAGCTCGCGGTGAAATACTTCGAAGGAGGCTTTCGGGGTCTGCACAGTGACAGTCGGATTCACACACATCGCTGATCGCTATCTATTTAACCGTTCATTCCACTCAGCCTAATGCAAAGCCTGCTTTGTCACAGCAGTAACTATCATAGAATCATACAGCACAAAAGGAGGCCATTCGACCCATCGTGCTTGTGCTGCCTGTTTGGTAGAACTAGCCAATATGTCCTGCTGTTTCCCCATAGCCCTGTAACTTTTTCCCCTTCAAATAGTTATCCAGTCCATTTTGAGTGTTCCTATTGATTTTGCTTCCACCATCTTTTCAGACACTGCATTCCAGATCACAACAACTTGCTGTGTGAAAGAAAAATATTTCCTCATGTCGTGTGTGGTTCTTTTGTCAATCACCTTAAATCTGCACCCTCTGGTTGCTGACCCGTCAGCCACTCAAAACTGTTCATGATTTTGTACATACTTATCAAATCTCCCCTTAATCTTCTCTCCTCTAAGAAGAACATACCTAGCTTCTCCAATCTCTTTGTATAAGCCAAGTTCCTAATTCCTGGCACTATTCTAATAAATATCATCTGCACCCTCCCTAAGGTTTTCACATCTTTCCTAAAGTGCAGTGCTGAGAACTGAACACAATACTCTAGCTGAAGCCTGATCAGTGTTTTATCAAGGTTTAGCAATGACTTTCTTGTTTTTTTGTACTTTATTCCTCTATTAAGAAAGTCAAGGATTCCATATGTGTTTTTAACAGCCTTCTCCACTGCCCTGCCACTTTCAACGATTTGTAAATATACACCCTCCTACCTTTCTGTTCCTGCACTCTCTTTAAAATTGAACCATTTAGTTTATATTGCCTCTCCTCACTCTACCCACCCAAATGGATCACTTTCGGCTTCTCTGTGTTCAAATTCATCTGCCACGGTGTCTGCCGATTTCACCAATCTATGTCCTCCTAAAGTCGGTTACTACCCTCATCGTTAACTATATTTCGTATAATCTTCAAACTTTGAAATTATGCCCTCCATACCCAAGTCCAGGTCATTAATATAGATCAAAAACAGCAGCGGTCCCAGCAATTCCTGGGGGACAGCACCGTACAACATTGGTCTGAAAGATAGAACCATTTACCACTACTCTCTGCTTTCTGTCTCATCGCCAATTTCGTAACTGTTGCCCCTTTAATCCCATGGGCTTTACTTTTGCTAACAAGTTCGCAAATTAGATTCGTAACATGAACAGGTGAGGGGATGAATTTAACATTGAGCATCAGATGGTAGTTAATTGGGCACCCTTGGCATTTGGTTCATAAATATTTAGACCTTACAGTGAGATTTGGAACACTGCACAATGGGTAAGAGTTGGAAGGGATTAGGCCCATTGAAATTCTCGGCAACATGAATGAATGGGTAGGATTTGGTTGATTGTAAATATATATCGGACAGTGAACTAAAATGGGTTTGGCCCAATGGAATTGTTTACAATGGGAGTGAATAGGAAGGGCTTTATTCCATTAGATTTCTATAACTGCCTACCCCTCCCACTTCTCCACTCCCAGTTAGGGTTGCCAACTTTGATTGGATGCATTCCTGGAGGTTTTAGCACACGAGCCTTCAACTGCCCCACCCTGTCAAAAAGTTTTATTTCCCCAGCTCCAATACTTCTAAACTAATAAACAAAAGTGTTCAAAGAGAAATGAAAAAATACAATTTTTAATGCCCCAATGGTTATTTTTCTTTTGAGTTTGCTCCTCGAGATTAATCTTCAATTCCTGGAGACTCCAGGGCAATTTCTGAAGGGTTGGTAACCTCCTCCCTCTCTAATGTTAATTATATATTAATTGTGTTTAATTCTATGTAGGTGGTGGGCATTAACTGGGGTTCCCCTTTTGCCTCTATAAATAGACACAGACTGAAAATGCAGGAGTTGCGTTAGGAGGTGGACGCTTGTAATGTGTAATTCTGTAAATAAATGCTTATAAAAGTGTGTAAATGTTGGCTCTAGTTCAATCCTTCACCAGCTGTCTTTCTGGAATGTAACATCTATAATCTAAATGAATCAAAAATCCCCTCTGGGCCAAATAGGTTAAGTAACAAAAAATCTCAGGACTTGGCAGCAATTTAAGATTTCATTTGAGCGATGAAGATTGGGGATGACTTCACACAACTTTTAAATATAGCAAGAAGTTGATAGTCAACTTTTGGATGAGCAGTTAAACTGAGGCCCCCGTCTTCCCTCTCGGGTGAATGTAACAGATCCTATGGCACTATTTCAGAGAGGAGCAGGGGAGTTCTCCAGGTGTCCTGGCCCAATATTCATCCCTCACCCAACAGCTTTTCTGGCCTTTTATCACATTGCATTCTGTGGGATCTTGTTCTGCGCCAATCAGCTACCTCGTTTCCTACATTACAACAGTGCCTCACTTTAAAAGTAATTTATTGGTTGTAAAGTGCCTTGAGAGGTCCTGAGGTTGTGGGAGGCACTATATAAATGCAAGGTTTTCTTTCTTGCAGTGCCGTCAATGTTTAGTGTCAAAGTTCATGCGTGAAGAACAGCTACTTATAGATAAATGCTCTGGAGTCATTAGGGGAAGCTTGTGCAGGGCGAGCTAATCTCCAAGACTAGATCTCTTGTCATTGCTAAGTGCACCTATCCACCACTTTCTAACTCTACTGCGCTTGTGATTAGTTCCAAGGCTGCCCTGTTAAATGAATAACAATGGTGTACTTTTATATTCACATGACTGGCGATGGGTGAACTATTCATATGCTAATGCATCACATTGCTGAGAGTTTAATTATAAAGGTCTTCAGAAACAGAGTCAGCCCTTTATCCAGAGCCTTTATGAATGGAGTGGCTTTCGTGTAGACCTGTCAGTACAGAACAGTGATACATGAATCCCATCATATGCAACTGACAAATTTCAGTGAGCTCCTCATGACCAACAAATTCCTTCCTGTGATCCTGTGCTGAGTTGGCTAGGTTAGTGGTGAGGAGGCTGTAATTGGTCTCAGCACCCTTAGGTAAAGGAGTAGTTACAGAATGCAGCAGTTCCCCTTTACATTTTTCCAAAATTCCCTAGATTCCAGAAAGGACCCATCAGATTGGAAAGTAGCGAATGCGACTCCTCTATTCAAGAAAGAAGGGAGACAGAAAGCAGGAAACTGCAGGCCAGTTAGCTTAACATCTGTCATAGGGGAAATGCTAGAATCTATTATTAAGGAGGTTATAGTGGGGCACTTAGAAAATCTCAATGTAATCAGGCAGAGTCAACATAGTTTTATGAAAGGGAAATCGTGTTTCACTAATTTATTGGAGTTCTTTGAGGAAGTAACAAACAACACAGATAAAGGTGAACCTGTGGATGTGCTATACTTAGATTTCCAAATGAGTAATTTGACAAGGTGCCACATCAAAGATTACGAAGCAATATAAGAGCTCATGGCATTGGGGGTAACATATTAGCATGGTTAGAGGATTGGTTAGCTAACACAAAACAGAGTGTAGGCATAAATGGGTCATTTTTGGGTTGGCAAGATGTGACGAGTGGAGTGCCACAGGGATTAGTGCTGGGACATCAACTATTTACAATTTATATTAATGACTTGCATGAAGGGACCGAATGTAAGGTTGTTTAGTTTGCTGATGACACAAAGATAGGTAGGAAAGGAAGTTGTGAAGGGGGTATAAAGTGTCCGAAAAGGGATATAGATAGGTTAAGTGAGTGGGCAAACATTTAACAAATGGAGTATAATGTGGGAAAATGTGAACTTATCCACTTTGGCAAGAAGAATAGTAAAGCAGCATATTATTTAAAAGGAGAGAGATTACAGAACTCTGAGGTACAGAGGGATCTGGGTGTCTTTGTACATGAATCACAAAATATTGGTATGTGGATACAGCAAGTGATTAGGAAGGTGAATGGGATGTTGTCATTTATTGCAAGGTGAATGGAATATAAAAGTATGCTTGTTTTGCTACAGTTGTATAGGGTATTGGTGAGACCACATCTGTAATATTGTGTACAGTTTTGGTCTCCTTATTTAAGAAAGGATATAAATACATTAGAGGCTGATCAGAGAAGGTTCACTCGACTGATACCCCAGGGATGGGGGAGGGTTATCTTATGAAGAAAGGTTGGACAGATTGGGTCTGTAACCGTTGGAGTTCAGATGAACGAGAGGTGATCTTATGGAAACATATAAGATCCTGAGGGGGCTTGACAGATTGGATGCTGAAAGAGTGTTTCCCCTTATGGGAGAGACTAGAACTATGGGACACAGTTTAAAAATAAGCAGTCGCCCATTTAATACAGAGCTGAGGAGAAATTTTTTCTCTTAGAGGGTTGTGAGTCTTTAGAACTCTCTTCCTCAGAGAATGGTGGAGGCAGGGTTGTGGAATATTTCTAAGACAGAGGTGGATAAATTCTTGACTAACAAGGGAGCCAAAGGGTATTGAGGATAGATAGGAAAGTAGAGTTGAGGCCACAATCAGATTAGCCTACTGCTGTTCCTAATTCGTATGTTCTTGTGTAGGTGCTGTTAGGGAGAGAGTTCAGTGTTCTATACAAATTTAACATAACTTCCTTGCTTTTGTACTCTATGGCCCTATTAATCAAGCCTAGGATATTGTATGCTCTCTTAACTATGCTCTCAAACTGCCCTGCCACCTTCGATGATTTATGTACATATACAACCAGGAAGCAGTTCAGAGAAGGTCTACTGGACTAAGACCTGGAATGGGCGGGTTGGCTTATGAGGAAAGGTTGAACAGGCTAGGCTTGTATCTGCTGGAGTTTAGAAGAGTAAGAGGTGACTTGATTGGAACATCAGATTCTGAGGGGTCTTGACAGGGTGGATGTGGAAAGGATGTTTCCTCTTGTGGGGGAATAGAGAACTAGGGGTCACTGTTTCAAAATAAGGGGTCGCCCATTTAAGACAGAGATGAGGAGACATTTTTTCTCTCAGAGGGTCGCGAATCTTTGGAACTCTCTTCCTTAAAAGGGGGTGGGAGCAGAGTCTTTGAATATTTTTAAGGCAGTGGTAGACAAATTCTTGATAAGCAAGGGGGTGGAAGGTTATCGGGGGTAGGCGGGAATGTGGAGTTGAGTTTACAATCAGATCAGCCATGATCTTATTAAATGGTGGAGCAGGCATCGAGGGGCCGAGTGGCCTGCACTTGTTCCTAATTTGTATCTTCGTATGCACAGGGGAATGGCAGACATCCTGCTTCAGATGCCCCTTAACAAGCTAAAAAATGTCCTGAAGCAAAATCATTGCCGGGTCATAACCTAAGAAAGACTGGATTTATATAACGTCTTTCACGCCCTCAGGCCATCTCAATTAAGTACTTATGAAGTATTAGCACTATTGTAATGTAAGAAACACAGCAACCAATTTGCCACACAGCGAGAACCCAGAAACCACAATATGATAATGACCAAATCAGTTTCAGTGATGTTGACTGAGGAAAAGATATTAGCCAGGACACCAGAGAGAGCTCCCCTGATCGTCTTCAAAATATTGCCGTGGGATCTTTTACATCCACTTGAGGGGCAGCCAGTTAAGCATCGCATCCAAAAGACAGCACTGCAACTGTGTAGCACATCTTCAGTATTGCGCCGGGAGTTTTAGCCTAGAATTTGTTGTTAAGTCCTTAAGTAGGGCATGAACCCACAACTTTCTGAGTCAGAGGGTAAGAGTGCTGCCCATGGAGCCACAGATAACCTGAGCCTAGTACACAGGATATAACTACTGGCTGGCTTCAGCCTCAGTAGAGTTATAGAAATGAGGCAGCACTGAGTAACATTTCAAGGGCTGGGTTCTCTCCTTGCTGCCATTGCAGTTACAGAGCTGCTGGCAAAAGAAGTTAGCCAACTGCTCACCGTGTTTTGAGAGTAGCCTAGCTGCTCCTGCAGTCGGGAAACAATATTGTGGCTTTAAAGCTACGATTGGTTTCCGTCAGGTATTTGTACAGCAAATGCTGGAACGAGGATCTCACACAGCTGTCAAGCAACCGCATACTGAAAGAGAACGACTTACATTTATACAGCAGGTTTTACAACCACAGGATGTCCGAAAGTGCTTTGTGGCTAATGACACACTTCTTGTCGCGTAGTCGCTATTTTAATGCACGAAATGCAGCAGTCAATTTGCGCACAGCTAGGTACCACAAACAGCAATGAGATAGGTGAGCAGATCATCCATTTTCACGTTGTCGATTGAGGGATAAATGTTAGCCGGGATACCTGGGGCAAAACAATCAGTGTAAAAACCTGAAAACCAGACTGGATTAGAGCTGATTTTAAATAGATCAGGAGCCAGGTAGCTGAAGTGAGGTGAAAGGAGAAATGTTTTGAACAAAGGCTACTCAATAAGAACATTCCACTCAAAAAAAAAGGAAACTATTAGCAGTTTAAGGATGGTATTGATAAATAAAGAGACTAGGCACCGATTAGAATTGAAGACGTGGGCTTAAAAGGACTATAAAATAATAGTGATGATAAAACTAAAGGAGAATGTGGGAACATAGGTCCGCAAGTATGACCCTGAGCTTCTGGTCGCTTGCCATTTTAATTCACCAGCCTGCTCTCATATCCACATCTCTGTCCTCGGCCTGCTGCAGTGTTCCAGTGAAACTCAACGTAAGCTCGAGGAACAATACCTCATCTTCTGATTAGGCACTCTACAGCCTTCCGGACTCAACACTGAGTTCAACAATTTCAGACCATGACTGCCATTTTGATTGCTTTTTTTTTTTAACCCTGTACCAGTTTCAAACTTGTTTTTCATGTTTTTGCTTTCAGACAGGGCTGTTCATTATTCTGCCATCAACACTCTCTCTGTACAAATGTTTTGTCTTTTACGACGGCTTTTACCACTCCCTTTGCCTTTTGTTCCATGACATCTTTGTCAATTAATCTCTCCTGCCCTCCGCCCTATCACAGACCTTCCCTTTTGTTCTCCTTCCCCACCCCACCCCACTCTTTCACTTGCTCAAATCCTATTACATTTCTCACCTTTACCAGTTCTGATGAAAGGTCACAGACCTGAAACTTTAACTCTGTTTCTCCCTCCACAGATGCTATCAGACCTGCTGTGCAATTCCAGCACTTTCTGTTCTTATTATAAAAGGTCTAAAGTATTTTAAAAGTATATCAGTAAAAAAAATGGTTAAAAACGAGGTGGGACCTCTGAGAAGAGCAGAGTATTCATTTTACCCATCACCCCTAGTTAAACAGATCCTTGAATTTAAAATTCTCACTATCATTTTCAACTCCCTCCATGATCGCGACGCTCCCTATTTCTGTAATCTGCTCTAGCCCAACAACCCTCTGAGATGGGGCGGCACAGTGGCGCAGTGGTTAGCACCGCAGCCTCACAGCTCCAGCGACCCGGGCTCAATTCTGGGTACTGCCTGTGCGGAGTTTGCAAATTCTCCCTGTGACCGCGTGGGTTTTTGCCGGGTGCTCTGGTTTCCTCCCACAGTCAAAGACTTGCAGGTTGATAGGTAAATTGGCCATTGTAAATTGGCCCTAGTATAGGTAGGTGTTAAAGGAATATAGGGAAGGTGGGGATGTGGTAGGAATATGGGATTAGTGTAGGATTAGTATAAATGGGTGGTTGATGGTCGGCACAGACTCGGTGGGCCGAAGGGCCTGTTTCAGTGCTGTATCTCTGAATATGAATAAATATCCGTGCTCCTCTAATTCTGACCTCTTGGACATCCCTGATTTTAATTGTTCCATCATTGGTGTCCATGCCTTCAGCTGCCAAGGCCCTAAGCTTTGGAATTCCCTCCCTAAACCTCTCTGCCTCTTCACCTCACGTTCCTCCTTTAAGACACTCCTTAAAAACTGCATCTTTGGCCAAGCTTTTGATCATCTGTCCTAATAACCACCTTATGTAGCTCGGTGTCAAATTTTGCTCTATAACACTCCTGTGAAACACGCTTGGATGTTTGATTACATTGAAGGTGCTAGATAAATGCAAGTCGTTGTTGCTATTTATAAAGGCTCATGAAAGAATAGCAGAGATATTTATGAAGTACTTTGCTCTGGTCTTCACTAAAGAGTAGGACATCAGAGAGGAGCTGAATCCTGCAGTGGGTGAGAGCATGATGAATGATATTATGATGCAATAAGTGGAACATTTTAGATAAGTTAGTTAAGCTAAAGAAAAACAAATCTTTAGTACCGACGGGATACATTATAAGATCCTGAGGGAGATGAGGGAGGAAATTGCCGCGGTCCCAGAAATTCTATTTCATTCTCTATTAAGTGTGGACTGGAGAGTAACCTATTTAATATCCATTTTTAGAAAGAGGGCCAGCGTTAATCTGGATAATTACAGCTCAACATCTGTGATAGGAAGAAACATTGTATTTCATTAAGGATGATATTAATATGTATCTAGACCAAGAGAAAATATTTAATAGTAACCAGCTCAGATTACAAACGAGATGATTATGCTGGACAAATCCTATAGAAATATTTGAGGATGTAACAGATATGGTAGAATGGGAAATGCAGTGGATGTAGTGTACAAGGACTTTAGGAAAACCTTTGACCAGGTACTGCAAATAAGATTGAGCAATATGGAATTGGGAAGAGGACAGTTTTTCAGAGTGGTTGGAAGTGGGTATCTAATGGTAGAAGTCCCTATCTCGTAACATCCTCCGAAATCTCTCTGCTCCACCAACTTTGGTCTCTCGTATATCCCTGATTTTAATTGCTCCACCATTGGTGGCCGTGCCTTCAGCGGCCTAAGCCCTAAGCTCTGGAATTCCCTCCCTAAACTAGAGGCCTGCTACCCGACTTGAACCCGACAGGACCCGACAACATGTCGGGCCCATCTTCAGGGCCCAGCTTTCGGGTTTGGGTCGGGTCGGGCCAGTTCGGGCTGGACACACACAGTAAGTGCTCTGCTGGTAAGTATTGAAATTGAAAAACTTACCGGAGCTGGGAGTCCGGGACGAAACTGAGTCTGCGCAGTGAGCGAGTGACGTCACTGTGACGTCATCACGCATGTGCTGCCGCTTCTTGCAGGTTTGGTGTCAGGAAGGTAAGTAAATGGATGGTCGGGTCGAGTTGGGTCGGGCTCCGGGCGGGTCGGGCCCGGGGCTAAATCGGAGCGACTCGGGCCGGGTCGGGCTCAGGTCCGCTGTGGTTTAGTCGGGTTCGGGTCGGGTTCCTTTATCCCGACCTGAGCAGGCCTCTACCCTAAACCAGTCCACTTCGCCACTTCTCTCTCCTCCTTTAAGATGCTCCTTAAAACCTTACTCTTTGACTAAGCTTTTACTCACCTGTCCTAGTATCTCATTTTTTTTTTAGAGATACAGCACTGAAACAGGCCCTTTGGCCCACCGGGTCTGTGCCAACCATCAACCACCCATTTATACTAATCCTACACTAATTCCATATTCCTACCACATCCCCACCTGTCCCAATATTTCCCTACCACCTACCTATACTAGGGGCAATTTATAATGGCCAATTTACCTACCAACCTGCAAGTCTTTGGCATGTGGGAGGAAACCGGAGCACCCGGAGGAAACCCACGCAGACACAGGGAGAACTTGCAAACTCCACACAGGCAGCACCCTGAATTGAACCCGGGTTGCTGGAGCTGTGAGGCTGCGGTGCTAACCACTGCGCCACAGTGTCATATTTTGTGTCATAATTGCTCCTGTGAAATGTCTTGGGACGTTTTATTATGCTAATATAAATGCACGTTGTTGTTACTGGTTGTGGTATCCCTCAGGGTCAGTCCTGGGGCAATGTCTGTTCACTGTATATATCCATGAGCTGTATATCGGACTTTGAAATTTGCAGATGATACCAAAACAGGAAGCATAGTTAATTCTTTAGAAGGCCAAAGGGAGCTGCAAAGGGATACTAATAAGATAGTGGAATAGGTTAAAGAATGGCAGATGGAATTCAATGTCAGTCTGTGTGAAACTGTGTATTTTGGTAAAGATTTAGCAGCAGTAATTATACTGTGAATGAAAACAGGCTTGGTTCTGTGGAAGAACAGAGGCATTTGGTGGCTTAGGTTCCAGGACATTGACGGCAGCACTTCCAGTTGTTAAAGCTTAAAAAAAATGTTAATGAGAAAAGGTGATGTAGTTCTAGGTTTTATCACAAGAGGCATAGAATATAAAAACCCATATAAAAATTAATATGACCTCAGTTTCTGTGTACAGTATCGGCCTCACACTACGGGAAGTGCATTGAGGCTTTAGCAAAGGTACAAAATAGATTCATTTACTTCCTGAATCAGGTAAACAAAAAGGCTTGCATTTATATAGCACCTTTCACAACCTCAGGATGTCCCAAAGTGTTTTACAACCGATGAAGTACTTTTGACGTGTAGTCACTGTTGTAATGCAGGAAACTCAGCAGCCAGTTTGTGCACAGCAAGCTCCAACAAACAGAACTGTGATACTGACCAGATGATCTGTTTTAGTGACATTGTTTGAGGCACAGAAATTGGCCAGTACAACCGGGTGAACTCCGCTAGTGCCGTGGGATCTTCTTTTGCCCTTGTGAGAGGGCAGAGTCTCAGTTTAGTGTCACATGCGAAATACAACACCTCTGACAGTGCAGTACTCCTTCAGTGCTGTCCAGGCAATGCCGGCCTGGATTAATGTGTTAAAGTCTCCGGAATGGGACTTAAACCCAGACTCAGGGGAAGGGTGCGACTCACTGAACCACAGCTAACATGGTATCACACTGTATTTGTGGACTCCTAGCCACACATCCTCAGCCCCTGCCATCACTAGGCATTGTATTTCTTCCCCTAACCCTTTTGCCTCTGTATAAGTTGCAAGTCTTTGTTTGAAGTGAGCAGACTGGCTAGGAGAGGCAGGCAGCTGAGTGATAAGGGAAGGATAATTTTTCTGAGCCTCATTCACATGGAGCAGGAGATTCTATTAATAGATTAGTTTCAGTGTTCTGCTTTTCTAATACTCCAGCTGACAGCTCAGATTTAAATTTTAAAATAACTGAATGCAGCAAAAGACTCAAGGATACTTATTGGTCCCGAGCCAATCAGTCGGGAGTAGGGATAGTGCAATTTAAAAAAAAAAAATCAGGCAGGTCTGTTGCAGTTATGCTGGGATGTGGTCACCTTGACCATTGACGCCACCTTCTCGGAGCACCAGAACCAGACAAAGGGTTAGGTTGGGGTAGGGCAGAGTTCGGCATCATGACTTGACTTCCGATGAGTTTTGCTGCTGTTGAAAAATCTTTGAAAACCTCAAAGGTGTCAGCCACATCTCAGTGGGCAGCCCATTCACCTTTGGATTGAAGGGTGGTGCATTCAAGTCCCGTTGCACAGACTTGAGCACGTAGTCTAGGCTGAAGCTCCAGTGGAGCATTGAGGGAGTGCTGTACTGCTGGCGTGGAGCTGGCAGCTGAGCTACTCGGACCACTCTTCAGAGACTGCTGCTGCAAGGATAATGGGGGAGGATGTCATTTAGTTCCGTTGAACCACCCCTCCAAGATCACATTGACAGTAACGAGCTTTACCAGTTTGTGCATGCACATTGCCGAACCAAGTGGGCTGAAAAGTCATAGGCTGTGGTGGATGGTGAGCAGGGTCCCTTGCTCAACCCTGAGAAAGTGACCCGGCCACAATCCAGCCTCACACAAGATGATGACTGGGAACGCTACTGGACGAGGGAAATGATGGGAGGAAGAAAATCCACTCCAGAAAGGGGGAGTGGGGATAAAAATCACTGAGGAAGAAATGTCCTTAGACATTCCTCTGCTGTCCCATTGTAGGTTTGCTGGAAACCCAGCTTCAGTGGGATTTCCACGAAAGTTAATGCGCTGCAGAATGTCCGACGACATTCAGGATCCTGGTGTTAACTCGAATTGTTTAGTTTTAGTGTTATCTATCCAAAGTGGTTCATTTTGTAGACAGCGATCCCTCAGAGGTTGAATCTTTTCTATATATGTGTGTGTCTGAAGTAAAAGATACAGAGCTACAGAGCTTCTTATCTGTCCACTCTATCTTTTCTAAGCACTCCATATCCATGAATGTTATATTAATTTTCATCCTTTGAGTTAAGCTATATTTCTGATACTCTCATCACATCATACTTGCCTAAGGCCACCATAGTCTCTAATTCCAGCATCTTATCTCTAATGCTCCTGACATTTGTGTATGTACATCTTATTATAGCTTTGCCCCCCCACCCCCCCTCTCAAGTCTCCCAGTGCCTGAATATCCCTCTGTGTCTCTCTGAGTTTCTGAGTTGGTACCGAAGTACCAACTTCCTCCCTGCCCTTGCTCCACCGGTCTTGCGAAAATAATTCTTTCAATGCTCAAATGTTCCTAGCAAGTCTCTCTGCCTAAGTGTGGCCCTCAAATATCTCCTCCTTTCGACCTACACTTCTGAGATAGGGCACCTTGCTGTCAAATACCACAACTCTTTATCTAACCAGCCAGTTTGCACATCACAATCCTCAAATTGACTCTTTCCGGCGTCTTAGATGGGAATTGAACTTTTAACAACTCGGTAACCAGAAGAGACAGATTCCAGATAATTGGCAATGGAGCTAGAGGGGGAGATGAGGAGAATTTGTTTTACACAGTGAGTTCTGATCCGGAATGCAGCATCTGAAAGGCTGATGGAAGAAGATTAAGCAGTCATTTTCAAAACGGAATTGGATAAATAAAAGGAAAAAAAATTGGAGGGCTATGAGGAACAGCATGATTGTGGGACCAACTGGATAACTCTTTCAAAGAGCCGGGTATAGCCACGATGGGCCGAATGGCCTCCTTCTGTGCTAAACAACTCTATTTCTTCACCCCTCCATTGTACCTGACTCTGTCATTTACAGAAGGCCCAAAGCAAGCACAGCTCACAGCCTCCATGTTAGTTATATGTTTGACTTTCTTATATTTTTCTCATTGCCCTTTTTTGGTTTCACTTTTTTATCCCATGTGTCCCCTTTTGATTTATGTTTTCTCTCTGGTGTGTCCCTTTTAGTTCTGAGTTTAATTGGGAGCTTTGTTCCTCTTTTTACTCCCCTTGAGTATTTTTCTTTCATTTGGTTTCAGCTGTTAGAAGGTGGTGTGTTCAAATCCCATTCCTGAACTTAAGCACAAAATCGAGGCTGACATTCGCAGTACTGAAGGAGTGCTGCATTGTCAAAGGTGCTGCTTTTTGAATGAGATGTTAAACAGATGCCCCATTCTGCCTTCTCAGCTGGATGCAAAAGATCCCACGGCACTATTTTGAAGAAGTGAGGCTCCAACAACACCCTGGAAGCTCGACACCATCCAGAACAAAGCAACCCACTTCATTGGCAACTCATGCACCACCTTAAGCATTCACTCCCTCCACCACCGACGCACAGTGGCTGCAGTGTGTACCATCTACAGGATGCACTGCAGCAACACACCATGCGACCTTCCAAACCCGTGACCTCTACCACCTAGAAGGACAAGGGCAGCAGATGCATGGGACCACCACCACCTGCAGGTTCCCCTCCAAGCCACACACCATCCTGACTTGGGACTATTTCGCTGTTTCTTCACTATCGTTATATGAAAACGCTGGAACTCCCTCCCTAACAGCACTGTGGTTGTACCCAGACCAGATGGATTGAAGCGGTTCAAGAAGGCAGCTCACCACCACCTTCTCAAGGGCAATTAGGGATGGGCAACAAATGCCAGTGATGCCCACATCCCATGAAACAAATAATAAAAAAAGTTCTCCTCAGTGTCCTGGTCATGGTTTATTTTTCAACCAAACAACAACAAAAACAACTTATATTTATATAACACCTTTAACGTAATAAAATGTCTCAAGGTGCTTTACAGGAACGTTATAAAACAAAGTATGACACCGAGCCACATAGTTCAGATAACCAAAAGCTTGGTCAAAGAGATTGGTTTTAAGGAGTGTCCTAGAGGAGGAAAGCGAAATGGAGAGGCAGAGAGGTGTAGGGAGGGTATTCCAGAGCTTATGGCTTAGGTAACTGAAGGCACGGCCACCGATGGTGGAGTGATTAAAATCAAGGATGCTCAAGAGGCCAGGATTAAAGTAGCACAGTATCTTGGAACATTGTGCGGCTTGAGGAGATTACAGAGATAGGGAGGGGCGAGTCCACAGACGCAATAGAAAACAAGAATGACAATTTTAAAATCAAGATGTTGCTTGACTGGGAGCCAGTGTAGGGCAGCGAGCACAGGAGTGATAGGGGAATGGGACTTGATATGAGTTAAGACACAAGCAGCAGAGGTTTGGAATGACCTCAAGTTTACAGAGAGTAGAATGTTGGAAACCAGCCAGGAGTGTGTTGGAATAGTCAAATCTAACGGTAACAAAGGCATGAATGAGGGCTTCAGCAGCAGATGAGCTGAGACAGGACGAAGTCGGGCAATGTTATGGAGGTGGAAATAGGCAGTCTTTGTGGTGGTGGGAATATGAGGTCAAAAGCTCAGCTAAGGGTAAAATGTGACACCAAGGTTGCGAACCGACTGGCTTAATCTCAGACTGTCGCCAAAGAGTAGGATGGAGTCAGTAGCTAGGGAATGAAGCTTGGAGTGGAGATTGGATACAATGCCTTCAGTCTTGCCAATATTTAATTGGAGGAAATTTCTGCTCATCAAGTACTGGATGTCAAATAAGCAGTCTGATAATTTAACAGTGGAGGAGTTGAGAGAGGTGGTGATGAGGTAGAACTGAGTGTCGTCAGCATACATCTGAAAACAAACTCTGTGCTTTTGGATGATGCCGCCGAGGGGCAGCATGTAGATGAGAAATAGGAGGGGACAAGGGCTAGATCCTTGGGGGACACCAGAGGTAACAGTGTGGGAGCAGGAAGAGCAGCCATTGCAGGTGATTTTCTAGCTACATTAGATAGATAAGAATGGAACCAGGTTAGAGCAGTCCCACCCAGCTGGACGACAGTGGAGAGGTGTTGGAGGAGGATGGTGTGGTCAACCGTGTCAAAGGCTGAAGACTGATCGAGAAGGACGGGGAGGGAAAGTTTACCTTTGTCACAGTCACATAGGATGGCATTTGTGACTTTGGTAAGAGCTATTTCGGTGCTGTGACAGGGGTGGAAACCTGATTGGAGGCATTCAAACATGGAGTTCCGGGAAAGATGGGAATGGATTTGGGAGGTGACAACACATTCAAGGACTTTGGTGAGGAAAGGGAGGTTGGAGATGGGACGGTAGTTTGCAAGGACGGAGGGGTTTTTTTTGATAGTGGGGGGTGATGACGGCAGATTTAAAGGAGACAGGGACAATATTGAAGAGAGAGAACTATTTACAATATTGGCTAACATGAGGACCAGGAGGGGAGGTTGGGTGATCAGCAGTTTAGTGGGAATAGGATCGAGGGAGTAGGACTTGGGTCTCATGGACAAGATGAGCTCGGAGAGGGCGTGAGGGGAGATGGGAGAGAAACTAGAGAAAGATGTGAGTTCAGGGCTAGTGCAGGAGTGGGGGGACATTAGAGGAAGTTTGACCCAGTGGGCTAGTGGAAGGGAGGGATGCAGCAGAGGCAGCTGATTGTATGGTCTCAATCTTAGTGACAATGTAGTCTATGTGCCCCTCGCACTTATTGTTAGAGGTGAGGGTGGAGTGGACAGGGGAGAGGGGTTTAAGAAGATGATTTGCAGGGGACAAAAGAAGCCGAGGGATGTCTTTGCATTCCAGTGTGACCCTGCAATAGTGAGCAGTTTTAGCAGATGAAAGCAGAACCTGATGGTGTTTTAGGTGATCTAGCCTGATCTGACGTTGGATGGCTAAACCAGCTATTTGTCATATCTTCTCAGGTCTGCACCCCTTGGACTTAAGGGAGCAGAGGTGAGGGCCATACCTGGAGGTAACTAACACCTGTAAAGCAGTCTACCTGGTCATTATCTCATTGCTGTTTGTGGGATCTTGCTGTGAGAAAATTGGCTTCCACATTTCCTACATTACAACATATTTCAAAAAGTACTTCATTGGCTGTAACGTGCTTTGGGATATCCTGAGGTCCTGAAAGACGCTTTTAAATGCAAGTCTTTCTTGAGTGGGTTTGTCAAATACTTCACCCAAGTGCTCTCTTTTATCTCAATTCCTCACTCCTTTAAGCTTAACTTCTCACTTTAAATCTGCACCTGTCAGCATTGCTCTTTAAGAAAATACTTAAGGGTTACCTAGTTGCTCCCCAATTATTTAACTCACTGGTGAAACTTTGTGCTATTAAGTAGGCCTTGGAGAATCAAGCTCTTGACTTTAATGTTTCCTGGTTGTGTGGAAGGTCTTGTTTTACCAGTAGGAGTCCCCTGGAATGAAGTTGTCCCATTGCATCATATTTATTTTATAAATCTACATTCACAGCTCCCAATGGAGTCTGCCATCTTTGATGTATTCCTGTCAGTCTCAAAGCCCTTAGGGAATTGAACGATGGTTATCCACGTCCCTTAAGATTTTTTCAATTTTGCAGAAGCCCTCCAAAGCAGTTGCCATGCCTCGGACAGGTTCACAATCACCCTTGAAAGGAGAAAACTAAGCAGAGATCTTGCAGATCTCCATGACCTCACCCCTCCCTATCTCTGTAACATCCTCCAGCCCTACAATCTTCAAAGCTCCCTGCACGCCTCCAATTCTGATCTCTTGCATTTGTATAGTGCCTTGTGCAAACTCAGGATATTCCAAAGCAGCCAATGGAGTACATTTGAACTGCAGTACTCCCTCAGTACTGTACGAGAGGATCAGCCTAGATTTTCTTTAAAAAAAGACACTTGGGTTTCTAGAGCGGGTCTTAACCTACAACCTCAGAAACAAATGTCCTACTAGCTGAGCCACAGCACCATGGCAAAGGGCTCGTATAGATGTAAGTTGTTGTAGAGGTACTGAAAACTAAGTGAGAGATTTTAATTTTCACATAGACTAGGAGAACAGTTGTAATGACAATGAGTTTGTAGAATGAGTCTAGGATAGTTTTCTGGAACAATATGGTTTCGAACTTTCAAGGGAAAAAGCCATACTAGATTTAGTGGTGAACAACAAACCAGAATTATTTAACATTCTGACTGTAAGGGGATATTTTGCAAATAGCAACAATAAAATGCTTAAATTTGATCCCCGGTTTGAGAGGGACAAGTGTGTATCACAAGTAAAAATTTTAAATTTCATTAAGGCAAACCTCAAACAGATGGGAATTAAATTGCTCCAATAAACAAAACTGAACTGTTAATGGGTAAACCTGCAGAGAAACAATGGGAAGTATTCAAAGAAGCTGTTGGCATCGTCCAAACCCAATACATAACCCTGCAGTTAAGCAACCACAGTCAACAAATGAGGTAATGAACTGTCACGTAAAATTGTAAAGAGATATTGAAAGATTAAATGAATGGGAAAAACTGTGACAAATGGGAGGTCATCCACTTTGGACCTGAAAAAGATAGAATAGAATAATTTCTAAATGATGAAAAGCTAGAAACAGGGGAGGTCCAGGATTTGGAGGATCCAGGTACATAGATCACTAAAATGTCATGAACAGGTACATAAAATCATCAAAACGTCCTATGGAATGTTAGCCTTTATATCCAGAGGACTAGAATACAAGGAGGTAAAAGTCATGCTTAAGCTGTGCAAAGTGTTGGTTAGACCACAGCTGGAGTGCTCTGAGCAGTTCTGGGCACCATGCCCAAGGAAGGACTTGGACGGAGTGCAGCGTAGATTTACCGGAATAATACCTGGACTCCAAGGGTTAAACTACTAGGAGAGATTAAACAAAGTAGGTTTGTATTCCCTGGAATTTAGAAGATTAAGGGGTGAAGTAGAGCCAGTCCTTTCAGGAGTGAAATCAGGAAACGTCTCCTCACATCAAGAGTCGTAGAAGTTTGGGACTCTCTTCCACAATTGGCAATTAACGCTGGGTCAATCGTTACTTTTAAAACTGAGATTGATAGATTTTTGTTAGCGAAAATATTAAGGGATAAGGGGGAAAGGCAGTTGTATGAAGTTACGTTGCGGATCAGCCATGATCTCATTGAATGGCCTCTTCCTGTTCCTGTGTGTTAAGTTTTTAAAAAAAGGCTTACACAAACGCAAGGAAAGGTGGAAATCCAGCCGACTTGGAGAGCGGCGTGATATAAAGTAATAAGAAGTACATAAGAAATAGGAGCTGGGGTAATCAATTTAGCCCTTCAAGGCTGCCTCCGCCATTCAATATGGCTGAACTTCTATCTCAACTCCATCTTCCCACATTATCCCCATATCCCTCATCCCCTATCTCGAATATACTCATCGACTGAGCATCCACAACACTCTGTGGTAGAGAATTCCAGAGATTCACAAGCCTCTGAGTGAAGAAATTTCTCCTCCTCTCAGTCCTAAAGGGCCACCCCCTTATTCCGACCCCATGTTCTAGATTCCCCAGCCAGTGGAAACATTTTCTCAGCATCTACCCTGTCAAGCCCCTTAAGAATTTTATATGTTTCAACTGGATCACCTTTCATTCTTCTAAACTCTAGGGAATGCAGGCCTAATTCACTTAATTGCTTTTCATTAGTTAATTCCCTCATCCCCAGGAACCAGTCTGGTGAACCTTTGTTGCACTTCCTCTGGAGCAAGTACATCCTTCCAAAAATGCGCAAAGTATGGAAAGGGAGCATTAACAAAATTGTAAGGAACATCAAAACTAATAGTAAAAGCTTTATAAATATGTTAAGAGAAAGAGAGCAGCAATGTTGGAGAAGGGCTGTGGACCTATCAAAAACAGATGCAAGTGATACTGTAAGTGATAATAAGGAAATTGCAGACTTGCTAAACTAATAATCTGAATCCATTTTCACAGTAAAACAAGAGGACAAAATACCAGTGGTGCTAGGGAACCTAGAAATAACTCAAGGGGAGGAACTTATTGGATTTGATATCAATAAGAAAATGGCAATGGAGAAAATAATGGGACTTAAGATAAGCAAATCTCCACAAAATGATGGCTTCCACCTTAAGATATTAAAACAAACAACTGCAGGAATTGCGGGTGTATTAGTTATAATTTTTCAAAGCTCTGTAGATTTAGGATTTGTGCCTTTGGATTGGAAAATTGCAAATGTCACTCCATTATTTAACAAAGGAGGTAGGGAGAAATCAATAAACTACACATCTATCAGTTCACCATCAACTGTAGGGAAGTTACTGCAATACATCACGTGGGACTGAGTGGCTGAACACTTAAACAAGCTGATCAAAGAGAACCAGCATGGATTTGTAAAGGGTAGGTCATGACTGAGTGATCTAGTTGAACTTTGGGAAGGTCACTGACATGGTGAACAGGACAGTGTCTATGGATGTTGTTTATATAGGCTTCCAGAAGGTATTTCAAAAGTCTTCTATCAGCATACAAATAGTAAAAGGGCAGGAAGAGAAGTGTGGGGCTAATTACAGATCAAAAAGGAGTTTGATGTATGGCAGTAGAGGGGATGTCTAAGGTACTAAATGAGTTCTTTGCATCTGTCTTTACCAAAAAAGATGCTGCCAAACAATAGTGAAAGAGGAGGTAATTGAGAGACTGGATAGACTAAAAAAAAACGATATCGAAGAGATATTAGAAAGGCTGGCTATGCTTAAAGTTGATAAGTCACCAGGAACAGATGAGATGCATTCAGGGATACTGAGAGAAATAAGGGTGCAAATTGCAGAAGCACTGACCATAATCTTCCAATCCTCCTTTGGTACAGGGGTGGTGCCAGGAAGCATTTCCAAGGATAAGCCCAGCAACTACAAGCTATTCAGTTAACCTCGGTGGTGGAAAAGCTTTTAGAGATGATAATTCGAGACAAAATTAAAAGTCACTTGGACAATTGCAGATTATTTCGGGAAAACCAGCATGGATTTGTTAAAGGCAAATCCTGTTTAATTAACTTGATTGAGTTTTACAATGAGGTAACAAAGATGGTTGATTAGGGTAATGCAGTTGGTGTATATGGACTTCCAAAAGGTGTTTGATAAAGTACTACATAATAGACTTGCTAGCAAAGTTGAAGCCCATGGAATAAAAAGGAAAGTGACAACATGAATACAAAGTTGGCCGAGTGACAGGAAACAGATAGTAGTGGTGAACAGTTGTTTTTCAGATTGGAGGAAGGAATGAGATTCCCCAGGGGGACAGTATTAGGACACTGCTTTTCTTGGCATATATTAATGATGCAGACTTGGGTGTACAGGGCATATTTTCAAAATTTGCAGATGACACAAAACTTGAAAGTCTTGTGAACTGTGAGGTGAATAGTGATAAACTTCAAAAGGACATAGACAGGCTGGTGGAATGAGGAGTCACATAGCAGATGAAATTTAATTCAGAGAGGTGTGAAGTGGTACATTTTGGTAGGAAGAATGAGAAGACACAGTGTAAAATAAAGGGCACATTTCTAAAGCAGGTGCAGGAACAGAGAGACCTGGGGGTATATGTGTACAAATCATTGAAGGTGGCAGGACAGGTTGAGAAAGGCATAGAGGATCCTGGGCTTTATAAATAGAGACATAGAGTACAAAAGTCAAAGAAGTTATGATGAACCTTTATAAAATTTGTAAAACCTTTATAAAGTTTGTCCTCAACTGGAGTATTGTGTCCAGTTCTGGGCACCTAACATCAGGAAGGATGTGAAGGTTTTAGAGAGGGCGCAGAAAAGATTTATGAGAAAGGTTTCAGGAATGAGGGACTTCATTTACGTAGATAGATTGGAGAAACCGGGGTTGATCTCTTTCGAGAAGCAAAAGTTGAGAGGAGATTTGACAGAAGTGTTAAAAATCATGAGGGGTCTAGACAGAATAGATCAAGAGAAACTGTTCCCATTGGCGGAAGGGTCGAGAACCAGAGGACACCGATTTAAGGTGATTCGCCAAAGAAACAAAGGCGACACATGAAAATCTTTTTTTTTAAAATGCAGTGAGTGGTTAGGATCTGTAATGCATTACCTGAGAGTGTGGTGGAGGCCGATTTAATCATGGCTTTCAAAAGGAAATTGGATAAGCATCTGACGGGAAAAAAATTGCAGGGATATGGGGAAAAGGCGGGGGAGTGGGACTAGCTGAGTTTCTCCTGCAGAGAGCCAGCACAGACATGATGGACCGAATGGCTTCCTTCTGCTCTGTAACCATTCTATGATTTGACAAGGTTCCCCTACGCTATCATTCACTCGGAATTAGAGTTAACCTTGTGACATGGGTCGGTCATTGGTTGTAAGGTAAAAAGCAGTGAGTAGGCATAAAGGGACATCCTTTAATTGATGAGATGTGGCAAGTGGTGCTCCCAGGTATCAGTACCAGGACCTCACCATTTCACCATAAGTATCAGTGACTTGGATGAAGGAATAAAAGGTTGTATATCCAAGTTTACATTTCCACAGTAAGTTGTCTAGATGGGAGTAGGAAGTTATGAAGGGACAGCGACAGATTAAGTGAGTGGGCAAAAACTGTAGCAGATGGAGTTTAACTTGGGAAAGTATGAATTCATCCGCTTTCACTGTTGTTTTCAAATCCCTCCATGCCTTCGCCCCTCCTTACCTCTGTAAACTCATCCAGCTCCCAAACCCTCGGCGTTTGCTATGCTCCTCTAATTTTGGTCTCTTGTGGTTCCCCAATTATAATTGCCCCACCATTGGTAGCCGTGCCCTCAGCTGCTGAGGGCCTAAGCTCTGGAACTTCCTCCCTAAACCTCTCCGCCTCTCGATCTCTCCTTCCTCTTTTAAACCTACTTCTTTGACCAAGCTTTTGATCATCTGTTCAAATATCTCCTTATCTAACTCAGTTTAAAATTTTGTTTGATCATGCTCCTGCAAAGTGCCTCGGGACTATTTACTACGTTAAAGGTGCTGGATAAATGCAAACTGTTGTTGTTTTGTTTCAATCCAAAAAAGATAAATCAAATAATTTCTTGATGGCAAGAGATGAGGAACAGAGCAGGAGGAAAGAGATTTGGGTGTCTAAGTACAAATCATTGAAAGCTAGAGGACGGGTACAAAAGGTTTAACAAAAAAAGCTAATCGAGCGCTTACCTTTATCTCAATGGAGCTGGAACATAAAGGATAGTAAGTGATGCTTCAGTTGTATAGAGCCTAGGTCAGACTCTATCTGCAGTTCTGCCTTTAGCTTTGGGTACCACACCTCGGGAAATTTATACAGGCCTTGGGGGGATTATGGTGCAAATTTGTTAAAATACTGCCTGGAATTAGGGTTCAATTATGAGAACAGGTTTCATAAACTTGGGCTGTATTCCCTTGAGCTTAGAAAGTTGAGGGGTGAACTAATTTAGGTGTTGAAAATGATAAAAGAATTTGATCGTGAAAATGCAGAGGAACTATTTTCGCTGGTGGCGAAATCCAGCAGAAGGGGGCTCAACTTACTATTATCGCCAGACCATCCAGGGATGAAATCGGGAAATGCCTTTTCACGGAAAGCGTAATGGAAATTTGGAATTCTCTCTATCAAAAATTTGTAGGTGCTGGGACAATTGAAATTTTCAAGGCTGAGATCGATCGATTTTTGTTCGGTGAAGGTAACAAGAGATATGAGTCAAAGGTGGATGAATGGAGTTGAGATACAGATAAGCAATGATCCAGTTGAATGGCCGAACAATCCCGAGGGGCTGAGTGGCCTCCTCCTGTTTGTACATTCCTATTTGTGAGAGTAGGAACGGGGATCACAGATTTAAACTAGTAAAAAGCAAATCCAGGATAGAGATCAGGAAATTCTTTCTCACAAAGGGTCTCACGGATAGTGTAGAAGCGGAAAGCTTGGATTAATTTAATGGATGTTGCAATGGAGGGGAAGCAGGGTTGTTCTAAAATGGGCCGAATGGCCTTCCTGATGCTGTAATATTGGAAAAGATTCACGTTAAAAAAAAATGAGTTCAGCCAGCTGTATTTCAAGAAAAGATTGTTGTATCTACAGCTTGATGACCGCATTTGGGTTGGCTGGATCAAAGCCCTTGTAGGATTTCAAGTGGAACTAATGAAATCATTGATCCTTTGAAGGATAATTGGTATTTTATTTCTGCAGACTTGAATCAGATGTCAAGGTTTTTTTTTTGCCAGGTGCTGGAAGTCCAACACAAAAACAGAAAATGCTGGAGATACAGTAAGTCAAGCAATAGCTACGGAGAGAGAAAGGTAGTGTTGTTTCGGATGTATGAAAATAAATGTTATCGACAAATAGCTTATAAAGATGAACAGAGTCTGGGAAAAGGGACATAAAGAAAGAAAAAGAATGGGGTGTGATTATGTGGCAAATAGTGGTTTAAAATACAGAAGTGTCCTTTCCTGCTCGACACTGGGTTCCACGACAGATGGCTGAGAGGGACTTCATGGAATCATTATCCATGTAATGTTTCAGTAGAACCTCATAGTCAAATTCTACCGTAAAGAACAGCCAAGATTTCAATCTATTTGTTGTTTGGAGTGGTTTATTTACGTATAAGTCAATATTGAACTGTTGAGTTCTCACTCTATTCTTCTGCTTCTGTATAATTGTCTTACTTCCAAATAAACCTAAATTTTAGCCTGAGCATGACAGTTAAATATTTCACAATTTATTCCCTTTCAGCTTAGACAGGAGAAAGCAGTGGACGTCCCAGGTAGATTCTGATTTGTATCATTGCGGTAACGAGGTAATTGCTGGTCCCGTGACATGCTATTCTATTCACATCACACATAAGGCTGCAGCTTTCGTTTCAAAGGCATTTCAATCTACTTATAGGAACTACTATTTTTGGTTCGGAAATATTATTGCAAATGTTAGGTATATGGTCTGAATTGCAAGAGTCTCACTGTCTCACTGGGCCTCGAAGCAAGATAAATAATACAAGTGCATTTTCAAACTCTGTTATCACCTATATAGCCATAGGCAATGCACTCCCACAACTTTGTTCTTTAGTTGTGAGTTAACATTTAATCCAGCCTACCTCTGAGATCCACAGATCCCATTGGTTTCTATTGGTGCTGTGCTCGTATACCTTACTAATACATTTACTGTACAGCCTTTATCACTGGAGCCTCTCAGCATTACTAACCTATTTGATGTACTGAGACTTAAGCACAAAATCTTGGATGATGGTCCAGTGAATTACTGAAGGAGTGCTACACTGTTGGAGGTGCTGTCTTTTGGATGCAATGTTAAATTGAGGCTCCATCTGCTCTCTCAGGTGGATGGCACTATTTTGAAGAAAAGCAGGGGAGTTCTGACCAATATTTATCCCTCAACCAATGGCATTATCAAATTGCGGTTGTGGGATCTTGCTGTGTGCAAATTGGCTGCTATGTTTCTTCTATTACAACAGTGACTACGCTTCAAAAGTACTTAATTGTCTTTAAAGCATTTTGGGATGTCCTGAAAAATGCAAGTCCTTTCCTTCTCTTTTCTTTCATTCGTTGGTGTCATTTTCTTCTCAGAAGGGATGGATCTTGACTGCCATGGATCTCCACCTCTGTCTGTCCTGTGCTGCCCTTACACATTCCGCATTGGTCAACTGCATCCAGTCTATTATATCCATTATCCATTGTCTCCCCTGCTTCCCTGTCTTACGTTTTCTGTCGATCTTTCCTTCCAATACTTATCTCTGTTTCGCTTCTGCTCTAATGATATGATTAAATATTGTGCCTTTCTTTCTTTGATATTATACACTAATTGGCTTGGCTATGTGAGCCGCATGGAAGATGGCAGGATCCCCAAGGACACATTGCACAGCGAGCTCGCCACTGGTGTCAGACCTACCGGCCGTCCATGTCTCCGCTTTGAGGACGTCTGCGGACGCGACATGAAGTCCTGTGACATTGATCACGGGTCGTGGGAGTCAGTTGCCAGCGATCACCAGAGCTGGCGGGCAGCCATAAGGGCGGGGCTAAAGTGTGGCGAGTCGAAGAGACTTAGCAGGTGGCGGGAGAAAGGACGGAGGCACGAGGGGAGAGCCGACTGCGAAACAGCCCCGACAACCAATTTTATCTGCAGCTCCTGTGGAGGAGTCTGTCACTCTAGTATTGGCCTTTATGGCCACTCCAGGCGCTGCTCTACAAACCACTGACCACCTGCAGGCGCTTACCCATTATCTCTCGAGACAAGGAGACCAAAGAAGATACACGAATTTCTCTTTTCTCCAGCTATTTCCAGTACTTTTCAATGGTCTATCTATCTGTGTAGGATGTGTGGACTATCCTCCTGTAATGTCCACATGTTGAATGCGTTCAGCTTATCAACAGTCTCTTTGTTTGTCATCCATGTCTCCGAGGCATAGAACATAGATGACACAATGTAGCACCTCAGCATTCTTTTCCTAAGATTCAGGTTCAGTTTCTTTGATGTTAACATGTCTTTCATACTGAAAAAGCTGGTCTTGGCCATCTCAGTTCTCCTTCAGATCTCACAATCACATTTCCCATCGTCTGTTATAACCTGCCCAAGGTATGTAAACCTCTTCACTTTTTCCAGGACTTGTCCAATTCCTTCAATTTTTACTTCGGAGGTTAGGTCTCTGCTTATCACCATAGTCTCACTCTACTTCACATCCATTCTTAATCCATGTTTCTTCAGTGTCCTTTGTATCAGAATTAGCTTGGAAAGATGGGGGAAAGCTAACCAGATAAGAGCACACCCCAGCTGTCCTACCTCTTCTGGAACTAATGTTTGGTTATTTTGGTGCTAGGAGCATGTTGTACCTTTATCCTGAGCACCTACCCCTCCTAGCCACGACAAAGAGCTCACCAAGAACATTAACTTCGCCGGCACTGGTTCACTTTAGTCTCTGAGTCAAAAGGTGTGGGTTCAAGTGCCACCCTGGAGTCCTAAGCACAAAAATCGAGGCTGACACTCCAGTGCAGTGCTGTCGGAGGTTCTGTCTGTGGGAATAAATGTCAAACCTGCCATGGATGGCAAAGATCCCATGACACCATTCAAAGGGGAGCAGGGGAGCTATCTTGATGTCCTGGTCAATGTTTATCCCTCAATCGACACCACTACAACAGATTATCTGGTCATTTATTTCATTGCTGTTTGTGGAACCTTGCTGTGCACAAATTGGCTGCTGTGTTTCCTTCCATCACTTCAAATGTACTTCATTGGGCGTAAAGTGCTTCTGGGCATCCTGAGAAACTCAAAGCTTCTACATAAATTTAGCTTCTTTCAGCGACTTGTAATTTCTGACAGGCCTGGTGTACAATTCCAGCGCTTGTTAAAATCCTTGATTTCCAAATGATCCCAATTCCTTTATCGCCTCCTTAAGTTTCTCATGGGTTGAAACTAGTTAATTCTAGCACTGAGACTCAATAGCAACAATGGGGCAACTTCCAACTTTTCATCCTCCATGCACAGATTTGGATTCCAGCCTCAATGATCAATGAAGCATAGCAATGAGTCTTGTTGCGATTAAAAGGCTTGTTATCTCTTTCATCCTGGGGTTGGAGCTCTTCTTTCTCTCTCTCGTTCCACTGAGATGCTTGATATCTGTAAACGATTTCCTTGACAACCTATCAACATTCTCATGCTGATTTCCACTGTGTTGCCAGATATCAAAGTAACAGCTTTCCCAATGCCCCAATCAGGGGAGGACAGCTGTCCATATGTAGGTTCCATCTGCAGCAGACAACTCGGCTCCTAGGTGAATAATCTGAGAAGTTTTCTAACTACAACACTTTCACTGCTTGATCGCGTGCCATATGTTTGCTGCCTTACATCAAGAACAGATGTCACTTATTGAGACTTTGCTTCAGCTTCTCAATTCCTTGTCAATCCATTGTTGAAGTCCTTGGCATAAATAGTAACCACAGCAACTTCAAGCCTCAGAGATTACGGCAACTCTTCTCATTACTCTGCTGAGCTGAGACAAGCCCAGTAGTTGTCTTCTTTCAATTCTACACATTCACACCTCTCTCATGTAGGATATCAGCCATGGCTCAGGAGTAGCACGCTTCTCTTGAGTCTGCAGGTTGTGGGTTTAACTCCCACTGCAGAGAATTGAGAACAAAATGCAGGCTAACACTCCTGTAGAGTATTAACAGAGTAATGTGCTGTCTATCCGAGTAGACAGTATGCTATCGCCTGTCTGCCCTCTTATGTGGATGTAAAGGATCTCACGGTGTTGTTTGGGTGAAAAGCAGAGGTGTCCTGAGCAATGCTCATCACTAAAAGAGAAACAAATGAGCTTAGTCATTGCTGTTAGTGGAATCATGTGCACAAATTCCCTTTTCACAACAGTTCCTGCACTTCAAGAAAACACTTAAATGCCTGTAAAGCACTTGAGAACCTCCTGAGGTCATGTAAGGTGCTATATAAATGCAACATGCAACTCTTTCTTTCATTCCTGACCAACAGTTCTCCTCCCTCGCTCCTACTCTCCTGGAGGTAGCTCACTAACTGAGGTAAGGGTCCACAGGCAAAGTTGCCCTTCCTCATATGTGAGTTTTTACAGTGACGAGCTAATCGGCCATGAGGGGCATCACAGCCTATGCCAACCTTGTGCTCACTAGCTGGCCACTGGTGTACTTCCAGCAGGCGTGGCTGAATAAGAGTCAGGAGCAGGAATTCTGGCTGATTTTCTCCCCCTTTCCAAGCCCCAGCTTCCTCCTAAAGTGAGCTCAGCACAGACTGAGGGCAGAGCCCAAGGGCCCTTGAGTCTGTACAGAATTCTTACCAGAATGGTTCCTGGGATGGGAGATTTTAGTTACAAGATTTGTTTGGAAACACTGGGGTTGTTCTCCTTGGAGCAAAGGAGATCGAGGGGAGATTTAATAGGGTTTTACAAGATTATTACAGGTAGACAAGGAAAAACTGTTCCCATTAACTGATGATACAAGGACTAGGAGACACAAATTGAAGGTTTTGGTCAAGAGATGTAGTAGCGGGGGGAATGTGAGGAAGAACTTTTTTTCTGCAGCAAGTGGTAATGACCTGGAACTCGCTGCCCACGAGGGTGGTGGAAGCAGAGACAATCAATGATTTCAAAAGGAAATTGGATGGGCACTTGAAAGAAATCAACCTGCAGGGATATGGGGATCGAGTGGGGGACTGGGACTGACTGGATAGCTCCGCAGAGAGCTGGCATGGACTCGATGGGCTGAATGGCCTCCTTCTGTGCCATAAATGACTCAATGACTCTGTTATCAACTGCAGTAATCAACTGAGGCTTTCATCGTATCATTGTACTTACTTAATCATTAAAAAATCCTGACATCATAGCAAAGTCTTTACAGTTACTGTGAATGCACATATCAGACTTGGCTCACTTTCACCTCTGAGTCAGAAAGTCATGGATTCAAGCCCCACTCCAGATACTAGCAAACATGACCTAGACTGACACTCCAGTTCAGTATTGAGGGATGCAGTTGGAAGTGCTACTATTCAGCTGAAATTTGAAACTGAGCCCAAATTTATCTGCTCAGTTTGGTGTAAAAGATCCTTTGGAACTATTTAAAGGAGACCAGATGAGTTCTTCTGGTGTCCTGGCCAACATTCATCCCTTAACCACCATCATCAAAGCAGATTAATTGGTAAATCATCACATTGCTTGTTTGCTGGAGCTCGTAGTGTGCAAATTGGCTGCCACATTTCCTGTCATAGCAACATCTATGGATTTCAGAACTACTGCATTGGTTGTGAGACGCTTTGTGAAGCCCCATGGATGTTAGAGGCACTATATAAATACACGTTCTTTTCTTCCACAGAGACAGTTACACTGTCTCTTAGGATAACAGACACATACACAAACATGCACCCACTAACATTCTTCCAGAGTGTCACTAGATAGTGAGCAGAAGTTGGAACCCAGTACTGAGGCTAATTACGATGCTTTGCTGCCAATGTGTGTGCATGTTTCTATATAATTGTTATGAAGTGATTCTTCTTTTATTGTTAAAATATTTTTTGAGGAATTCATGGCCAAACTGAATAAATTTTGGACTTTTTTTTTCAAGAGGGTCATCAAAGGGACACTGAAAGAACTAGTTTGGCAACAATGTACTGGTTGTCATATGACTCAAGTTAAAAATAGAACAGAAACCCTGGTAACTGAAGAAGATGTGAGCAGAGAAGTGACAGGCTCCCCTTGATTGGACAAGGCCAGAAGCAGCAACGCGCACCTGTGAGGGCAGCAAACTCACAAGCTTTTGGTTGTGGTGTGCGTGTTTTACCTTCTAGAGTGAGCGGCTGATAAAGTTAGCCTGCTGCTGAAGAAATGAAGGAAGGAGAGAAGACCACAACCCAGCTCGCTTTCCAGCATCTCTAAAAGACCCTGAGAAGTTCACTGCATCAATTCATCTCATCTTCTGTCTTTCTGCCTGCCTGAAAAGAACTGTTCTAAAAGATCCCAGTGACATGTCTACGTGTACTCGGAGGCTAGACTGTATGCCAGTTTTTGAACAACATATCTCATCTGCTGTCTTCTTCAAAAATGAGCACGTAATCAGCCCGAGTGTATTTTTGTCTGTAACAGAGCTCTGAATTTTTTAAAAATCCCTTTATTTTTCAGTTAACCGGTGTGTGTGTGTGTGTGTGTGTGTGTGTGTGTGTGTGTGTGTGTGTGTGTGAGGGACTAAGGTAAAAGGGCAACTTTTAAAATTTAGATCTGTGTGTTTATGCTTTATTTCATTACTCGTTAAGACTTGTTCTATAATAAAATGATAATTTTGATGTTCATTAAAGAAACCTGGTTAGTGTGTTTTATTCTGGGAAAAATAGAGTATTTGATTGACTGTATTAGTAAGTGTGAAAATTTAAATATATTTTGTGACCTAAGGAGAAGTGGGACTAGAATAAACAGTGCACTCCTCCCGCTTCGGTCATAAATATATAGTAAATAATATATATATATATATATATTAAATATGCACTAGGTGAGGACCTGATCAAGCTTGTATCGGCTCACCTATGAAGAGTGGCCACCTGGATGAGATACAGAAGCTATGAGTTGTAAATCCACCAACAAGAGGGTAGAATGGCCAATCTGTTTATCTGACAGTGCTACCTGACATGCCTAGGAACCTGATTGGTTGTTGATCTACAGATTAAGCATATGCTGATAACTTAATTGCATTGATTAAGCAAACACAATGATATGCTGAAAGTCTCAGTAGATTACTGCAGTCGATAGCAGAGTCATTGAGTCATTAATGGCATAGAAGGAGGCCATTCAGCCCATTGAGTCCATGCCTGCTCTCTGCGGAGCTATCCAGTCAGTCTCAATCCCCCACTCGATATCTGTAAGTATCCTGACGGAATGGGCTTTGGGAAGCAGGTTTATGATAACTCTTACCAAAGGGAAGGGGAGTGGGGAAGTTGTCTACGGAAGCCAATCCCTAAATGCTGCCATGGAAGAAGAGAGAAGGAGGCAGACTGCAAAGTGCTTTTGTAGTTATTGACTTGCATGATGGTTGCTGGTTATTATCAGATGCACTGTTCTCTTTTTACAGAGTTTTGACTGAAGAATTTGAAAGTCTCGGTAATCCAGTTCTTGATGTCGGTCTTCATACTTGTGTATATTTCTCTTTATCAAGCTGAGCTGAGAGTCTTTTTGATGTTTCTTCAAAGCATTTGAGAGTGGTCAAGAATTTAAATATTTTGGTCATATGCCAAACTATTTTTTAAAGATAATTTTGGATTTGCAGAACTCTTTTTGAGGGTGACTTCACAGCAGTCTATCACAACAGACAATTCTATTCAACTTTTCGAAGCTTCAAAAGAAGTTTTCACCAGGTCTGATAATTCATAAGATTTCCCAATTTCCAAGTCACGTAGAGGAAGGAGTCTCATTAAATAGAAAAGAATAAAAGAATGAATTGCATAGAATCTATAGCACAGAAACAGACCATTCGGCCCAGCTGGTTCCCAATTCATCTATTGACATATCCTTCTATTCCTTTTTCCCTCATGTGCTTATCTAGTTTCCCCTTAACTGCATCTATACTGTTCGACTTCAGCTACTCCTTGTTGTAGCGAGTTCCACATTCTTACCATTCTCTGGGGAAAGTTTCTCTGAATTCCCTATTGGAAGTGTCTAGTCCTTGTGCATTATAATATAAAATTGATATTCTGAGCCCAGGCGTCACATTCAGCTTTGATTTCACTATCAGAGTTCTTAAAAATGAATGGTCTATTCCAAGAGTCTTAGCCTTGGTATTGTTTAGCTCGTAACAAGACATGCAAAGGATAGTAAGAAGAACTCCTGCAAAGAAGCATTTCACCGCAGGCTATCAATTTTTTTAAATATATATGTTAAGAGCAGATCAGTTTCCCTTATGATGCAAGATAATGCAAGGACTTCTGGGTACTTTTGCAGAAACCCATCAGAACCAAAGCAAGCAGCAGAGGATTGTGGGCTAGAAGAGAGTATTAGTTAATGCTGGCAGGTTTGAGCTCATTAGGTACACTATTAGCAGCTAAACAAGTGGTTCAGCAACATTATTGAAGTGTCTTCCAATTAACTCCTCAGTTGCGCACTGGTAGTAATGAGTCCATCTCACAGGAGGTGCACAAACACAAGCAGTGTGCACAAAACACACACAGTGGCGACCCTCATTAATAAATTCTCCAGGTAATTTCTCCACCCAGTCCCAGTCACCTCTGAGCAGATGTGTTGTCGCGGTATTACCGAGTCACAAAGCCTGCCAATTAAGATCTTTGCTTGGTGTTTGGGAATGACAGAAGGCGGAGGGAAGGATTTGAGGCATTTGCCAGGGCTCGGCTCTGTCTGTTGGGTGGATAATAGCATTAAATGCTAGTTGTTAGGTGTAACACTCTCCTAGCCTGTTTTCCATCCTGCACCATCCACATACAACAACTTCACACCACCCATACCCTATACTGCAATAAATCCTTCTCATCCATCACCCCCACTAATCTACACTGGCTCCCATCTCCCAATACAATAAATCCAAGATTCCTGCCTTCATTTATAAATTCACCCACTGGGATTGGGTGCAGTGCTGGTATTTCATCCTGCTTGACTTTACTCCTCATTAAAGTCAATGGACAGTAATATCAGGGCGGGATGTGAAACTGGATTTCAACCCGATCCCGTGTGTTTCCCACCTGGCAGGTTTGCTCAAAGTGACCCCATGGGATCATCTGGGATAAATCGCAGGTGTAACTGTGGGGATTGGGAATGATAGTGCAGAGACCTTAAATAAAAGAGTTCATAATTAGCTCCTCCAGAAGGGGACTGCTCCAATTAGACAAGTAAAAGCCCAACTTTGAGGGGAAAAGATCTGTGAATGAGATTCCAACACTAGCTTCAAAGTCATGAGGGGGATGAGCCAGACTCAGTTAGCGATGACTTTGGGCAGTTTAGGGATGTAAGTGACAAGTTCAAGCTCTCCAATTGGTTTCAATTTTCCTGGATCAATCCAAGGCTGGTTTGCTGAGGCTCGGAAGGGGCACCTGTAGTTTCACAGTAAAATATGAAGCCGCTCCCTGATCTATCAGAGGGTTAATGATGTGGGAAGCACATTGCAGATTTAAATAACATTTTAATTTTCCAAACTACAGTGGAGGCAAGAGGATGAAATTGACCTAATGATTGGTAACTGTTTGTGACTTCTATAATTGCAGAATTCTCTCCTCTGTAACCCAACATACACAGAGCTAAGGACCTTGTCACAACGTGTTATTCATAAGGAAACTGGCTACATTCTCAATCAGATGAAATGTGCCACATGGCTTGACATCTCATTTTCTTTATTCTTGCTGTTTCTTTTCATGTATGTGTGTGTGTATGTGTGCGTGTGTGTTTGTGTGTGTTTTTTTTTATTCTTTTACAGGATGTGGGCGTCACTGGCCAGGCCAACATTTTTTGCCCATCCCTAATTGCCCTTGAGAAGGTGGCGGTGAGCTGCCTTCTTGAACCACTGCAGTCCAAGTGGTGTAGGTACACCCACAGTGCTGTTACGAAGAGAGTTCCAGAATTTTGACCCAGCGACAGTGAGGAATGGCAATATAGTTCCAAGTCAGGATGGTGTGTGACTTGGAGGGCAACTTGTAGGTGGCGGTGTTCCCATGCGTCTATTGCCCTTGTCCTTCTAGGTGGAAGAGTTTGCAGGTTTGCAAGGTGCTGCTGAAGGAGCCTTGGTGCGTTGCTGCAGTGCATCTAGTAGATAGTACACACTTCTGCCACTGTGCGTCAGTGGTGAGGAAGTGAATATTGAAGGTTGTGGATGGGGGTGCCATTCAAGTGGGCTGCTTTGTCCTGGATGATGTCGAGCTTCTTGAATGTTGTCGGAGCAGCACCTATCCAGGCAAATAGAGAGTATTCCATCACACTCCTGACTTGTGCCTTATAGATGGTGGACAAGCTTTGGGGAGTCAGGAGGTGAGTTACTCACCACAGAATTCCCAGCCTCTACATGCTCTTTTGGCCACAGTATTTATATGGCTACTCCAGTTCAGTTTCTGGTCAATGGCAGTCACCAGGATGTTGCTAGTGGGGGATTGAACGATGATAATGCCATTGAATGTCATGGGGAGATGGTTAGATTCTCTCTTGTTGGAGATGGTCATTGTCTGGCACTTGTGTGGCATGAATGCTACTTGCCACTATCAACCCAAGCCTGAATGTTGTCCAGGTCTTGTTGCATCTGGACATGGACTGCTTCAGTATTTGAGGAGTCACAAATGCTGCTGAACATTGTGCAATCATTAGCAAACATCATCACTTCTGACCTTATAATAGATGCAACTGCTGAAGATGGTTAGGCATAGGACACTACCTTGAGGAATTCCTGCAGTGATGTTCTGGGACTGAGATGATTGATCTTCAACAAGCACAACCATCTTCCTTTGTGCTAGGTATGACTCCAATCAGTGGAAAGTTTTCCCCCTGATTCCCATTGACTCCAGTTTTGCTAGGGCACCTTGATGCCACGCTCGGTCAAATGCTGCCTTGATGTCAAGGATGCGCGTGTGTGTGCGTGTCAGTGAAGAATGGAAAGTGTTTCATTCCAGGAACTCAGTGTGAAACACTCAGAGATCAGGTACACCATGGGTTAGGCACAAAGCATCCTGCCCAAGTAGTCAATGACTTAGACAACAACAGCTTGCATTTATATGGCAGCTTTAACAGAATAAAATGTCCCAAGGCACATCACAGGGGCATTATAAAACAATATATAACACTGAGCCACTTAAGGGCATATTAGGGCTGATGACCAAAAGCTCGGGGGGCTAGTCAGGAGTGCATTATATTTGTCAAGGCTGGACGAAAGAATAGAATCATATATCTAAGTTTGATGATGACATTAAGTTAGGTGGGAACGTATGCAGTGTAGATGGGAGCAGAATGTTGCAAAGGGATACTTATAGAATAAATGAGCGGACAAAACTATAGTAGATGGAGATCAACATTAAGAAGTGTCATCCACCTTTCTAAATGGCAAGAAGCTAGGAACTGTGGAGGAGCAGAGAGATTTAGGGGTCCAAGTACAAAAATCACTAAAAGTTAGTGGACAGATACAAAAAATAATTAAGAAGGCGAATGGAGTGTTGGCCTTTAGCGCAACAGGGCTGGAATACAAAGGGGTGGAAGTTCTTCGACAGATGTATAAAGATCTGCTCAGACCCATTTCAAGTACTGCATTAGTTCTGGGTGCTGCACCTCTGGAAGGATATATTGGTCTTGGAGTGGGTGCAGTGGAGATTCACCAGAATGATACCAGGGTTAAAAGGCATAAATTATGAGGACAAGTTGCATAGGCTGAGCTTGTATTACCTTGAGTGTAGAAGATGAAGATGATTAAAGAATATAATAGGGTAGATAGCGAGGGACTATTTTCTCTAGTGAGAGGAGTCTGGAAGAAGGGGGCAGAACCTTAGAATTAGGCCATTCAGAGTGAAATCGGAAAACACTTCTTCATAGAATTGTAGAATAGACAACACAGAAGGAGACTATTTGGTCTATTAAATCTGTGTCAGTTCTTTTGAAGTGCAATCCATTTAATCCCACTCCCTCGCTCTGTTCTCATATTCCTACATTTTTTCTCCAAGTATTTTTCCAGTTCTTTTTTAAAAGCTGCTATTGAATCTTCAGGCAGTGTGTTCCAAATCCTGACCACTCACATAAAAGAAGCTTTTTTTTTCACGTTGTCTGGTTCCTTTGCCAATCACCTTAATCATGTGTCCTCTGGTTATCCAACCTTCAGCCACTGGGAATAGTTTCTCCTTATTTACTCTATTTAACTACTCGTGATATTAAGTGGTTCAAGAGTTCACCTCCCAGGGCTCAACTATCACCAGTAACCTGTCTCTAGATGCAGAAATCAACAAGCGCATGGGAAAGGCTTCCATTGCTATGTCCAGACTGGCCAAGAGAGCGTGGGAAAATGGCGCACTGACACGGAACACAAAAGTCCGAGTGTATCAGGCCTGTGTCCTCAGTACCTTGCTATATGGCAGCGAGGCCTGGACAACGTATGTCAGCCAAGAGCGACGTCTCAATTCATTCCATCTTCGCTGCCTCCAGAGAATACTTGGCATCAGGTGGCAGGACCGTATCTCCAACACAGAAGTCCTCGAGGCGGCCAACATTCCCAGCTTGTACACACTACTGAGTCAGCGGCGCTTGAGATGGCTTGGCCATGTGAGCCGCATGGAAGATGGCAGGATCCCCAAAGACACATTGTACAGCGAGCTCGCCACTGGTATCAGACCCACCGGCCGTCCATGTCTCCGCTTTAAAGACGTCTGCAAACGCGACATGAAATCCTGTGACATTAATCACAAGTCGTGGGAGTCAGTTGCCAGCGTTTGCCAGAGCTGGCGGGCAGCCATAAAGACGGGGCTAAAATGTGGCGAGTCGAAGAGACTTAGTAGTTGGCAGGAAAAAAGACAGAGACGCAAGGGGAGAGCCAACTGTGCAACAGCCCCGACAAACAAATTTCTCTGCAGCACCTGTGGAAGAGCCTGTCACTCTAGAATTGGCCTTTATAGCCACTCCAGGCGCTGCTTCACAAACCACTGACCACCTCCAGGCGCGTATCCATTGTCTCTCGAGATAAGGAGGCCTAAAAGAAAAGAAGATATTAAATACTGCTATCAAACCTCCTCTTAGCCTTCTCTGCTCTAAGGAGAACAATTCCAGCTTCTCCCAGTCTATCCACGTAACTGTAATCTGTCATCCCTGGAACCATTCTAGTAAATCCTTTCTCTACCCTCTCCAAAGTCTTCATATCCTTCCTAAAGTGTGTTGCTCAGAGTTGGATACAATACACCAGCTGCGGATCAACTAGTGGTTTATATAGGTTCAGCATAACTTCCTGGGTTTTGTACTCTATGCCTTTATTTATAAGGGCCAGGATCTAATATGCTTTATCAATTGCTGTTCTGCCACCTTCAACAATTTGTGCACAAACACCCCCAGGTCTCTTTGTTCTTGCACCCGCAATATAATTGTATAATTTGGCTGGTATTGTCACAAGGGGTAGTGGAATTCTGGAACTCTCTGCCTGAGAAAGCTGCTGAGGCTGGGCCAATTGCAAGTTTCAGAATTGATGCTGATAAGCAGGAGCATAGGCTCACAGGAACCATTCAGCCCCTCAAGTGAGTTCTACCCTTCAATGAGATTATGGTTGATTTATGACAGAACTCCATATCCTTTATCCTGATATCGCTTTAATATCTTTGGTTAACAAAAATCTATCAATCTCAGATTTAAACTTAACAATTGACCTTACATAAATTGTCATGGGTTCGAATCCGACCACGACAGATGGTGAAATTTGAATTTAATGAATAAATCTGGAATTAAAAGCTAGTCCAATGGTGACCGTGAAACGATTGTCAATTATTGTAAAAAAACAATCTGGTTCACTAATGTCCTTTTAGGGAGGAAATCTGCCATCCTTACCTGGTCTGGCCTACATGTGACTTCAGACCTCAGCAACTCTTACATACCCTCTGAAATGGCCTAGCAAGCCACTCAGTTCAAGGGCAATTAGGAATGGGCAATAAATGCTGGCGTTGCCAGCGATGCCCACATACCATGAACGAATGATACCATACCTATTGTCATTGGCAGAAGAGAGTTCCAAACGTCTACCACCCTTTGTGCTTTGTGCTTCCTAACTTCATTCCAAAAGCCCTGGTTCTGATTTTTTGACTATTCCCCCCAGTCCTAGACTCCTCAACTAGTGGAAATGTGGAAACTATCAGTTCCCTTAATATCTTGAAAGCTTTGTTCAAATAACCTCTTAACATTTTCAATTCCAGTGAATACAGCCCGAGTTTGTGTAATCTCTCCTGATAATTTAAACCTTGGAGTCCAGGTATTATTGTGGTAAATCTACTCTGAGGTCAATACATTCTTCCTAAGATTATGGTGCCCAGAACTGCTCACAGTAACTCCAGGGTGTGGTCTAACCAGGGCTTTACCTAACTGTAGCATAACTTCTACTGCTTGCATTCTAGTCCTGTAGATATAGAGACCAGCATTGCATTAACATTCTTGATTATATTCTGTACTTGTTCATGACATTTTAATGATCTATTGTACTTGGATCTCCAAGTCTTTTTGGACCTCCAGTGTTTCTAGCTTTTAACCATTTAGAAGGTTCACTGTTCTATCCTTTTTAAAGTGGATGAGCTCAAATTTGTTTACATTGAAATCTATTTGCCATAGTTTTGCTCATTTTTAATCTATCAATATCTCCTTGTAATTTTATGCTTTTATCTACACTGTTTACAATGCCACCTACTTTGTGCCATTGGAAAATATATATTGTGGCTTTCTATCCCATCATCTAAGTCGTTAATAAACACGGTGAATAGTTGAGGGTCCAACATAGATCCTTGTGGGACACTACTAGTCACGTCCTACCAATTAAATTAGTGTCCATTATCCCTGCTCTCTGTCTCCCACTGCTCAGGAATTTCCTAAATAGATCAATAATTTTCCCTTAATTCCATGAGCTTCAACTTTAGCTAACAGTCTCTTATGAGGAACCTTATCAAATGCCTTCTGGAAGTCTACATAAGTAACATCCATAGACATTCGACTATCCACTACTTTAGTCACTTCTTCAAAAAATACAAGCAGATCTGTCAGGCATGACCTACCCTTTACAAATCTACACTGGCTCTCTCTGATCAGCTGAAAATTTTCAAGGTGTTCGGTCACTCCAACCTTAATTATAGATTCTACTGGTTTTCCAACAGCAGCTGTTAGCTTAAAGTATCTATTATTCCCTGATTCCCCTCTGCCACCTTTCTGAAATATCAGAGTGATATGCTGAATTATTCCCTAAATCAAGAGAACTTTGGAAGATTATAATTAGGTCATCTGCAAAGTTCTCACCTGCTTCCTTTAAAACCCTGGGATGGAAACCATCTGGTCCTGGGGATTTTTCACTCTTTAGGACCATTAATTTCTTCATTCCTGTTATTTTGCTTACTAATTTTGATGAGTCCATGTCCCTGATACACTGTTGGTTTCCTTGGGATGTCCAACTGACCTCTTCCTCAACTGTAATTACTGATACGAAGCAATTATTCACCATGTTTGCAATTTCCTTATTTTCAGTCACAATATCACCGTTAACAACTTCTACGGGGCCCACATTGCTCCTGACCTCCCTGTTTTCCTGAAAATAATTATAAAGAATTTTTGTGTTGATTTTGATATCCTTTCCAAGTTCCTTTCCATTCTTCAGAACTGATGAAGGGTCACTGACCTGAAACGTGAATTCTGCTTCTCTCTCCACAGATGCTGCCAGACCTGCTGAGTATTTCCAACTTTTCTTGTTTTTATTCCATTTTGTCATATTTTATTGTTCTTTGTATCTGTCTCAGTTGCCAGGATCTTTGTTAGTTTTTGCATTTTTTTTCACGCTTTTTCTTTTAATTTTATGTTTCCTTCCTAACAGCACTGTGGGTGTACCTATCCCACATGGAGTGCAGCAGTTCAAGAAGGCAGCTCACCACCACCATCTCAAGGGCAATGAAAGATTGGCAACAAATACTGTCCTTGTTTTTTTTAGGAATATTTATATTCTTAGGAATATAAACTGGTTCTGCATCATATTAAATTATTTTTTGAACACCACCCACTGATTTTACCCATTAACAGATTTGCTCAGTTTACTGTAGACAGTCTCTGTCTCATCACACTGAAGTCAGCTTAACCTAAATCTAGGATCTTAATAGCTTTCTCACATTTCTCCCATCCAAACACTACGATTTTTGTTCGACAAGGATTTTAAGGGATATGTAATCAAGGCAGGTAAATGGAGTTAAGTTCCAAATGAGCCATGATCTAATTGAATGGTAGAATAGGCTCGAGGGGCTGAATGGCCTAATCCTATTTCTGTGTTCCAACCCCGGGTCTCAGGACGGTTGTGGGACTGCCTTCCATGCTGCCTTCAGTATGGGGGTATTGGTCGCTCCCATGTGCAGTCTGGGCATCTTACATTTTGGGGCATGTCTGTACCAATACCTAACGATATAATCACAAACCTAGAGCTTTACCGATTATGATGTGAATTGGGTGTTATATCTCTCGCATCTCTTCTCCGATCCTTACAAAAGAGGACTGAAGCACTTACATCTAGTCAAGAAAGTTCAACTTACAATCAAAACAAGTTTCACTTATTCAGCTCACTTCTCTCAAGACAACATGGAAAAAATGATAAACCGCACACCTGGTTCATTTCATGACTGACTTGCTTGCTTTTGGCATTACTATACATTCAGATTATTTCTAACTATCAATGCTAAAGTCTTGCATTCTCAAGCCTTCAGCTCCAGGCCTAGGGGTGTTGGCCACAGTCTCCACTTTAAAACATGTTCCTTTGTCCCTTTCCTCTTTGTCAATTCTGACCCCAGAAAGTAGATAAGTTCTATCTCTAGCCCCTTCCGCATGCAGGGATTTTACCAGCAGGACTGTCAAGCAAACCAGCTACAGTTCCCACCCCACCCCAAAAGTGCTGTAATTTGGTGGTTGATCAGCAGAAGCCTACGGGGAGTAAACAGCATAAATGGCCATTTATACCACTTCTCCCGAGTTTGCGCCAGCCTTCTGCTGAAGTTATGGTGGGAGGTCAGTACAAGCCTGGCAGAAATGACTGGCACTGGACTAATTTTTACCTCAGGGAATCATTCAAGGCAGGCCTGTCATTTGAAGGAGATGAAGTGAACTCTTGTGATGGAAATAATTGAGAGGTTAACAAGGTGAGAATATTTGACCTGCCAACAGCCAGACCAAGTTCCAAGTCCTGGCTTTAACAGATGATCACACTACAGAGAAAATGTGCTTTCTGAACTCTGCCATTGTTCCCAGAAAGTAAGCATTCCCCTCTCTTGTAGCTCCATTCCCTCAGTTTCTTGCCTCAGAATCCCCACACCCGGACTGATAATCCAACTCCCAGCTCAGCCGTTCTAACGCCAATTGTAGACGTGTTCAAATGACTGAGACAGCATGAAGGATCGTGCAGTTTTAAGATGCCTTCCATGACCTCATGACATCCCAAGGTACTTTGCAGTAAATTTTGAAGTGCAGTCGCTGTTACAATGTAGGAAACGCAGCAGTCAATTTGCGCACAGCAAGCTCCCACAAACAGCAATGTGATAATGACCAAATGACCTGTTTCTGTGCTGTAAGTAGAGGATCAAAATCAGCCCGAAACAGCGGAGAGAACTCCTCTGCTCTGCTCTGCTCGGAATCTTTTACTCTCACCCGAGAGGAGAGACGGGGCCTTGGTTTGACATGTCATCTGAAAGATGGCACCTCTGGCAGTGCAGCACTCCTTTAGAAGCCTTTATGATCAAGTGTCTGGAATGGGACCTGAACCCACCACCGGCCGGCTCAGAGCAAGAGCGTTACATTAGAGTTGTGCAATCCGGGACCAGATGGACAAAAAGCCTGTTCTCTTTCTCTTCTGCACAGCTCAGTCACATGGTGCCTTTACCAGCTGAGCTTCAGGACTCTTATTACAGGCTGTAAAAGAGAAACAGGAATCAGGCAATGCTGTGGATGGAATTAAAATTCCACAGTTTTATTTGCGGTGCAAATTATTCACATACTTGCTACTTGTCATGGCATGTTGAGCAGCAAGGTAGAACCGGGGCTACTGTTGGATGTGTCGGGAGTGTGGAACGGAGATGGATTGTAATTTAAACACTGATGAATGATTCAGTAGGCGGTTTAGAGATTAGCAATCAACCCCCTGACAGACTGTTCAGGTGTACGAGCTGCTCTCTCATTACCACAGCGCTGCTAATTTTCGAGATCTCTGACTGACACGGAGAGATGCAAAAAAAAAAATATTAATAACGTGTGAAATTGCATCACGTTCCGCTGTTGGGATGAAGGAAGACGCTTTCATCGGGTTTTTTTTTTTTGCAGGAAGACCTGCTTCGAGGATTTCAATCTCCCCTCCATGCCGCTCCCCTCCTGCTGTGAGGGTGGGTTTCCAGGGCAGGGGGGGAAGAGGCTGGTGGGTGGTCTTGTGCTTAGTACAATGTCTTTCTTGATCTGAAGTCATCATGCATGAGACTAGCACATACTCCACTACCTCTTCTATTAACACATAGTAGCCCACCCAAGCAAATGGACTTGTGTTGTCTTTAAAATGGTTGACAAATCAATAGCGCCTGCTACTAATATCACACAGTTCTTCTCTAACTCCCTGCCTTTCTCTAGGTACACATTCCTATCCTTTTGTTACGAGCTCACAGGGCAACAGTCTGGTGTGTACTGTGCCTTTATTGAACTGAACTTGTGATGGCTGCCTGCAGTGAGTGCCTCATGGTAGAGGTCACATGACTACAGCAAGCCAGGAGGCACATTAGTACAGGATTGCATTTCTATCCTAAACATTCCCTTTTTCATACAAAAACAAATTGAATGCATTATCATTTACACTGTGAGTTGCCTAGGTTACTCACAATACCACTGTTGTTTGTGATATACATTAATGATTTGGAGGAAAGTATAGGTGGTCTGATTAGCAAGTTTGCAGACGACACTAAGATTGGTGGAGTAGCAGATAGTGAAGGGGACTGTCAGGGAATACAGCAGAATATAGATAGATTGGAGAGTTGGGCAGAGAAATGGCAGATGGAGTTCAATCAGGGCAAATGCGAGGTGATGCATTTTGGAAGATCCAATTCAAGAGTGAACTATACAGTAAATGGAAAAGTCCTGGGGAAAATTGATGTCCAGAGAGATTTGGGTGTTCAGGTCCACTGTTCCCTGAAGGTGGCAACGCAGGTAAATAGAGTGGTCAAGAAGGCATACGGCATGCTTTCCTTCATCGGACGGGGTATTGAGTACAAGAGTTGGCAGGTCATGTTACAGTTGTATAGGACTTTGGTTCGGCCACATTTGGAATACTGCGTACAGTTCTGGTCGCCACATTACCAAAAGGATGTGGATGCTTTGGAGAGGGTGCAGAGGAGGTTCACCAGGATGTTGCCTGGTATGGAGGGCGCTAGCTATGAAGAGAGGTTGAGTAGATTAGGATTATTTTCATTAGAAAGACGGAGGTTGAGGGGGGACCTGATTGAGGTGTACAAAATCATGAGAGGTATAGACAGGGTGGATAGCAAGAGGCTTTTTCCCCAGAGTGGGGGATTCAATTACTAGAGGACACGAGTTCAAAGTGAAAGGGGAAAAGTTTAGGGGGGATATGCGTGGAAAGTTCTTTACGCAGAGGGTGGTGGGTGCCTGGAACGCGTTGCCAGCGGAAGTGGTAGATGCGGGCACGATGGCGTCTTTTAAGATGTATCTAGACAGATACATGAATGGGCAGGAAGAAAAGAGATACAGAACCTTAGAAAATAGGCGACATGTTTAGAGAGAGGATCTGGATCGGCGCAGGCTTGGAGGGCCGAAGGGCCTGTTCCTGTGCTGTAATTATCTTTGTTCTTTGTTCTTTTAATACACACAACTGTTCTCATGCATTAGCAGTTTGTTATTCTCGTCAGTCTCTGCACATGCATTGCACGTACAGTCATTAAATTGTGCCGGTGGCTTAATGGTGCACGTGCGCGTTGTCGTTGGTTGTTCATCTAGGTGATTTTCCTTCTCCGGGATTGTCGTTCCTGTGTCACTTCTTGTTGCCGCGGTAACTGTTGTTGTTCCATTTCCGTTGTTGGTGTGCTGTGGACCTCTGGGACTGATGGCTATTCTGTGGTCTGTGCAGATGGTGAGTTCTCATCTTCCTGATCGGCCGCCTGCAGTGAAGAAACAGCTTCTCCAGTTGTGCGTATGTGCGTGCGGTTGTGACGGTATATTTGGTCATTCACTTCCACCGCATATGATCGAGGTGACAACTGCTCTACGCAGGTCCCAAGTTGCCACTTGGGCTGACTCTTCTTGTGTGCGTTGAAGGTTTGGAACCTGTCTGGCTCTCCAATGCTCAATTCTGGTAATGGTTTGGCAGTTTTGTCAAAATGAAATTTGACTTTCTGTCGTTTCACCTTGATTTTGTCACTCGCGCCTGTTACTACTTCTGGCTTCAGTAGCATTTTTGCTGTTGGAAGAGTAGTTTGGGTGTGACATGATATTAGTCTTTGTACTGGACTACTTTCCATGTTTTCAGTAGGTGTATTTCTCCATGCAAAGATTGCCTTGTATACATCTGTGCCGGATTTGCTGATTTCTTTCTGATTCCTTTGGTGATTGTCACTGCCACCTCAGCCTTTCCATTGGACTAGGGATAGTGTGGTGATGAATTTCCCAATCCTTTATGAAGCGGCTGAATTCTTCACTCATGAACTGAGGGCCATTGTCGCTCATCACAATGTCTGGAATGCCATAATGACCAAAGTGTGCTTTCAGGCATTCTACAATCTCACCAGTAGTCATTGAGGTCAGCTGGTCCACCTCCCAGTAGTCAGAATAATAGTCTACGGTGACAAGATAATCAGTTCCTGTGAGAGTGAAGAGGTCTACGCCCAACTTCATCCATGGTCTGTCTGGGATGTCATGTGTCATCAGCGGTTCTTTAGCTTGCTTAGCTTGGTACTCGTTACACGCACTGCACTGGCTGATGTGGTCCTAGATTTCATTGCTCATGTTTGGCCAGTAGAGCACTTCTCTTGCCTTCCTCAGACTCGACTCAATTCCTTGGTGGCTTGTATGGATGTGCTTTAGCATCTCTCTCTCAACTCCTTAGGGATAATGACTCTATTTCCTTTGTACGCAATGCCGTCTTGGACTATCAATTCATCTTTATCTGCCCAATATGCTCTTGTGACCACAGGAGCGTCCTTAATGCTTTCAGGCCATCCTTTCATCACTACTTCTTGCGACACTTGGAGAATTGCATCTTGTCGGGTAGTTTGCTTGAATTGGGCAAGGTGTCTGTCAGTCAGATTCAATGTCTCTGCTGGGTTGATGACTTCCAGAGCGTGTCGAGCTGCAGCTTCACGTTGGATCTGGAAGAGTACACACTCTGTCGTAGCATCCGCTATTTTCCTCATAGGGAGTGCTGCTCTCGACAGCATGTCAGCAACGTACATCTGTTTTCCTTGCTTGTATGTCACATCCAGATGATATCTCTGTAATCAGAGTAACATTCTTTGCAGATGCTTTGGAGCAAACAGTAGCAGCTTGAGGAAGATGCTTTAAAGTGGCTTGTGGTCAGACTCAACTGTCACTTTGTCTCTTCCAATTAGGTATTGATGATGTTTGGGATAGAAATGCAGTACTGTACAAATGTGCCTCCTGGCTTGCTGTCTATGATCTGGAACTCCCGATCTTCGTTCTTGCCATTGCATTGGGCTCTCAGAGAAACTTGTCCTCTTGGCACTAGTATGGTGCCATCATATAGCCTTAAACTTACTTTTGAGGGCTTGGATCGTCATGTTGAACCACATCGCACAGGTCTGTGAGTGTCATGATGTTGCATGACGCACCAGTGTCTATCTGACACTTTATGTTGACTTGCTATTCTCCTTCTGCAGTCATCATTCCAACAGTCGCAAACCATTTATCACCTATCGACCTGACTGAACCAACCTGTTTTATGGTGTATAGTGATTCTTCAGCTGATATCAGTCCAGTGGCCATTTGGCCCTGCTTGTTGTGCTTCCTTCTAGCTAAACATTTGTGTGCAAAATGATTTGGTTTCTTGTCCTGAGAACACTGCTTTCCCCATGCTGGACATTCCTTCTTTTCCTGTGCGTGCTGTCCTCCGCAGTATTTGCCGTTTGTCCGTGATCTTTTTGCCCTTTCTTCCTCGAATGTCTATCAGCATAATGCAAGGCCTGGTCTGTTCTGTCATGAATATGCTCTATCTGCTGATTTATAACCTCAGCACTTCTGTACATGTTGATCGCTTTCCTAAGAGTAAGTTTCTCCTCTCTCAGTAGACGTGCTCTCACTGCAGGATCTCTTATGCCTGATACGATCCTGTCTTTAATTAGATCATCTTTTAGTTGCACAAATTCACAAGATTCTGCGAGCTATGTTAATGCAGTCACATATTGATCAATGGAATCTTTTTCACCTTGGGCTCTAATATTGAACACATACCGATCACAAGTTATGTTCACTTGGGGTTCAAAGTATGCTTTCAATGCTTTCAAAATTTCTGCTGTCCATTTTTTGTGTACTTTGGATAGATTTAGGGTGGAATACATTTTGTGCTAGTCTCTCCCCAACAGTAATAAAAGTGGAGCTATTCGTAGCTGCTCTGGTTTATCAACTAAATCTGTTGCAATTTCATAATTTTGCCATTGTGAGAGGAAAAACTGCCAGTTCGGCATCATATCACCTTTCATTTAGACCGGCGCTGGGAGAGGAATATTTGCAGCCATTGGGCTGGATTTTATGCTGGACGGACCGGAGCTGGCCACTGATGTAAAAGTCAGTGGCGAACCCGCTTCCACCTAGCCTTGGGATCTGACCCGCATTTTACGGGTCCCCAGGCTTTATTTGTTCCGAGGCGGGACTTTCACCTGTTTGAGGGAGGAAGTGCCACTTCATTGCGCTGCCGGCCAATCAGCAGGCCAGCAGCTCTTACTCCCAGTAGCGCCACCGGGAGCGGTGGCCACTGCTGGAACTGTGGCCCAGCCGACAGCAGATGAAGACATGGGGCCGGGAGTAGAGGTGAGTTTTGGTTGCCTCGCTGGGGGTAATCAGTTGGGCTCCGGTGAGGCAAGGGTAGTCGTTTGGGGGGAAGGGGGCTGTGCTGGGTCCTGGGGGTGGTTGGGGAAGCTGGGACGGCCCTCAATCAGGCACCCTGTTACCGATTTTCAGGGCCCACCCCCAGGGCACTGAAAGGCCGCCAGCTTTTACCAGGCAGCCCTTCCCAGCTCCAGAACGCTCGCTTGCCATGGGTAAAATCCAAGTGGAGGCAGGCGAAGGCCCTTAAGTGGCCATTAATTGGCCACTTCAGGGCCTTGATTGGCCTGGGGCGGGCGGCCCATTTTTTGCCTCCCTCCCCCCTCCTCCCACAACCGCCCTACATAAAGTGGGGCGGAAGCGGGAGGAGGTCGAGTAGGCCTCCCGAAGCCTCCCACTCCATTTTACGCCCCACCCCCGCCACCATCCAGCTCGTTGGGGTGGCGTAAAATTCATTTGCCATTGTGTCTTACCCAGTGCTTTCAGCACTTCTTCATTCCTTTTCTGTGGCTTCTTTTAGCAGCTTTCATCAGCTCTGAACATTCCTGTGTTCCTCTTTTAGTAGCTGTGCTTCTATATTGCTCTTCAACATCCAATCTCAGCTTCACTCTGGCATCATGTTACGAGCTCACTGGAGTCTTGCTTGTACTGTGTCTTTATTGATTTGCCTTCTGATGGATGCCTGCAGTGAGTGTTCATGGTAGAGGTCACATGACTACGGCAAGCCAGGAGGCACATTAGTACAGTATTGCATTTCTACCCCAAACACCTTTTACCTCTCCTGTTCGGTTGTGGCTCAGTGGTAGGCCTTGCACTTGCTGCATCAGTAAGTTGTGGGTTCAAGTCCCACTACAGAGACTGAGCACAAAATCTAGGCTGACACAACAGTGTGATACTGAGTGAGTGCTGTACTGTTGCAGGTGATGTCTTTTGGATGAGGCATTAAACCGAGGCCCTGTCTGCCTTCTCAGACGGATGTGAAAGATCCCACGGTCACTATTTCATAAAGAGCTGAGGAGATCTCCACAATGTCCCGGCTAATATTTATACCTCAAGCAACATCACTGAAAAAAAAAATGATCAGGAGGTCTGTGGGGACCTTAATGGCTGTGACTTGTTACCATAACATGCATCAGAGTCTTACCCGAACTCGTTCTGATGCACATTCTGGTTAATAGGTGGCAGCTGAAGATCACAGGCTGCAGCCTGGGTCCCAAAGGACCTGTCCTTGGCAGTCAGGTAAGTGGTAAGACACAGGGTGGGCATGTGAGGGTGTAAAGCTGATGGGATGGGAATCGAGAGCGGGCCAGAGTTCCTTCTGGAGTCTGTAGGAGTCATTGCCGGCCTACAAGGACACCTGAATTCAAATAAAATAACCACCAGCCTAGGAATCTTTTAGCCCAGGATCCGTGTCCCGGCAGGCCTGAGCTGACAGAGATGCCATGACTACCTTCCCTTCTCAGGTATCTCTTGTGAATATCCACTTGTGTCAATCTCCCTTCATGTATCTCAGTGTATATTTATTAAGGTCACCATCTTCTGCCCAGACCCAACTAGAGAAGGTCTGGCACATTACAACACTGCTGTTCACATGTGGAAGATACCCACTTGTGCATACACCAATCATTTAAAAACAGTTTTGAAACCTAGATGTTTTGCTTTTACCCCAAGCCGTCAGCTGTGGCTCAGTGGGTAACACTCTCTCCCCTGGATGAGAAGCTCTTGGGTTTATAATATCCTTCCAAAGATTGGAGCACAAAATCCAGGCTGACATTCTACTGAGGGGGTGTTACACTGTCGGAGGTAACCTCTTTCAGATGAAACGTTTAGCTTAGGCCCTAACTATCCACCCTGGTGGATGTCAAAGATCCCACTATTTCGAAGAAGAGCAGGGGGAGTTCTTCCCCGGTGTCCTGGCCAATATTTATACCTCAACCAAAAGTGATTATCTGGTCATTATCACATTGCTGTGTGTGGGAGCTTGCTGTGCACAAATTGGCTGTCACGTTTCCTACATGACAAGAGTGACTACACTTCAAATGTACTTTAGAGTCATAGAGTTATACAGCACAGAAACAGGCCCTTCGGCCCATCATGTCTGTGCCGGCCATCAAGCACCTAACTATTCTAGTCCCATTTTCCAGCACTCGGCCCGTAGCCTTGTATGCTATGGCATTTCAAGTGCTCATCACTTTGTCAGCTGTAAAGCACTTTGGGACGTGCTGAGGTTAAGAAAGGCGCTATATAAATGCAAGTCTTCTTTCTTTCTTATCCTTCTATGGTCTGGCCCCTCCCGATCTCCGTACCCTTCCTCCACTTCTGAGCTTCTTTGCATCCCCTATTTTAATCGTTCCACCGCCTTCAGCTTTCTAGACCTTATACCTGATATTCGCTCCCGATACCTCGCTGCCTCTCTCCCCCTCTCTCCTCCTTTAAAACGCTCTGTAAAATCTACCTCTTCGACCAAGCTTTTGGTCACCTTTCCTAATATCTCCTTATGTAGCTTGGTGTCAAATTTTGTTTGATGGTCACTCCTGTGAAGCACCTTGGGATGTTTTACTGACTATATAAGGTGCTATATAAGTGCAAGCTGTTGCTATTGTTCTTTCTTTATTTTCCTTCTACTTCTATTTTCCTTCTGATACCACGTGGATTGCAGCTTTTGCTTGAGCTCTGATTATCCTGTAGAATGTAGGTCACACCTGATTGGACGAGCAACCATCACAACTCTGTCACCAAAGTGGTCGAAAAACCCCTCTGTGCGTATAAGCAGGGTCTTGACTGCACCTCCAGTGAAGTCACAGCAGTGGACCAGGAGCTAGTGTGAGAACATTTCCCAGCCAAAGTCTCGTCTCTCCTCATACGAACATACGAATTAGGAGCAGGAGTAGGCCACTCAGCCCCTCAAGCTTGCTCCGCCATTCAGTAAGATCATGGCTGATCTGATTGTAACCTCGACTCCACATTCCCGCCTACCCCCCGATAACCTTCCACCCCCTTGCTTATCAAGAATCTATCTAACTCTGCCTTAAAATTATTTAAAGGCTCTGCTTCCTTTTGAGAAAGAGAGTTCCAAAGACTCACGACCACGACACTCTGAGAGAAAAAATGTCTCCTCATCTCTGTCTTAAATGGGCAACCCCTTATTTTTAAATAGTCACCCCCTAGTTCTAGATTCTCCCACAAGGGGAAACATCCTTTCCACATCCACCCTGTCAAGACCCCTCAGAATCTTATATGTTTCAATCAACCTCTTACTCTTCTAAACTCCAGCAGATACAAACCTAGCCTGTCCAATCTTTCCTCATAAGACAACCCACCCATTCCATGTATTAGTCAAGTAAACCTTCTCTGAACTGCTTCCAATGCATTTATATCCTTCCTTAAATAAGGAGACCAATACTGTACACTGTACTCCAGATATGGTCTCACCAATGCCCTGTACAACTGAAGCATAATCTCCCTACAGTTATATTCAATTCCACTCATGATAAACAATAACACTCTATTAGCTTCCTAATTACTTGCTGTACCTGCACACTAATCTTTTGCGATTCATGCACTAGGACAACCAGATCCCTCTGCATCTCAGAACTCTGCAATCTCTCACCATTTAGATAATATGCTTCTTTTTTATTCTTCCTGCCAAAATGGACAATTTCACGTTTTCCCACATTATACTCCATTTGCCAGATCTTTGCCCACTCACTTAACCTATCTATGCCCCTTTGTAGCCTCCTTATGTCCTCTTCACAACTTACTTTCCTACCTATCTTTGTGCCATCAGCAAATTTAGCAACCCTACCTTCTGTCCCTTCATCCAAGTCATTCATATAAATTGTAAAAGGTTGAGACCTCAGCACTGATCCCTGAGGCATACCACTCGTTACATCTTGTCAACCAGAAAATGACCCAGTTATGCCTACTCTCTGTTTCCTGTTAGCTAGCCAGTCTTCTATCCATGCCAAAATGTTACCCCCTACACCATGAGTTTTTATTTTCCGCCATAACTTTTGATGTGGCACCTTATCAAATGCCTTCTGGAAATCTAAGGACAATACATCCACTGGTTCCCCTTTATCCACAGCATGTGTTACTTCATCAAAGAACTCCAATAAACTGGTTAAACATGATTTCCCTTTCACAAAACCATGTTGACTCTGCCTGATTACCTTGAATTTTTCTAAGTGCCTTGCAATAACATTTTTAATAATAGCTTCTAACATTTTCCCTATGACAGATGTTAAGCTAACTAGCCTGTAGTTTCTTGCTTTCTCTCTCCCTCTGATTCTGAGGCCCACACCCACTAGCAATGGGATAGAGATCTAAATGAATGGGCGAGGTAACTGCGGGCGTTGAGATGAGCCGTGAGTGCGATCCCTCCCTCCCACCTCTAAATACATCAGTGTACTCTTGTCTTGGCCAGCCTAATGGAACTGCCTTTGGGTTGGCCATCTTCCACTTAGTTTTTCCCATGCACAGATTCCCATCTCAGTTTTGTCCTTTTTTATAGTCCTTCTGCTGGGAGCCATTGTCTCAGCTCCTGAAGGGAGGCCAGTCTTCAGCCATGTGCCCTGCCCATGACAACCCCGACATTGTAACACACTCTGTTACTGCACGCAGTCCACTCCTCACTCGTTCAAAAGTGGGTCATCAGTCCTCCGAGCTGATAGGCAGCATCCTCCTCACATAATAGCTCTCAGCACCATGCAGAAGTGTTAAGTAAACAGTCGACCATCACACACTTTATAGGATACCAAGTGTGCACGCTGTTTGTGACAATGCTTGTCTGCCACTGGTGAGAGAAGAGGGTGAGACACAGGGACTGGATAACATTGTGGCAGAGCATTGGGGATATCTATACCTTTCCCCTCCTTTCCATTGAGGCTCGTATAGGCAGGTTGTCTGGTTGCCCTCAAGAGTTGATAACTTTTTGAGCATTCTTCTCGTTCAAGCCTGTTCCTCTATTAGATGTTAGCTTGTCATCCAAGCAGTGTAGTATTCTTCACATGCTCTAAATAGAAGGAGCAAGTGCACAGTGACAGGTGTATGCCAACGATGCAACACATCATGAATTGACCATGCATCTCCCAGCTAGGCTGGGCTATAGTGCTTTTACATGTGGAACCCTTTGAAACTGTGTCTGCCAAGCTTCCCATTGTAAGTTGCAGATGCTGTGCATGCCCAATAGGTACACATAGCCAACAATGAAAGAGGTGCAAATTTGTCTAAGGGCGTCACATGAGTTAGCATTAATGTGGAACAGGTTTGGAAGACCACATCCTTCTGCATCTCAATGCACCTGTTACACAACCAATCCCATCATCAAGTGCAACTTGGCTTGACAATGTCAACTTCGGCCAGGCCTCATTATTTTCTATCAAAACCAGCTCCTATTCCAAAATCAGCCTGGAGGACATGGACACCTCTGATCCACAACACACAAGTGCCAGCTCACTCTAGCGAGTCATTTAATTCAATGTAAAAGCATAATCTCTCTGTTCCTTGCCCGATCACCCACAACAGCCTTGCACTGCTCAACCCCATCTTGTTATCTGTGTTCTGAGTTTGAGAGGCCGCCGCACAGATCAAAAGTGTTTGCCAACATCAGGGTCCCAGGTGTCTTCCTGAACGACTAGTACTGTTTGAACAGAACAGTGCTGACTCTTTGACAGCATGATCGGATTAGTGCCCCTCCCCCCTGCTCTTTCCCCATAGCCCTGCATTTTTTTTCTTTGTGAGTATTTTAAAAGTGACTATCGAATCTGCTTCCACCACCATTTCAGGCAGCACATTCCAGATCGCAACAACTCATTGCGTAGAAAAAATGTCTTCTCACCTCCACCAACCAATACGTTGGACCAATACGTTGTGGAATCAACTGGAGAACAGGCCATTCTAGACTGGGTATTGTGTAATGAGAAACGATTAGTTAACAATCTTGTTGTGCGGGGTCCCTTGGGGAAGAGCGACCATAACATGAAAGAATTCTTCATTAAGATGGAGAGAGAGAGAGTTGATTCCAAGACTAGGGTCCTGAATCTAAATAAAGGAAGATATGAAGGTATGAGGTGCGAGTTGGCTATGATAGATTGGGGAACATTATTTAAAGGGTGACAGTAGATAGGCAATGGCTAGCACTTAAAGAGCACATGGATGAATTACAACAATTGTTCATTCCTGTCTGGCGCAAAATAAAACAGGAAGGGTGCCTCAACCATGGCTTACAAAAGAAATTAGGGATGGTATTAGATCCAAGGAGAAGAAATATAAAATGGCCAGAACAAGCAGCAAATCTGAGGATTGGGAGCAGTTTAGAATTCAGCAAAGGAGGACAAAGGGATTGATTAAAAAGGGAAAAATAGAGTGTGAGAGTAAGCTTGCAGAGAACATAAAAACTGACTGTAAAAGCTTCTATAGATATGTGAAGAGAAAAAGATCAGTGAAGACAAATGTGGGTCCCTTACAGTCAGAAACAGTGGAATTTATAATGGGGAACAAAGAAATGGCAGACCAATTAAATACATACTTTGGTTCTGTCTTCACAAAGGAGGACAGAAATTATCTCCCAGAAATGTTGGGGAACATAGGGTCTAGTGAGAAGGAGGAACTGTATGAAATCAGTATTAGTAGAGAAATGGTGTTAGGGAAATTGATGGGATTGAAGGCCGATAAATCCCCAGTGCCTGATAATCTGCATCCCAGAGTACTTAAGGAAGTGGCTCTAGAAATAGTAGATGCAGTGCTGGTCATTTTTCAAAATTCTATAGACTCTGGAACAGTTTCAACGGATTGGAGGGTCGCTAATGTAACCCCACTATTTAAAAAAGGAGGTAGAGAGAAAATAAGGAATTATAGGCCAGATAGCCTGACATCAGTAGTGGGAAAAATGCTAGAGCCCATTATAAAAGATGTAATAACAGAGCACTTGGAAAACAATGACAGGATCAGACAAATTCAACATGGAGTTACGAAAGGGAAATCATGCTTGACAAATCTACTGGAGTTTTTGAGGATGTAACTAGTAGAATAGATAAGGAAGAACCAGTAGATGTGGCGTATTTGGACTTTCAGGAGGCTTTCGATAAGGTCCCACATAAGACATTAGTGTGCAAAATTAAAGCACATGGGACTGGGGGTAAGGTACTGACATGGATAGAGAACTGGTTAGCAGACAGGAAACAAAGAGGTGGAATAAACGGGTCTTTTTCCGAGTGGCAGGCAGTGACTAGTGGGGTACCGCAGGGATCGGTGCTAAGACCCCAGCTATTCACAATATATATTAATGATATAGATGAGGGAATTAAATGTAATATATCCAAATTTGAAGATGACACAAAGCTGGGTGGGAGTGTGAACTGTGAGGAGGATGCAGAGAAGCTCCAATGTGATTTGGACAGGTTGAGTGAGTGGGAAAATACATGGCAGATACAGTATAATGTGGATAAATGTGAGGTTATCCACTTTGGTGGCAAAAACAGGAAGGCAGATTATTATCTGAACGGTGATAGATTGGGAAAGGGGGAGGTGCAGTGAGACCTGGGTGTCCTTGTGCACCAGTCACTGAAAGTAAGCATGCGGGTGCAGCAGGCAGTTAAGAAGGCAAATGGTATGTTGGCCTTCATAGCGAGAGGATTTGAGTACAGGAGCAAGGATGTCTTGTTGCAATTATATAAAGCCTTGGTGAGACCACACCTTGAGTATTATGTTCAGTTTTGGTCTTCTTATCTGAGGAAGGATGTTCTTGCTATGGAGGGAGTGCAGCGAAAGTTCACCAGACTGATTCCTGGGATGGCAAGACTGACGTATGAAGAGAGATTGGGCCAATTAGGTTTGTATTCGCTAGAGTTTAGAAGAATGAAAGGGGATCTCATAGAAACCTACAAAATTCTAACAGGACTGAAACAGACTAGATGCAGGAAGGATGTTCCCGATGGTGGGGGAGTCCTGGACCAGGGGTCACAGTCTAAGGATAAGGGGTAAGCCATTTAGGACTGAGATGAGGAGAAACTTCTTCACCCAGAGAGTGGTGAACCTATGGAATTCTCTACCACGGAAAGCAGTTGAGGCCAAATCATTAAATATATTCAAGAAAGAGTTATATGTAGTTCTTAGGGCTAAAGGGATCAAGGCATACAGGGAGAAAGCAGGAACAAGGTACTGGGTTTGGATGATCAGCCATGATCGTGTTGAATGGTGGAGCAGGCTCGAAGGACCGAATGGCCTACTCCTGCTTCTATTTTTCTATGTTTCTATGTTTCTAACCCCAGTTCTTCTATCAATTATCTGAAATCAGTGATCTCTGGTTACTGAACCTCCTGTCAGTGGAAACAGATTCTGCTTAATTATCCAAACCAGTCTTATTTTAAACACCTCTATTAAATCTGCCCTTAACCTTCTCAGCTCTAAGGAAAATAATTCTAGCTTCTCTGGTCTTACTGCATAACTAATGTACCTCATCTCTGGTACCATTCTGGTCGTGCTCCACTGCACCTTCTAACGCCTTGTGTCATGAAAGCGTGCCATGCTGAATGATGATTTTTAATTCATCAGTTGGAAACCTCCATTAAACTTTTAAAAGGAAAGCTGGAATCCTAAATTCAACTTTTAAAAAAGACAGCAGCTAAGATGGCCACTGCAATTTGTATTGAAATACCTCACATTCCAAGGTATCAAGGTGGAGACGCATGTCTAAACAGCCCTTATCCAGAACAATGGCTTGAGCAGTTGAGTGAAGTATCTGGTATCGCCTTCATTTGCAAGACATTCAAAGCCTTGGATCTTGGAACGATCTTGGAACGTTCACACTAGTGGAGACAAACGTCCAGAGGGTAAACATTGAAACAATATGACCTCAGAAAGATTGGGATTCTTAGACTTGGATCTCGTTGAAGTAAAAAAAAAGAGAATGCACTGAGAAAATCATGTGACAATCTCCCCAGCCTATATGAAAACTTGGAGTTTCTTTTGAACACAGCGGACAAGCTTTGAGAGCTAGTCAGTGCAGGACACCAGTGGGACTTTCTCTCTCTCTCTCTCTCCTGATAATACTGCAAGTTTCGAACCCTGTCTGTGGACTGCAGAACATCCAAGTCTATCATTGCTACAGAAAGAGACTCTGAGGAGAAAGGCACCTAAATCACTGTCTCCAAGAAAACCCTGAACCAAGGGGGCCCTTCTACCAGCCAGGAAATTCAGGACCACGAATTCAGCTGGAAGATAACTGAATTACCAGACCCCACAGACTGTATATTATTTTTATTTGTTCTGGGCTCTAATCCAACCAACCTATTCTTCATCACTCTGTAACCTATTCGTGTGTGTGTGATTCTTGTGTATATGTATGGATTTGAAAGTTAGAGTGTAGTTTATTATTTTTACTTCGCTTATTTTTACTTAACTGTTCTGTTAAACTGACCTCTTTCTTGTTTAAATTCAAGAAAACCTGTCTGATTGGTTCTTTTATGATCATAGCACCTAAAGGGTTAAACACGCACTTGATTGGTAAGCGTATTCACTGTTTAAAAGAAATAAACCCAATTGCGGTCAAACAAGGAGAGGGGCAAGAGGGGAGCCTTTCGACCCTTCCTCACCTGATTGTAACATTTGTCACCCTTCCTGACGTGTGGTGCCCAGAGTTGGATGCAAAACTCCAACTGCAGCTTAACCAATGATTTATAAAAGGTCTGAGGATAAAATGGGAAGACTGTAACTGAAGAACTTTCAGGGCACGTGCTGTCAGGAGTCATTGGCGGAACTGAAAGGAAATTGAAATGAGTGAAACGCCTGGAGTTAGATCGAGTCGCATCTATATGAGAACCACTTACAGACAACACCTGGGTTTCCAGTTTGATTTCTGTTCTGTTAAAAAAAAAACGACTGGTGATTGCCTGAGGGAAATCAAATAAATTGTGACAAGCTTCTACAAACTGTAGGTTCTGTGAAAAGGAATCAGTCGGTTTATTTGAAGACTGCCTCTGTTTCTTGTCAGTCACTTTGCTCTCAGTTATAGTCAAAGTTAAGAAACACGCTTCAGTTCTGTGCGCTGTGTCGTGCAAGCCCCCACCTGCCATGCCAGCAAGGGCGCATCGTATATCCATAGACGTTAACCGAATTAGAGTTTAAGTAAGTTTAATAAATCTCACTTTTCTTCTTTAAACCTAAGAAAACCTGGTGTGCTCATTTCTCTGCCTTATAATTGGAAAATGGTGAACAAGGGTTCACCAAGGAGGAGCTCAAAACATAGTGTGTTTAAAAATTAAACCCTGCTACAATAAGACCAGGTGAGGACAGTAAAAGACCCCTCAACACCTTTCTCACCTGGTCGTAACAGCTGTGTTACGATCAGTTGAGAAAGGTGTCTAGACGTCCCTCTCAGCCTTCACCTGGTGTTACTGTAACAGGGTTTTATTTCAAACACACCATGTTTTGAGCTCTCCCTTTGTGAATCCTTGTTCACTGCTTTCCAATTGTAAGGCAAAGAAACAAGCACAAACAGACTCTCTTAGGTTTAAAGAAGAAAAGTGAAATTTATTAAGCTCAAACTTAAACTCTAATTCTGTTAATGCCTATGGATACATGACGCACCCATGCTAGCATGCACACATGATACACACATGCAGATAGGGGCAGAAAAGAGCAGAAAAAAAATAAGTGGTAAGTTTGAGGCAATCTCTGAGGAGGGTTTTTTGTTACTGTGCTTCGAGCTCACTGTCGAGTCCTTGATTGAAGATATGGTGTTGTTTTTCATTGGGGCCCAGTATTCTTCTTAAACCTTATTCACAGTAGGAGACTTTTCTCTCTCTCGGGGTTCATGTGTCTTCAGTGGGGTTTGGAGTTCCGTGAGAAAGAGATGGGAGCAGATAGGAAGAGAGGGGTCTGCTTCAGTCCAGGAGCCAACAGCTTTCTGCCAGTTCAAACATTGTCTCTACAATTCAAAACTCCCCAAGTTGGCCAGCAGGGTGGTCACGTGACCGACTGGTTTGACCAGGTCTTTTCTGTGTATTGTATGGGAGCAGGGGATAGCTCCTTTGTTCCAACACTGTCTGCTAATATGCAAAAATGTCCTTCCAGCCAGGGGCCTGGCAATTCCTTATAACAGGCCTTCTCTTCTTCCCAGCAACAATTTGAAATTTAGTGTCCATGTGGCAAAATTAATGTGCCTCACTCTTGGCAGGTGGGAGCCTGCATGACAGCTGTTTCCACATCATTGTATTAGTCAATGCCAGGTGTTCACTCTTTCCTGGAGCAGTTACTCAATGAGTAAGCTGCATGGATTTTGGAAGCTGTAAAGCACATTCAATGATTGTCGGTTAATCCGAGCTTCACTGTCCATTGTTAGCTGGAGACAACCAGGTTTCCACACTTCTGCATAGGGAGGCGAGTATTGAAAAGCACTGGCAATTTACTGAAGATCAGAGCTGATCGTAAGGTCACTAGTGAAGCAGATACTCATTCCTTTCAATAACAAGCCATGAACTACATATAGTCATGATTTATACTGTGAGTGGAACACTTAAGTGCTGGTGCTAATGGAGTTTTATTATAGACACTGTCAGTGCTGGGACTCAGTTACAAAGACTCATGGACTGTCTCTTCCATGCCCGTAACTTGTTCTTCTTGACTACAAGCATCAAGAAAACTGTAGTCATGGGACAAGGTGTTGCTTCTCTGCTCCCTGATCACACTAAATAACACCCCACTGGAAGTGGTTCGTAAATTTGGCTACCTTGGGTTCACAATGACAGACAATCTGTACCTTGATGCAGATCTTGATACATGCATAGGGAAAGCATCTACCACTTTTGGCCAACTCACAAAAAAGGCATGGGATAATACCAAGCAGATCCTTAGGACCAATCTGATCATTTATAAGGCTTGTATTCTCAGCACTTTGCTGTATGGCTGTGAAACATGGGCGACATACAGCTACCAGGGAAAGAAGCTCAATAATTTCCATCTTTGCTGTCTGTGGCACCTTATTGGTATATCCTGGCAGGACAAAATCACAAATGGGACAGTCCTCTCAAAGTGAGGGGTCCCAAATGTGTTGGCAGTAATCAAACAGAGGCGGTATTGGTGGATCGGACACGTCTGCAGGATGGAAGATGGTCACATACCCAAGGACCTTCTGTATGGTGAGGCAGCCGCAGCCAGACGACCAGTGGAACGCCCAAAACTCCGCTTCAAGGATGCTTGCAAGCGTGATATGCAGGCCCTAAATGTCGACTATCACACCCGGGAGTCACTAGCTGGTGAAAGAGAGAAATGGCGACACATCCTGTGGACTGGTGTGCACTACCACGACAACCAATTGCAACAGCAGCTTGAGAACAGGCACCAATGTCAAAAACAATAACTCACAGTGTAACTTGGCAGTGTCACGTGTGGCATTTGTGGCAGAACCTGCCTCTCAAGGGTTGGCCTTCACAGCCATCAGTAAAGATGCACCAAGAGAAGACACTTCACCTAAATAGATAGTTTGCTACGTGTCCATCATCCTTCATAGATAGAAGAATGCCAACCAACCAGTGCTGGGACGCTCAGTCCTATTACACACACACAGTCAGTGCTGGGACACTCAGTCCTATTAAACACACAGTCAGTGCTGGGACACTCAGTCCTATTACACACACACAGTCAGTGCTGGGACACTCAGTCCTATTAAACACACAGTCAGTGCTGGGACACTCAGTCCTGTTATACACACACAGTCAGTGCTGGGACACTCAGTCCTGTTATACACACAGAGTCAGTGCTGGGACACTCAGTCCTGTTATACACACACAGTCAGTGCTGGGACACTCAGTCCTATTACACACACACAGTCAGTGCTGGGACACTCAGTCCTGTTATACACACACAGTCAGTGCTGGGACACTCAGTCCTATTACACACACACAGTCAGTGCTGGGACACTCAGTCCTATTAAACACACAGTCAGTGCTGGGACACTCAGTCCTGTTATACACACACAGTCAGTGCTGGGACACTCAGTCCTGTTATACACACAGAGTCAGTGCTGGGACACTCAGTCCTGTTATACACACACAGTCAGTGCTGGGACACTCAGTCCTATTACACACACACAGTCAGTGCTGGGACACTCAGTCCTGTTATACACACACAGTCAGTGCTGGGACACTCAGTCCTATTACACACACACAGTCAGTGCTTGGACACTCAGTCCTATTACACACACACAGTTAGTGCTGGGACACTCAATCCTATTAAACACACAGTCAGTGCTGGGACACTCAGTCCTGTTATACACACACAGTCAGTGCTGGGACACTCAGTCCTATTACACACACACAGTCAGTGCTGGGACACTCAGTCCTGTTATACACACACAGTCAGTGCTGGGACACTCAGTCCTATTACACACACACAGTCAGTGCTGGGACACTCAGTCCTATTACACACACACAGTTAGTGCTGGGACACTCAATCCTATTAAACACACAGTCAGTGCTGGGACACTCAGTCCTGTTATACACACACAGTCAGTGCTGGGACTCTCAGTCCTGTTATACACACACAGTCAGTGCTGGGACTCTCAGTCCTGTTATACACACACAGTCAGTGCTGGGACTCTCAGTCCTGTTATACACACACAGTCAGTGCTGGGACACTCAGTCCTGTTATACACACACAGTCAGTGCTGGGACTCTCAGTCCTGTTATACACACACAGTCAGTGCTGGGACACACAGTCCTGTTATACACACACAGTCAGTGCTGGGACACTCAGTCCTGTTATACACACACAGTCAGTGCTGGGACACTCAGTCCTGTTATACACACACAGTCAGTGCTGGGACTCTCAGTCCTGTTATACACACACAGTCAGTGCTGGGACACTCAGTCCTGTTATACACACACAGTCAGTGCTGGGACACTCAGTCCTGTTATACACACACAGTCAGTGCTGGGACTCTCAGTCCTGTTAAACACACACAGTCAGTGCTGGGACACTCAGTCCTGTTATACACACACAGTCAGTGCTGGGACGCTCAGTCCTGTTATACACACACAGTCAGTGCTGGGACGCTCAGTCCTGTTAAACACACACAGTCGGAGCTGGAACACTCAATCCTATTAAACACACAGTCAGTGCTGGGACACTCAGTCCTGTTATACACACTGTGTTTTCAGCTCCCTCTTGGTGAATCCTTGTTCACCGCTTTCCAATTATAAGGCAAAAAAACCAGCAAAAACAGGCTTTCTTAGGTTTAAAGAAGAAAAGTTGAAATTTATTAAACTTAAACTCTAATTCGGTTGACGCCTACGGATACACGACACGCCCACTCTAGCATGCAAATGCAATGCACACATGCAAATAGAGAGAAAAAAGAGCAGAAAGAAATAAAGTGGAAAATTTTGAGGCAATATCTGAAGAGTTGTTGTTACAGTTCTTCGAGCTCACTGTAGAGTTCTTGATTGTAGGTAGATCTTGCTTTTCGTTGGGGCCCAGTATTCTTCTTAAACTTTTCTCTCTTGGGGTTCATGTGTCTTCAGTGGATTCAGAGGCTTGTGAGAAAGAGATGGGAGCAGGCAGACAGGAGAGGCTGTGGCGAGCCAGCCAGGAGAGATCTTCTCAGTCCAGGGGCATTCTGCTTTCTGCCCAAACTGTTTGTACAAATTCAAAAAACTCAGGTTGCCCAGCAGGTTAGTCATGTGACTAGCTGGTTTGATCACGTCCGTTTGTGTATTCGGCCATCTTAGCAGTCAATCTGGAATGTGAGCTCCCCCACCTTCAACGTCTGGTGATCAAAAGTCCATTGTGGGTTGAATGTGTCAGGGAATGGCCACTTTATCCTTCCAATCACTGTCTGTTAATATGCAAATGTCTTTTCCAGACACGGCTGATCTGTTTAACAAGTCCTTTCTTCACTCCAGTCACAGTTCAAAATCAATGTTCATGACAACATTAATGTGCCTCATTCTTGGCAGGTGGGGGCCTAACATGACCTCAACCAGTCAGTGCTGGGACATTCTGTCCTGTTACACACATGCAGCCAGTGCTGGGACACTCAGTCCTTATGCAGACACACAGTCCTGTTACACACAGTCAGTGCTGGGATATCCACACACAGTCAGTGCTGGGACACACAGTCCTGTTACAGACACACACTCAGTCCTGTTACACACAGAGTCAGTGCTAGGTCACTCAATCCTGTTACAGACACACAGTCTGTCCTGTTACACAGAGTCAGTGCTGGGACACTCAGCTATTTTACTATCAGCACCCCTCTGTCTGCCATTTCTGAAGTGTTCTTCCTTTTACACATCTTAACGTATTGTCGACCGACTCACCTCAAAATGTTATTGACTCCCTGTCAATTTTGGTTTTGAAAGTGAAAGCCCAGCAGACTGTGAAAGATAAAATTATGCAGCCACAGTTCTCTCCTTCCCCTGCCCAAGTATCTAAATTCAGTGCTGCCGAATATGTTTTTTGGTGATTTTGTTCGATAATACAACTGCAGGATACTGGGCAGAGCTGCAGATTAAACTCTGACAAGCTCACGGCCTCCTGCCCGCCCACTGTAATCACTTTTCTTTTAATGTCACAGCTCAGGTCAGTCAGCTTTCACAGAAAAAACAAACTGAATTGCAGATCGTGATCCCCAAACATCAATGAATCTCCTTAAGTCCAATATAATGAAAAGAATTTAAACTTATTCCGTCACCTTGAAATGGTCAACAGCCTTTAGTCAGAGCTGTTTGTCAGTTTTGTGTTATTTGCCAGTTGTCAGCTTACCTGTTACATAAAATTACATCGTATTTTACAGCACAGAAACAGGCCATTCGGCCCAGCTGATCCATACTGCAGTTTGTGCTCCACAAGAGCCTCCTCCCACCCAATTTTTTTCTAATCCTATCTGCATAACTTCTATTACTTTCTCCCTCACGATTTCCATTCAGTTCAGTCGCAATAAAATTTATGAGGGTTGTAGAATGAGACCTACTGATTCACTATCCCCTGTTTTATACTGTTGCACAGTCAAAATTACCCTCATTGTCTTCTTCTGCATGCAGCCTTCTACATTATTGTTATTCAACACCAAGCTGCAACAATATCCATGACAACCATGTCAGTTAAAGGGCGTGACTCGTGACTGCAGGGAGTTTGTTCATTTGTTTTTTGACATTTGCAGGAATCGCGTTATTAAAAATCTGTTTAACTCCTTAATTCCCCAGCCTGCTGACTCGGGAAGTAAGTACTGCTAGGAAAGTTGAGGGCCGGAATGACAAAGTCTCGCTCATTCCTTGCCGGAGGTGAGTGTAGGTCGGGGACCCGTCCTGACGCTGAAGGCCTCAATCACCTCATGGCCCATTATGGGGCCCCGACATTCCAGCCCTCGGTTGTTTCCTTCACCGGGCAATTACCTTGTGGCCATTGTGTTTCACGCTTATGCGATTCCACCACACCCACGGTGTTGGATTAGGAGAGTCCCCACTGGAAACCGACCCCCCCCCCCCCCCCCCACCCCCTTCCCCGGCGATCATCCTTCGGTACATTTTGGTGCCTATCGAGTTGGGGCTGCGGAGCGGTTACTCCACATGTTCTTAATCCTACCAAGCGACTCAGCACACAGGCCCATAGCACACCACAATGTTCCCCTGGCAACATTGGCCCAGATGTCCTGGCCATGTGTCCCACAACTGATATCGAAAACAGATTGCACAAAATATTTGATAAGGTCCATAAGCAGGCACGGGGATCGTGGCGAGCAGCCCAACTCTAAGCATGTTGCTTGGCTCAAGGTGATCACCAATTAAAGCCAGCCTGCACCTCTTAAAGGGGAGCTGCCTTCTGGCTGCAGCAGAGGCTGGAAGTGGCTGGGAAAGATGTTCTGAGCAGGGAGAAACCAGAACAATGAACCACAGAGTAGGCTCCCAGGTGCTCAGATGCAGCACTGGAGGCCTCACTGAAGGAGCTGGAGAGGAGGAGAGATTATCTTTCCGCAGGCAGCCAGGAGACCCACTCGACGTACACTGAGAAGGCAGTGGGAGATAACAGCCAGGGAGGTCAATGCCAGGAGTCTGGCCCTGAGGACATGAATACAGTGCCAGAAAATGTTCAATGACCTCACACGAGTGGTTAAGGTCAGTGAATGCATCATCAAATGCCCATATTCCAAAAACTGCAGAATTAACCTCACACAGTGCTCAATGTACCACAGCCACATCACACATCCATCAGCAATCTCTAGCAATCAGGACTTATGCCTATTCATAAGTCCCACCTCACCCTCAGACACTGTGAGCCTCACACCCACATCTCACAGCTTCCACATACTTCCATCTATTCAGCTATGACAGGCAGCTCACCCGCACACATTGAAACACGCCCATTGACAATCTTCCCTCTCTCTTGCAGGAAAAGGTGGCACACAACAGGAGGAAGTGCAACAAACTGGTGGGTGGCAGGAGAAGCTGCATGCCCTCAGCCACATAGAGGAGACTGTGCTCTGCATTATTGGAGCTGGGGCCATGGAAAGTGGCATCGATGGAGCCAGACAGGATGATGATATGTTCCTTCTTTATGCACCTTCTCAAACCAGAGTCAGATGTGCTGCCTGCTTCTTCGCTTCCTTCTTCTTCACTCTCCTCTTCCTCCTCAACCTCCGCTTCTTCGCCCTCTTCCTCCTCCTCCTTTCCTTCCTCCTCCTGGGGTGATCATCGAAACCCCAATGGCAAGGGCTGTGTCATTATGCTGGTCAGGTTGTGGAGGATGCAGCAGAGCATCAGGAATTGGGCGGCACGCTCCGGCGAGTACTGGAAGCCATGCCCCGCCAAGTCGTCAGGCAGCGGAACCATTGGTTCAAGTCGTTGATGGTCTGTGCCCCGGCGATCCTGGTGGTTGTATGGTTGTCATTGTAGGATTGCTGGTCACGTGATCGGGTTGCAGAGGAGAGTTATTAGCCACGAGTGGGGTGGGTAGCCCTTGTTGGCGAGCAACCGCCCTCTGGTTTGACATGGCGGCTTGAAGATGGCTGGGACTGGGGGCTGGAGTAGGATGGAGCATCATCTGAAGACCCTAGGTGATTAAGGCCATATGCTAGCATAGCGGGCATTCACCAACATGATGTACTGGGCATGGTCACTCACCAACTGCACATTGAGTGATTGGCACCCCTTGTGGTTGCGGTACATCACCCACCCCCATTGAGATGCACTGCCTGCAGAGTCTGCTATCCTGGCCAAACCAATGAAGTCCAATGAGAGAAATGATGAAGTCCCTTCTCCTGGCATACAGGGCCTCTGTGGCCTCCCAGATGCAGCGATGGTCAGCGAACTGCAATATGTTGGTGATGTTCCCTGCTCCAGCTTGGAAGGTAATTGAGGGCCACGGTCACCGTGACAGCCACTGGCAGCACTGTCCTCAACCTGCTCCGAGGCTACAGATCTGGTTCGAGTAGGTGGCACAGTTTTATGATCACTTTGTTGGTGAAGTGTAGCTGCCACAGATACTGCTGTGGGCTGAGGTGGAGGTAGAAGTGCTCTCTGAAGACCCTAGGTGAGTAAGGCCTTCTGCTGAGAGTCTCCTTCCTCCTCCTCCTCCCTCTATGAGCTCTCTGCTGCCTCTGTTCCATTTCCCTGTGATGCTGCAGCCCAAGAAGAGCTACAACTATGGCCCCCATGACTGGGAGTAACTCAGAGGCCTTTTAAAACCACACTACTTCTTCTGAAGATCCAGCATCACTCCCTTCTGACTGCAAGAACTCCTGTCAACTCCTTCAACAACACAGTACCTCCACTAACTCTCCTGCAGCACGCTGATAGTCAAAAGCACCTCAGCTGCAAGTTGAAGGGCGAGGCCTTTAAATAGCACTGGTGAGGGGGTGTTCAGCCGTGTGTATTCAAGGGAGAGCACTAATAGGCCCAGCGAGGTTCAAAAATGGCAAATTGGGCACCAAATCAGCCTTAGGCAGCGACTGGCACTTGCCCACACTGCATGCTTCCGGTGCAGGCATGGGACCCCTGCCACTTTTTCTCCTTATCTGTCTCCCATTATACCAATAATAGCCCTACGGAGCCAAATTTAGTGGCCATTTTCTTGTTATTGATCACATTGTTGTTTGTGCGAGCTTGCAGTGTGCAAATTGGCTGCAGTATTTCCTGCATTACACCAGTGACTATACTTCAGAAAAGTACTTCATTGGTTGTAAAGTGCTTTGGGACACATTGAGGTAGTGAAAGGCGCTATATAAATGCAAGTTGTCCTCTCTCTCTTAAGGGCTGGTATTGAACAGGTGGAATTGTTAAGAGTAGCAATGGAACATGTGGAAGGTGGAAGAGCTCATGACTGGTATTGCAGGCATCTGTTGCTGAAATACATATTTCCAATTGCCTCTCCACACGAGACATCTGCAGTTTGAACTACCCACCAACAACACTGCCATCTGTGGACTTTGGAAGCACAGTCTCCAGAGAACCTGTGACTGCCACTAATCTCGGACACATTATATTCTTCTGAATGTTTTTCTGGAGTCATTTATGGCTCTAAACACGTCCTGATCTTCTGTGCTCTCACCACTTGTGGAAGGAGGTGGGCTGCGGTGTTAGAGGGGTGGGTTGTAAGATGTCAAACCTGGTCTCTCAATCTCCCTGACTGGGGATGGTGCTATAGAGGCTTTGCAGGGAGTTTGTAATGAAGTATTAGAATCCTCACCCAGACCACGAGAGAAAAGTGGTCCAATTTGTCAAGGGGCCGAAGGTCACAACAGACCTTTCATCACGTAATCCCCTGGCTGAGAGCCAATACCCAACAACGCCGCTGCAGAACACAGATAAGTTTATACATGAGTCGAGTTATGTCGTGACCTCGATGTGTTTACTCTGCAGGGAGGCAGGATTTAAAGCCTTCTTGTCTATCACAAGGGTTTTTTGAGCCTAAACAGAATGGCTCCTTCACTTGGTCTGGCTCTTGTCAGAAATATTCATCCACTAAAAGCATCTTCAGAATCGTTACTTATGGCTTTGCCTGAAGGTTATCCACCTGAATATTAATTAGTGCTTTAACCAAGCATGGTTTGTTTAGACTACGGCAGCTGGCCTTGTTGACTGGTTTACTTATCTTTATTGGAGCTATGGTTGATGTTGAGGTGGCTCAGTGGGTAGCATGGTGATTACTGATTCCAATGGCTGTGAGTTTAAGTCTCACTTCAGAGAATTGACTGGAGATTTGATGCTGTCACTTCCAGTGTAGTGTTGAGCGATTGCTGCATGTCTTATGTGTGAGTTGTTAAAGTAAGGAATTGTCTGCTCTATCAGGTGGCACTATTTGAAGAAGTGTAGGGGTCTTCTACTTGGCAGCATTAAATATAGTGCTATAGAAATTCTAGAAGGTGTTTATAGTACACTTGGGAGATGGTAAAGCTCGTACTGAAGGGTTCAGTCAGTATTAAAGGGGAGTTGAGTGTTTACCAGTGAAAGGCAATTGTGCCTTTAGTACTGAAGTAATTACAGAGTCAGTGTCTTTATGGTATTGAAGGAGGCCATTTGGCCCATTGAGTCTTGAGCCTTTTGTACTGAAGGGGACCTGGGTCTTTGATACTGAAGAGGACCTGGATCTATCTGTCAGTCGATACTCTGTTGAGCCGACTGGTCCTGAAGGGGTTACACAAATATTACCAGCTCTGCACAACAGGCTGAGTGACAGAAAGCAATTTTGTGAAATACTAGGCTGAAAGGGATAACAGCATTATATTGTACCCTGAGCAGCGACAAAGCAACGTTTGGACTCTCGCACTGTCAGATTATCTTTGCGCAGGCCATAGATATTTAAATACCCTTTGTAGTCCATGGCAACAAGGAGAGTGTTTGTGTTTACTTACGGGCTGACTTCAATGAAGAGAGTGTTTTCTACTTTTCATCCTTTTCCTTTTGTTTATTCTCACACGATGTTCCTCTTCAGTTTCCTGACACATCATCTGGATCAGCTTGTAGGTGGGAACTGGCAAGACTCAGCAAAGATGTGACCCTGGGCTTGCAGGGACTCAGCCCTTGACGAGCAGAATTGCCAAACAAATGTCTGAATGGCTACTTCCATGCTACCCCCAGCCGCACTCTAAAGGCTTTCAAATCTAAACTCAATCCCCTTCATGGTAAACGATCAGCCTGTCTCGCCAGCTGTCTCTCTCTATCCCTCCTCTTCTTTCCAGGAACTTTCACCTCCTGTTACTCTTTGGTCCCTAACTCGAAATGTTCCTCTGGATTTTTCCTGTTACAAAGCTAAATTGGGGAAGGACTTTGCTAATGGGCCTGAATTTTAACGACTGTTGCACCCCCATCCCCCCCACCCCGAACACTGCCTGGTTTCTGTTAAGGTGGAGTGAGTGATACGTACCCACCCCTTTCGTGCCCCAACCTGAGAAGTCTTTAAATTTATATTGCAGGCAGCAAGAAGACCCGCACTCAAGCCAGTGGTGTCCCCTTTAAATAGATAGATTGGCCTCCAATAATGTCATGGGGCCTAGTCTACTATTTGAGCCTGAGGCCTAAGCGAGGGAGCAGTAATTGCTTCCCAGTTGGGCCAGATCTGCGGGGAGAGGGAACCTGGGCCAGAAGAGGCTGAAAAGGCCCCTGCCTTATTAACTTTCGCTGTGGGCCAGGAACAGCTGGAGTGGAAACCTTGAGATCTCCCTTGCCCTGGGTTTCCACATTGGTTTCCCAACCACGATTGCCTCCCACTTACCTGACTGCTAGAGTCCATTTCCATAGGTCTCCCCAGAGGCAGCCTCCTGCCTCCTGAGTTCCTGTTCCCAGACCTGCCAACCAGCAATCTCTGTAGGGTTTGGGCAGAAGCCGAGGCCTGAATGTCGAAATGCAGCCCAGGAGCTCACACCTCTTCAGACCTCACCCTGCATGTCTGTCACTCAGAATGAACCCCTTGCACAGGAAGATCCCATCCCTCAATAAAATCAGGGCCAATGAACATATGAGCTGAGTTCATTGTAGTGAATGTAGTGAACAGTGAGGAGGATAGTAACAAACTTCAAGGGGACATAAACTGGTGAAATGGGCAGGCACACGATGGATGAAATTGAAGTGTGAAGTGATATATTTCAGTCAGAAGAATAAAGAGGAATTTGGAGGAACAGAGAGACCTGGGGGGGGTTGGTGGGGTGGGGGGGGGGGTGGTGTATGTACACCAATCTTTGAAGGTGGCAGGACAAGTTGAGAAGGTTGTTAAAAAAAAAGCATATGGAATCCTTGGCTTTATTAATTGGGTACAAAAGCACGGAAGTTGTGCCAAACCTTTATGAAACACTTGGTTAGGTCTCAGCTGGAGTGTTGTGTTCAATTCTGGGCACCATACTTTAGGAAGGATGTCGAGGATTTGGAGAGATTTATACTAGAATGGTTCCAGGGATAAGAGACCTCAGTTATGAACAGAAACTGGAGATGCTGATCTTGTTGTCCTTAGAGCAGAGAAAGTTAAGCAGAGATTTGATAGATTTGTTCAAAGCCATGAATGATTTTGATAGAGTAAATAAGTAAAAACTGTTTCCTGTGGCAGAAGGGTCACTAACCAGAGGGTACAAATCTAACGTGCTTGCAAAAGAACCAGAGGAGACATGAGTAAACAATTTTTACACAGCAAGTTGTTATGATCTGGAAGGTACTGCCTGAATACTGAGGGGCTGCTGCAGTGTTGAAGGTGACGTCTTTCGGGTGAGATGTTAAACCAGGGCCCCAGCTGCCCTCTCAGGTGGATGTTAAAGATCTCATGGCACTGCCTCAAAGAAGAGCAGGGGAGTTCTTCCTGGTGTCCCGGCCAATATTTATCCCTCAACCAACATCACTAAAACCAAAACAGCTGATCTGTACCTTATCACATTGTTGTTTGTGGGAGCTTGCTGTGCACAATGTGGTCGCCATATTTCTTACGTTACAATTGATGAATGTACTCCAAAGGCACTTCATTGACTGTAAAGCGCTTTGGGACATCTTGAGGTCATGAAAGGTGCCATATAAATGCACAATTCTTTTTTTGGACTGCTAGTATCCTGACACTGGACACCAAGTAGAATCGGGAGGTTTGTGGTATTTTTCAGGTCTTCAGTAATTAGGGCTCAACCACCCTCTCCTCACCCAGCGAGTAGACCAACGGCAGGAACTAGGTTGAATGTGTGGGGGGCTAGGTGCAATGGCCAATGCACACTATCCACTCTCTCATTGCTTCACTGCTCCTGTCTCTGGGTCCTGAATGTTCCATCTCTGTGATACCACCCTCACAACATTCCACACCTAACTCTCCCAGCGCAGCAGAGAATCTCCTGCAAGGCCCACACGTGGGAGCTCCTCCAATACCCCAAAGATTTCATCCTTGCACCACTCCCTCCTCTTCCTAGGCCTTGAGTCAGGTTCTGTATCCATGTTAACACCATCTGGATCCACCTCCTGCAACTCTCCAACCAATTCTTGTCTTGTCAGATTGTCTGCCGCGTATCAGTTCGTTTAGCAGTCAGAAACCTTGAAATATGGAACTCTCTCCTCCAAGAAGCTGTTGAGGCTGAGGGGTGCGGAGATGAGGGGGGTCAATTCAAAATTTCAAAACTAAGATTGATAGATTTTTGTTGGGCGACGTGATATCAAGGCTGATAAATGGGGTTAACAAGACAGACCAACTATGATCTATGAATGGCAGAACAGGTTGGAGGGGTTGAATGGCCTACACCTGTTCCCTTGCTCCAACCGCAGGCCTCAGCCCCACCTCAAACCTGGTGTGGGTCTGCCTTAGATATTATATTGGGTACTCCTGTTCTCCTGGTATTACTCCTGTTCCTATGTTCCTAGAACTTCCTCTACTGGGAAGACTGAGACCATCTCACTTTCTTCCTGGAAGGTTCATGCACTCACAGTGACTCCAACCCACAACCCAGCTGCTCACTTGTTCACCCTTGTGTACCGATCAACCCAGAGCTGAGCTTCAAAATCCAAATTTTAATCCATCACTAGGCCGATAACACTGCATTATTAAACACCTCCACCTCAGGAACATCATCTGCATCCATCTCTACCTCCCTCTCAATGTTGCTGAAAACCTTATTTTTGTTTCTGTTACGTCTAGACTCAATGTTCCAACATCCTCTTCTCCTACCTCCCGGGTACCTTAATGATCTCCAAATGGCCCTCCGACATTAAGTCCTGCTTTCCCATTATCCTGTCTCAACAATCCCCATCGGCTTTCTGTGCCTCAAGGCATTGAATTCAAATTTCTCATCTGGACTTGTTCTGTCTCGAGCCTCACTACCTCCTTCAGCCTTGCCATTAGATGCTCTAACATGATACCACCCACCACCACCAGATCCACGCCCCCCATGTATCTCCTGCCAGTCTCACCCTACTAATCTGCCACACTCTCAGATCAAACAATCTGGCCTCCTTTTCCACAGACACCATTTTGAAATTTGGTAAGGAGAGGCAGCTATTATGTTTACGTCAGGTTGCTGGATAGAGTATGTATATCTGATTTATCTCAGAGCAATGCAGATATCACACTTGTATTAAATCACCAACTGGTTTATTTATAGCTCTTTAAATTACATTAGTTCTTACATGATTTCAGTACATGTCTTCACAGAGCAATCCGTGTGTTTTCTGTAGAAGATCCAATTTGTGTCTTTTAGTTTCACTTTTAACTCAAGCTCCACACATAGGCTTATGAAATCAAACACAGTGAACAAAAATAAGTGGACAGGCTGATACAATTAAACCCAGATCAATCAAACACTACAGCATTTTTACCCTACTAGTTTTTAAGAACTCTATATAAGAAATAAAGCCTGATTTTCTTCCAACTAGGGACAGGATGTGGACTCAGTGTTGTTACACACTGTGCATTGGGATTGTCTGGGGTGTTGGGTTGTGAGGAGAGAGCTAAGCAGAGTGATGGAAGGGTAAGAGTTTGAGTGTAGGGTACACATTTCTGGCAAAAGAGTTGGCAAATGAACTTTGACACAAATACGGTAATAACATGTTGGTGGGAAGGATAAGGAGGCCACATCCAGTCGTGAATAGTTGTGGATAATTGAACAACTAACTGGACGAGGTGGCTCCACAAATATCACCATCCTCAATGATGAGGGAGCCCTGCACATCAGTGCAAAAGATAAGGCAGAAGCGTTTGCAAATATCTTCAGCCAGAAATGCCGAGTTGATGATCCATCTCGGCCTCTGCCTGAAGTCCCCAGCATCACAGATACCAGTCTTCAGCCAATTCAATTCACTCTGCATGATATCAAGAAATGACTGAAGGCACTGGATACTGCAAAAGCTGTGGGCCCTGACACCATTCCGGCAATAGTACTGAGGACCTGTGCTCCAGAACTTGCTGCACCCCTAGCCAAGCTGTTCCAGTACAGCTACAACACTGGTATTTACCCGGCAATGTGGAAAATTGCCCAGGTATGTCCTATACACAAAAAGCAGGACAAGTCCAACCCAGCCAATTACCGCCCCATCTGTCTACTCTCAATCATCAGCAGAGTGATGGAAGGTGTTGTCGACAGTGCCATCAAGCGGCACTTGCTTAGCAATAACCTGCTCACTGACGCTCAGTCTGGGTTCTGCCAGGGCCATTCAGCATCAGACCTCCAAAACTGGAGTCAATAGGAATCAGGAGAAAAACTCTCCGCTGGCTGGAGTCATACCTGACAGAAAGGAAGATGGCTGTGGTTGTTGGAGGTCAATCCTCAGCTCCATGACATCACTGCGGAAGTTCCTCAGGGTAGTGTCCTCGGCCCAACCATCTTCAGCTGCTTCATCAATGACCTTCCTTCAATCATAAGGTCAGAAGTGGAGCTGTTCGCTGATGATTGCACAATGTTCAGCACCATTCGCGACTCCTCAGACACTGAAGCAGTCCGTGTAGAAATGCAGCAAGACCTGGAAAACGTCCAGGCTTGGGCTGACAACTGACAAGTAACATTCGCGCCACACAAGTGCCAGGCAATGACCATCTCCAACAAGAGAGAATCTAACCATCTCCCCTTGACATTCAATGGCATTACCATCACTGAATAACCCACTATCAACATCCTGGGGGTTACCATTGACCAGAAACTGAACTGGAGTAGCCATATAAATACCATGGCTACAAGAGCAGGTCAGAGGCTAGGAATCCTGCAGTGAGTAACTCACCTCCTGACTCCCCAAAGCCTGTCCACCATCTACAAGGCACAAGTCAGGAGTGTGATGGAATACTCTCCACTTGCCTGGATGGGTGCAGCTCCAACAACACTCAAGAAGCTCGACACCATCCAGGACAAAGCTTGATTGGCACCCCGTCTACAAACATTCACTCCCTCCACCACCGACGCACAGTGGCAGCAGTGTGTACCATCCACAAGATGCACTGCAGCAATGCCCAATGCTCCATCAACAGCACCTTGCAAACCTGCAAACTCTTCCGCCCAGAAGGACAAGGGCAACAGATGCATGGGAACACCACCACCTGCAAGTTCCACTTCAAGCCACACACCATCCTGACTTGGAACTATATCGCCGTTCCTTCACTGTCACTGGGTCAAAATCCTGGAACTCCCTCCCTAACAGCACTGTGGGTGTACCTACCCCACATGGACTGCAGTGGTTCAAGAAGGCAGCTCACCACCACCTTCTCATGGGCAATTAGGGATGGGCAATAGATGCTGGCCTAATCAGTGACATCCACATCCCATGAACGAATAAAAAAAAATTCACCTTGAAAAATAGGAACTGAAGTTTAACTCCTCATTGGTGGGATCTGGTCAGTGGTTAAATTTAAAAAATTTGAATGAGGAGCCCAGTTGGCTTCGAATCTACCCATTTCCGGTTTCAATGGAGGCAGGATGAGGGGTGGCTGACCAATCCACTCACAGGAGGCGGGTTGTTCATTTAAAAGTTAATGAGGCTTCCTGCCTTCACTTTAACAGTGATTCTATTTTTAATTTGCGTCGGCCGTGTTTCCCAGGCTTCGCAAAACCCACCAGGTGAAAGGAGGCGAGCAAGGCTGAATCCCATAAGGTAATGTGCCTTTACAGCACTGCTTGTGGGCCGGGAGAAGCAGGAGTGCTTCCTCCAGGCCCAATAAACTACCCAGTAAACCCCCAACCTGTAAGCTGTATGCTTCCCACCCCACCATCTGTTCCCCCAAATCCCCACCCCGATCAACATCCCAACTCCACTCCTTGTGTTTGGACCTTCCCCTTTCCCACCAGGCTCAGGCAATCCCCTGTAGTCTTTTCCAACTTACCCTGGCAACGGCCTTGAGGTGTAGGAGAAGCCGCTCGACAGGCCTTGGGTTGGCCACTCAGGCTGGCAGTGGGCAGCAAGTGGTGAGAAAAAAATGTAAAGACGTCCTACAGTTGAAAACCGGTTGTTTGGAAAACCTGTACTGCTGGTTTCTTGACCTCAAAACAGCAGCCAGTGTTGCTCCCCACCTCCGAGCCAAAGTCCAGGCCTAAGAGACCAAATATCTAGAGGATCAGAGGGATCTAAGGGTACAAAAATACACACGAAAAGTAGAGACGCAGATTAATAAGGCCATAAGAAAAGCAAACAAAGTACAGTGGGTAATTTCGAGGAGAATAGAACTGAAAAACAGAGAAGTAATGTTAAACTTGTGTAGAACCTTGGTGAGACCACACTCGGGATACAGTGAACAGTTCTGGTCTCCATATTATAAAAAAGACATAGAAGCATTAGAGAAGGTGCAAAAAAGATTTCCTAGCATAATACCAGAAATGAGAGCTTATACCTATCAGAAATCCGACAGAAAAGAGAAGATGGAGGGGGTGACCTGATAGAGTTTTTTAAGACTATGAAGAGGTTTGATAAGGTAGAGACAGATACTTGCAGTCAAGACAGAATGAGGAATCATAAATTTAAAATGGTTGGCATCCTTCCATCTATGAAAGATGATGGACACGCGGCAAAATGTCCATTTAGGTGGAGTGTCTTCTCTTGGTGCACCTTTGCTGATGGCTGTGAAGGCCAGTCTTTGAGAGGCAGGTTCTGCCACAAGTGCCACATGTGAAGCTGCCAAGTGACGCCGTGAGTTGTTGTTTTTGACATTGGTGCCTGTTGCCAAACTGCTGTAGCAACTGGTCGTCGTGGTAGTGTACACACCAGTCCACAGGATGTGTCGCCATTTCACTCTTTCACCAGCTAGTGACTGCCAGGTGCGATAGTCGACATTTAGGGCCTTCATGTCACGCTTACAAGCATCCTTGAAGCAGAGCTTTGGACTCCCCACTGGTCGTCTGGCCCCGGCTATCCCACCATACAGAAGGTCCTTGGGTATGCAACCATCTTCCAACCTGCGGACGTGTCTGATCCACCGAGGCCGCCTCTGTTTGATTAATGTCAACACACTGGGGAGCTCTGCCTTTGAGAGGACTGCTGCATTTGTGATTTTATCCTGCCAAGATATACCCATAATGCACCACAGACTGCAGAAATGGAAATTATTGAGCTTCTTTTCCTGGTAGCTGTAAGTCACTCATGTTTCACAGTCCATACAACAAGGTGCTGAGAACACAGGCCTTATAAACCATCAGCTTGGCCCTAAGGGTCAGCTTGGTATTATTCCATACTTGCTTCACAAGTCACCCAAAGGTGGTAGCTCTGCAACAAGGGACAGATTGTCTGTCACCGTGGACCCAAGGTAGCAGAATTTGCTAACCACTTCCAGTGGGGTTTTATTTAGTGTAATCAGGGGATGGAGATGCAACACTTTGTCCCATGACTACAGTTTTCTTGATGCTTATAGTCAAGGAGAACAAGTTACAGGCACGGGAGAGACAGTCCATGCTCAAGCAAAGAAAGTCCCCTCTATAGCCACACCTTTATGACCTTCTCCTGCTCTGCTGGATAGTAGGCTCTGTTCCACCGGAGATGCGTGACGCCAAAATCACCACACTGTACAAAAACAAAGGCGACAGAGGAGACTGCAACAACTACAGGGGCATCTCATTCCTGAGCGTCACAGGGAAGGCCTTTGCTAAGGTCATACTTAAAAGACTCCATTTACTTGCAGATCGAGTGCACCCAGAAGTGCAGTGCAGTTTCCATGCCGACAGATCTTCAGTGGATATGATCTTCACCGTACACCAGCTAAAAGAGAAGTGTAGGGAACAGAGTATATCCCTTTACCTTACTTTTGTAGATCTCACTAAGGCATTTGACACCATCAGCAGAGGAGGGCTCTACAAGATTTTGGGAAAAATTGGATGCCCACCAAAACTCCTCAGTCTCATCCGCTCCTTCCATGGCAACATACACTGCACTGTATAGTTTGATGGCTCCACTTCCAACAGTTTTGGAGTGAAGAATGGAGTGAAACAGGGTTGTGTCCCAGCCCCCACTCTGTTTGGCATCTTCCCCATGCTCCTGACCTTCGCCTTCCCTGCAGATATGGAAGGAGTCTACTTGCACACTAGGTCAGACGACAAGCTCTACAATCTATCAAGGCTGAAAGCGAAGACAAAAACACATCGCATCCTGATCAGAGAACTCCTCTACACTGATGATGCTGCGCTAGTCACTCACATGGAAACTCAACTACAAAGACTCATGGACTGTCTCAACTACAAATTTATGATAGTCACTCATAAATACAATACGGCATTCAGGGGGAACATCTTTACCCAGACAGTGGTGAGAACGTGAAGCTCGCTACCACAAGGAGTGGTTGAGGTGAATAGAAAAATAGAAAATAGGAGCAGAAGTAGGCCATTCGGCCCTTCGAGCCTGCTCCGCCATTCATTATGATCATGGCTGATCATCCAACTCAGTAACCTGTTCCCGCTTTCCTCCCATATCCTTTGATCCCTTTCATCCCAAGAGCGATATCTAACTCCTTCTTGAAAACATACAATGTTTTGGCCTCAACTGCTTTCTGTGGGAGCAAATTCCACAGGCTCACCACTCTCTGGGTGAAGAAAGTTCTCCTCATCTCAGTCCTGAAAGGTTTACCCCCTATCCTTAGACTATGACCTCTGGTTCTGGACTCCCCCACAATCAGGAACATCCTTCCTGTATTTACCCTGTCAAGTCCTGTTAGAATTTTATAGGTTTCTATGCGATCCTCCTCACTCTTCTGAACTCCAGCGAGTATAATCCTAACTGACTCAATCTCTCCTCATTAGTCAGTCCGGCCGTCCCAGGAATCAGTCTGGTAAACCTTCGCTGCACTCCCTCTATTGCAAGAGTATCCTTCCTCAGATAAGGAGACCACAACTACACACAATATTCCAGGTGTGGCCTCACCAAGGCCCTGTGTAATTGCAGCAAGACATCCCTGCTCCTGTACTCGAATCCTCTCGCTATGAAGGCTAACATACCATTTGCCCTTTTTACTGCCTGTCGCACCTGCATGCCTACCTTCAGCGACTGGTGTATGAGAACACCCAGGTCTCGTTGGATGTTCCCCTTTCTCGGTTTATAGCTGTTCAGATAATAATCTGCCTTCCTGTTTTCCTAACAAAGTGCATAACCTCACATTATCCACATTATACTGCATCTGCCATGCATTAGCCCACTCACTCAACTTGTCCAAATCACCCTGAAGCCTCTCTGCATCCTCCTCACAACTCACCCTCCCACCCAGTTTTGTGTCATCTGCAAATTTGGAGAGATTGCATTTAGTTCCCTCATCTAAATCATTAATATATATTGTGAATAGCTGGGGTCCTAGCACCGATCCCTGCGGTATCCCACTAGTCACTGCCTGCCATTCGGAAAAAGACCCGTTTATTCCTACTCTTTGTTTCCTGTCTGCCAACCAATTTTCGATCCATCACAATACACTACCCCCAATCCCATGCGCTTTAATTTTACACGCTAATCTCTTATGTTGGACTTTGTCGAAAGCCTTCTGAAAGACTAAATAAACCACATCCACTGGTTCCCCCTCATCAACTCTACTAGTTACATCCTTGAAGAATTCTAGTAGATTTGTCAAGCATGATTTCCCTTTCGTAAATCCATGCTGACTCTGTCCGATTCTACGACTATTCTCCAAGTACTCTGCTATAAAATCTTTGATAATGGACTCTAGAATTATCCCCACTACTGACGTCAGGCTGATTGGTCTATAATTCCCTGCTTTCTCTCTACCTCCCTTTTCAAATAGTGGGGTTACATTAACTACCCTCCAATCTGTAGAAACTGTTCCGGAGTCTATAGAATCTTGGAAGGTGACCACCAATGCATCCACTATTTCTAGGGCCACTTCCTAAAGTACTCTGGGATGTAGATTATCAGGCCCTGGGGATTTATCGGCCTTCAATCCGATCAATTTCCCCAACACCATTTCTCTACTAATACTGATTTCCTTCAGTTCCTCTCTCTCACTAAGCCCTATGTTCCTCAACATTTCTGGTATGTTATTAGTGTCCTCCTTTGTGAAGACAGAACCAAATTATGCATTTAGCTGGTCAGCCATTTCTTTGTTCCCCATAATAAATTCCCCTGTTTCTGACAGTAAGGGACCTGTATTTGTCTTCAATCTTTTTCTCTTCACATACTCATAGAAACTTTTACAGTCAGTTTTTATGTTCCCTGCAAGCTTATTCCCGTACTCTATTTTCCCCTTCTTAATCAATCCCTTGGTAATCCATTCCAAGATTCTAAACTGCTCCCAATCCTCAGGTCTGGTGTTTTTTCTGCAAATTTATATGCCTCTTCCTTGGATCTAATGCTATCTCTAATTTCCCTTGTAAGCCATGGTTTGGCTACCTTTCCCATTTTACTTTTGCGCCAGACAGGGATAAACAATTGTTGCAGTTCATCCATGCACTCTTTGAATGTTTGCCATTGCCTATCCACCGTCATCCCTTTAGGTAACATTTCCCAATCCATCATATTCAACTCGCGCCTCATACCTTCGTAGTTTCCTTTATTAAGATTCAGGACCCCAGTCTCAGAATATAGGAACATAGGATAGAATCAACTACGTCACCCTCCAACTTGATGAAGAATTCTATCATATTATGGTCGCTCGTCCCCAAAGGGTCTCGCACAACTAGATTGTCAATTATTCCTCTCTCATTACACAATACCCAGCCAAGGATGGCCTGTTCTCTCATTGGTTCCTCAAAGTATTGATCCAGAAAACCATCCCATATACACTCCATGAATTCCTCCTCTACGGTATTGTGACTAATTTGATTTGCCCAATCTATATGCAGATTAAATTCACCCATAATTACAGATGTTCCTTTATCGCATGTGTCTCTAATTTCCTGTTTAATGCTATTTCCCACATCACCACTACAGTTTGGGGGTCTATATACAACCTCCATTAATGTTTTTTGCCCCTTAGTGTTTCACAGCTCTACCCATACAGATTCCACATCGTCAGAGCGAATATCCTTCCTCACTATTGCATTAATTTCCTTTTTAACCAGCAATGCAACTCCACCGCCTTTCACTTTTTGTCTGTCCTTCCTAAATACTGAATACCCCTGGATGTTCATTTCCCATCCCTGGTCACCCTGCAGCCACGTTTCCGTAATCCCTACTATATCATACCCGTTTACATCTATTTGCGTGATAGCAGAGATATATTTAAGGAAAAGCTAAATAAACACATGAGGGAGAAAGGAATAGAAGGATATGTTGATGGGGTGAGATGAACCCGGGTGGGAGGAGGCTTGTGTGGTGCATAAACACTGGCATGGACCTGATGGGCCGAATGGCCTGTTTCTGTGCTGTAAATCGTAAGTGATACTTTGAAAATAGGGAGCCAACTTTCATCTGTCTGGTGTCAGATGGGAAATTTATTTATATAGATAGCATCCAGTTCTCAGAACTGATTCTAATCATTCATTCCATATACTGTGCTGACAGTGATGAAAGAACAAAAATAGCATCATTTGGTTCCTGAATTCACAGCAATTAAGAATCAGGCTCTTTGACAAGCTCAGAACAGGAGTAATCCTTCAGAGGATTATTGTCGGATTTGTACGTGAAAATGAAGAAAACAACATTTATAAACGTGAGTGTTTCTACAATTGCTTTCTGGTTTATTGTAAGAATGTCTGGGAGTGAAGAATATTCAGTTCGTTCCTATCATATTGCTGTATCAGATTTCACATTTTGAATGCAGACACATTGAACTAATCACATTTTGAAAACTTTTTGTGAATTCTTTCCAGTTCTGCTCAGTGAGGCTGATGCTCAGATAAAGTTTGAAGGAGGCCCAGTGACATACCTAGGGAGGGAGAGAGAGACACACACACGCATGCACGGATAATCAGATAAATGTGAGGGACATGGAGATGAGAATTTGGGGCGAGGGTTGGATTGGGACGGAAGGGGAGAAAAAACAAGGACAGACACTACAACTATCCCCCTTTGTGTAGACGGGCACCCCTTGTGACGAGCTGACCCACCCCCGACCCCAGTAGAGTCCAGGCCCCCTCGTGGAGACTGAGTACTCATCATGGAGAATGGGCCTCTTGTGCAGGTCAAGCCCCCATGCGGAGATGAAGACGACTCCCCTCATGGAGACAGACCCTAGATGGGCCCACTGGATGAGACTAGCCCTCTTGCTTACAATGACCCTCTCAGGCAATTGTTTTGGGCCAACTGGCCTTCTCATTGGCGGGTTATTGGTGAGCTAGGGCTAATATCTTCCCATGTAACTGTGCCACTCACCTACTGCTGTATCCTCCCAGGTCCTTAATCAGCCACATGATGCAAGTTTGCAGCAGGAATTCCATTCTACATTGGGTTATTGTCACTGGGAGGGAGCTAATTTCAGTGCAAGTACAGCCTTTAAAATACAGCAACCAATTAAAGGAGATATCATTCTTTGGCAGGCATGGCTGAAGGAGCAGCAACCTTAGTGGTGGTTGCTTAAAGATTAATTCCTAGATAGCTGACAGAATAACAGCTTTGAATAGCCAGTCTATCAAACAGCTCACATCTATGTATGATTAACAAAGTTCAGAGCTAAGTGCTATAGTTGAGTCAAACTCCTTCCTTCCCTGGGATATAGACCTTTGCTTCTGGAGGGTTGAGATGAAAAATCCCTTTTGATTGTGAGGTTTTCCATTCCACAGGATTCTTCAGTTCTGTCTCAAGCCACCTTGCATACGGGCAGCAATATCTAAGCTGGCTTCACACTCACCTCTCTTTGACCTCAGACTCTTAGAAAGTTAAGTGGCCCGTTTCTTTGCCTGCAATTGGCTGGCTCGGCTTCACAAGCTAACTTGGTATTTTACTCATTGTTCTAGCGTGCTGTATTTGTTAAGGCTTCTTTCTGCATCTACAGAATGAAGGTTCTTGCAGACCAAAGAGAACCCAAGTAAATTAACAGAAAGACTGCAACTCCGACAAAGACAATGAGAGAGAGAGAGATAGCTTGTTCTCTTCAAACAAGGATTACTACAGACTGTCCACTATTGCTAGCACTACTGAAAACTGATTGCTGAATATGTACCACTGACAGGCAGGAAAACACCAGCTGGTCCATCAGTGCTGCCCCACACACCATGGTGACTGGAGCATCATCACTAGACACTTCCTATGCAACCAGGGTGACACTGGTGTCAGAAGTTTTCGCATACCCCTCCCCCCACCTCTCTGCTGATCAAACCTGATGAATGTTGAGTTCTAATGAGTGACTGGGTCAGTGTTTGCCCTCCAGTGACAGATGTTACATTTATAATTTTGTGTGGACAGTGTTCAAGCAAAAACGCCATCTTAGGGGCATTTAGGGCATTGAAGTTACCTTTTTGTAATTTAGAAACATCGAAAAATAGGAGCAGGAGTAGGCCCTTCGGCCCTTCGAGCCTGCTCCGCCATTCATTTGCAGGATGTTATTCCTACTTACCTCCTCCTCTATGGTTGCAATATAATCTACAGGAAGCAATGCTACAATAGCTACTGCCTCTCCTTGCAACTCTTAATTCTGAAAAGAATAAAAGCAGCAGTGTTATGGGGACACCATCAAAGTTCCCCTCCAAGTCACACACCTCCCTGACTGGGACATGTATCGCCATGCCTTCCTCATTGCTGGGTCAGTGTCCTGGAATTCCGTCCCTAACGCCATCATGGCAGCACCAGACAGACTGCAGCAATCCAATAAGAAGGCCTGTGCTCAGGCCAACTGATCTGATAGAAGTTTTCAAAGTTATGACTGAGTTGGGAAGGGTATTCATGGAAAGAACGCACCCACTTGTGGGAGAATCCAAAACTAGGGGCCATAAATACAAGATAGTTACTGATAAATCCAATCGGGAAGTAAGGCAAAATTTCTCTACTCAGACAGGGGAACTAGCTACCACAGGATGTGGTTGTGGCAAATAGCTTAGATTCATTCAAATGGAAACTAGACGACTACATGAGAGAATAGGGAATAGAAAGATGGGCTGAAAGGCTGAGATGAGGTCGATGGAATGGGAGGAGACTTGTGTTGGGCCAAATGCCTGTTTCTGTGTTCTATAGTCTACATATATATCAATGGACAATTGATGCAACCTTGCCACATTTCCCACATCTCAAGAACTCACAACCTTCTCTTGCGGTGAATCGATGCACCTTGACCTCTTCCTTTGATCAGGCAGTGAAAATATTCTTTTGTTCAATTTTCTTACGCCTTTTAGCTTTGATAATAATTGTTCTTCACCGCTGGCATTCTTTGCCTTACTAACCTCTCCTAACCACCATCGCACCCCACCCCCCGCTCTCTGCCAGAGATTTCCTCAGGGTTTCCCCCACTCTGCCACCCTAACTTTGGCTGATATCCTAAAGGAATTCCTATAAAAAAGGAGCTTCCGCCAAACGTGGTGATAGAGCAGAAGTTCCAGGAGCTAATGTCAAATGCAGCTTCTGCATCTCCTCATTGTTGAAGCTATGTTTAAGAAGCTCAGTTTCCTCTTTTGTGCTGAACAATTTTGAGGAACCTTGAGATAGCAGTTTGAGCAGTGATCGGATTGAGGTGTTTAAAAAGTTCAATGGATTTGATGAGGGTCAATATGGAAGAACTATTTCCTCTGGTGGTGTCATCAAGAATGAGGAGACATAGGGCTGGATTTTGTGGAGGAGACCAGGCTCCCAGTGCCGGGCCAAAAAGGCGGAGGGAGCCCAGCCTCCGTCTTTTCCTGACCCTGGCCCTCCGCTCCCAACAGGAGCAACCCTCCAGTCTTCTTACATCAAAGGTTCATGAGTCGGCATATCCGTCCCTTTAAAGTCAGGGATCCCACCGCCATGAGCTGCGCCAATCAGTGCTGGAACCTTGGACCAGAGGTAGGTAAGGTGGAGTTGCCGGGGCCAGTCTGGAAGGCCCTAGCGAGGTGTGGGGGGGGTGGGGGAGACTGGCGCGAGGGGGTGATCGTGCAGTCCTAGGGGGAGGAGGCCCCGGGGGGTAAAGTGGTTCCTGGTGGGGGTCCTCCACAGATTACTCATGGAGGAGGGACTACCCCCCCCCCTTCCCCCAAGCCCACAGGAAAGGCACCTCGTTTTACAAGGCACATTCCCCGTATGGTTGAGGACCCCTGCCGCTGGTAAGATCCCAGAGGTGGTGGGAAGAGGTCTCTAATTGGCCGTTAAGGCCTCTTAAGGACCTCAATTGGCTTCTGGGCAGGAAGGCCGTCATCGGCATATCCTACCCTCGGTAATATCACATGGTGATGGGGAGGCAATGGGTCCTCTGCACCTGCACCCCCCTCCTCCCAACACAACCTGTCACGATTCTCCATGCCCACTTGCCTCCAACTCCGCCTCAAGGAGGCCCATAAAATCCTGCCCATAATCCTAAAATTAGAGCTAGGCCAATCAGGAGTGAAATCAGGAAGCATCTTATTAACACAACAAATATTAGAATCTGGAATTCTATCCCCTAAAAGGCTGTGGATGCAAAGGGTCAATTGGAGCTTTCAGGATTGAAATTGATAGATTTTTATTAGGTATGGGCATCAAGAGAAAAGAACTAAAGGCAAATAAATGGAGTTGAGGTGCAGATCAGCCATGATCTAATTGAATGATAGAGCAGGTTTGAGGAGCTGAATGGCCTTCTCCTGTTCCTAATTGTCCTGTGTTCCAGTCTCACTCACAGCAACAATGGACCAAAGTAAATAAAATCTATGTACTACTCCACTCTCATGCTACCCAATCCCTCTCAATGCAAAACATCTGTTCAGTTCTCTTTTGAATTTCCTGACTCCATCTGCTTCCACTGCCTTGCCAGACTGTCTATTCCATATATTCACTATCCTTTGAATGAAGCAGTTAAACCTGAATTATCTGTTGCCCTTCAATAGTCTGAGATTCAGTCTATGCCTCTTGTTGCCGAGGAAGCATATTGTAGCAGCTCAATAGAATACTTCAGCAAGTTCTCCTCTGAGCTGTTCTGTGTAAATGTTCCCACTATATGTAGCTAGGATGTCTAATCCAAGGTATCAGTGCAATTGTCCTTCACTGTATCATCTCCATTGACAGATTTTCCCAATGTTACAGTATGGCTAGAGTTTTACTTAGTACTCCAAGGAGGACTGGTTTAGTTCTTGAGTCCCTTTTAACTGTATTATCTTGGTCCACTTACAACTTCAATACTGTTTCCATATCCATTAATGATTCTCTAACCTCTTCTCAATGCAATTGCAGTGGGAGTATTTGATGGGACAGTGTAGAAGGAACTATGCTCTGTATCTAACCTGTGCTGTACCTGCCCTGAGAGTGTTTAATGGGACAGGGTAGAGGGAGCTTTACTCTGTATCTAACCTATGGTGTACCTGCCCTGTTTGATGTCCCCATCCCTGATAGCATTCCAGTAAGTCTCCTCTGTGCCTTCTCCAATGCCTTGCCCTTCTTCCTAAAACGTGGTGTCCAGAATGTGGAGGTCTAACCAGTGGTTTAAAAATGTTTAGCATAACATCCGTGCTGTTGTACGCTATTCCTCTATTTACAAAGCCTGGGATCCCAAATGTGTTTTTAACAGCATGATCAACTTATTCTGAAATCTTCAAAGATTTGTGTATGTAAACACCCAGGTTTCTCTGTTCTTGCACCTTCTATAAAATTGGACCATTTAGTTTATATTGCCTCTCACTCATTCTTCCTTCCAAAATGCATCAGTGCACATTTCCCTGTGTTAAATTTCATCTGCCATGTGTCTGCCCATTTCAACAGTCTGTTTATGTCCTGAAGTCTGTTACCATCCTCCAAACTGTTTACTGCACTTCCAAAAGGCTTAAAATATGTTTATTTATTCCACATGATGTACTTTATCCAGCAACACCTTCATAAATCACTGACTGTCTGGATGCAGCCAACATTTTCCAGTTACAAGACGTGTTATTAATGTAGATTCAATGCCAAAAAGCTCGACAGTCTCGCTGCTGATTGCTTAGGGCTTGGTAAAGGAGAGCTGTTCTAGAGAATATGAACTATGTGCTTGGAAAAATACCATGGGCAATTTGTACTGGTACTTTTTATCTATTTGACATCGTTTAAATGAATACAAATACAACACTTTTCAAAATTGGTACTTTTGTGTTCTTTAATTCGGGCCAGGGTGGTCTCCTGGACTAATTTTGATGACGCAAGAGGGGAGCAGGAAGGAATTTTTGAGATGTTATTTTTCTCTATTTAGCCTGGGTTTTTATCCATTCCCTTTTCCTCTCCTGAGAGATCACAGGACTTTCAGATGGGGGCAGCGAGTGACTTTATCGTGATGCACAAGGTATCGTGGTTGTGTGGGACAGGCTGACATGGACTGAAGGGTCTCCTCCTGTCTGCCATTGCTCATACCTTGCAGTTAACAATAAAAAAACACTTTCACTCAAGCTTTTCATCCTCCTTTCCTTCATCACTGTGCTCCTCCCCTTCACTAATTTCTCCCGTAGACTGATCTGATTGGTCTCGAAGTTAAGTTGAAAACTAATTCCAACTAGAATGAAAGACTTGTATTTATATATCACCTTTCATGACTTCAGGGTGCGTCAAAGCATTTCGCAGCCAATGACGTACTTTGAAATGTAGTTGCTGTCGTCATGCAGGAAACGTGGCAAACAATTTGTGCACAGCAAGATCCCACAAACAGCAATGTGATATTAACCAGATAATCTGTTTTGGTGATGTTGGTTGAGGGACAAATCTTTGAAATAGTTCCATGGGATCTTCTACACCGACTTGAGAAGGCAGGTGGAGACTCAGTTTAGTGCCTCACCCGAAAGACAACACCTCCGACAGTGCAGCACTCCCTCAGTGCTGCACTGGAGTGTCAGCCTGGACTTTGTGCTTGAGTTTCCACAGCGGGGCTTAAAAACAGAACCTTCTGACTCAGAGGCAAGTGTCTGCCTATTGAACCATGGCTAACAGCAGCATTGGACTGTCAGTAGCTCCTTCATGTTCTTCTCACCCAGCCTCAATTCAAATTCCTTGCTTCTGCAGCATCCAAAAAGAAAATGTTTTGAAAAAAAAAAATCAATTTTTTTTAAAAAGCCTTCCTTTGAAGAAAATGAAAAAGAAACACTTTATTTGTTCTTTTCCACACTGTTGTGTGAGAGCTAGCTAATAACCCTGGATCGAATCATTCCTGGTTACAGCAAAGAACTATTCAGATTAGTATTGATTTGTAACACTGGGTGCAGTTTGTTGGGGAGTGACCCAAAGCTAATTTTAAATAACTCTATTAGAATTGATCCGACTGTGTTCACAGAATCGAAGAATTACATTTGTGTTACGCTGAGGAACAGGTTCATGAATCATTACACATTCATCACGGGCTGCTTAGAAAACTGGAGTGAGAAAATGCTTTTTAATCAGGAGTCAGCAGTCAGCCTGGTGTTAAAGGTGTGATACATCATAGTAAAACACTACGGTGCTCTCAGTCTCGCTTTAGAACAGCAGTTTATCATCATTCCATGTGAAAATCGAATCTGTAACATCAAACTTGGAGATCTTGTACTCCATTTCCTCTAATGCGGATATATATCAATTAGAATAGGCCGGAGCAAAAACTTGCAGCTCGAGCCCTCCACGGTGCCTGTTTTTTTACTTCCAGTTTTCTCCCCCCATTCCTCCTCCTTTGCTGATTGTTTCTGAGTTACAATTCTTGTGGTGCTCACTCAAGTGAGCAGCGGGCATTACTACGTTAGCAATGGCTTGGTGGGTCACAAGCCTTACCTTTGAGTTGGAAGGTTGTGGGTTCAAGTCCCACTCCAGAGAGTTTGAGCACAAAATCTAGACTAATCTGCCCAGTGCACTCCCGAGGGAGTCCTGCACTGTTGGAGTTCCTGCCTTCAGATGTGAGATTAAACAGTGGCCTGGTCTGCTCTCTCAGGTGGATATAAAAGATCCTATGTCACTATTGAAAGTAGAGTAGGGGAGTTCTCCATGGTATCCTGGTCAGTATTTGTTCCTCAACCAACTTCAGTAAAACAGATTATGTGGTCATTATCACATTGCTGTTATAAGACTCTTAAACAGGGGGTCTCACTTCCCTCTAAGGTCCTAACCCTGTACAAGGTATCAATGACATGAAACAAACTTTGGATACAATTTCCACTTTATGTAGAAAACCTTTATTCACCCACTAAGCAATGGTATATACTTACATTACCAGTTTCTTAGAACCACAGACAGGAGCTCATTCCCGGATTGGGGGTGAACAGATCTTTCCGCACAACTTCCTGTGACCGACCGGGTCACGCTTCCCAGGCTACAGCAACAATGTCCTTGTGAGCTGTGGCTTTATACCGCTTTCTGACGCTGGCCCCCATCGACATATAAAGTAAAATCTTGAACCAGGTCATCTGACTGGGTTTCAGAGCCTTATCAATCCCCCCATGACTATGCAAGACCACCTGCTTGTGGCCATTTCCTGCTCTCAGCAGGGGGGAGGGTCTCAGATGCATACCAGCAATGGATGTGATATCTGCTTTTTGTAAACACACGAAGACAGCCATTCACAGATATTCCGAGAGGTCATGGTCTATGAGAGCTGTTGTAGACAGATTGTCTGATGTTGTAATAGTCTGGGGCTATCACCTTAACGGCATGTTCAGACTCATCTGTGCGTGTGGAGGAGGGGGAGTAGGGGGCAGGCCTTGTTCAGTTAAAACTATTTTTAAAAAGCCCAATATGAGCCCCAGCGATGATGTCTTCAGCCTGAATTCATCTCCCTTCATCCCAATGTCCTCCACACTCCATGTTCCTACCACCCAGTGAGCTCCACACACAAGTCCACACCACAACTGGTTACATTTTACTTATAAATAGAAATACAAGAGATATTAAAAAATGCTTTACACAGTTAGTGAAAACTTGCGATATCCATTCGGCTGCTGCATTTCCTACATTGCAGCAGTAACTAAGCTTTGATAATGTTTTGTTGGCTGTAAAGTGTTTTGGACATCCTGAGTTCAGGAAAGGCGCTAGGAATATGCATGTTCTTTCTTTTCCTTCAGTACCTGCCAGCTGCCTTCTCAACGCCTCCAATGGGTTGGCTTAGTTGAGTGCTTGTTTTGGAAGTGAAATCAGCATTCCATCTGGAGCCTGTCTGACAGCTTTCCACCTATTGTGCTGTCACGCACCGACTCATCGCCGAGTCCTCCACACCCACCATGTATAAAGCTGTCACCAAACTAAACATTAACTCCCCTTCTTCAGTCTGTCACTTACACTGGGATTTTCCAAATGTATGCTTTTTTTTTTTACTCTCTCTAATTACAGAACAAAAATAGGGGAAACTCAAGCAAATTACTATTTTTTCATCCAAGCTGTGAATTGCGTGAAGGAAGCTGTTTATCTTCATTCTTATTGACTACTATTGATGAAAGGCCACGGAACTTGAAACATTAACTCTAATTCTCTCTCCACGGAGATATTAAATATATTATTTGCCTGGTTTTATTTGTTTTTCACCTTTGGCCAAAACCTTTCTAATTCTCGGATCGATCACTGGTGTAGTGGGGGGTTGATGTTCGGGCTAAGTCATGTTGACTGGACAGTTTGGAGGGAGCTTTACTCTGTATTGTTACAATCGGATGAGGAAGGGGTCTCAGGCTCCCTCTTGCCCCTTTCCTGGTTTGGTCTTTTAAAAGCATTTAACTTTTAAAACAGTGCTTTTAGCTCAACACCACAGTGAGTCTTTACTCACTGCTCTCGAATTGTAATTGTGAATGAACCAATCAGACAGGTTTTCTTAGGTTTAAACAAGAAAGATGTAAGTTTATTAACCTTACCACTCTATCAGGGGTATAATTACTAAAATACGTGACGTAACCCACTAGCATGCATACTAGATAAACACACACAAATAGATACAAAGGGGGAGAAAGAATAAAGAGGGGGGAATTTGGAGTAGTAATTGGAATTCAGTTTTGCTCAGTGGGGGGAGGGGGCTGGAGGTTTGTCTCTTACAAAGGCTCTCAATGTCTTTTGATGATCACTATTGACAAAACCAATATCGTTAATTGAATCAGTGAACAATCCCATTGTCTTTCTATGCAACTGTCTGTCAGAATGCAAATGTGTAACCATGTTTTCAGCTGTTCAGCTCTGTGGTCTTTTTAAGCAAGTTATGTTCAATGTCCAGTAAAAAGTTCAAGCAGTGTTTCATATGACGAACTTAATATGTTTCCATTTGGCAGGTGTGGTTTCCATCACAGTATCTAACCCCGTGCTGCACCTGCCCTGGGAGTGTTTGATGGGATAGTATAGTGGGAGCTTTACTCTGTATCTAACTGGCGCTGTACCTGCCCTGCAAGTGTTTGATGGAACAGTGTAGAACCATAGAACCATAGAAACGTTATGGCACAGAAAAAGGCCATTCAGCCCATCGTGTCTGCATCAGCTGAGAAAACTAGCCGCCCAATATAATCCCACCTTCCAGCACCTGGTCCATAGTCTTGCAAGTTACAGCACTTCAGGTGCAGGTCTGGGCACTTTTTAAATGAGTTGAGGGTTTCTGCCTCCACCACTGATCCGGGCAGCGAATTCCAAACACCCACCACTATCTGGATGAAGGCTTTTCCTCATGTTCCTTCTCATCCTTCTACCAATCACCTTAAATCTGTGCCCCCAGTAATTGACCTCTCTGCTAGGGAAAACGGGTCCTTCCTATCTACTCTATCAACGCTCCTTGTAATTTTGTACACCTCTATTAAGTCACCCCGCAGTCTCCTCTGTTCTAAGCAAAACAACCCTAGCCTATCCAATCTTTCCTCATAGCTGCAATTTTCAAGACCTGGCAACATTCTTGTAAATCTCCTCTGTACTCTCTCCAGAGCAATTATGTCCTTCCTGTAATCTGGTGACCAGAACTGTACGCAATACTCCAGCTGTAGCCTAACCAGCATTTTATACAGTTCCAGCATTACATCCCAGCTTTTGTATTCTATACCTTGGCCAATAAAGGAAAGCATTCCATATGCCTTCTTTATCACCTTACCTACCTGTCCTGCCACCTTCAGGGACCTGTGGACATGCATTCCAAAGTTTCTCACTTCCTCTACCCCTCTCAATATCCTCCCGTTTATTGTGTATTCCCTCGCTTTGTTTGCCCTCCCCAAATCCATTACCTCACACCTCTCCAGATTGAATTCCATTTACCACTTTTCTGCCCACTCAACCAAACCATTGATATCATTCTGGACTCTACAGCAATCCTCTTCACTATCAACTATACGGCCTATTTTTGAGTCATCTACAAATATCCCAATCATGCCTCCTACGTTTAGGTCCAAATCATTAATATATACCACAAACAGCAAGGGACCCAATAATGAGCCCCCTGGAATGCCACTGGAAACCGTCACAACCATCGACCATTACCCTTTGTTTCCTGTCACTGAGCTAATTTTGGATCCAACCTGCCACATTCCCTTGTATCCTATGGGCTTTTACTTTTCTGAGCAGTCTGCTGTGTGGGACCTTGTCAAATGCTTTCTAAAATCCATGTAGACGACATCCACTGCACTACCCTCATCAATCCTCCTTGTTACTTCCTCAAAAAATTCAATTAAATTAGTAAGACATGACTTTCCCTTAACAAGTCCATGTTGACTATCCCTGATTAATCCCTGCCTTTCTAAGTGGCAGTTTATCCTGTCCCTCAGAATTGATTCTAATAATTTGCCCACCACCGAGGTCAGACTGACCAACCTATAATTATTTGGTCTATCCCTCGCATCCTTTCTAAACAATGGTACAAGTTCTGCAGGCCTCCAATCCTCTGGTACCTCGCCTGTATCTAGTGAGCATTTGAAGATCCTTAGAGCAGCCCCTATTTCCTCCCTGGCTTCCTTTAACAGCCTGGGATACAATCCATCCAGTCCTGCTGATTTATCCACTTTCAAGGATGTCAGATCCTCTAGTACTTCCTTTCTCATTATGTTTATCATATCGAATATTCCACACCCCTTTTTAACTACAATATCTGCATCATCCCTCTCCTTTGTGAAAACAGAAACAAAGTACTCATTAAGAACCCTACCCACTTCTTCTGCATCCGCGCATAGGTTCCCTTGTACATCTGATAGGCCCTACCCTTTCCTTAGTTATCCTGTTGCTCTTAATGTGCTGATAAAACATTTTTGGGTTTTCCTTGATTTTACCTGCCAATATTTTTTCATGTCTTCTCTTTACTTTCCTAATTTCCTTTTTGTTACTTCACCCCTGCACTTTCTATACTTCTCTAGGCATTCTGAATGAAGTATTTTTGACTGTCATAAGCTTTCTGCTTCTGCTTTATCTTACCCTGTAAGCTTCTAGATAACCAGGGGCTCTAGATTTGGCCTTACCACCCTTTTTCTTTGTGGGTACATGTCTATACTGTGCCCATAGAATCTCGCTTTTGAATGCTTCCCACTGGTTTGCCACTGATTTTCCTTCAAGTAGCTGTATCCAGTCCACTTTCGCCAGGTCACCTCTCAGCTTCATAAAATTTGCCTTTCTCCAATTTAGATCTTTTACTCCTGTTCTATTCTTGTCCTTTTCCATAATAATGCTAAAACTAACTGTATTATGGTCACAATCTCCAAAATGGTCACCCACTGTTACTTCATCCACTTGCCCAGCTTCATTTCCTAAGACTAAATCTAGAATTGCGCCCTCTCTCATTGGGCTTGTTACGTGCTGGCTAAAAAAGTTCTCTTGAGTGCAGTTTAAGAATTTTACGCCCTCTGTGCCCTTCACACTGTTGGTATCCCAGTTGATATTAGGGTCGTTGAAATCCCCAACAATTATTGTCCTATTATTTTTGCACTCTAAAATTTGCCTACATATTTGTTCATCTATCTCCCGCTCACTATTTGAGGATCTATAGTACACTCCTAGTAGTGTGGCTGCCCTGTTTTTATTTCTGAGCTCACCCCATATGGCCTCATTTGATGATTCATTTAGCATATCATCCCTCCTCACAGCTGTAATTGATTCTTTAACCAATAATGCTCTACTCCCTCCTTTTTCATCCCTCTCTCTATCATGCCTGAAAATCCTACATCCAGGGACGTTGAGCTGACTTTTTTACCCCTCTTTAAGTAGGCCAAGAGTCTATTAGAGCAATTATATCATGTTGCCATGGCAGTGAGGGATCACAATGAGAAGATACATTTGCCTGAGTGAGAGACATTGCCAGAGGGAAGCTGGAATTTGGTGCACGTGGGAGTTCGGTGCAGAGGGGGAAAGAGGAGCTCCTTTTCCTATCTTTTTTAGCCTTCAGCAGCTGGTGAGTCTTCTTCCTTTGACTCAGAGGTAGGTGATTGGTTGGTGAGTGTTTTACCATTTATATTTGAAAACTCTGGTAATTTTGGAAATTGTAAGGTTTCATTTAGTAATACTAGATAAGCTTAGTATATTGGGAAACAGTGAGAGTTAATTAAGAAAGTCAGCACAGACTCAGTGGGCCGAAGGGCCTGTTTCAGTGCTGTATCTCTAAAATAAAAGTGATTAAGAAAGTTATTGAAGTTGTCATGCTAGGCCCCCACTTGCCAAGAAATAGGCACATTAATTTTGTCATGGAAATTGATTATAAATTGTTGCTGGAGTGAGGAGATGACTTGTTAAACAGATCAGCTGTGGCTGGAAAAGACATTTGCATATTAACAAACAGTGCTTGCAAGGACAAAGGACCATTCCCTGACACATTTAACCCACAATGGACCTTGATCACCAGGTATTGTGTGTAAGAGGAGCATTCCAGAGACTGCAAAGGTGATACAATCCAGAACTGGTTAGACCAGCTGGTCGCATGACTAACTGGCTGTTCCAAAGTCTTTTGAACTAGCCACAGAGAGTTTGGCCTCAGAAAGACTGTTTGCTCCTGCACTGAGAAGATCTCTCCTGTCTGCTCCCAGCTCTTTCTCACAAGCCTCTGAATCCACTGAAGACACATGAACCCTAAGAGAGAAAACTCTCCTACAGCAAACGAGGTTTAAGAAGAATACTGCCCCACCGAAAAGCAAGAACTACCTACAATCAAGGACTCTACAATGAGCTTGAAGAACTGTAACAAAATCTCTTCAGATATTGGCTCAAACTTTTGACTTTATTTTTTCTTCTGCTCTTTTTCACTATTTGCATGTGTGCATCACATATGCATGCTAGCGTGGGTGGGTCATGTATCCGTAGGCATCAACCGAATTAGTTTGTTTAATAAATTTAAATTTTTCTTCTTTAAATCTAAGAAAGACTGTTTGTGCTGGTTTCTTTGCCTTATAATTGGAAAGCGGTGAACAAGGATTCACCAAGGGGGAGCTAAAAACATGGTGTGTTTAAAATTAAACCCTGTTACAGTAAGACCAGGTGAAGGCTGAGAGGGAACCCTAGACTCCTTTCTCACCTGGTCATAACAAAGTAAATTAACTAATGACATAAGTAATAATGGCAGCACAGATGTTATGTTGCAGCTGTGGTATGTGGGAGCTTTTGGATGCCAGGTGTTCCAGGACAAACACGTCTGTAGAAAGTGTAGGCAGCTAGAGGAATTCCGAATCAGGATTATTGATCTAGAAGCTGAACTGCAAACACTGCGCAACATAAGGGAGGGGGAAAAATACCTGGACATTTTGTTTCGGAAGATGGTCATTCCTCTTAGAACAGGGACATCTTTCCTAACTCCCTAAACTCAGCCTGCAGGACCTCATCCCTTTTTCTACCTATATTGTTGGTACCAATGTGGACCACGACCTCTGGCTGTGCACCCTCGCCCTCTAGAATGCTCTATAGCCGCTCAGCGATACCCATGACCCTTGCACCAGGGAGGCAACATACAATCCTGAAATCATGTCTGCGACCACAGAAATGTCTGTTTGTTCCCCTAACTATAGAATCCACTACCACTATTACTCTCCTGTCTTTTCTTCTCCCACCCTGAACAGCTGAGCCATCCATGGTACTCTGGCCATGGCTCTCGCTGCACTCTCCAGAGGAACCTTCTCTCCCATCGATACTCAGAACTGAATACCGATTAGAAAGTGGGATGATCTCTGGGGTGTCCTGCACTACCTGCCTTGTCCTTCTTGATGTCTGGCAGCCACCCTGTTCCCCTCTGCCTGTGTTCTCTTAAAGCTGCGGGGTGACCACCTCCTGAAATGTGCTATCCACATATCTCTCATCCTCACGAATGCACCGCAGTGACTCCAGCTACTTCTTGAGTTGCAAGATTCGGAGCTCGAGTTTTTGCATTTGGTGGCACTTTCTGCATATGTAGTTGTCCAGGTCATGAGCAGGGTCCTGGAGTCCCCACATGGCACAGGATGTGCACTCGATGTGTGTGAGCAACACTGCCATGCCTAGAATTATTTATTTACTCATGAAAATTGGAAGTTAAATAAACACAATAAAATGGTTATAAACAGAATGAACAAACAATTAACCATCTATCGACTACTCGTATTTTAGCTTCTACTTAGTAGATAGACTTAAATGTTGGAGAAAAAATAAAAATCAGCAGAAAACAGAAAATAAGAAAGCAAGAAATACCCACCAGATACTCACTGACTATCTCCCTGTGCCTCGCCGCTCTCTCTCCTCCCTCATGTTGTTTGTAGCTCCGAAGTCTCACCCAGCCAATCACCTACCTGCTTCCCTGTGATGTCCACTTGCCAAAACTAATCTACTTTACCATTATTAATATAACCTCAGTAAGAAACCTTACTGCTTTAAAATAAAACAGAACAGTAGACCTACCAGCGTTTCCCTTCTGCTTGTGTGCCTTAATTATAAGGTAGTTACATAAATTCAAATTTTAAGGTTTTTTTTCTAATTTGTAGCTATTTACACACACCCCCTAACAGTAGTGTACTAACCCAACTATTTACTGATACTCCCTAACAGCAGTTGCACACCAACCAATCACCTTTCAGCTTTCACCAATCAGCTTTCCTGTGATGTCACTGTTCATTTTTTTTTCAAACTCCGGTGCGCCTGGACATTTGTCTGCTGGTCTCCTGAACGGTAACTGCTGTAGGTCATGATCCTCGGCCTTTATTTGACTGCTCCCCGCTCTGTGTTCCTCCTGCAGGTGTGTCCCTGTCCGTTGCTCTCCTGGACGCTAACTGCTGTAGGCCACGATTGTCGAGCTTTATTTAACTGCTCCCCATGTTCCTCCCACAGGTCTGCTCCTGTCCGGAATGTAAGTGCTGTAAGTGTAGAGGGAGTTTTACTCTGTATCTAACCCCATGCAGTACCTGCCCTGGGAGTGTTTGATGGGACAGCGTAGAGGGAGCGTTACTCTGTATCTAACCCCGTGCTATACCTGCCCTGGGAGCGTTTGATGGGACAGCGTAGAGGGGCATTTTACTATGTTAAAGGCTCTATGTAAATGCAAGTTGTTGTTATTATGAGTTCAGAAATCAGTTTATATATTCAGATAATACAGCAATCCTTCATTTCAACACAATGAGGCTGGATCGGAGGAGGGGCAGCTTCGAGGACCCAGGCATGCCCAGGCCTCTCCAGATCTCCAACCCTGCAAAGGTACGATTACACCCGCTCCACAACCTCAGCAGTGCCTCCAAAATCACTCGCGGAAGAGAAAACCCTGAATCAACATCAAAGTGGGAGTCTCAATATAATTCCAAAATGGAGCTAATGATGACTCCCTGGTTTCCACCTCAGTGCTACACCAACAGTCCTTTTTGTGGGCACTGTTTCAAGAATCCCTTTGAGTGAATCACTAACTGTCAGAGACAAGGGTTTGTTCAGTGCTTAATGCTCCCTCCAGAAGCCTGTGCCCCTGCCCAATATTCTCCCCTCCCATAGCAGTCAGATGATAGAGTGGAAGAGCAGAGCAGGGGGCTAGCAGGGCAGCTACAAGACACAAATTGAATTCTTCGGAGAAAGGATCCAGGAAGTTTCCATCAAGGCATCATGCGCTGTGGTCAGACCCACCTGAAATACTGTCTCCAGCTCTGTATGCCAAGAAACGCAAAGGCTTTCAAGCTTCAGAGATACTATGGAGACAAACTGCAAGACTGATTCCCGCCCCTCCACCCACCGTCGTGTTAAAGGTTTGACTTGTGAAGAAAGATTGGAGAGGCATGGGCAATTCCACCGTGTAAGGAGGCACCAGAGAGATGATCTTATATTGAAATACAACTTGAATTAATATAGCACCTTTAACACTGTAAACCATCCCAAGATGATGTAAACAAAATTTGACTGCAAGCCACAGAAGGAGATGTGAACAAATTCTCAGTCAAAGAGGTGCATTTTCAGGAGCTTCTTAGAGGAGGAGAGAGAGGCAGAGAGATTTAGGGAGCAAATTCCAGGAGCCCAGACAGCTGAAGGCACGTCCATCAATGACGGATACACAAGAGGTCAGAATTGGAAGAGTGCAGAGATCTTAGAAGATTATTGAGCTGGAGGAGGCGGAAGGGAGATATATAAAAGAAAGGCTTGCATTTATTTCGCATATTTCATGGTTTCAGGACATAAAAAGCATTTAACAGCTCATGAGTACCCTTGGAGTATAGTCACTGTTGTTGTATAGAATATAAGATCATAAATAGTATGGAAAAGGTTAATGTGGAACATTACTTTGAATTAAATGGTCAGAGTAGGACAGGAGGCCACCGGTTAAAATTAGCAAAAGGGGGAGTGCCTGGGGAGGGGGATGGGAAGGCAAGCAGAGAGGAGGGAAGGGTGAGTGTCAGTGGAGGGAGGGAGAGGGGAAGGCGAGAGGGAGGTGAGGTGAAGGGAAGAGGAGCGGGAGAGTGGGGGGGTTGGATGGAGGGGGGAAAGTGCTGGGGGAGGGGAGGCTAGGAGAGTGAAGTGAAAGGGGAGAGGATGTGAAACGGGAGATCCATTCTCTTTCATTCAGATAGATCCACTTTTGTTCTCAAATGAATCCCAATGATTGAGGTCAATTCTGGGTAAACCTCCAACTGCAGTTAAAAGATTAAATAAACAATAATGGAAAACTTGGACAGAGATTAAAAGAACAACACAACTCCAGTGCTGAAAGGACATAACAGTGAGGCACAAACATCTTAAGAATGAGATCTGAACCCTAATGTTGTTTTATGGGCTTAACTCCCTCCTACCTGTGGTTTTACGATATGTGTGTGGCCTTTATTTTAATCCTTCAAAGCTGCTCATTCCCTAAACATTGGCAATCACTCGGAGATTCCATCAGCCTTTAATGCAGCACCCAGCATGAAGAGTACTGAGCCAATCTCCAACAGCGCAGCAGATATAACATAGAAAATGGGTTACAAACTCAATCATTCATCATGATATACGCCATACCCCTCACTGTACACTCTGACATACCGATACCACTCACTGTAACACTCTCTGATAAACCCCACACCCCTCACTGTAACACTCTCTGATATACCCCACACCTCTCACTGTAACACTCTGATATACCCCACACCCCTCACTGTAACACTCTCTGATAAACCCCACACCTCTCACTGTAACACTCTCTGATATACCCTACACCCCTCATTGTAATACTCTGATATACCCCACATCCCTCACTGTAACACTCTCAATATACCCCACACCCCTTACTGTAACACTGCCTGGTATACCCCACACCCCTCATTTTAACACTCTACAATATGCCCTACACTGCTCACTGTAGTAATCTCTGACATACTGAACACTCCTCACTGTAACTCTGATATATCCCACACCCCTCAGTCTAATGCTCTGACAATGTATATTTTGATGGACAGCAGTTGTTTGTTGATGATGAGGATGATCGTTAAAGTAAATCACAAACTAATCCTCAGCGCTGAAATTTCATTCCATTTGGCAACTGGGGAACAAACTGTAATCTCCTTCCAGCTTTCACAGGTACAGACATTCCACACATAATCCCTGCAAAGCTGGTTGGGTTGCTTGTCCTTGAAGATCCCTCTTTACTTCTTTTGAGAAACTGTGAATAGAGGCCTAGATTTATGCGAATCGCTGTTGGCTATGTTTGTAATATACCATAAAGGTGTGTTTTTTTTAAGCACCAAATATTTTCCATGGGTTCTTGCAGTGCTCAACTTGGTCTGTTGTTCGTACTCTTGTCTCTGTCTGAAGATTGTGAGCTCAAACTCCACTCCCGGGACTTTAGTGTAAGATTTTCTGCTATACCGAGAGAGTGCCGAACTGTCAGAGGTGCCAACTTGCAAATGAGATCTTAAACTGAGGTCTCCAGTGTCTCAATTGGACAATGAGTATCCATCAACACTACTGGAGGAGGAGTGAGGCCTGGCCAACATTCCTCCCTCAAACCAAAGCATATTAATTGGTTGGTTTTTTTTTGTGGGACTTTAATGTTGGCTGCCACACACTGGCCCTCAGAACACAATGTGGAATTAGATTGATTCACGTAGGCTTCACTTTTCCTTTATGATGGAGCAGATCTTTCTTTTTGTCTCCTGTGTCAATGTAATGCAGGCTGTCATCTGCCTGTTTCAGATACAAGAGCACTGAACATTCCCTCATGAAGTCACACATCCTCCAGATACTCCTCCATTTTGGCAACATCGCTGTGTTTACTCCAGTCAGTCATTAGATTGTTGGGTTCGAAAGGTTTTGATGAACTGTTATATAAATGCAAATTCTTGTTTGCTCTTCAACCACTTCACAAGAACCAGCTGCTGAAGAAAATTGACCATGGACAGTCTTTCAAAGAAATTGTTACATTCTGAGCAATTTAGTTTGAGTGGACAGCAAGGATTCGATCGTCAGATTTCATGCTGCTATCATTCTACTAACTGGATAAGAATAAAAGAAAAGAAAAGAAAAACTCACATTTATATCGCACCTGGCTTCCACGACCTCTGAATATCCCAAAGCGCTTTACAGCCAATGAAGTACATTTTTTTTATTCTTTCATGGGATGTGGGCATCGCTGGCCAGGCCAGCATTTATTGCCCATCCCTAATTGCCCTTGAGAATGTGGTGGTGAGCCACCTTCTTGCACCACTGCAGTCTATCTGGTGTAGGCACACCCACAGTGCTGTTAGGAAGGGAGTTCCAGGATTTTGACCCAGCGACACTGGAGGAACAGCGATATAGTTTCAAGTCAGGATGGTGAGTGGCTTGGAGGGGAGCTTGCAGGTGGTGGTGTTCCCATGTATCTGCTGCCCTTTTCCTGTAGGTGCTAAAGGTTGCAGGTTTTAAAGCTGCTGTCAAAGGAGCCTTGGTGAGTTGCTGCACTGCATCTTGTAGATAGTACACACTGCTGCCACTGTGTGTCGGTGGTGGAGGGAGTGAATGTTGAAGGCGGTGGATGGGGTGCCAATCAAGCAGGCTGCTTTGTCCTGGATGTTGTCAAGCTTCTTGAGTGTTGTTGCAGCTGCACTCATGCAGGCAAATGTATTCCATCACAATCATGAATTGTGCCTTGTAGATGGTGGACAGGCATTGGGGAGTCAGGAGGTGAGTTACTCGCCACAGAATTCCCAGACTCTGACCAGCTTTTGGATCTACAGTATTTGTATGGCTGGTCCAGTTCAGCTTCTGGTCAATGGTAACTCCCAGAATATTGATGTTTGGGGATTCAGCGATGGTAATACCAATGAAAGTCAAGGGGAGAAGGTTAGATTCTCTCTTGTTGGAGATGGTCATTGTCTGGAACTTGTGTGGCATGAATGTTCCTTGCCACTTATCAGTCCAAGCCTGAATGTTGTTCAGGTCACTTTGCATACAGGCATGCCGTGCTTCATATCTGACAAATCTCAAATGGTGCTGAACATTGTGCAATCATCAGTGAACATCCTTATTTCTGACCTTATAATGGAGGGAAGGTCATTGATGAAGCAGCTGAAGATGGTAGTGCCTAGGACACTACCCTGAGGAACTCCTGCAGTGATGTCCTGGGGCTGAAATGATTGGCCTCCAACAGCCACAACCATCTTCCTTTGTGTTAGATTTGACTCCAACCAGTGGAGAGTTTCCCCCCTGATTCCCATTAACTGCAGTTTTGCTAGGGTTCCTTGATGCCACACTCGATCAAATACTGCCTTGATATCAAGGGCAGTTACTCTCACCTCACCTCTGGATTTCAGCTATTTTGCCCATATTTGGACCAAAGTTGTAATGAGGTCTGGAGCCGTGTGCCCCTGACAGAACCTAAACTGAGCATTGGTGAGCAGATTGTTGTTGACTAAGTGCCACTTGATAGCACTGTCCATGACACGTTCGATCACTTTGCTGATAGCTGTATAAAATGCTAGTTAGGCCACAGCTGGAGTACTGTGTACAGTTCTGGACACCACACTACAGGAAGGATGCGATTGCACTGGAGAGGGTGAAGATAAGATTCACCAGGACGTTGCCTTGGCTGGAGCATTTCAGCTATGAAGAGAGACTGGATAGGCTATGGTTGTTTTCCTTAGAGCAGAGAAGGCTGAGGGGGGATCTGATTGAGGTTTGCAAAATTATGAGGGGCATTGATAGGGTAGATAGGAAGAAACTTTTTCCCTTGGCGGAGGTGTCAATAACCAGGGGGCATAGATTTAAGGTAAGGGGCAAGAGGTTTAGAGGGGATTTGAGGAAAAAATTTTCACCCAGAGGGTGGTTGGAATCTGGAACACACTGCCTGAAGGGGTGGTAGAGGCAGGAACCCTCACAACATTTAAGAAGTATTTAGGTGAGCACTTGAAATACCATGGCATACAAGGCTCTGGGCCAAGTGCTGGAAAATGGGATTAGAATAGATAGGTGCTTGATGGCCGGCATGGACACGATGGGCCGAAGGTCCTGTTTCTGTGCTGTATAACTCTATGGCTCTATGATTGAGAGTAGACTGATGGGGCGGTAATTGGTCGGATTGGATTTGTTCTACTTTTCGTGGATAGCACATGCCTGGGCAACTTTCCACGTTTTGGGGTAAATGCCAATGTCATAGCTGTAGTGGAACAGCTTGGCTAGGGGCACGGCTAGTTCTGGAGTACAAGTCTTCTGTACCACAGCTGGAATGTTGTCAGGGCTCATAGCCTTTTCTGTATCTAGTGCCTTCAGTCGTTTCTTTATATTAGGGGAAGTGAATTGAATTGGCTGAAGACTGACATCTGTGATGCTGGGGAGCTGAGGAGGAGGCCAAGATGGATCATCCACTCGGTAGGTCTGTATGAAGATGATTACAAATGCTTCAGCCTTGTCTTTTCCACTGATGTGCTGGGCTCCCCCATCATTGAGGATGGGGATATTTGTGGAGCCTTCTCCCCCGGTTTAATTGTTCACCACCATTCACGCCTGGATGTGGCAGGACTGCAGATCCATTGATTGTGGGATCGCTTAGCTCTCTCTATTGCATGCTGCTTCAGCTGTTTAGCATGCATGTAGCCCTATGTTATAGCTTCTCCAAGTTGGTGCCTCATTTTTAGGTATGCCTGGTGCTGCTCCTGCCATGCTTTCCTGCACTCCTCGATGAACCAGGGTTGATACCCTTACTTGATGGTAATGGTAGATTGAGGGATATGCCAGGTTATGAGGTTACAGAATCTGGTTGCATACAATTCTACTGATGGCCCACTGTGCCTTGTGGATGTCCAGTTTTGAGTTGCTAGATCTGTTCTGAATCTATCCTATGTAGCACGGTGATAATGCTACATGTCACAATGGAGGGTATCCTCAGTGTGAAGACAGGACTTTATCTCCATAAGGACTGTGCGGTGGTCGCTTCTACCAATACTGTCATGGACAGATGCATCTGCGACAGGTAGATCGGTGAGGACCAGATCAAATAGGTTTTTCCCTCTTGTTGGTTCCCTGAGCACTTGCCGCAGACCCAGTCTAGCAGCTATGTCCTTCAGCACTTGGCCAGCTCGGTCAGTAGTGGTGCTACCGAGCCACTCTTGGTGATGGACATTGAAGTCCCCAACCCAGAGTACATTCTGTGCCCTTGCCACCCTTAGTACTTCCTCCAAGTGGTGTTCAACATGGAGGAGTACTGGTTCATCAGCTGAGGCAAGGTGGTAGGTGGTAATCAGCAGGAGGTTTCCGTGCCTATGTTTGATCTGATGCCATGAGACTTCATAGGTTCTGGAGTAAATGTTGGGGACTCCTAGGAAAACTCCCTCACGACTCTAGACCACTAGCCACCACCTCTGGTGGGTCTGTCCTGCCAGTGGGACAGAATATACCCAGGAATGGTGATAGAACAAAGAACAACGAACAAAGAAAATTACAGCACAGGAACAGGCCCTTCGGCCCTCCAAGCCTGCGCCGATCCAGATCCTCTATCTAAACCTGTCGCCTATTTTCTAGGGGTCTGTATCTCTTTGCTCCCTGCCCATTCATGTATCTGTCTAGATACATCTTAAAAGACGCTATCGTGCCCGCGTCTACCACCTCCGCTGGCAACGCGTTCCAGGCACCCATGATGAAGGAGTCTGGGGCATTACCTTAAGGTATGATTCCGTGAGTGTGACTAGGTCAGGCTGTTGCTTGACTAGTCTGTGAGACAGCTCTCCCAACTTTAGCACAAGTTCCCAGATGTTAGTGAGGACGACTTTGCAGGGCTGGCAGGGCAGGGTGTGCCTCTGTCGTTTCTGGTGCCTAGGTCGATGCCGAGTGGTCTGTCCAGTTTCATTCTTTTTTGTCTTTTCTGTAGTGGCTTGATACAACTGAGTGGCTTGCTAGGCCATTTCAGAGGGCATTTAAGAGTCAACCACATTGCTGTAGGTCTGGAGTCACATGTAGGCCAGACCAGGTAAGGGCAGCAGATTTCCTTTCCTAAAGGACAATAGCGAACCAGGGGGGGTTTTTAACGACAATCTGGTAATTTCATGGTAACCATTACTGAGACTAGTTTTTTATTACAGATTTATTAATTAATTGAATTAAATTCCACCAGCTGCTGTGGCGGCGTTTGAATTTGTGTCTCCGGAGCATTTGCCTGGGCCTCTGGATAACTCGTGCAGTACCATTGCCACTGCGCTACTGTCCCCAAATTGTAGTGCAGTCACTGACGTAATGTCCATTCATATCAATGATTTCAACTTAATAATAGGGGGCACGACTAAGAAGTTTGCAAATGATGCAAAAATTGGACGTGTGGTCGACAGCGAGGAAGAAAGGTGTAGACTGCAGGAAAATATCAATGGACTGGTCAGCTGGGCTGAGAAGTGGCAAATAGAATTCAATCTGGAGAAGTGCGTATTAATGCATTTGGGGAGGGTAAACAAGGCAAGGGAATACACAATAAATGGCAGGATACTGAGAAGTATAGAGGAGCAAAAGGACCTAGGAGTGCATGTCCACAAATCCCTGAAGATAGCAGGACAGGAAAATAAGCTGGTTAAGAAGGCATATGGGATATTTTCCCTCATTAGCCGGGGGCATAGAATATAGGAGAAGGAAGGTTATGCTAAAGTTGGATGAAACGCTCGTTAGGCTTCAGTTAGAGTACTGCACAGTGTTCCTGTCACCACATTGCAGGAAGGATGTGATTGTACTGGGGACGGTACAGAGGAGATTTTCAAGATTGTTGCCAAGAATGGAGAATTTTAGCTATGAGGAAAGCTTGGATAGGCTGGTGTTTTCTTCTGAACAGAGGAGGCTGAGGAGATATTTAAATTTAAGGTGCATAAAATTATGAGGGGCCTTGATGGAGTGGATAGGAAGAATCTATTTCCCTTATTATAGAGGTCAATAACCAGGGGGCACAGATTTAAAATAATTGGTAGAAGGATTAGAGGGGAGTTGAGGAGAAATTTTTTCACCCAGAGGGTGATGGGGATCAGGAACTCATTGCCCGAAAGGGTAGTAGAGGCAGAAACCCTCATTGCATTTAACAAAACACTTGGATATGCACTTAAGGTGGTGTAACCTATAGGGTTAGTAACCAAGAGCCGGAAAGTAGGATTAGGTTGGATAGCTCTTTCTCGTCTGGGCCAATTGGCCTCCTTCTGTGCTGTAAATTTTCTATGTTCCTAGGCAGTGTAGGAAACAAGGCAACCAAATTGTGCACAGCAAGGTCCCTCAAAGCACATAAGATGAATGATGACCAGTTCATGTATTTCAAGTGTTGGTTGAAGAGTATTTATGGGTCAGGACACTGGGTAGAACTTGCTTGGTGTTTTTAACTTGGAAATCAGTCTCGTGACCCTCCTTCGAATCTTTTCCAAAACGTCAGTGTCAACCATCATGTGGCACTGTATTCGTAATGAGGTCTAACCAACTTCTTGCATAATGGCAAAATGGAATGGTTTGCTTTATATTGAATAGTCCTATGGTCCAATAGCCTATTTGCTTTAGTTATAGTTTCATTGCATTGGGCACAAGATTTAAAGAGTTATGAACGACAACACCCAGATCTTTTTCTTTCACTGCTACTTTCATCCTTGTAGGATGTAAGGATATTTTGCATTAGCTCTGCTCACATGCAAGACATAGTCCTTGTCTAAGTGAATTGTTATTTGCCAAACTTGGGCCCAAAACTTGGATTTTCTTGCACTAATTTCTACTCCTCCTCTGTGCTAACACTTGCACATATCTTGGTATCATCCACAATCTTGCAGATCACTTGCCCGGTAAAACACACGTCTGTCTGGATCATTAATAAAGATAGCTGCAAGCAAAGCTCCTAACACCGATGTCCAAGGGACATCACTTGTATCTATAGTATAAGCACCTGAAAGGGTTAATGTTTGAGACAGTGAGAATAAACCACTCCCACTATAGTGATGATGATATAATAGTCATATGGTATTAAGCTGAGAAGAAGTTAGAAGCAGCACAAGGTGTGCTGGCTAGACAGGCTTGTGGAGAGTGTAACTAATTATATCTGTATATAATAAAAGGCGTATTCTTTAGCCCTACAAAGAACCTGAGACTTCTTTAGACAATACTCGATTTACACAACAGTAACCAGACTCCAAGCAGATCCACAACCATTGACAGCAACTCTCTATGGGCAGGCAGCCAATTGTTAATCCTTTACGGTAAGCTTCCCACTAATTGCACCAGATTCTATCTTGGAGACTAATTGTGGGGAGCAAAAAGCTTTCTGAAAGCCCGGGAAGACAATATCTGCTGGGTTATCCCATCCACTAACCTGGTGACTTCTTCAAAACAATTCAATCAAATTATTAAGGCACAACCTTCTTTTCCATAATGTTAGGGCTAGGTGGTAAGGTGTTCAACTCCCTATTGATCGCAGTAAGTTTTTTTGTTCCGAGGGTTTTAACTCCTTTGTGCTTTATTTGCCAAATAAACAGACAGCGACAGGCGTTTTGTAGGTTTAAAACAGAAGATTAACTATTTATTGAGCAATATTCATTCCCAAAATGGTCACAACTGCACCCACACATGCATTCATTCACACACACACTCACACACACACACACACACACACATACACACACAAGAAAAGATAGATAGAGTGGAAAAGGGGTAAGTGGTTTGAAGTGAAGTGGGTGTTTGGGGTTCACAGTAAACCTGTCGAATCTTCTCAGAGTTCAATTTCTCTTTTAAAGTTGCAGGCCTGGGTTGTTTGTAAATTTTCCGATTGTGGACACTCCAATCTGGAGATGGGCAATCACTTTCAGTTCTCTGCTGCACAAGCTGAAGTATAGAACTCACAGCAGGGCACCTTCTTTTGCTTTTGTTGGTTTTTTACCAACTCTCAAGTTGACAGTGTTTCGTGATGTTTGTTCTGATCTCTCCCTCTCTCTCCAGAGGGCTACTTTTTAACGTCAAAAATTCCTCACATGTTGCCTCTGTTGGGCAACACACATCCACCTCTCTGTGGTGACCCACAATGGCCCAGAATGTGGCTACTTCACACTTTCTTTGTTTCAGAAGAACCCATTCAATTCAAAAATATTTCTTGATGGTTTCAGGATGAGTGTAATTGACACCTCTTAGCTTGGAATGTATCCTTTTGTCCTTAACAGACAATTAAACAGTTTGAATATACAGTTTGACCTTTGGCAGCCATTTTGCAGCACATTGTCTACTTTTTAAAGGAAAAGTCAATTTTTATAAGTCTTCAATTTGGGTTCTGTATTTCAATCGCTGCACGTCACATGAGCGTGGCAATGAGCTATGACGAGTGTTGCTGGCCATTCCTTCTCTATCCAGGTGATTATAGATGGCTAATCTTATGATCTTTTCCAGCATGTTACCTATGTTTAAACTCAAGCAAATGGGTCTAGGTTAGATTTTGTATTATCAGGCTTTTTAGTCCAAGGTAACAATCCCAGATTCTGGTGAGCTATTATATGGGCAAGGAACGGCAAAGCACGTGTTCCATTTCTTTGCAGATCCTTGGATCGATGTCTTCTGGGCTGAAAGCCCAATTGTTTGATAAAAATGGCATCTGCAGAGAGAGAAACAGAATTAACGGGTTGTATTTTATCCCGATGGCATGGGTCATGGCAGTGACACTGTAAGTGGGTGCCATTTCCATTTTGGTGTAAGGTGACCAGCCGCAAGCGATTTTGCGGTGGCCAGCCAGTTAAGCAGTGTGGTGTGGGGCCAGCTGATTTAGTAGCACGAGCAGTGGGCCAGCCCTATTTGGGGCCTGAGGCGACAACATGGGCAGCGAGGTTGGCATCAGCTGATGTCGCGGCAGGGCTGACAGCCTTGCATTTGTTGCTGCCTGAACAAAGGCCTCCTTCCTGTTACCTACGGCCTGCTGTTCTCCTGCTACTGCTGTTGCTCCCCTCACTGAAGACTCAAAGTGACCAAGGAGCTCACCAGAAGGTGCAATGAGAAGCTTTTTCTATCCACCGCTGCCACCATGTAATGAGAAGCTTTTTTATGTTGTCTGATGCAACATAAATGAGATGCGTGGAGTTCAGTTTGATTGAAGATCTCAAACAGGTTTATTAAACTGTTAACTAATTTCTAGAGTACAGAGCTACTATTTACAGAACTTGCCTCTTGGTATTACAGTTACAGAGTGAGGCTGGCATGTAGTCACATGACTACAACCTGGTGCTTGGCTCATGAGCATAAGAAGATTTTGAAGGTACATTACTTTTAAAGGCAATCACACAAAAGAAGGCAACACCAATAATGGCAGAAGGAAGACCCCGGGTGGCCCCTCGGTTCAGCGATGCCTCCCTGCAGGCTCTCCTCCAGGCTACAAGGGCAAGGCGGGAAGTCCTCTTCCCAAGTGATGGGAGGATCTTTGGGCCCACTGACCAAGCAAGCCTGGACGGAGATCACAGAGGAGCTCAGCATCTGTGGGGTCACCCCCAGTGTCGAAAGTTCATCAATGACCTCATTCGGTTTACCAAAGTGAGTACTCCATACCTCTTTTCCCTTTGGGGCTTATATGTATTAATGCGAGAGGGTTGGCATGGTGCCGAGGGATGGTGGCAAGAAGGTGAGGCAGCAGCGCATCCTGGTGAGAAGTGTCCGTCTGTCTATGCTGACGTCTATAAGGTCCCCTGAAAGTGGCACTATACAGGTGGCACCTGTATGCCTCCATCATAGGCCGCTAGGCCCCCACCAGCATTGGCATCGTGCTTGTCTCCTTCCGCAATATAACAGTCTTCCTTTCTAGGCACACAACCTTAAAGAGGGTTCCAAGACAGCCAGAGGAGTCACATACCTCCACATCCTCACCCCCATGTAGAAGACATCTTTGAAGTTGGCAGGCCACCAGGGTAGCCATGCAATCGCTGATGGTGACGCAGGGGTGCTAACCCAAGAGGATGAGTCAATGAGTACGGGTGCACAAGGGTGCATCTGGACTGCAGAAGGCCTAGTGCCCATGAGTCCTACAAGGGACACAAGGAGCTCCACAGCAAGTATGACTGGGACGACGAAATGGCAAGCACCTAACCCTTACATGTTTATGTTCTGACATACAGGCCAGGGAGACATCGAGGCCAGAAGATGTCACGAGACCGGGAGCCAGCTGTCCACCTCTGAGGAGGAGGAGGGATCCTCAGTCGGTGCAGCGTCACATCACTATCCCGTACCCACCACCTGCACAGATACTCTCACGTTGGTGGGTATGTCGTCATAATTAGATTCGGGGGGGCGGGGGGGCGGGGGGGTGGTGTCACAGGCTGGTGAGCACACCACAGACATACCCGTGCAATTGACGGAGGCTGTGATAGCTGAGGCCACTAACTGTCGGAGGACTGTGGGAGGCCAGGCCTGTGCTGAGCCCCAAGCTGATGACAGGCCTTTGGATTCGGTTGCAACATGGTAACTTTATTTATTCATTCATGGGATGTGGGCGTCACTGGCCAAGCCAGCATTTATTACCCATCCCTAATTAGCCTTGAGAAGGTGGTGGTGAGCTGCCTTCTTAAACCGCTGCAGTCCATTTGGGGTAGGTATACCCACAGTGCTGTTAGGAAGGGAGTTCCAGGATTTTGACCCGGAGACAGTGAAGGAACGGCGATATAGTTCCAAGTCAGGATGGTGTGTCACTGGAGGGGAACTTGCAGGTGGTGGTGTTCCCATGCATCTGCTGCTCTTGTCCTTCTAGGTTGCAGAGATCGCAGGTTTGGAAGGTGCTGTTGAAGGAGCCTTGGTGCATTACTGCAGTGCATCTTGTAGATGGTACACACTGCTGCCACTGTGCGTCGGTGGTGAAGGGAGTGAATGTTTGTGGATAGGGTGCCAATCAAGCTGGCTGCTTTGTCCTGGATGGTGTCAAGCTTCTTTGCATTGTTGGAGCTGCACCCATCCAGGCAAGTGGCGAGTATTCCATCACTCTCCTGACTTGTGCCTTGTAGATGGTGGGCAGGCTTTGGAGAGTCAGGAGGTGAGTTACTCGCTGCAGGATTCCTAGCCTCTGACCTGCTCTTGTAGTCACGGTATTTATATGGCTACTCCAGTTCAGTTTCTTGTCAATGGTAACCCCCAGGATGTTGATAGTGGGGGATTCAGCAATCGTAATGCCATTGAATGTCAAGGGGAGATGGTTAGATTCTCTCTTGTTAGAGTTGGTCATTGCCTGGCACTTATGTGGCGCGAATGTTACTTGCCACTTATCAGCCCAAGCCTGGATATTGTCCAGGTGTTGTTGCATTTCTACACGGACTGCTTCAGTATCTGAGGAGTTGTGAATGGTGCTGAACATTGTGTAATCATCAGCGAACATCCCCACTTCTGACCTTATGATGGAGGGAAGGTCATTGAAGAAGCAGCTGAAGATGGTTGGACCTAGGACACTGGTAACTGCTGCACATGCAGCAAGAGGTGATGGAACATCTGGCGGAGTTTCCAGAGGCTATGTGTACCCATGCGCGAATGATGGAGGAGTCCATCCAGGCCATGAGTGATGCCACGTCTCTGACGCTTGACTTCGTCTATTGGGAGATTGGTGACACCCATGAAGAGCCAGATACAGCAGAACACTCAGCGGATGCTGGAGATGCACGCAAGCTTGCATGTCATTGCCTTGACTATGAGCATAATGCCGCAGTGACAAGGTGAGAGGGGTCCTCGTCCTCCAGGCCTCAGGTAGCCAGAGGATGGCTGCCATGTTCATCCCAAGCCATGGGGCAGCTTGATCAGGAACCTACCTCCACCTGAGCTGCAAGCGCAGAGGTGGCACCTGTTACGACCGACCACTCAAGACAAAGCCCCCAATCAAAATATATGATTCTGATAGTGGTGGGAGAAGTGCACGGTCAAATCAGTCCCAACACTCCACAGATCGCCTAACATATCACTGTTAACTTTCCAAATTAAAGAAAACCTCAGCCATCTATTAACCCCCGAATAAGGCGAACCAAACCAGGCGGCACAGTGGCGCAGTGGTTAGCACTGCAGCCTCACAGCTCCAGGGACCCGGGTTCAATTCTGGGTACTGCCTGTGTGGAGTTTGCAAGTTCTCCCTGTGTCTGTGTGGGTTTTCTCCGGGTGCTCCGGTTTCCTCCCACAAGCCAAAAGACTTGCAGGTTGATAGGTAAATTGGCCATTATAAATTGTCACTAGTATAGGTAGGTGGTAGGGAAATATAGGGACAGGTGGGGATGTTTGGTAGGAATATGGGATTAGTGTAGGATTAGTATAAATGGGTGGTTGATGGTCGGCACAGACTCGGTGGGCCGAAGGGCCTGTTTCAGTGCTGTATCTCTAATCTAATCAAACCAGGTGTCTTTAGATCAACAAATTAACTGTTTAATTCGAAAAATTAAATTCTTAAACACTACTAATATATAAACAACATTTAAAATAGAGAAAAATTAGTGTCCTTGCAGATTTACGTTCCTGCCAAAGTGGAATCTTCCAATGTGGAACAGTCTAAGGTTGCTTGAAGGCCTCACTGCAGTCTGATGGGGAAAAAAAGGTTCTTCAACAGTAGGACAGTCAGTTGACTTGTTCCAGTTGAAGTGATGCTCTTCTCCTTTTTCCAGTGATGAATTCAGCAATTATAGTTCAGTAGTTAAAGTAATTGGTTATTTTCTTTTGAGAAATTAATCTGGCTTGATTTATCAGAATTCTGAGAGTTTAATAAATAGGGTTTAAACAACCAGAGGGAGAGCTCTCTTTTCCTTCAGGAGATGCTAGCAGAACAGCTGTCTGTCTGTCTCTGTCTGTCTGCCTGTCTGTCAAAAGCCAGTTTTTTAGCTAGTTTTTCAAAAGGCAATCGGCAACATTTTCCCTGTTCCTTGTTCTCGGAATGGCTGTTGCCGGGTAACCAGGATGCATTCTTTGAAGGTGGTTGGTTCCCTCTCTGTATGGTTGTATCCAACAACAACCAAAATGCATCTTCTCAGTAATTCCTGAGGCTTGCTTGTTCTTAAAGCAGTACTGATCCTTTAACAGCCTTAAAGGCGCACCCGCATACTTCCTGGAAGAGAAAAAATAAACTCCAGCATTATAACACACCTCATAGGAGCACTCGTAAGAGAGTTAAGTAGAGCACCTGGCTGCACCTGGGGGTCATGGATGATTTAAATATCTAGATCAGGGTGGCCCAACAAAAGGCCCACGAGTCAGATTTTCAATCCGTCCTGCCAATCCTTGGGAACAGAAAGGGGTGAGATTGATTGTGTTCCATTTGTTTCCGCCAATTGTTAGCAGTAAGTGAGCAGAGAGTTGGTGCAGTGCAGCCTGTACCAGAGCACTCACTCGTCTTCACTTCCTGCAGCGAGTGGCAGTAAGGTGGGGGGTGAGGGCGGGGAAGTGGGGCAGAATGATGCTCGTGCGATTGATGTGGAAGCTCACCAATCAAAAGCATGAACAGTTTGCCTGTGCGCTGACCTTCGTCAAATAGGAGCGCGGGGAGGCGGGGCTTGCTGGGAAGACTGGGGCAGTCAGTCAGAGGGGTTAGTGAACACGCAGTGACGGGTGGGGGTTGGGTGAGCACACAGAGACAGTGGGGGAGGGGTTGCTGTGAGCAAGACAGGGGCAATGCTGGTGGGGGGAGGTGATGCACGAATCCGAGTGTGGGACCGTGCCGAGCGGCAGTGTGTTTCCATATCTGGTGCATGGTGGGCGAAGGGAGGAATTATTGGAAAAAAAAGAGGCTAGTAATTTTTTTACCCAGTGTGCCCTATTTCTAATCTTTCCTACATTTGCTCACCGGCCCCTATGTCGGAGAAAAATTGTAATGTGGACCCTCATGTGAAAAGGTCGGACACCCCTGATCTCGATGTTAAGTTTCTGCTCTATCGTGCATCTCAGTAAATGTTTCACTCAATCTTCCTGCTTCTCATTCTAATTGCTGGTGCCCCTGTGAGATATCGTCTACACCCTCCCTCCCTCAATGGGCTTGAAACAGCGGAATGAGGTGCGTCTGTTCACCTCCTCAGCCTTACCACTGTGCACTGTGCACCGGGGCGCGGGGCAATGGAGTGCCAAATGAAGGAGGCGACATCAGGGTTGATTTAAGGCTTTATTGGAATCTTTCTGAAAGTGCACAACAATCACAGGAAACGGCTTGGCATTCGGGTGTTCCGAACTTCCCTTGCGCCTATCTCCTTTCACCTTGCCTGTGGTCCAAGGGGCTCCTCATCTTGTATTGCCTGGTCAGCTGGCTCCTCCACATCCGCATCGTTGATTGAGATGTCGCGATTAGCGACGTCCTCATTGTTCAATGCCTCCCGCCTCTGCAGCATCAGATTATTCAGTGTATAGCAGACCACCACGATATGCAAGACTCTCACTGGGACATACTGAAGGTCTCCATCCAATTGACCAAGGCTCCAGAATTGCAACTTCAGAAGACAATGGCCAACTAGATGGTTGCTCTAGTTGACCCTTGGCAGGTATTGAACCTCTCCTCTGCGTCTGTGCATGGGTTCCTCGCAGACGTCAGCAGTCATGTCTTCAGTGGTTAGCCCTTGTCTCCAAGTATCCATCTCTGAAGGTGCACGGAGGGTCGGAAAAGGTGTGGGAGCTGGGATTGGTGGAGTATGTATGTGTCGTGGCAGCTCCCTGGAAACATTGCACACACCTGAAGGATCCATTTTTGGTGGTCGCAAACCAATTGCACATTGAGCGAGTGGAACATCTTCTTGTTGATGAAGGCCGCTGGCTGGTCCAGGGGAGCCTTGATGGCAACATGCATGCAGTCGATGATATCTTGCACCTAGGGGAATCCAGAGATGGCCCCAAACCCAATGGATCTCTCCGCCTGACCTTTTGGATTGGTGAGGTATTGTACATAGTTGCCACCCTCTTGAACATGGCATCGGCTGCAGACCAAGAGATCCCTTACATGTCCCCTGTGGATCCCTAGAAAGAGTTGGAAGCATAGAAGTTGAGAGCCATGGTGATCTTCAGGGCAACTGGCACTGGGTGCCCATGGGTCATAGCTTGTCCTCCAGCATGTGGCAGAGATCAGCAACGGCCTCCTTGGAGAGCCGCAGTCATCGCTGACACTGCCACTCGGACATTTGGAGAAAGTTGAGCCTCGCGCGGTAGACTCTCTCCTGAGGATAGGCTCTTCTGCGCACATGTGGCAGCTGGCATGCCCCTCTGCGCCCTTCTGCGCCGTGCCCACCCTAAGGCTGGCCCTTGATGTTTACGAGGTTGGCGATGTGCCTGGATCTCCCTCCATCTCAACTTCCCCACCTCCTCAATGGAGGCCGCCAGCCAACACTCCTGGCACCTTCTCCCCCCATCTGCCGACACCTGCCATTGTCCTTTGCTATTATAATCCTTACTTCCACCGCTCAATGCCCTTGTTGGAGAGCCAGCACTTATCGCCCAGATTCCTTTCTATCCCCTGCTTTCCTGCCACCTCATTTCACCTGTAAAATTCCAGTTAATTGGCTTTTAAGTACCTGAACTGTTGTCCTGCCGCCTTGATATCAGAATGCTGTCCTCCATGGTTCAAACCATTGGTAAAATCTGAAGTGGCGTCAAGATATCAGACTTCCCTCCGAACATGGTCAGCTCCCACTTTACAGCCCCGCCTCCAACCTTGCAGTTAGTGGCCTGGTAAAATTCCGTCCAATGTTTCAGGTCAATAACCTTTCATCAGATTTCCAGCTTTGATGAAAGGTTATTGACCTAAAATGCTAACTCAGGCCGGGATTTTACAGGCCACCCCCCCCCCGCCACCAAGATGGGATCGGAGGTGGGGCAGCATGGAGAATTGTGGCGGGAGAGGCAGCGGGGTCAAGGACCTGTCGTCCAATGATCTTCCCAGGGGCAGCATAGGCCAAAGATGACCTTCCCACCCAGAGACAAATTGAAGCCATTAAGTGACCTATTAAAGGCCAATTAAGGGCCTCTTCTCACTGCCACTGTGTATTTTCCTGTGGCGGGCGGTATGGGGGGCCTCTGCCACATGGGGAGGATGCCTTGCAAAACAAGGCACCCTCCCTGCGGGTTTGAGGGAGCAGGCTCCCTCCTTCGTGGGCAATATGTGACCCATGGAGGATCCCCATTGGGAACCAATTCACCCTCCAGGACCGCCCTCTGCTTGACCACCCCCACACCCTCTGCTCACTGGGGCCTTCCCGAGAGGCCCAGGCAACCCCGCATCACCTACCCCCAGGGTTCCAGTGCTGGGCCTGTGTCAGAGGCCTCTACAGTACCAGCAATGACCACCACGTCTGGTGTCACTGCCAATACTGCTAAGCTGCCAGCTCTCTTGTCTTTAAAGGGAATCCTGCCTCCTTAAACTTTGACAAAAAAAGACTGGAGGATCGCTCTGGAGGGGTGGGGGGGGACAAAGGTAGAGGTGGGGTTCTCCCCGCCTTTTCAGCCTGGTACAGGGAGCCCCGCCTCACACAAATCCAGCCCTCAGTTCCTCTCTCTCCACAGATGCTGCCTGACCTGCCGAGTATGTCCAGCATTTTTATTGCAGAATTCCAGCAGCTGCAGTATTTTGCTTTTGCAATCTGCTGTTAGATTCCTCACTCTGTCTAAGATGATATGTTAACAGTGCAACACATTGCTATATTTGAGCATCATCTTTACATAGAGTTACATTGAGTCTACAGCACATAAACAATCCATTCGGCCCAAACGATCCATGCCGGCGTTTATGCTCCACTTCAGGAGTATGCACTGGTGAGACAGGATCATTTACTACCTCTGCTGTACCTGGAGTTATTTAAAATCTATCCCAGGGAATCTTTCAATGGCCCAACACAGACTACCCCAATCTCTACCCAACACAGACTACCCCAATCTCTACCCAACACAGACTACCCCAATCTCTACCCAACACAGACTACCCAATCTCTACCCAACACAGACTACCCCAATCTCTACCCAACACAGACTACCCAATCTCTACCCAACACAGACTACCCCAATCTCTACCCAACACAGACTACCCCAATCTCTACCCAACACAGACTACCCCAATCTCTACCCAACACAGACTACCCAATCTCTACCCAACACAGACTACCCCAATCTCTACCCAACACAGACTACCCCAATCTCTACCCAACACAGACTACCCAATCTCTACCCAACACAGACTACCCCAATCTCTACCCAACACAGACCACCCCAATCTCTACCCAACACAGACCACCCCAATCTCTACCCAACACAGACCACCCCAATCTCTACCCAACACAGACTACCCCAATCTCTACCCAACACAATTGATCTCCTGAGGAATGTTTGTAAATTGATTGCCTGACACCTGATGAAATAAAGTCCAGAAAGGTCCATCTAATCTAAAATACTACACCAATTGCCTTCTTTGGTTCTCTTGTCCCAAGTACTTGTGAAACATAGGATTGAATTTTACCAGCCCCCCTGGGAAGGGCTGGGAGGCGGGAGGGCTGTCAAAATGGCACGAGAAGGCGTGGATGGTGTGCCAATTGTCTTCCCACCACCATGCCATCTTGCCAGGAGTGGGAAAGGTGGCAGATGGCCCGCCATCTTATGATGAGCCACTTATGTGGCCAATTAGGAGCCTCTTCCCACCTCCTCTGGCATTTTCCCAGCTGCTGTAGGTACTTTTGCCATGTGGGAGACCTCCCAGGTAAACCCTGGTTTCCTCCCAGTGGGCTCCGGGCAGGGGGTGGGGGGTGGGAGTTGGTGGGTACTCCTTTTTAGGCACACTGTGGCTGACAGAAGGCCCCCGCCCCTCTCCAGCGGCAATGGCCTCCCCCGAGGCAACAGCACCACCTGCCTCCTGCAACCCTCTTGCTGGGGCCTGCCTGACTAGCCCTGGCGCCACCAGACTCTACTTACCCGACATTGAGGGCACACAGCTATCCTCCAGGTGCAGCCCAGCAGTGACTACTGCTAGTAGTGGCACTGTTGAGACTGCAGAGCTGCCTGCCCACTGATTGGGTGGGTAGCTCTTGGGGGCGGGCTGCTGTCCTTAAAGGGGACGGCAGCAACTTAATTGGTTGCCGTCGATGAAATGGTGCCTTGGATCCCGCTGCCCGCCGAAGACGGGATTTCCCCCCTCCCCGCCCGCTTTCAGCCCTGGCAGCAGGACTCATAGACTTCCCTTCATTCCAGAGCCAGCATCCCTTTTGCTTTTCTGGCTGGGTGCAGTCCCAGCAGTGGCCACCGCTCCCAGTGCTGTTGCTGGGACTGAGAGCTGCCGGCCTGCTGATTGACCAGCAGCTCTTGGAGGTGGGACTTCCTGCCTCAGAGGAGCAGAAGTCTCGCCAAAGGCCAATTAAGGGCCTGGGCCACGTAAAATCAACCTTTTAGCCGGTGGGCGGGGCCTCCAGCCCAATGTAAAATTACGGCCAAAGAGTTCATTGTGAAACCTTGTTTGATGGTGTGGCCATTGTTAAACAATGGGTTTGGAAGGTGCTCATCTCTATGCCATCTTCATAAAGAGATGTTTTTTCACACCTATTACTCTGGGTTTGAGTCTGGAGTCTACATGTCGGTCTGCCAAGTCATTATTTGCCCAGCTTGTTGAAGAGGGGTAGTCATTGACATTGTATGGGCCATTTTCATTTCTAATGCTTTCTTCAGCACTTTGACCAGACATGACGATTTGTTCTGGGTTCCAGCAGTTACCATGTGTATTCACAGTCCAGGAGAGGTCACCTGACCTCTTACTCCATTTTGTTTTGCTGAGTTCAATTCATCAATTTATTTTATAGTTTATAATTTCTCCTCGTGTGAGCGTGATAATATGGCTTGTGCCTGAAACAAGCGGGTGCCTCAAGCTCTCAAGAAAACAGCAGTGTTAAAATGGCCACAGGGCAGTAAGACATGTGTACCACTTGGATTTCAACTCCCATTCCGCCCGGTTACCGAGGGAATTAACATTTCCCCCACTTCTCGTAATTTTCAGGCTGTCGTCCACCATCGCTGTCAACTAGCATGGTCTGCCGAATCAAGTCACATCACTGGCAGTGACTCAACAGTTTTAAAAGATAGCGTGCAGTCTTTGTTATTGAGGCAATATGTCCAAAGCAGTAGTTTGTGGAACTAGCCTTGTCCTTTAAGCACTCTACAAGTTCGGTGAGTGACTGCAGGAAGCTGACTTCTCTGAATACCTGCCCGGCATTTAACAATAGAAATGGTTGAGCCGCTGTCTGGATTCATTCTGAAGAGATACTGGACCCCCATTAAAGCTCACAGCTTTTCAATGCCATTGAAAAATTATTAGCCTGTCAGAAAAGGACAGCATTTTACATAAACTAGGATACTGCGAATTCCCCTCACAAAGCAAGGATAGCACTATTGGCTTTGAAAGGTTAAAATAGCATATTAAAAACTCTTTTGGGGACAATGTAAGTCCCTTATCTTCTAAATTCCTAATGGAATGCCGGTTTTAAGAGCAAGTCTGTTTCGGGGATTACTAAATTATCACTGTTCCTTCAGTGCCTGAGATGTTCTAATCCCCGCCAGGAAATGCAGCAGATGGGGGCGATTAGTTTCGACTTTAGAATAAAGGGTGACACTCCATTAAAAGGTGCAGATGGTGCTTTACACAGAAGGGCCCGATCAGTAGGGTGAGCAAGAGACTTGTGACTGAATCCCTTTCCTCTGCTGCACAGATCAGAGTTAGCTCCGTCAACATGCCAAATTTACACATCAGGTACGGCCAGCACTTTGATGATCTCGTCTGCTCAGAATCAGGCACCTTTAAAGGGTTTGAGTCATAGAGTCATACAGCATACAAGGATGCCCTTCAGCCCATCGTACCTATGCTAACATATAAACAACCCCCACCTCAAAGCGTGATAGGGTGCTTCAGTTCAGTGGTACAAGAAAGGAATGTGATTTACCCACTCCTCAGTCTGAACCTGCTAATATATTTGAATACCTTTATAACTGCTCATTGTACTTAGCACTCAATAGGGATGCTGCTTGTGTGCTTAGTTCAATTTATAAGGGATTTATTTTTTTAAGTGCTTACATTTTACTGTCAGTTTGAAAAGTTTCACACTTGTTTACTTAGTAATTTTACTTTCCTTCTCGTCTCTCCGGAGGGTATCGATTCCATGGTGGATGTGATCCCTTGGATTCCAATTCGACTGCCAAACCGTCATGCATAATCCTTGATAGGAAATGTTGCTAGGTTAATTGACAGCAGGGCTTACCGCATCTAAAGCCTGATTCCATTCTCACCCCAACATCCTCTTATATAAACTTTCCAGGGGTCATTTGTTGTTGAGCAGCAAAAGGGACCCTGGCCAACCTTCCCACCTATTCCTCTGATGCCATGTTACTAAGGACGATTGTGGCACTCCTGCCACTACCCCAGCTGATGTCCCTTAGCTCGGTATAGATTACAACTGGAAACTTCCTGATCAAAATTGATTAACTGATCAGTACGGTAGCCAACTGATCAGAGGAGCCTTGCTTCTACTCCTTGTCATCATTCAACAAACCAATGTTTTGCTTTGTTAAAGCTGAGAAAAGAAGATAAATCACAATGCTGTGATTAAGGTTAGTTGTCCATCTCCTCATTTCCAATCCTTCAGTGGATCTATCACTCCATCTCCGATCCTGCAGTAACTGAACAATGGGCTACCTTCAAAGAAGAGATAGTTCAGGCACAGTCAACTTATATTTCCTTGAAGGGCGAATAAATCCAGAGCTCCCTGGATGACAAAAGAAATAGAGATGAAGATGAAGAAAGTATGTTTATGATAGATGTCAGGTAGATAATACAATAGAGAACCAGGCTGGATATAAAAGGTTCAGGAGGGAAGTGAAAAAGCAAATAAGAGAAGCAAAGAGAGAGTATGAAAAGAGACTGGCAGCTAACATAAAAGGGAATCCCAAGGTCTTCTCTCGGCATATAAATAGTGAAAGGGTGGTAAAAGATGGAGTAGGGCTGATTAGGGACTCAAAGGGGGATTTACACTTGGAGGCAGAGGGAATAGCTGAGGTATTAAATGAATACTTTGCATCTGTCTTTACCAAGGAAGAAGTTGCAATCCAGGCCACAGTAAAAGAAGAGGTAATTAATACACGTGAAGAAGTTAAAATTGATAAAGTGGAGGTGTTAGATAGGCTGTCTGTACTTAAAGTTGATAAGGGACCAGGGCCGGATGAGATGCATCCAAGGATACTGAGAGAAGTGAGAGTGGAAACTGTGGAGGCTCTGGCTATAATTTCCAGTCTTCCTTAGACTCAGGGATTGTGCCAGAGGACTGGAGAATTGCAAATGTTACACTCGTGTTCAAAAAAGGATGTAAAGATAAGCCCAGCAACTACAGGTCAGTCAGTTTAACATCGGTGGTGGGGAAACTTCTAAAAACAATAATTCAGGACCAAATTAATAGTCGCATGGACAAATGCGGTTTAATTAAGAAAAGCCAGCACAGATTCATTTAGGGAAAATCATGTTTAACTAACATATTGGATTTTTTGAAGAAGTACCAGAGAGGGTTGATGAGGGAAATGCTGTTGATGTGGTGTATATGGACTTTCAAAAGGCATTTGATACAATGCTGCACAACAGACTTGTGGGTAAAATTATAGCTCATGGAATAAAAGGGACAGTAGTAATATAGATGCGGAATTGGCTGAGTGACAGGAAACAGAGAGTAGTGATTAATGGATGTTCTTTGGGCTGGAGGAAGGTTTGTAGTGGAATTCGCTGGGGGTCAGTGTTGGGACCCTTGCGTTTCCTGATATATATTACTGACTTAGACTTTGGCGTACAGGGCACAATTCCAAATTTTGAGGATGATATGAAACTTGGAAGCATTGTGAACTGTGAGGAGGATAGTGTAGAATTTCAAAAGGACATAAACAAGTTGGTGGAATGGGTAGACAGGTGACAGATGAAGTTCAATGCAGAGAAATGGGAAGAGATTCATTTTGGTAGAAAGAACGTGGAGAGACAATATAGAGTAAAGGGCACAATTTTAAAGGGGGTGCAAGAGTAGAGGGGCCTAGGTGTATATGTGCATAAGTCATTGAAGGTGGCAGGACAGGTTGAGAGCCCGGTCAATAAAGTATACAGCATCCTGGGCTTTATTTAAAGAGGCATGGCGTACAAGAGCAAGGAAGTTACGTTAAGCTTGTATAAGACACTAGTTCGGCCTCAGCTGGAGTATTGTGTGCAATTCTGGGCAAAACACTTTACGAAAGATGTGAAGGCCTTGGAGAGAGTGCAGAAAAGATTCAGGAGAATGGTTCCAGGGATGAGGAACTTCAGTTATGAAGATAGATTGGAGAAGTTGGAGAAGAGAAGGCTGAGAGGAGATTTGATAGAGGTATTCAAAATCATGAGGGGTCTGGACAGAGTAGATAGAGAGAAACTGTTCCCACTCATGAAAGGATCGAGAACGAGAGGGCACAGATTTAAGGTAATTGATAAAAGAAGTAAAAGTGACATGAGGAAAAACTTCACACAGCGAGTGGTTGAGGTCTGAAATGCACTGCCCGAGAATGTGGTGGAGGTAGTTTCAATCGAGGAATTCAAAAGGGAATTAGACTGTCATATGAAAAGGAAGAATGTGCAGGATAACAGGGAGAAGGCGGGGCAATGGAACTAGGTAAATTGCTCTTTCGGAGAGACGGTGCATACACGATGGGCCAAATGGCGTCCTTCTGCACTGTAACAATTCTGTGATTCTGTCATCTCCCCAACTCATCCACACGGAGGGGGATATTATTTATGAGTGGTAGTGTTAAATGGGCTTTGGTGAATTGGCTTCAAGAAGACAGAAAATCAGGCAGTGTCTAATATGGACCACCAATTCACAATGGTCCATTCTGTGCTACCGACCAAGGTCAATTTCTTCTCCCATAGAGAACTTGTGCTGATCCCAGCCAGCGCACAGTTAAGTTCTTTCATTGACCGTGCTTTTCTATGAATTTCTTTTTAACCAGTAAGCATTAGGCATGGAGGACATCCACCCAACTCGCGCCTCTCCCAGTTTTACCAGCCATTTACATTAATAACTGGTGCACTGGGAACCCCATGAATTGCCTTCTACCCTAAATGTTCTGGGTGTCCTCTGGCCGAACGAAGATTCTAAGACTGGGAGTATCATCGAATCATACAGCACAGAAGGAGGCCATTTGGCCCATCGTGTTTGTGCTGGCTCTTTGAAAGAGCAATCCAATTAGTCCCACTCTCACGCTCTTTCCCCACAGCCGTGCAAATTTTACCTTTTCAGGTATTTGTCCAATTATAGGCATAACTTTAACGAGGACACCAATTTAAGGCGATTGGCAAAAGAATCAGTGGCGACATGAGAAAACACATTTTTACGCAGTGAGTGGTTAGGATGTGGAATGCGCTGCCTGTGTGTGTGGTGGAGGCAGATTCAATCAAGCCCTTCAAAGGAGAACTGGGTAAATATCTGAAGAGAAAGAATTTGTAGGCCGACGGGGAAAAGGCAGGGGAGTGGAGCTAGTTGTTACAGAGAGCTGACAAGGACATGATGGGCTGAATGGCCTCCTCTGTGCTGCAACTATTCTACGAATAGTTCTCTTTTGAAAGTTACTATTGCATCTGCTTCTCCAGCCCTTTCAGGCAGCGCATTCCAGATGATAACAACTCACTGTGTCATAGCATGTCCTCACTCCCCTCTAGTTCATTTGCTAATTATCTTAAATCTATGTCCTTATTAAAGTTATCCTTATAAACACACCTCCAACTGGCCACATATAGAAAGATCGTAAGGAGGCTGTGGTCAGGTAACCTGGGATGCTGAGAAGCATGTCTCACTGAGATACAGAGGACGTGGGGTGCATCCAAATACTGATGTTTGACAGAAAAAAGCCGAGCCTTTCTCTCGCACTGTTGTGGGAAGCTTTTCAAATAGGATCTTAAAGAATGGGAATCTGTAGCAGAAATAAACTGTTCTGGTGAAATGGCAGTCATAAAGTGGGGGCGGGGGGGGGGTGCTAAGTCAAAAACACATGAAGAGAAATCTGTGAATACGCTGTTCAGCAAAACTGAACAAATATTATTACTTAAAATGCTTTCAAACAGTAGCATGAAGAGCAATGAGTGATGCCCAAAAAAGATGTTCTTAGTTGTCAGCACTTCACGAGAGTCACTGGCAGCATGTTTAAAGTTGAAGACACAACTTTATTTTTCCATTAGCAACAACAATATGCATTTACGTAGCAGCTTTAATGTAGTAAGATGCCTCACAGTAATGCCATCAAATAAAATCTGTCAGAGAAGAAGATATTAGGACAGGTGAACAAAAGCGTGTTCAAAAAGGTAGGTTTTAAGGAGCATCTTAAAGGCAAGGAGAGAGGTGGAGAGACGGAGCTGTTTAGGAAGGGAATTCCCAAGCTTAGGGCCTAGGCAGCTGAGGGCAGAGCCACCAATAGTGCAGCGATGAAAATTGGGTTTGCCCAAGAGGCCAGAATTGTAGGAGCACAAATATCTCAGATGGTTATAGGACTGGAAGAGGTTCCAGTGATAAGGACGGACGAGGCCATGTAGAGATTTTAACACAACTTCAGTCGCTGGTGGCACTGGTGATTCAAGTTCTGGTCAGAGTGATTCCTCCTTTCACTCCTGCCAGGAAGACTCTTGGGCAAATATGATTTTGGTTTTCCTTCCACGTCCGACTGGGCACTATCCTGCAGAGGAAAAAAAAACTTAAATTCAAAACCAACTGCATCTACATTGACATCTGTCGCAGAGACATAAAGATGGCAAGTGTGGGCAATAGCAAAATGGTGCCATAGTGGCAACTGTCCTGAAGTTTGCATTAAGGTGTATTGGCAGAGTATAGGGGTAGCCTTATCCTGCACCTAACCTGGGTTACAGGTTATCCTATAGTGCTAAGTGTATCCAACAAGTGACAAAACTTCCCATTCCCAATCACGACCCAATGAATGGCACCACACTGGATCAGGGAAGAGACTGAATGAGGTCTGGGAGTAATAACAGGCTCAATTCTCATCCTGTCCATTCATTGCGGAGCAACAAACAGCATGCTGAGCGATATTGTCAACTGGTAGAGTACAAGTAGGAGGTTGTCCTGTTGTAGCTGTTTCGGGCACTGCTCTGGCCACACCATTCACTGCATTCGGTTCTGGTCGACATGGGACGAGAGAAACTCCCAAGCCCTCGAACTGCTGCAGGGAACGGTTATCTGGCTGGCCTCTCGTGCCAGAGACTTGGGTTATAAGGAATAGTTGGAAAAATGTGGACTCTTCCAATCTGAAAGGGAATAATGGGAGGGAAACTTTTGGAGGGAAATAAGGAACAGAGTGGAATGGAAGTAATTGACCTTGAGCACTATTTCAAGTTAAATCACAACTCACATAGCCAAGGATCATAGGAGCAGGAGCAAACCTCTCTAATCCACCATTCAATTTGATTGTAGCTGATAATGACTTTAGGATAATGAGATACAGACACAAACTGGTCAGAGGGAAAGCTCTGGACTGATATCAGGGAACACTTGGAATAGGGTTACCTGGAATGGAGTCCAGTGTAGAGGTTGATAAGTCATTCAAGAGGCAGTTAGATTGGGGATATTGAAGGCTTCCATGGGATGGTGCAGTAGATGAGTCAAGGGGTGTCCTTTATTGATACTTATCTTCCTGCAACTCGACGAGCATGGAATTTAACCAACGGAGTAGTTTAAGCTTTGCCCCATGCTGTTTGAGAGGAAGTAGGTTCTGTGCGCTAAATGCACCTTGGTTTGAAATAGGAGAACAATGTCTCAATGCATTTACATGCATAAGATAAACCAGCATTGGCTTCTTCATTAACATTAGCCTGCAACACGTTTGGCAGAGCCTTATCACACACTCTGTATACAGGAGGCAACAGAACACAGTTAATAACCTGCAACAGCAGTGACTGTGCTTCCTTTGTGTTGAAGTTTGACATTTCACATAAAAGGCAATTTAAAGGGAAAGAATTCATCTGGAAATGAATAATTTGTTGAAAGATTGTCTTTTAATTTCCGTAACCATGGAAACATTCAGGAAGAAGTGATGAGAAATGCTTCAAGACCCATTTGGACTTAAAGCCATTGTATGGTGGGGCCCACATCAAAACATGAGCCACCCAATTCAAAATGGCTGCCTCATCGGGCCAGATATAGTTCATAGAGAGGCACAGTGTTGCAGTGGTTTAACCAATGACCTTTTAATGTTGGGACTGGGTCTAATATATCCTGGCAGGACAAAATCTGACAGTTCTCTCAACGGTAGAGCTCCCAAGTGTATTGCCACTAATCAAACAGAGGCGGCTGTGGTGGATCGGACACGTCCTCAGGATGGAAGATGGCCGCATACCCACGGACCTTCTGTAAGGTGAGGTAGCTGGGGCCAGACGACCAATGGGGCTTCCAAAGCTCCACTTCAAGGATGCTTGCAAGCATGACATGAAGGCCCTAAATGTCAACTATTGCACCTGGGAGTCACTAGCTGGCAAAAGAGGGAAATGGTGACACATCCTCTGGACTGGTGTGCACTACCACGATGACCAGTTGCTCCAGTACCTTGGCAACAGGCACCAATGTCAAAAAGAACAACTCACAACCTGACTTGGCGGCTTCACTTGCAGCACTTGTGGCAGAACACTGCCTCTCAAGGGGAGATGGTGGCGCAGTGGTAATGTCACTGGACTAGTAATCCAGAGGCCCAGGCTAATGCTCTGGAGACACGGCTTCAAATCCCAGCACGGCAGCTGGTGGATTTAAATTCAATTCACCAATAAAAATCTGGAATTGAAAGCTAGTCTCAGTTATGGTACCATGAAACTATCATCGATTGTCGTAAAAACCCATCTGGTTCACTAATCTCCGTTAGGGAAGGAAATCTGCCATCCTTACCTGGTCTGGCCTACATATGACTCCAGACCCACAGCAATGCAGTTGACTCTTAACTGCCCTCTGAAATGGCCTAGCAAGCCAATCAGTTGTTCAAGGGCAATTAGGGATGGAGAACGAATGCTGGCCTCGCCAGCAATGCCCACATCCCATGAAAGAATAAAAAAGGATTGGCCTTCACACCAAGGGAAGACATCCCACTGTGTGTCCATCATCTTTCATAGATAGAAGGATGCCAGTCAACAATGTTTACTACATTACACCAGTGATTACACATCAAAGGTATTTCATTGGCTATAAAGCGCGTCAGGATGTCTTGATGTTTTGAAAGACATTGTGTAAACACAAACCTTTATTTCTTTGCAGGTTTTCAAATCCCTGTAGTGACTCCTAAATACTGAGCTCCCAAAAAACTCTTGTGTGGGAGAAGATATTAGGACACAGCAGGCAGAGCAAATTGTAGCATATCCGAAGAAGAGGGAAGGACCAGATGTGAGATGGCCTGACGGGGAAAGAAAGATTTACATTTCTACATAGGTGTTTACGACCTCCAGACATTCCAAAGTGCTTTACAGCCAATGAAGCACTTTTGAAGTTCAGTCACTGTTGTAATGTAGGACGTGCAGCAGCCAATTTGTGCACAGCAAGATCCCACAAACAGTAATGTGACGATGACCAGATAATCTGTTTTTGAGATGTTGAATGAGGGATAAATATTGGCCAGGACGCTGGGGAGAACACCCCTGCTCTTTTTCGAACATTACTATGCAGGATCTATTGTAGCTACCTGAGTGGTTAAACGGAGCCTCAGTTTAATATCTCATCCAAAAGATGGCACCTCTGACAGTGCAGCACTCACTCAGTACAGCACTGGAAGCGTCAGATGAGATTTTGTACTCAGGTCTTCAGAGTGGGAAATGAACCACAACTTACTGACTCAGAAGTAAGAATTCTGTCCACTGAGTCATGGCGGACAGCCTGAAGGACTATGACTCGTAGTAGTGATAACCAGAACTAGCTGCTACACAGATTCGTCAGAGACATGGGCAGGCCAGAAGGCTGTCGAAAAAAAGTGCTGCCAGCATAGAGCTGAATTGATTACTTATGCCTTAGCGGGATGACTCAGAATCTTACTGCATCATTCGACGTCAGGCTTAGTAAACCACTAGCGCTCGTGCAGCCATCTTACACATGGTCTGATCATCCCTGGGTTACTGAGGGGTAAAGTCTGCCAGAACCATGACTCTTGGTTACTGTCCAGTGACCTGAAGGATGAGAAAGGCGCTACATAGGCGCACGTACTTTCCTTCTTTAAATCCATGCAGCAACAACGGATCCTGCCCATCAACTACCAAGCTGCTAATGACTGCTGTGTGAGGGAAGGTACTAGGGTATGACAGGCAGAGTAAAGTGTAAGGTAATATTTGAAGGAGGGTGGAGCACCAAATGAGACGGCCTGTAGCAAGGTTTTGAGCCTGATGTGGAATGCATAATTGTGGGTACAAGGACAAGTAAGGCTTGGTGCATAAGGGGATTGTAAAAGAGGCTAGCATGCGGTAAGAGAGCAGAATAAGATCCAATTCAAGCTTAAGGCATTTTGAACACATCCAACACCAGCTACACTTTCTTCAACTGATCTGCATGCATTCAACTATGAATTAGGTACAGATTGAGTAAGTAGCAAATTAGAGTTTTATAGCTTAAAGCGAACACTTTCCAGTGTTGTTTAACGCCACAGGTTATACAGTAAAACAATAAAGTATTACGTTTTTAATGTACAGATGCTCATTATAAAGTTCCTCTGGGTGTTTTTTCATAATTAAAATGTTTTGCTTCAAAGATTTAGTTTTTCCCAGGATCCATCCATAGACGAAGGCAGTTTGCCTGCACTGTCGGTGCAAGACCTGCTTATTTTTAATTAAAGAAAATGTTTGGAAAGAAGTTGTCAGTTGTCTAAATGGATGGTTTGGCAGATCACATGCTCGTAATCAAACCCAACTATCAAGGTTATCCAGCTCCTAGACTTCATTATTTCTTCCTCCACTGCCTTAGCCCTTGTCTGAAGAGATGCAACTGAACAGTCCAGAGTTCAGAGGAGTTTTTAGTTCCTGGATAAGCCTCCCAAATTGATTGCTAGTCACTATTTTCTTTATTTTCTGCATCTATTTGTATTAAGTTTCAAAGTGGAAACTTTGTACATTGTACACCAATTACTGAGATTTATCTCAGTCGATTTTGTGATTGTTAAGGGCTGGGCATAAAATTCTCATTCTTGTGTTCCAGTCCATCACCCCCTCTTCCCCGCTCCCTCCCTGCCACCCCCCGCCCCCCCCCCCCCCACAATTATCACAACCTCCTCCATCCCTACAACCCTCATGGGTCAATGCACTCCTCTAATTCTGGCCCATCGCTCCATCATTAGCGGCTGTGCCTTCGACCATCTAGATCCTATGCTCTGGAATTCTCTCTAATCCTGTCCGCATCGCTATCTCTCTCTCTTTCTTTTAAGTTTATTCCTTAAAACCCAGCTCTTTGACTAAGTTTCTCATCACCCGTCCTAATATCTCCTTATGTGCCTCGGTTTCAACTTTTGTCTGCTAACACTTCTGTGAAGTTCTTTGAAGGAGTGACATGTGCTGTGGATAGAGGGGAGCCTGTTGACGTACTGTACTCGGATTTCCAGAAGTCATTTGACAAGGTGCCCACATAAAAGGTTATTGCACAAAGTAGCAGCTCATGGTGTAGGGGGTAACTTAGCATGGATAGAAGATTGGCTGGCTGGCAGAAAACAGAGAGCATGTATAAATGGGTCCTTTTCTGATTGGCAGGAGGTGACGAGTGGAGTCCTGCAGGCGTCTCTGCTGGGTCCTCAACTTGTTTACAATTTGTATCAACGACTTAGATGAGGGGAGCGATGGCATGGTAGCTAAAATTGCAGATGACACAAAGATAGGTAGGAAAGTATGTTGTGAAGAGGACATAAGGAGGTTGCAGACCGATATATATAGGTTGAGTGAGTGGACAAAAATCTGGCAGATGGAGTATAATGTGGGAAAATGTGAAGTTGTTCACTTTGGCAGGAAGAATAAAAAAGCAGAGTATTACTTAAACGGAGAATGACTGCAGAACTCCGAGATGCAGAGGGATCTTAGGTGTTCCAGTGCATGAGTCGCATAAAGTTAGCATTCAGGCACAGCAAGTAATAAAGAAGGCTAATTGAATGCTATCCTTTATTATGAGAGGAATTGAAAATATAAGTAAGGATGTTATGCTTCAGTTATACAGGGCATTGGTGGGATCGCATCTCGAATACTAAGTGCAGTTTTGGTCTCCTTATTTAAGGAAGGATGTGAATGCATTGGCGATGGTTCAGAGGAGGTTTACTACAGTGATATATGGAATGAGCGGGTTGTCTTATGAGGGAAGGTTGAACAGACTGGGCTTGTTTACACTGGAGTTTAGAAGAGTGAGGGGAGACTTGATTGAAGTTTATAAGATCCTGAACGGTCTTGACAAGGTGGATGTGGAGAGGATGTTTCCTCTCGTGGGGAGTCCAGAACTAGGGGGCACTATTTTAAAATTAGGGGTCGCCCTTTACTACAGAGATGAGGAGAAATGTTTTCTCTCAGAGGGATGTGCGACTTTGGAACTCTGCCTCAGAAGGTGGTGGAAGGGGGGGGTCAATGAATAATTTTAAAGCGTGGTTCGATAGGTTCTTGTCAGGCAATGGAATCAAAGATTATCAGGAGTAGATGGGAGTGTGGAATTCGAGACACAAACAGATCAGCCATGATCTTATTGAATGACAGAGCAGGCTAGAGGGGCTGAATGGCCTACTTCTGCTCCTAATTCGTATGTTCATAGGTTAGTATGTTCGTGAAGCACCTTGGATTGTCTTGGTGAGGTTAAGGGTGCTATATAAATGCAAGTTGTTGAGGGTTGTTGAGAAACAGAGGGGGAGAAATTGGCCTCTGTCGTGCCGAGTTTTTTCAGTGCAATGTGGCCAATAACGTCCTAGTGTGTCGTCCGAGATGTACACGTATTGGTGGGTAGTGCATCGGACACCATCAAGATAAAGGGGATTGCAACTAATGAGTGCTAACAGCATGCAGCACATGCAGATTATGATGTCAATCAGTGTGCAATGCTGAATTGATTCCTGCACTATTTTCAAAAGCCATGATCCAGCATATACCCTGTTTTAAGGGGGAGACAGTGGCATAGTGGAAATACCACAGGACTAGTAATCCTGGAGTCTGGGCTAATGCCCTGGTGCCATGTGATCAAATGCCACCATAGCAGCTGATGGCGTTTAAGTTCAACTAATTAATAAAAATCTGGAATTGAAAACTAGTTTGTATCATGGTGGCGATGAAGCTATCATCGATTGTCAAAAGATTGCATCTGGTTCACCAATGTCCTTTAGGGAAGGAAATCTGCCATCCTTACCCGATCTGGCCTACATGTGACTCCAGATCCACGGCAATGTGGTTGATTCTTAACTGCCCTCTGAAATAGCCTAGCAACCACTCAGTTGTTCAAGGGCAATTCGGGATGGAGAACAAATGCTGGCCTTGCCAGCGATGCCCACATTCCATGAAATAATTTTTAAAAAGCTGAATATGATGTTAAGCAGTGCTGTGGAAAGGGATCGTGAACAGGTTAGTTGCTGGATCATTTCTTCTGACAGTTTGTGCAATTGTACGCATTTTTTGAGCTTTCCTACGATTGCCTACAATAGTCTAGATGGAGTGGTCTGGCTGGTGCTGAAGTAATTTATTGTTCATATAAAAGCTTGTGCTGGAACATGTTGCTTCTCGACATGGGTGGCCTGATCGGCTTTCCTCTTGGAATTGAGCATGACTGGGAGAATGAAGAGAGGGCATGCGGAGCAGGACAAGCTGCTGGAAGAGGGAGGAGGAGGACGAGAAAAGCTTTCAGCAGGAGGTCATATCTACCTTATGTCTTTAGGGAGCAATTCCCTTCCCTGAAAATTAGGGGTCGCCCTTTTAGGACAGAGATAAGGAGAAATTTTTTCTCTTGGAGGATTGTGTGACTTTGGAACTCTCTGCCTCAGAAGGTGGTGGAGGCGGGGTCATTTAATATTTTTAAGGCAGGGGTTGATAGATTCTTGTTAGGTAAGGGAATCAAAGGTTATCGGGGGTGGATGGGAGTGTGGAATTCGAGACACAAACAGATCAGCCATGATCTTATTGAATGGCAGAGCAGGCTAGAGGGGCCGAATGGCCTACTTCTGCTCCTAATTTGTATGTTCATATATAGATGGTGGGGCAAAGAGGAATGTTAAGAGTTAAATATGAGGAACACAACCCTGACACTCCGTGCACTCACCCGCTGCAGTTTTTTTATGTGGGCCAAGGCGGGGCATTTAGTGAACATATTTAAGTTAGGTTCTCACTGTGCAATTGAAAAGTAGGAAGTAGTTGTTGGCTCCACAAGGTAAGTGGCTCTTTCAGCACTCTTTGTGGGTCAGGAGGAGCCCGGCCCCTTAAGGAAGCCCATAACCTCCCCCCTCACAATCACGGCCCTCTCCCCACCTCCCGATCACAGGCTCTATCCCCATGACAATGGACCTCTCAGTCCTTCTGATTGATGGGGTCTGTCCGGTTGCTGGTTTTCCCTTCCACCCATTGACCGACCTGTCCATTTGACGAGCAGGAAATGGAGCTAACAAATTTTAATAAAGTCGAAGATCTTACAGCTTTGCAGGTTCCTCGGTCGTTCTCTGCCTCTCCCGCATCTTCCCACATGCCTGTAAATATTGAGAACACAGTCAATATTCTGCCCCACTGTAGAATCTAACAAATCTTCCATTGGACTTGGCTCTGTGTTAGTGCCAGTGTGAGTCTCACTGTGTCGATATATTTCAAGTTTCTTCTTTAATTATAAATTAACATTCACTTTATCCACATTAAAATCCCTCGGCCATTGCCTGCCCATCTGATTAATTGGCCCAGATTCCCTTTCCATGTAGTTTATGAATGCTGAAGACAAAACGTAGGCCAGAACAAACCCCTCCAGACTGGACCTCTCCACTGCTACCTACCTCCCAGGTAGAGCCACTCTGCTTTATAATTACCTTCTGTTTCCCACTGCCAAGCCAATTTTCAATCCCACTCACTAAGTCAGCATGAAATTTATCAAGAAAGGTGCACAAGGGAAGGGATTCTGAATAGCTTTTGGCTCTTTACCCAAAAGTATACAGCCATACAAAGCTCATCAGAAAGAGGGGTTCATCTTCAGGCTGTATGAATAGAACAACTTGTCTTTATACAACATCGTAATGTGTTAAATTATCCCAAGAAGCATCACATCAGGTGAAATTTGACACTAATCCTCCAAAGAAAATATTAGGACAAGTGACCAAAAGCTCGGACAAAGAGGTAGGAGGAGGAAAGAGAGAGGCGGATAAGTTTAGGGAGGAAATTCCAGTGCTTCAGGCCCAGACAGCTGAAGGCACGGCCACCAAATGTGGAGCGAAGGATATGGAAATGCACAAGGGGCCAGAATTGGAGGAATGCAGAAGTCTCGGAGGTTTGTAGGGCTGGAGTAGGTTACAGAGAAGCAGCAAGGCCATGGAGGGATTGGTACGCAAGAATGAGAATTTAAAATCTGAGGTGTTGATGGACCGGGAGTCAATGCATGGGCGTGCTCAGGTAAAACAATTTAATCTACCCTGCTATAGATGCCGTTACTGAAGTTACATTTGGAACACCACATGCAATCTTAGACATTCGATGACCTTTATCATCTGACTTGCAAGCTGTAAGAAAATTGCTTTGTGGGTCAATGGGGCGGGATTTAGGGTGGGTTCCAGTTACGCTACCAAATTGCCAACTCTCTCAGAATTTGGGTTGGAGGCTTACAAAGTGTTTACCTTTGTCTGCACCCTAGCCATGTTAGATATAAGGGGTTTCGAGGGGGGAACTGTGGGGGCCCAGAATGTCCCTGCTATACAGCATTGGCCTGGAAGAGTCAAATTCAAAACCGATGCTCTCCGACTGCAATCCATTGTTTGCACTATGGCAAATGTGACATGCAAACTCAGATGGTAATTTTAATAAAACTCTTTTAGCCAGATTATGTAGACACTCTCCATCTTGGGGAAATGTCACAGCAGAATCTTTCTCCCCTCCCACGGTAGGTGCCTGTAAACAGGGTGGATGACTACCTGCAATATGCAACTGCCCTTAACTCTGGGATTTTCAAAGACGTCAACAAGCATCCATTGGGTAGGTGGAAGTTCTGCTCCACCCCAGATCTACCCTGCCAAAAGGCTTTCCCCAGATCTTTGACTTCCGCAACTTCAGCCAATCCTTCTGTCACCTATAGACTCCAATCTTCTTCTCCATCTGCCCCCTCACCACGGTGCAAACAGGACTCAGCCTATCATTTCCAGCTGTATCCCATTCTTTGCCAATATTTCAAAACTCGGGAACTTCTTATTGATGCTTTTCGGCGAAGTCAGTTCTTAACTCGAAGAACTGACGTAAATCCTGCCAGACGAGAAAACTGCTCAGTGCATGCAATTTTCCAGAGTCAAGCTTGCTTCCATAATTATTCACAGGTCTAAGTGCAGACATAAGCGGGGGTAGGGTGCGCACTGGCAGTGGGAGTAAGAAATTGCACGCCAGGTCCGGACGATTTGTGTCCCAGGATGCTGTGGGAGGCAAGGGTGGAGATTGCAGGGGCTCTGACCCAAATTTTTAATTCCTATCTGGTCACAGGGGAAGTGCCAGAGGACTGGAAAACAGCTAATGTGGTCCCACTATTTAAGAAAGGTTGTAGAGATAAGCCAGAGCACTACAGACCAGTGAGTCTCACGTCAGTGGTAGGGCAACTATTGGAGAAAATTCTGAAGGACAGAATCTATCTCCACTTGCAGAAGCAAAATTTGATTAAGAATAGTCAGCATGGCTTTGTCAGAGGGAGGTCATGCCTAACAAATTTGAATTTTTGGAGCATGTGACCAGGTGTGTAGATGAGGGTAGTGCAGTTGATGTAGTTTACATGGATTTCAGCAAAGCCTTTGACAAGGTCCCACATGGGAGTCTTATCAAGAAAGCAAATGCACATGGGATACAGGGTAACTTGACAAGGTGGATTCAAAATTGGCTTAGCTGTAGGAGACAGAGAGTGATGACAGACGGCTGTTTTAGTGACTGGAAGCCAGTGTCCAGTGGCGTACCACAGGGATCTGTGCTGGGTCCCCTATTGTTTGTCATTTACATAAACAACATAGATGACTATGTGGGGGGTAGGATCAGTATGTTCGCAGATGACACAAAGATTGGCCGAGTGGTTAACAGTGAGGTTGAGTGTCTTGGGTCACAGGAAGATATAGACGGGATGGTCAAATGTGCAGAAAAGCGGCAGATGGAATTTAACGCTGATAAGTGTGAGGTGATATACTTTGGAAGGAGTAATGTGACACGGAAGTATTCAATGAATGGCCTGACACTGGGAAGTTCTGAGGAACAAAGGGACATTGGCGTGTTTGTCCATAGATCTCTGAAGGCAGAAGGGCAGGTTAATAGGGTGGTGAAAAAGGCAAATGGGACACTTGCCTTTATCAATCGAGGCAGAGATTACAAAAGCAGGGCGGTCATGTTGGAGTTGTATAGAACTTTGGTAAGGCCACAGCTGGAGTACTGTGTGCAATTCTGGTTGCCACATTATAGGAAAGATGTGATTGCACTGGAGGGGGTGAAGAGGTGATTCACCAGGATGTTGCCTGGCGTGGAACATTTAAGCTATGAAGAGAGGTTGGATAGGCTGGAGCAGAGAAGACTGAGGGGTGACCTGATCGAGGTGTATAAGATTATGAGGGGCATGAACAGGGTTGAAAGGGAGCAGCTCTTCCCCTTAGTTGAATGGTCAGTTGCGAGGAGACACAAGTTTATGGTGAGGGGCAGGAGGTTTAAGGGGGATTTGAGGAAGAACCTTTTTACCCAGAGGGTGATGACGGTCTGGAATGCACTGCCTGGGAGGGTGGTAGAGGCGGGTTGCCTCACATCCTTTAAAAGGTACCTGCATGAGCACTTGGCACGTCATAACATTCAAGGCTATGGGCCAAGTGCTGGCAAATGGGATTAGGTAGACAGGTTTGGTGTCTTTATTGCATCAGCGCAGACTCGATGGGCTGAAGGGCCTCTTCTGCACTGTATTATTCTGTGATTCTGTGATATGGCCCATCGAACCTGCTCCGCCATTCAATACGATCATGGCTGATCTTGGGCTGCAATTCCACTTTCCTGCCCGCTCCCCATATCCCTTGATTCCCTGCGAGACCAAAAATCTGTCTATCCCAGCCTTAAATGTATTCAACGATGGAGCATCCACAACCCTCTGGGGTGGAGAATTCCAAAGATTCACAACCCTTTGAGTGAAGTAATTTCTCCTCATCTCAGTCCTGAATGATCCTGAGATTGTGCCCTTGCGTTCTCAATTCCCTGTCTAGTGGGAACAATCTCTCAGCTTCTACCCTATCAAGCCCTTTCAGAATCTTCTATGTCTCAATTAGATCACCTCTCATTCTTCTAAACTCCAGGGAATATAAGTCCAATTTACTCAGCCTCTCATCTCCTTCAACAAACTAGGGCTATATTAAAAGTTATGGTAAATGAGGACGAAACTGGGACTAGATAAGCAGTCAGGTGGCTAAAAATGCCCGTGTAGACTCCATGGTCTGAATGTTCCTGTGCTGTCGCATTCAAACTAGCATTTGTAATGTAATAAAACTTGGAAATAGGAAAGAGATCTGAATGGTAGAGAATTTACGAAGCATCTCAGCGGCAGAGGATTGAGGGAATTGATGGACCAAGCATCAGAGTATTTAGGACAGTTTTCTAGAAGATACAATGGTCTCTGCCTCAGCGACAAAGCCACATCATTACTCTCTGGTGGACTTAAAAGATCTCACTACAACACAATTTAAAGAAGAATAGGTGAGTTTTTTCTGGTGTCCCAGCCAGCATTTATCTGCCAACCAAAATCGCTGAGATAGATCATCTGGGTAATCAACCTCGTTGCTTTTGTGGGAGCTTGCTGTGCGTGAATTGACTGTTTCATTTCCCTGCATTGTAATAGTGACTACACTTCAAAAGTGCTTCATTGGTTGTAAAGCCCTTTGGGATGCCCCGAGGTTATGACGGATGCTATATAAATGCAAACCCTTCCTTTCTCCCTTCACTTCCTGAGGCACAGCATTCCAGGTTTTATTTCGGGGCCAATTTAGTGAAACACAGTCTGACATCTGAGTAAGATTGGGTGAGATTTGCTCAAACAAACACACCAAAAGCAAAGCCCTTAAAGCTCAATATTGGCTTTGGGTATTGAGTTTTGCATCAGGGCTGTTTTGGCTTTAGTAAAGAGTTAAAGATTTCTCATTAGATAAGCTCAAACCACTGAACCTGATCTTTGTCTTTGACCTATTGTCAATTTGCATACTGCCGTCTTGAGTTTCTGTCATTGCCATCACTGCAAATATGAAATTGACTGTAAAAAATAACTAATTTTCTGGTGTGTGCCATGCCTGAACTGTTTGCAATTATCCCTTCAAAATCTGCTTGATGGCATTATCTTTGATTGCGTTCTGTATAAAAGGCTCTGGTGAGTATCCATAAACATGTTTTCATGCTGGAATAATGGGATATTTTTGGCCCCTTGTCTCCCACTTTCATGTCCTCTGACCTGGAGCTGCTGCTCCTTGTCTGTTCTCAGGCTTTGACCATAAGAGCAAGTATTGTGATTGCTTGTACAGGAACAGGAGGAGGCCATTCAGCCCCTTGTTCTACTATTCAGTTGGATCATGGCTGATCTGTACCTCAACTCCATCTACCCGCCTTGGTCCCATATCCCTTGATACCCTTAGCCAACAAAAATTAATCCTTCTAAGTTTTGAAATTTTCAATTGCCCTCCAGTCTTTTTGTAGGGTGGACTTCAAGATTTCCACTATTCTTTGCGTGAAGTGCTTCCTGACATCACCTCTGAACAGCCTAGCTCTAATATAAAATAAAAACAAGAAATGCTGGAAATACTCAGCAAGTCTGGCAGCATCTGTAGAGAGAGAAGCAGAGTTAACGTTTCATGTCAGAACTTCTGAGTTCTGATGAAGGGTCACTGACCTGAAACGCTCACTCTACTTCTCTCTCCACAGATGCTGCCAGACTTGCTGAGTATTTCCAGCATTTCTTGTTTTTATTTCAGATTTCCAGCATCTGCAGTATTTTGCTTTTATATTAGCCTAGCTTTAATGTTAGGTTCTTGCCCCCTTGTTCTGGACTCCACCACACCAGAGGAAGTAGTTTCCCATCTATCTAATGTCTGAAAGCATTGAATCGTCTTAAAACATCTCAATTAGATCACCCCATAATCTTCTATCCTTGAGGGAATCCATCGTAGTCTATGCAACCTGTCCTCATAATTTAATCCTTTTAGTTCTGGCAGCATTCTGGTCAATCTATGCTGCAACACAGATATATCCTTCTTTTGGTGTAGTGTCCAGAACTGAATGCAGCACTCCAGATGCGGTACTGACCAGAGCTTCACCCAACTGTAGCATCATTTCCATGTCTTTGTAGTCCAGCCCTCCTGGAGATCAAAGCAACCATTAACTGATTCAATCGCTCAGCTAGTTCAGAGACCAGTAAGAGTCAACCATGTAAAGCCGCGTGTACACCAGATAGGTTTCCTCGCGCTGAAAGAAGGTTAGTGAACCAGTTGGGTTTTTACGACAATCTGGCAGCTTGCATAGTCATTTATTTGTCCCGGGTGCAGATTTATTGAATTTGGGTTTCACAATTTACCATGATAAGATTTGAAGTCAATGGCACTGGGTTGCTAAAATACTTAACTGGCACTAAAGCACTTAGGAGTGTCCTTAGGTTGTGAAGGATTCTGTATCAATACAAGTTATTTCTTTCCTTTCTTTCCGTTATCCCACTCAGAGACACCATAGGATTATTGGTATGAGAAATGGAAAAATGTCTCTGCCAGTGACTCATCTGAGTTGGGGCTAGGCAGAGTAGACCGAACTTGCTCTGAATGCTACACCAAGCTCTTGGACCTCGACACTCTTTCCTCGCACTGAAATCCCTCACCTTAATCTGCACAAGTTAATTATGTTAACTTCCTTCTCTTTTAATGAGCATTGACACAGTCCTACAGAGTGCTATTGAACATTTTCTATCCTGTTCCCTCATGTTGGGCTAATTGGTCTGTCGCTTCCTGATTCACGTTTCACTCCATTTGTATTGACGAAGGTTATGTGAGTCATTCCTCTTCTAATATCCCTGATTCATAGACCAAACAATTCACCTCTTAAACGAGTTCTTCAATAACTTTTTTCTTGCAAGATCTTTGGGTGAATCCCACCAGTTCTGGGGTTTGCTTTGTGTTTTGATGTAGATTCCTGAGGCATTGACTAAACCTAAATCTACCCAATTTTCAACTGATGTGGAGACCTTAATGCCATCTTTTGATGCTCCATATTTCTATCTGATTTATCTATTAACACAGGCGGCTGGATTTTCAAATGCTGGCGAGCTCGGTACTTCAATTTTTAAAGTGTAGATGGATGGGGAAAGGAACAGGGGACCCGCTCGCTTCCAATTAACAGCCCATTAAGCTCCTAAAGGAGCTTGTTAAGTGCCTGGTGTGGTCAGGACTGCCATTTGCAATCTGGATTTCGGCGAATCCGAACAGTCTGGTGCACGTAAGCTGTCAGGTTCACAGCGGGGTGAAGAGAAACCTTTTGTTTCTTCAGGTTAAAAATGATGGGGCCCTCGGGGCTCTTGCACCAGATCCTGGGGGACTACCTTAGATTTGAATCTTTCAGCATTCTTTCCTCCTTTATGCTGCTGGCCCTCGACGGAGCTGCCTGCTGTCTTCAGCAAGGCAGCGGCTGGCCCCATCATGGCTGCTGTCTCTCTTTGCTGCTCATGCCTTGCAGGCAGCTCCCACCTCCTGGAGATGTTCGGTGCCACTAATTGGGCGCCAAGCGCGCCTCCTGCCTAATTAAGGGTAACATATAAAAATAGCTTTGTGTCAGCAATGATGCCAGAGAGTGGGGTCGGGACCTGGAAATTATTCAACATTATTCCCAACCCCATTTTGAAAATTCAGCCCTGAGGGTGTTCAAGCTATCATCCTTTTGGCTGTGTACGTTGGTACCGTAGGGCAACAAGGGCTATATATATCCATGCAGATATCTCAAGTTGTTGATCGAAACAGAATGGAGTTCTCCCCAGTGTCCCGGCCAATATTTATCCTTCAATCAACATCACTAAAAACAGATTATCTGGCCATATCATATTGCTCTTTGTGGGATCTTGCTGTGCACAGATTAGCTGCCGCATTTCCTACATTACAACAGTGACTACACTTTAAGAGTATTTCATCAGCTGTAAAATGCTTTGGGACATCCTGAGGTTGTGAAGCTGCAATAAAAATGCAAGTCTTTTATTCTTATCTCGGTATTATAATTCAGGATTGATCCATCAATGAGGCAACATAGGCCCTTCCAAACCTCTAGGCCCATAAAATACAAACTAGCAAATGAGAACTACAAATGCAAATAGAATACAGTTGGCCAGGCTTTGAGAGCTGGAATGCAAAGGCTTGGGGCCTAGTACCACAGATTAGACACCTCTGCATTCAGGGACCTACCTAACCTTTAGCATTCCAAATCCTTTGTGCATCCCTTGAATTAATTCTCTGAATCCCTCTTGCTATTTTAAACAATCTACATTTCTCATACCTCTCTGAATACTCATTTCAGCAAAGCTAATTGGCTTTGCATGTATCCCAGTCCTTGTTCTATGTGCCGTATTGCTTTTATAATTGACTCTTTAAGAAAGAACTAGCATTTATATAGCGTCTTTCACAGCCTCAAGATGCCCTAAAGTTCTTTTGATGTGCAGTTACTGTTCGTAATGTAAGAACCGCAGCAGTTAATTTGCGGAAAGTGAGGTCTCGCAAACATCGGTAAGATAAATAACCAGATAATCTGCTTTTTGGGGATGTTGGTTGATGGGCCAATGCTGACCAGAACTCCCCAACCCCAATTCAAAGTGGGATAAGAGGAGAACGCTCTTGAGTCTGTACCACCATTCAATGAGATCATGGCTGATCTTTATCTTAACTCCATTCACCTGCCTTGGCTCCATACCATTTTATGCCCTGGTTGAGCAAGGATATATAAATCTCAGATTTAAAATTAATAACAGAGATAGCATCTCCTGCTTTTAGTGGGAGAGAGTTCCACACTTCTAACACCCTTTGCGTAAAGGAGTGCTGCCTAACTTCTCTCCTGAATGGTCTGGTTCTGTTATAAGTTTATGTGCCTTATCCTAGAATCCCCCACCAGTGCAAATAATTTCTATCTACCCTACCAATTCCTTTCAAAATCCTAAAAAACTTAATTAAATCATCCCACAACCTTCTATATTCCAGAATACAAGCCTAATTTATATAATCTCTCATCATAATCTAACTCCTGGAGACCTGGTAAAGTTTTGGTGAATCTGTGCTGCACTCCTTCCAAGGCCAATATATCTCTTCTCAGGTGCGGTTCCCAGCATGTATACACTATTCCAGATGTGGTCAACCAGGGCTTTGTATAGCTGTAATAAAATACCAAACTCAAAGTGTACAAAGCCATAGTCCTCACCATCCTTCTGTATGGTGCCGAGTCATGGGTCCTAGACCACCGTCATGTACGCTTCCATCAGCACTGCCTCCACAGCATCTTCAAGATCCACTGGCAGGACCGCATCACAAACATTGAAGTCCTGGAAACAGCCAACATCACCAGCATCGAGGCCTTCCTCCTGCAAAGCCAACTGCATTGGGCGGGTCACATTGCCCCGGATGGACGACAGTCGCCTGCCCAAAATCGTGTTGCATGGAGGGCTAACCACGGGTAAAAGGAATAGAGGGGCCCCATGCAAACGTTTCAAGGACTCCCTGAAGGAGTCCCTCTCTGTGTGCCACATCGATCATCGCCAGTGGGAAGCGCAGGCCACAGATTGTGATGCCTGGAGATGCTACATCAGGAGGGCTGCAGACACCTTTGAGACTCATCGAAAGAGAAAAGGAAGAGAAGGGTAAATCCAATTGCCCCCAGCAGCAACTACACCTTCACTTGTACCTACTGTGGGAGAATCTGCCGGACACGGATAGGCCTGACTAGCCACCAGCAGGCCTGCAACCGATGAGTACAAACTTCCCAAAATCTTTGTCCGTGAAGAAATGGCAAGAATAAAATAGTGCCGTGGGATCTTTTACATCACCCAAAAGGGACAAGAGGCCAACTTAGTCTTAGCAACTCATCCAAAAGGCAGGAGCTCCTCAGTGCTGCACAGTAGTGTCGTCCCAGGCCAGGTGCTCGAGTTTCTGGAGTGAGGTCTTCAATCAAGTCCTGAAAGATGGGAAATAACATGGTTAACACTCTGACGCTCTTGTGGATGAGGACACAGCCTGGTGTAATCTTAAATTAGGGAGAGCAGAGGGTTCAAGACAATTAATGGATGTGTTACGATTGGATGTTGCTGCTTGAACTCACATATTCCCTTGAATGAGGTCTCATTTGGTATGTGGCACCGCAAACCAGAAAATGAGAAAAAAAGAATTGGCCCTGGGAAAAAGTTGATTTGGAAACTGAACAAGTCATTTTTTTTTTGCATAATTGTAATCCTTAAATCATCTTTACTTAAAAATAACTCAATTCCCCAAACCAAGATTATAGCCAACAGCCCTGACTGGGGTAGACACGTTAGGGATGTCAGTTAACCCTTAGCTCACGACAGAGATACCAAGGACTTGACGTGACACAGTTTGTTCTGTGCAGTGGAACACTCAGCTTAATCATCTTAAAACCAACAATAAAACTCAGTTTTCCGGGCTCCAGTAACACAGTCTCAGATTTGATTAACTTAAGCAGTGTTAACAGCTTATGATTTCTGTACTCAAATAGTACAGTACAAAACAGCCATTATATGGGCTAGAAATTCATGCTGGTGATAATTGCTGCTGAGCATTTAACACATGAGATTCCAATTTTATGCTAAAAGACTGGATAGAGGAAGATTGACAGCAACAGCCTATATTTATCTAACATCTTTGACAAAGAAAATCGTTCCAAGACACTTCACAGACAGTCGAACAAAAATGAAGATATGAGGAGGGGTGACTAAATATTTAGTCATAGCAATGGCCTTTAAGGAGGGCCTTAAAGGAGAACAAGGCAGAGAGGTTTAGAGAGAGAATTCCAGAGTGTGGAGCCAATGGAACCACCCTACAGTGCCCACTAGTCACCTCCATGCAGTGCCCACGAGTCACCTCCATGCAGTACCCACTAGTCACCTCCATGCAGTACCCACTAGTTACCTCCATGCAGTGCCCATTAATCACCTCCATACAGTTCCCACTAGTCACCTCCATGCAGTGCCTAAAGTCACCTCTCTGCTCTCCCATGAGGCAGGTCCCTACATTATCCTCCAATCACATACCTGTGAGTCACCTCTTTCTGCGTAGACGTGGCTCCTTAATCAATTCCCTTTTTGCATACTTGACTCAACCAGTTAATTTTCCATTTCAAAAGCTTCAGTCCTACTGCATGCCTTTCTACTGTGTGGTTTCCTGCCTGGTATTTTATCAAAAGCTTTACTAAGGCTTAGCTATGTTAAATCCACTTTGTTTTCTCATCCTGAGCTTGCTCAGTTTTCATCCTTGAAGAACTCAAGCAGCTTTGTTAAGCATAACTTACCAGCTGTAAATCTATATTTATCATCCCCTGTTCCTCCTGATACTTCACTTTTCCCTCTTTCGAGATACTTGGTGATATTTTCTCAACTATCAAGGTCCATTGTTTCCTGTCTTATCCTTCCATCTTCTAAGTTAATTGGAGGCACATTTGTCTTTCCTCCCTTCCTTGGCATGATTCCCATATTTGACATTTCCCTTAAGGCATCTAGAAATATTAGACCACTTCATTTTGCGACCTCATTTAAGATTCTGCTTTGCAATCTTGTTGGGCTTGGGCTTTTGCAATGTGTAAGCTGTGTCTCAATGGAGAGCACTCGACCAAAGTCAAAAAGCCATAGGTTCAAGCCCCACTCTCGAGACTTGAGCACAAGATCTCAGCTTATTCGCCAGTACAGCAGTGAAGGAATATTATGCTGTTGGAGGTTATGTCTTTCAGGTAAAATGTTAAAGACTGCCCTCTCAGGTGGATGTAAAAGATCCCATGACACTATTTCAAAGAGGAGCCACAGAATTCTCCCAGATGTCCTGGACATTATTTATCCCTCAATCAACATTGTTAAAACAGATTACCTGATCATTATCATACTGGTATTTGTGGGAGCTTGCTGTGTGCAAATTGGTCCTGCATTTCCTACATGACAACCCTGACTGCACTTCAAACGTTCATCATTGGCTGAAAGCCAATTTAGGACATCCTGAGTTTGTGAAGGGTTTTCTTTATGAAGCTTCCTGTTTCATCTTGCTCAATCTGTCCTGTCACCATGTCTGAAGTCAGAAGAGAAGCGTAGACTTAAAGGTGGAACTTCAATTTAATTCCCTCCCCAAAAGTCACCGGAGCTATTTTAACCCCCCAACAATAGATTGGTAAATATATGAAGCTCAACCCCAACCCGCTGCGACCATGCATTTTAACCCCACTGGGGGTTTGGGAGCGTCTGAGAGGTGGATCCGTCATTATAATACATTATCATACAGACATATTTAAATGAGCTCTGTTCCTCAGATTTTGGGAGCCATTTGAATTGAGTGACTGTGCATCAGGTTTCCCAGAGCTCATGAAATCCAGCAGCTGAAGAGAGGTGAGAGCTGATCAATCCAGCAAATATGTGCTTTTTAGAGCCCTGCTTGTGGGCTAAGAGGTCTGCCCGTGATCTCTTACCATGATCTGACGACCCCTACTACTATGCCCTGATTTTTTTCCCTCACTCCCTCTTAACTGCCACTCTCCAAGGACAACAGCACTCCTCACCATGCCCTGATCTCTAATTTCCAGAGACCATCCCTACCTGTCACCTGCTGTGGCTTTCTCGCCGTCAACGAGCCTTTCAATCTGGCCACCTTCTGGGCAGGAAACAGAGTAACTGAAGGGTCATGAGGACCTGCTGTTAAATTTGGCAGGATCTGGCCTTCTCCTACCCCCATGCCCACAGACACTCCCCAAATCCCTGTAAAAATCGAAGCCAGTGTCTTTAAATATCAAAATACATTGTTAAATCTGGGGCAGGAGCGAAGTATGGCACAGCAGAGAATCCAAAGACTCATTCTGTATCCGCCTTCCACAATACTGGTCCTTCTATTCAAAAGTCTCAACATCAAAAGTGAGATAATGGCCCATCTGTTCCTGTTTAATTAACAACTTTGACTTTCGTGCTGCCATCAGTTAGCACAGAAACGATTATAAATCTTCTCCCTTCATGGGTTTCCCAAATCTTTAAGAAAGTTTGTTTGTTTTGGCCAGTTAGCATTCCCTGCTGGACCAGTTAAGTGAAAGTTTAGCCTGCTGTTGAGACCAAGATGAGTTTCAGTGCCTCCACCTCCAACATGTTGAGTTAAAAGGGCAGTTGTTGCCATATAAAGTGAGAAAGACTTGTATTTTTACAATGCCTCCTCGACGTCCCAAACACCTTACAGCCCATGATGTATTTTTGAAGTGTAGTTGCTGTGGTATTAAGGAAAGGCAGCAATTTGTGCACAGTATGGAGGAGGCCATTCAGCCCCTCGAGCCTGTTCCGTCATTCAGTGAGATCTTAACTTCATCCACCCGCCTTGGCTCCAGAACCCTTAATATCTTTAGCTAGCAAAGATCTATCAATCTGAGATTTACAATTTTTAATTGAGGTAGTATCTACTGCTTTTAGCAGAAGAGAGTTCCATAATTTACCAGCCTTTGCCTGAGCATGTGTTTCCTAATAATTATTCTATTAATCATGAATTGAATGTGTTCTTCAGTTCCTAAATTTAGACTTTTATTTCCACCTATCTTGACGAACATTAATGACTTCCGTCTCACACAGACAGAAACTTCCTTGCGTCTCTGAGGAAAGGGCAATTTAACCTTGCGAAATGCTTTCTGTTTTAACGATTTTACTCTCAGTGTAGGTTAACAAGACATTTTTTTCTGCAGAATCCACATTCAATATTAATGCTCAATAATTAGCCTCATAATTTCAATAACTGTCCCACTGCCTTCAGGTTATTCTTGGCCTTCTTAGTCAGCCATAGTCTTGAAAAGTTCTTCTGTCTCTGAAGGGCTATAGGAGACTGTACAGCATCAGGTACAGCCAGTGGAGCTCTGAGCCCTGCAGATTAGATGGTCCTAACTTCACACTGGCCTGAGTTATGTTTGTTGCTCGTCGAGTTTCTCAGAGGTCAGTGCTGGGACCCTTGCTCTTCCTGATATATATTAAGGACCTAGATCTTGGTGTACAGGGCACAATTTCAAAATTTGCAGATGATACAAAACTTGGAAGCATTGTGAACTGTGAGGAGGATAGCGTAGAACATCAAAAGGACATAGACAAGGTGGAATGGATGGATAAGTGGTAGATGAAGTTCAATGCGGAGAAATGTGAAGTGATTCATTTTGGTAGAAAGAACATGGAGAGACAATATAAAATAAAGGGTACAATTCTAAAGTAGGTGCAAGAACAGAGGGACCTGGATGTATATGTGCATAAGTCATTGAAGGTGGCAGGACAGGTTGAGAGAGGGGTCAATAAAGCATACAGTATCCTTGGCTTTATTCATCGGGGCATAGAGGACAAGAGCAAGGAGGTTATATTGAGCTTGTATAAGCCACTAGTTCGGCCTCAGCTGGAGTATTGCGTCCAGTTCTGGGCACTGTATTTAAGGAAAGATGTGAAGGCATTGAGGACTGCAAAGAGGAAAAATGTCTTCACTCAGTGGGCTGTGTATCTTTGGAATTCTCTACCCCAGACAGCTGTGGATGCTCAGTCGATGAGTGTAATCGAGGCTGAGATGGATTGATTTCTGGATTCTAGGAGAATCAAAGGATATGCGAATCGGCCAGTAAGTGAAACTAAGGTTAAAGATCAGCCATGATCTTACTGAATAGCAGAGTAGGCTGGAGCAATCGTATGGCCTACTCCAGTTCCTATTTCTTATGTTCTTAAATGTTTAAAATGATAAGATTCAATAGGGTAGATACATAGAAACGATCTCCTCTGGTACAGGAGTCCAGAACAGGGGCGGCACAGTGGCGCAGTGGTCAGCACCGCAGCCTCACAGCTCCAGCGACCCGGGTTCAATTCCGGGTACTGCCTGTGTGGAGTTTGCAAGTTCTCCCTGTGTCTGCGTGGGTTTCCTCCGGGTGCTCCGGTTTCCTCCCACATGCCAAAGACTTGCAGGTTGATAGGTTAATTGGCCTTTATAAATTGCCCCCAGTATAGGTAGGTGGTAGGGAAATATGGAGACAGGTGGGGATGTGGTAGGAATATGGAATTAGTGTAGGATTAGTATAAATGGGTGGTTGATGGTCGACACAGACTCGGTGGGCCGAAGGGCCTGTTTCAGTGCTGTATCTCTAAAAAAAAAGGGGTTTAATATTAACATTAAAGTGAGGCCACTTAGGAGTGAAATTAGGAAGAACATCTTCACGCAAAGCGTAGTGGGAGACTGGAACTCTCTGCCCCCAAAGGTCTGTGGGGCAACTCAAATGCCCAAGATTGACAGAGACAGTTTTTTGTTAGTTAAGGGTATGTCACAAAAATGTGCTTCATGTCGAATGATGATTTTTAATTCATCAGCTGCAAACTCGAATTGAATTTTTAAAAAAGAAGACTAAAGGTGACCTGATGCTCACAGCGAAAGATGGCTACCCCAATTTGCATCACTGTACCTTCCACTTCCCAATGCATTGAGATGGAGACAGCATGTCTGCAAAGACCCATCAAGGAGAATGTCCTGGAGAATCTGAGTGAACCACGTATCCTGTTCCCATTAGCATGGTGTCAAGGTCATCAGTTGAACTTTCAACTGGCACATATGAACCACTCAATCTAATCAGTTGTGAGGAAGAGATTCCTAGGCATGGACTAATTAAGTTGCAAGAGGGAATACACTAGTAGAGACCATGCTTGAATCACTGGGTGATGGTCATCTGACAACCCACCCTTCCTGGGCTTAAACTTCTGTTTTCTCTGCAGTAGAGAGACAAGCAGCTAGACGCTGACGAGAGAAGACACGAGTGGGGTCCCTACTTTCTCCCTCTCTCCAATCCATCTTGCAAGCTCTGAACCCTGTTTTCTGACTGTGACCACCCAGGGACACCCCTGCTGCAGACTGAGACTCCTTGAAGGAATTTTTTTTTATTCGTTCATGGGATGTGGGCGTAACTGGCTATGCCAGCGTTTATTGCCCATCCCTAAATGCCCTTGAGAAGGTGGTGGTGAGCTGCCTTCTTGAACCGCTGCAGTCCATGTGAGGTAGGTACACTCACAGTACTGTTAGGAAGAGAATTCCAGGATTTTGACCCAGCGACTGTGAAGGAACGGTGATATAGTTCCTAGTCAGGATGGTGTATGACTTGGATGGGAACTTGCAGATGGTGATGTTCCCATGCTTCTGCTGCTCTTGTCCTTCGAGGTGGTAGAGGTCGCGAGTTTGGAAGGTGCTGTCGAAAGAGCCTTGGTGCGTTGCTGCAGTTCATCTTGTAGATGGTACATACTGCTGCCAGTGTGCGTCAGTGGTGGAGGGAGTGAATGTTGAAGATGGTGGATGGGGTGCCAATCAAGTGGGCTGCTTGCCACTTATCAGCCCAAGCCTGGATATTGTCCAGGTCTTGCTGCATTTCTACACGGACCGCTTCAGTATTTGAGGAGTTGCGAATGGTGCTGAACATTGTGCAATCATCAGCGAACATCCCCACTTCTGACCTTATGATTGAAGGAAGGTCATTGATGAAGCAGCTGAAGATGAAGCCGAGGACACGACCCTGAGGAACTCCCGCAGTGATGTCCTGGAGCTCAGATGATTGACCTCCAACAACCACAGCCATCTTCTTTTGTGCTAGGTATGACTCCAACCAGCAGAGAGTTTTCCCCCCGATTTCCATTGACTCCAGTTTTGCTAGGGTTCCTTGATGCCATACTTGGTCAAATGCTGCCTTGATGTCAAGGGCAGTCACTCTCACCTCACCTCTTGAGTTCAGCTCTTTTGTCCATGTTTGAACCAAGGCTGTAATGTCAGGAGCTGAGTGGCCCTGGTGGAACCCAAACTGAGCATCACTGAGCAGGTTGTTGCTAAGCAAGTGCTGCTTGATGGCACTGTTGATGACACCTTCCATCACTTTACTGATGATTGAGAGTAGACTGATGGGGTGGTAATTGGCCGGGTTGAATTTGTCCTGCTTTTTGTGTACAGGACAGACCTGGGCAATTTTCCACATTGCCGGGTAGATGCCAGTGCTGTAGCTATACTGGAACAGCTTGGCTAGGGGCGTGGCAAGTTCTGGAGCACAGGTCTTCAGTACTATTGCCGGAATATATTCAGGACCCATAGCCTTTGCAGTATCCAGTGCCTTCAGTCGTTTCTTGATATCACACGGAGTGAATTGAATTGGCTGAAGTCTGGCATCTGTAATGCTGGGGACTTCAGGAGGGGGTCGAGATGGATCATCAACTCGGCACTTCTGGCTGAAGATTGTTGCAAATGCTTCTGTCTTATCTTTCGCACTGATGTGCTGGGCTCCCCCATCATTGAGGATGGGGATATTTGTGGAGCCACCTCCTCCAGTTAGTTGTCTAATTGTCCACCACCACTCATGACTGGATGTGGCAGGACTGCAGAGCTTAAATCTGATCCGTTGGTTATGGGATCGCTTAGCTCTGTCTATCGCATACTGCTTATGCAGTTTGGCATGCAAGTAGTCCTGGGTTGTAGCTTCACCAGGTTGACACCTCATTTTAAGGTATGCCTGGTGCTGCTCCTGGCATGCCCACCTGCACTATTCATTGAACCAGGGTTGGTCTCCTGGCTTGATGGTAATGGTAGAGTGGGGAATATGCCGGGCCATGAGGTTACAGATTGTGGTTGAGTACAATTCTGCTGCTGCTGATGGCCCACAGTGCCTCATGGATGCCCAGTTTTGCATTGCTAGATCTGTTCGAAATCTATCCCATTTAGCACGGTGATAGTGCCACACAACACGATGGACGGTATCCTCAATGTGAAAGCGGGACTTCGTCTCCACAAGGACTGTGCGGTGGTCACTCCTACCAATACAGTCACGGACAGAAGCATCTGCAGCAGGCAGATTGGTGAGGACAAGGTCAAGTATGTTTTTCCCTCGTGTTGGTTCCCCCACCATCTGCCGCAGACCCAGTCTAGCAGCTATGTCCTTTAGGACTCGGCCAGCTCGGTCAGTAGTGGTGCTACCGAGCCATTCTTGGTGATGGACATTGAAGTCCCCCACCTGGAGTACATTTTGTGCCCTTGCCACCCTCAGTGCTTCCTCCAAATGGTGTTCAACATGGTGGAGTACTGACTCAGCTCAGGGAGGGCAGTAGGTGGTAATCAGTAGGAGGTTACCTTGCCCATGTTTGACCTAATGCCATGAGACGTCATGGGGTCCGGAGTCGATTTTAAGGACTCCCAGGGCAACTCCCTCCCTACTGTATACCACTGTCCCGCCACCTCTGCTGGGTCTGTCCTACCGGTGGGACAGGACATATCCGGGGATAATGATGGCAGTGTCTGGGACATTGTCTGTTAGGTATGATTCCATGAGTATGACTATGTCAGGCTGTTGCTTGACTAGTCTGTGGGACAGCTCTCCCAACTTTGGCACAAGCTCCCAATTGTTAGTAAGGAGGACTTTGCAGGGTCAACAGGGCTGTGTTTGCCGTTGTCGTTTTGGCTGCCTAGGTCGATGCCGGGTTGTCCATCCGGTTTCATTCTTTTTCATTGACTTCGTAGTGGTTAGGTACAACTGAGTGGCTTGCTCGGCCATTTCAGAGGGCATGTAAGAGTTAACCACATTGCTGTGGGTCTGGAGTCACATGTAGGCCAGACCAGGTACGGACAGCAGATTTCCTTCCCTAAAGGACATTAGTGAACCAGATTGGTTTTTACAACATTCGACAATGGTTTCATGGCCATCAGTATACTAGCTTTTTAATTCCAGATTTATTAATTTAATTCAAATTCCACCTTCTGCTGTGGTGGGATTCGAACCCATGTCTCCAGATCAATACCCTGGGTCTCTGGGTTACTAGTCCAGTGATAATACCACTCCGCCACTGCCTCCCTGCACTACCAGCAAATTCAGCCGGGTCACCAACCTCAACAGACTATCTGCCCCTTTTATTTCTCAGGATTTTAATTTTACCTATCTATCCTCTCCCTCGCTCTGTAATCTATTTGTGTGTCTGTGTGTGTGTGTGTGTGTGAAAGTCAGAGTGTATTTTTACTTCGATCGTCTTAAGTATAATAAAGCTAACCTCTTTCTTTGTTAAATTCAAGAAAACCTGTTCGATTGGTTATTTTTATAATCACAGCACTCAAACAGTGAAACACGCACTGTATATCATTTGCAAAAAAAAAAGGAAACCAGTTACAGTCAAACAAGGAGAGGGGAAAGAGGGGAACCATTCGACACTCCTCACCTGATCATAACAGGTATTAAAGGATATGACGCAAAGGTAGGTAAAAGAAGTTAAGAGACAAATCAGCCATGACCTAAATGAATTGCAGAATAGGTTTGAAGGGCTGAATGGCCTCATCCATTCATATCTTCCAATGCCTTAGCCAAGCCAGTAGCTGAATCCTCATTATTCAGTGCCTCAGGATAGAGAGGGGAAAGATCAGCCAGAGTTCCCACTAATGTTCACTATCAAGTAGCTAGTGCTTTGGTGTGTAAGGGTATTGGCTAAGGAGAAAATCAGGTTCAGCAATAACTCATGACTCAGAAGCCGGCCAGCACTCGGGTTGAGCATGTGACGGAAATCACACCTGGCAAATGTAAACATATTTTGTCATATGGGAACCTACTAGAACCTTTTTTCCTGGACATTGCACAGAACTTATTTTAAGACAACAGAGCTAACCAGTTGAAAACATGGTTGCACATTTGCATTCTGAGAGACAGTTGAATATAGAGACAATGGGAGTGCTCACTGATTCAATTAACAGGATTGGTCTGGGCAATCATGATAATCAACATTCTTTGTCTGTGTAAGAGCCAGAACTCCACACCCCACCGAGTGTGACTGGAGAGATTTGAGAATCAACAACCCTCCCAGAACATGCTGTCTCAAACAAAGAGATGGTCACATGACTTACCTGCTGGCCAGACTGGGGACTGTTTGAATTGTGCCTCAGAGAAAGGCTTTTTGGAGACTGCAACTGAACTCAAAGAGGAAAGCACCTCTCTCTCTGTCTCTCTCTCCAGCAAAGTCCCACGAAAGCCACGGTGGCAGTGCAACCTCAAGACAGAGCACCTCTTCAGCATTCTTGTACCAGAGATGCAAGTCGGAAATTGTGCACTGGGGCCCAGCAAGAATTCCAAGACCATAACTTCAACCAAGGACTTTACAGCAAAAACAAAAGACAGTAACTGAATTCCATTTATTGCCAACCCTACTTCAAACCCACACCCCAATTTTTTCCCTCTGTATCTATTTGTGTGTGTGTTTATCTCATATGCATGCTAGCATAGTTGCGTCACGTATTTTAGTAATTTTAACTGAGTTAGAGCGATAAGGCTGATAAACTTACATCTTTTTTGTTTAAACCTACGAAAACCTGTCTGATTGGTTCATTTGCAATTACAATTAGAAAGCAATGAGCAAGGACTCACTAAGGTGGTAATCTGAAAACATTGTGTTTTAAAAGTTAAACCCTGTTACGGCCAAACCAGCAAAGGGGCAAAAGGGGAGCCTGAGGCCCCTTCCTCACCCTATCGTGACAAGCTAAAGAGTAAAGCTTGTAAGATAGTGCTGGAGGTAACAGGGGATGAACGAAGAGGTGATTTATGAATGACAACAAAGTACATTGGGGTACAAGGAGCCAATAGAGATCGATGAGCAAGTTGAATATAGTACAGAACGGATGCCTACCTATCAGCAAAGCTTGAACAAGCATGGGCTCTTTGCTCTGGAAAAGAGAAGGCTGGAGATTGATCTGATAAACGTCTTTTAGATTATGAAAGGGTTTGAATAGAGACTTTATTTCCACTTGTGCGGAGACTAGAAGGGGCCATAAATATGAGATAGTCACTACTAAATCCAATAAGGAATTCAGGAGGAAATTCTTTACTGAGTGTTGAAAGTGTGGAACTCGCTACCACAGGGAATGGTTGAGGTGAATAGCATAGATACATTGAGGGGAAACTAGACAAGTACATGAGGTAGAAAGGAATAGAAGGATATGTTGATGGGGTTAGATGAAGAAAGGTGGGAAAAGGCACAGATTGAGCATAAACACTGGCATGGACCAGTTGGGCTGAATGGCCTGTTTCTGTGCTGTAAATACTGTGTAAAGCTCTGTATGTAATACATCAGGGGGAGGGATTTCCTTTAGGAATGGAGTGTGCAACTGAACAAGACAGGCTATGGCAGGCCCAAAATTGGGCCTTATTTACAGTTCCTGTGTGAGCTGCCTCTGGGGCCTATTGCCCTGCCACAGAGTTGAAGAAATGAATTTCAGAAGCCTTTCCTCATCTTAAGGTAAGTCCTGGGAATGGGAGGGTATGTCAGCAATGTCGGGTAGGATTGGGTGATTGGGATACTGGGAATGGGGGAACGTTCCTGGTCCTATGGGTCTGCGGGAGTATCTTAAAAAAACTCAACTAACCTTTTGGAGGCAGCCTCTGCTTAGGCCGGAACGGCTGCTTAGGAATCCTGAGATGAGCAGGCCCAGCTCCACCCCGTGATGTTCAGTTTGGTGGAAGGAGCCTAAAATAGGCATTAGGCCGCTCATTTACATATGTATAGGGCCTAATGTATATTTTAGGTGGTCTCCAGGGAAACCTGAAACAATGGCCCAATCCAATATTGAGTCAGGCAGCACTGGGTGGAGGACATTGCTATGGAAATTGGCACTCATTGCCTATTTTATGGCCATAAAACAAGCCCCATGAAGTCCAAATTCTACCCGAAAGAAGGCCCACCTAGGTTTGGTAGCAGGGAAATGTTTATTATCTAGAAAGGCGGGAAGATATTCAGGAGAAGTATAGAAAACTTGCAGAGTAAAGCATAACTACGTAGAATTTTCAGTGTTCATGAGGTTTACTGGATATCGCTTCAATTAGGGTTCAGTCACCATTATGCCTTATGCATAATGATTAACTCCTGCTGTCCGAGCCACTCGTGGTGCAGTCATTAGCCAAGGTAAGTGGAGGGGATGTTGAGACTGTTGATGACACCCTGGATCATGAGTTCATTAGCATGTACTGTAAAATATGTCAATCCCCTGATGAATACAGGCCTGCATTGCAGATAATATTGCAGAGCTTGCCCATGGCTGCCTAGAATGAGCCAGTGCCATAAACGTAGAGCCGCGGCCTAACTCTCCTTTGCTCCATCTGGTGACAGTGAGTAGCACTCTCACCTCCGAGTCAGAAAGTTGTGCCACACCAAAGAGTTGGATACATAATCTAGACTGATGCGACCGTGCAGTGCTGAAGGAGTGCTGCACTATCGGAGGCGCCGTTTTTTTTTGGATGAGACGTTAAAATGAAGCCTGAGACATTAAACTGAAGCCTCTTCTGCCCTCTTAGGTGGTTGTAAAAAAAATCCCACGTCACGATTTCAAAGAAGAGCAGAGGTGTTCTCCCCATTGCCCTGGACAACAATTACCCCTCAACCAACATCACTGAGACAGACTTAAAAACAAAACCGTTCTGACAAAAGGTCAGCGACCTGCAACTTTAACTCTGTTTCACTAAAGAATAGAAGGTTATGTTGATCGGGTGAGATGGAGTAAGGGGGGGAGGAGGCTTGTGTAGAGTATAAGCACGAACATAGACCAGTTGGGCCAAAAGGCCTGTTTCTGTGCATGTACATTCAACATAAATTTATGCTGGCAGTGCACCCTCCTGTAAATATCCAGCTGACATTTCTCGCAACAAATTGTGAGGGCAGGTTCTGATTTAGTGGTAGAATTACAGCTTCGGAGCCAGAAAGTGTAGCCTTCAGGTCCTGCTCCAGACAATCCGAGAAGAGTGGAATTCCAGCTCTGAATTCTGGGTCTGGATACTGGTGTCCAGTGAGTGTCATAGTCCATCCCCTTATTAGGCAGTTTGTGAAAACCCATAAAACTCTTCAGCATGACTTTCCAATATTGATTTTTGAAACTTGTTTCAAGGAAGACTAAAATAATGTACTAGAAACCCTCACGAACCCAGCAAAAGAGCATAGCACTGTCAGCTTGACCAAGATCAGTATGCGTGACCTCTGCCCTCTCGGGTGGACATTAAAAGGTCCCACAGGACTGCGGGAAGAAGAACGGGGGAGCTCTCCCTGGTGTCCAAGCCAATACTTATCCCTCAAGCAGCACCACTAAAACAGATGAGCTGGTTATATATCTCAGTGCTGCTTGTGGGATCTTGCTGTGCGCACATTTGCCACTGTGTTTCCCACATTGCAACAATAGCAACACCTCATTGGCTGTGAAGTGCATTGGGATGTCCTGGTGTCATGAAAGGCACTATATAAATGCAAGTTCTTGCTTTTTCTGTCACCCCTTTGTGTTTGGGATAGAAATGCAATCCTGTACTAATGTGCCTCCTGGCTTGCTGTAGTCATGTGACCTCTACCATGAGGCACTCACTGCAGGCAACCGTCAATAGGCAGTTCAATAAAGACACAGTACAAGCAAGACTGATGTCCTGTGAGCTTGTAACACTCTGAGTAACAAGAGGTCGGTGTCACCAGAGCAGACTAAGAGGGGATCCTGTTGAGATATTCTGAATCCTAAAGGGCTTTTACATAAGCTGAACCTTGAGAAACTTTTCCCAATCCTTTACATTTTCTGTGCTCCATCCATTTAAAAACGGGAGACAGATCAATACAAGAACACAATGAGCAGATAAAGACTCACATGTAGACCAGATCTCTCGGCCCTCAAGTGCCTGTGACAGTGTTGCTCTTGTTGGTTTATAAAATGGCTAAACATTGCTTTTGCTGCTAATCACCATCTCACCGATCGTCTGCATGAAGCTGTGATACAGTTTCTCACTTCCCTCTGGGGCTGTGACCTTTTGCCTCCGAGCTTCTGCATTGGCTGTGGTGATGCTGCCAACTTCATGTGCCATCTGCCTGACTGCCCTTTGAAAGCGGAGAGAGAAGGAGAGAGACAGAGACAGGGAAGGCTCACTGAGCGGAAAACGAGGCCAAACTGCAAAGCGGGGGGAGGCGAGACCGCAGACCTCTCCAGCCCTCCTGGTTCCGCGGAGAGCTGGAAAAAAGCCTCCTCCTCAATGTGAGACCAGATAAGGGAAATGAAATAAAATAGCAGGAGTGTTGGTAACCAGAGGAGAGAGACTTAATAGACTTGGCAGGAGAAGCACTGAGGGAGATGAGGAGAATTCTTTTTTTGCGCAATGTGTTGTTACAAACTGAAATGCACTGCCTGAAAAGCTTGGTGGAAGTGAATTGAATGTAATTTTCAAAATGGAATTAGATAAACACTTGGAAAGGAAATATTTTCAGGGCAATGGGGAAAGAGCAGGGGAACGGAACTAATTGGTTAGATCTTCCAAAGAGCCAGCACACATACGATGGACAGAATGGTCTCCTTCTTTGCTGTATCATTCTAAAGTCTGGATTTTACAGCCCCCCCCCCCCCATTTGCACATTTAAATAAATTAAAATTAATGAATTAATCATACCTGCACAGCCGCCGGCCGTCCCGCTACAATCCTCCTGCCGCTGGCTGGCATTCCCGCCTCTTCGGATTTCCATCCGGGGTAACAAGGCGGAACACTGGTGTGGAGGGGGGAGGTTTTTCACTCCGGGAGTGGGGGAATGGGGTAACAGTAACAGCATCGATGTCAGGGTTGGTGGGAAGGGTTTAAGGTTAAAGTTTATGCACTTTTGGAGGGTGGGGGAAGGTCAGGTGGACAAGGTAGGTGTTTTGGGGAGGAGCGGGCAAGTTATTAATTTCATGGTTATTGGGGGGAGTTGGAAGAGGGGGCAAAATTGACATATTTAATTTTTTTAATTCACTGTTACTTTAAATATTTAAATTAGCCGGTGGAGCTAACAGCCCTTTAAAAATGGCGTCAGTGCTTGCACACAAGTAGCTCTGACACCATTGCCGGGGACGGACAGCCCACCCCATCCACATGATCGGGGGTTGGGGGGACGGGCGGCCCTGGCTATGTAAATGAGCCGCCATGCTTAGGATTGCGGCAGCTCCGCGATGTGCGACCCGCGCCGGTGGGCCACCATTGTATCTGTCTGCTGCTGATTTCGGTGGCGGGATTATAACATTCAGCCCTACGTTTCTATATAAAAAGGCACGGGGAGCCACACTTTGTTCCCTGAACTGTATCTGATTGTCTCCAGTCTGAGGGAAACCATCATATTACTGATGTCTAACATCATCTTTCTCCTTGAATGTTGTCTGTGCTAAGATGTGTGGTTCCCACAGCAATTGAGTAAAGCACCAAGATGGCGGTAAAACCACATGCCCCCATGGACTCGGAATTTCAATGGTGATGAATCTGGTGCTGCCCCTAGTGATGCTTTTGTGCTGAAGATGATTAAAGAATTTGATAGCGTAGGGAGAGAAAAACATTTCTTTTGGGTCATTCTTGGGAGCTGAGTGTCGCTGGCAAGGCCAGCATTCATTGCCCATCCCTGATTGCCCTTGTGCAGGGGGTAGTGAGCCACCAACAACTCAGCAGCTTACCAGGACAGTTCTGAGTCAACCACATTGCTGGAGTCACATGTAGGCCAGACCAGGTAAGGACAGCAGATTTCCTCCCCTCAAGAAGATTAGTGAATCAGATGGGTTTTCATGACGCTCCAGTAGTTTCATGATCATTATTAATACGACTAGTTTTTTTTAAATTCCAGACTTATTAATTAATTGAATTTAAACTTTCCCAGCTGTGCTGGTGGGATTTGAACTCATGTCTCCAGAAACCTAGTTCAGGTTACTGGATTAATAGACCAGCACCACAATGCTACTGCCCTGGAGCCCAGCCCAAGGGAGCATAACCTTAAAATTCAGGGGCGATGTCAGGAAGCACTTAGTTACACAAAGACAAGTAGAAATCTGGAACTCTCTCCCCAAAAAAGCTGGGAGCGGGGATCAATTGAAAGTTTCAAGACTGAGATGAATAGATTTTTGTTAGGTAAAGGTGTTAAGCATTGTGGAGCCAAGATGGGTCGATGGCACTAAGATAGCCATGATCTATTTAGAGGTACAGCACTGAAACAGGCCCTTCGGCCCACCAAGTCTGTGCTGACCAACAACCACCCATTTATACGAATCATACATTAATCCCATATTCCCACCATTCTCCTACCCACACTAGGAGCAATTTACAATGGCCAATTAACCTATCAACCTGCAGGTCTTTGGCTGTGGGAGGAGACCAGAGCACCTGGTGGAAACCCACACAGTCACAGGGAGAACTTGCAAACTCCGCACAGGCAGTACCCAGAACTGAACCCGGGTTGCTGGAGCTGTGAGGCTGCGGTGCTAACCACTGCGCCACTGTGCTGTATCTAAATGAATGCCAGGACAGCTTTGAGGGCTGAATGACCTCCTCCTGTCACTATATTCCTATCCTGCTTGTGCTGGTGACGTTCTGAGTGACGATGCTGCTTGAAAAGATTGCATTTATATAGTGCCTTTCACAACCTCAGGAGATCCCAAAGTGTTTAACAGCACTTTTGGAAGTGTAAATGCGGCAGCAAATTTGTGCACAGCAATCTCCCTCAAGTATCAATGTGATAATGCCCAGGTAATCTGCTTTAATGATGTTGATTAAGGAATAAATATTGGCCGGGGGACCGGGGATAACTCCCCTGCTCTTCTTCGAGATAGTGCTGTAGGATCATTCACATCTACCTGAGAGGGAGGACGGGGCCTTGATTTAACGTTTCATCCAAAAGGCTGAACCTCCGACGGTACAGCATTCTCTCAGTACTGTACTCGAGAGTCAGCCTAGCTTTTGAAGCACGAGTCTTTGGAGTGGGACATGAATACACAACCTCCCAATTCAGGAATAGGGATGCTGAGCCACAACTGATCATGATCCAGCTGGTTTCGCTGGTGGTCCTGGTGATGCCAATGATCTTGGCGATAATGTCAGTGGTCCTGCTGTTTCTGCTGATGATGGCGGCTCTCATGGTGCTGGGGGGGGGGGGTGGTGGGTGGTGTTATGCAGTTCTGTTGGTAGTCCCGGCGATGGTAATGGCTCTGATAATGCTGCCAGTGGCCCTGGCGGTGTTCGGGATGGTTCAGCCGACCAGATTGGTCGATTTAGTGATGCTGGTTATGCTCACGATGAGGGGTGGGGGGGGGGGGGGGGGGGGGCGGGGTTGCCAACTGGTGCTGCCGACAGTCGATCATTCAAACTGAAGGTATCAGTATATAAAGTGGAAGAAATGACCAGAAAGAAATCATGAAGGCAGATGCAACACATTACAAAAGCTGCAATATAATCAAAGGCTTCAGGCAATTTTTTCGAATCACTTTCACTTCACTGACGCAGTATATGGCAGTGCGTGAACCTGCTGATTGCGTTCTAATCATATCAACAGTCAGCAGATATTGTTTCTGCACTCATTCTTTTTCAACACATTTCTCGTGATCTTACTTTCGCACACCCTCTCCGTTTGTAGTTAAAGAGACAGCTTACCTTTGTGCATTGAATGCTCTGTGCTTTACCAGTGGCCACGAATAGACAGAATGGAGAGTTCATCGGCATGGTGGTCTGGTTGTGGCTGTCTGTCGTCCCCACCTGGGTGCAGGTAAAGGATAAATGGTTGATTAGTGTGTCAGCCAATTCTGTCATTCTGGGTTGGCAAACGGTATATCTGATTCTTCTTCCCCTTTCTCCTGAATTTTATGGTCATCAAGGGGCGACACTATCAGGATAAAGAATACTTTCCATCTTTTTCCAAAAACAAATTTGCAGTGCTATAGGGAAAAGGCGGGGGAGTGGGACTAGGAGAGTCACTCTTGCAGAGAGCCAGCAGAGACACGAAGGGCCAAAGAGCCTCCTTCTATGCTGTAACCATTCTATGATTCTATAATTCTATCTTTGGGATTCATCAAACACCAACTCCCCCGCAATTCCCCAAAACCCCCTCACCACCCTCCCAAAACTTAGATATAGATTAAGGCTCTCTCAACATTCCCCATCAAGGCTAGATACATGCATCAGCTGACACAGGGCAACGCCACTGACAGTTTCTTTTAATTCTATTCTTTCATGGGATGTGGGCATCGCTGGCAAAGCCAGCATTTGTTGCCCATCCCTAATTGCCTTTGACAACTGAGTGGCTTTCTAGGCCATTTCAGAGGGAAGTTAAGAGTCAACCACATTGCTGTGGGTCTGGAGTCACATGTAGGCCAGACCGGATAAGGATGGCAGATTTCCTTCCCTAAAGGACATTAGTGAACCAGGGTTTTTATGACAATCGGTGATAGTTTCATGGCACCTTTATTGAGACTAGCCAGCCTCTATTTAAATCCTACAGTGACTAATTGCGTAATAATCTCCAGACCCTTGAAATCAGTCAGAGAACACTCCATTAAGGCAACATTATCACCTTGATATTCTTGCTTCTTACAGAGGTGATGCTGTAACCTCTTGCAGCTTGTTACAACAAACATCACTCAGCCACATTTTTTCCTATAACTGTGGGAAATACTAAGGGAGATGGACTGTATTTATTCAGTATGTTAAAACTCACTCACTGCATATTTGTACAGTCACTATATATTTAGAGTAAGGGTTACTTACTGTGTGATTGTACAAAGATTCTGCTTAATCAGCAGGATAAGGATTATTCATTGTGTAACTGTGCAGAAGTTCTTTTTATTCAGCACAGTAAAATTACTCACCATGTGACTGTATACAGGATCTGTTTATTCAGCAGGGTAAGAATTGCTCAGCATGTAACTATTGTCATGAAGTTGATTTCATTATTAATATTTTTTGTGGACTTTTGTTTAAAAGACAGTGGAAAATACCCGAGAAGATGCCTGGACTTTTTTTTTAAAGGGTCACTGGAAGGACACTTGGGAATTTGTTTAAAAAATACTTACTGGAAGTCACATGTCTTAAGCTAAGTAAACAGCCTAGACTATGGAACTGTTTGAACTTAGAGAAGTACATGTCTGGGTTTGTGGCTCTGGAGTTTTGGTTTCGTTTTTGGATATTGTTTAGAGTTCAGTTGGGATTGCAGCCTGCAGAGAGAGAGAAGCCACCAATCCACCCACCTCTTTGAGGAACCTTGAGAATCCAGCTTGAGAGCTGGAGAAACTGGTGCAGCACATCTCCTGAGAAGCTTCTGGAAGACTTCCTCTCGACACCTCCTGAATGAACTGCTTCTGAAAAGATCCCAGTGACAACTGCATGTGTCTGGTGACCCCCGTCTAAATGTACCAGGGCACCAGTCCAAAAGTCATCTGGAACATTTCATAACTTATCATTTTTTTCCTCAAGAATTAACAATTATTTGGCCAAATTGGTTTTTTTTTGTAAAGTTAATCTCTGTAGAGAAAACTTATTTATTTTTTCTTTAATCGGTTTGTGTGTGTGTGAGTTAGGTTATTTTAGAAGGGTAGATATTTATACTTTCATATTCCAAACTGCGTGTTAATAAGCTATGCATCTTTATTGAAAATGTCTTGTTTTATAATAAGTTTGTTGTTTATTAAAGAAAGCTGGTTGGCGGATTTTTATTCTGAAACTATTGATAGCCGGGTAAAACATTTAAATATGTGTTGTGACCAGTGGAGTAGTGGAACTGGAGAAAGACGCCTCCAGCCTCAATCGTAATACTGTACAGAACTGATTATTCAGAAGCATAAGTGTCTCTTTATATTTGTGCAGAGTCACAGTGTATTCATGGGAAAGGTTACTCATCATGTAAATGGACTGAAGTCCTGCTTATTCAGCAAACTAAGTGTCACTCATTGTCTAACTGGACAGAACTGTTTTATTCAGCAGGGTAAGTGTCACTTACTGGGTCCAATTTTCTCAGCATGGCCTGCCAGTAGGTCTGAGTATGTATTTTTCTAGGCAAGACTCCCCAGCATCCTGCCGAACTCTGAAATTGGTCCCAGTGAATAATCTTTACCCTGCTGAACAAAAAGGAAAACTGTTCATCTGTCCTGCAACCTCTCCCAATCCATGCCAACTGAGATTGCCCAAACAGCAAGGAAGGTTGGCACCTTGCTGCCATGGACTGACTGTGCCCAGAAACGCCAATGGAGACAGGAGCCTGGCTTTGTAGGTTGGCTCGCTATTAACCGGGAGCTACAAGCCAAGAAATGAGGACAGGAGGAGAGGGAACTGAGCAAAGTCTGACCTGACCAAGAGGTGAGAGCCAGTTGGTCCAATGCGGAGACAACAACAATTTTCTCTGCCCAGCAACATCTGAACCACTGACCAACTGTGCCAGTTGCTGACCAGTTTCACATGTTGCTGGAAAGTTGGTTGCAGTTGGCAAAACACGCTGAGAAATACCCATTGATGGCTATTTAGTGCTAACTGCTGTTTGAGAGACACTGGCCCATCTAACTGCACATGGCACATCGTAGAGTTTGTGATACAGACTGTAACTGATGTTGAAACAGAAAACAAAATTAAACACCGCCGTTGGCCTTTTTACTTCATTATGAAGAATGTCTGGTTGGTGGGGGAGGGTGGGAACCAATGGGTTTTTGACTGATAAAGTCGTGCAAGTGTCAGATGGAGAGGGGCTGTTGCCACAGCAGAATACCAGGTAGACAAGTAGATCAATCTAATTTACTGCGAGTACTTTCTGTGTGACTGTATGTGCTTGTTTGCACATGTAAGCCTGTGTGCGCATGTGTGTTTGTGTTTGTTTCTGTGCGTGTCCTTGCTGCATTCGAAAGCAACATGTGAGGTGGGCTGCTGCATAGCACGAGTAACACAGACGCTGGGAACACTGAGCCGTTCAAGCAGCATCTGTGGAGAGAGGGACAGTTAACATTTCACGTTGATGACATTTTATTCGAACTGAAGCATCAACTCTGTTCGTCTCTCCACTGATGCTGACTGACCTGCTGAGTATTTCCAGTATTTTCTGCTTTTATTTTACTTTTCCAGCATCTGCAGTATTTTACTTTTTTGTATTACGGGTGCTTCCGGAAGACAGTAGCTTGGAAGGATCCAGTTGCGTAAAAGCTTAATGTCATCATGATCTGCAAAGGTGTGGGAGGTCTTTGAACTTGTCTGTAAGTCTACCATCAACAGAAGGCTTAGCTCAGTAATTGCACGTGCAAAGAAGCAAAGACGAAGAACGCGCATTTAGATAGAAAATACTGCAGATACCGAAAATCTGATGGTCATCGATCTGAACTCTGTTTCTCTCTCCATCGATGCTGCTGATCTGCTGAGAATTTTGTGCATTTATATAGCGCCTTTCATGACTTTGTTGCATCCCGAAGTGCTTTATGGCCAATGACTTTTGCGGTCACTGTAAATATAGGAAATGCAGCAGTCAAATTGCGCACAGCAAGCTCCCACAAACAGCAATGTGATAATGACCAGATAATCTGTTTGTGGCGATGTTAATTAAGGAATAAAAAGTTGGCCAGGACAATTTCATCATACTTTTTGACTTTTGCCTTGCAGATTTAATGAGAGGCTCTGGGGAGTCAGGAGGTGAGTCACTCGTGGCAGAATCCCCAGTCGCTGACTTGTTTTCGTAACCGCAACCTTTCTGTGACTGGACCAGCCTAGCAACCCATACCGCCTGGGCTGGTAGAGGACCAATGGTGACTAGCCGAGAATATGGCACCTTGAGAAAAGTGAGGGGAGAAAAAACTGGGGGAGGTGAAAAAGGGTTTGAATGGTCCCAAAGGCAGGGATAGGCTGTAACTCCCTGAATTACCAGTACTGAGGCTTAACTGCACAAAATTGTCAGTCCCATAAATAAGTGTCCCATGGATAGTCCCTAGTTGCCTTATTATGAGGGGTGTAATCCAATGTACACTGTTTTATATTCCCTGAGGAACTGTCAGGGCAATGTGATGTCATCCAATTTGCACACCTCTATGACCCTGTAATGGACTCATGCATAAATATTATCTCTGTGAAGTAATTTGATGATAAGATGATCGTATTGAGCTGTGAAGATGACAGGGTGTGGTGACACTGCTTCATAAAAAAACAAGAATCATTTAGCATTGATTTCCCATTGAACTGTATGAACCTGATCAAATATTGCTGCTTAAATCTGGTGTGGGCCTGGAACCTCTCTAACCTTCATATGTGCGTGGGCCAGTGATTGGCTCAGCTGTAGAGGTCAGCAAGAGCGTGGGTATGGTGTCAACTAGGGGTGGTGGTGTGGCAGCTAGAGTCAGTGGCTCAGTGGGTATCACTCTTGCCTCAGAGGCAGGAAAGTTGTGAGTTTATTCCCAGTGCAGTACTGTGAGAGTGATGCACTGCTACAGGTGCCATCTTCCAGGTGAGATATTAAACAGACAAACTATGTCAGCAATGTAATAACTAGAAAAGGTATTCTGTTTTGATGCTGTTGGTTGAGGGATGAACATGGCCAGGAGGAAGAACTCTTACTGTTCTCTTTCAAGCTAGTGCCATGCGATCCTGCCTGAAAGGGAAGGCCAGGCCTTGATTTCAGGTCTCAACTGAGAGAGGGCACCTCAGACAATACAGCACTCCCTCAGCACTGCACTGAGTACGTCAGCCTAGATTGCATTCTCGAGTCTCCAGAGTGGAACATGAACCCTGAGCTGTAGAAGACAGCGTGCTACCTGCCAAGCCAAGGATGACATCTAGTGCAACAGCCACCACCACGCACCTTGCTGCTCGCGTTCATTGCCGAGAGGCTCTTGCTCAACCTAACAGTGTGATAATGATATTGTGGAGCGCTGCAGGCAAACTTGTAAAGCCTGATTCATGAGAAGCACAGCTCCATTGTGACTGAGAAATGAGCTGGGCCCTCCTTGCCTCTCAACCCCACCTACACATAAAGACAGAGTGCAAAAATACCCAGATCTGTTTTGGCTGCTGGTTTTCCTCTGTCTGTCACCGGGGTGAAAGCTTCATTAATCAAGTGTTTAAAAAACCATCTGTCTGCAGATAATCATACAGTGACAGCCGGTTGAGAACAGCTTCGCATTCCTTAAGAGATGTGTAAATCAATAAGCACTCTTTTAGGATCTGCTGCTCTCTCCTGTAGATACTCAGACCTGCTGTGGTGGAGTATCCACCACTTCTGTTTCTCCATCTGATTGGACCTTTGCCGCGTGTGAGGCTACTGCACTAAGAACTGTTCACCCAAGGTACTTCACGGGGGGGGGAGGGGGGGGACAATAGGCACAGAGCAGCAGCAGAGTTAGGGGATGTGGTCAACAGGCACAGTCAAAGAGTTGAGCTTTGTAGGTGAGGGGAGAGGCAACATGGGAGGAGGGTCTGAGGATGGAGACCTGGTCAAGGCACCGTAGACTCTGTTACTGAAGGTAAAGCAAGGAGAGAATGCAAAGGAGGCCAGAGGTGGGGCAGTGGATGGAGTCACTTGCAATTTGGCTGTAGAGGCATCACAACCTGATACCATCTTTATCCAACATCCACGTACATGTTTTACCATAGGAATTAGTGTCATTTTATTGGTGTAGCATAGAGGGAACTTTCCTCTGCAATGAATGCATGTGTAACAGTCCTGGGAGTGTTTGATGGGGACAGTGTAGAGGGAGCTTTACTCTCTATCTAACCCCATTTTTTTTTTCCCCCGTGCTGTACCTGTCCTGGGAGTTTTTGATGGGACAGTGTAGAGGGAGCTTTACTCTATATCTAACCTTTTTTTTGTATCTAACCCCTGCTGTACCTGTCCTGGGAGTGTTTGATGAGGACAGTGTAGAGGGAGCTTTACTCTGTATCTAACCAGTACTGTACTTGCCTTGGGAGTGTTTGATGGGGACAGTGTAGAGGGAGCTTTACTCTCTATCTAACCCCATTTTTTTTTTTCCCCCGTGCTGTACCTGTCCTGGGAGTGTTTGATGGGACAGTGTAGAGGGAGCTTTACTCTGTATCTAACCTGTACTGTACTTGCCCTGGGAGTGTTTGATGGGGACAGTGTAGAGGGAGATTTACTCTGTATCTAACCCGTTCTGTACCTGTCCTGGGAGTGTTTGATGGGACAGTATATAATCAGACAATGTGTTTGAAATTTATGAAGCACTAGAGAGGAAAGATTAAAGGAGCACTACCAAAAGAGGAAGAAATGCACGACATTAGCAAATTACAGGATGGAGGCTCAGGTTTTTGTTTCAAGGTAAGAGTAAAGCCTTGGTCACATGGCGGCACAGTGGCGCAGTGGTTAGCACCGCAGCCTCACAGCTCCAGGGACCCGGGTTCGATTCCGGGTACTGCCTGTGTGGAGTTTGCAAGTTCTCCCTGTGTCTGTGTGGGTTTTCTCCGGGTGCTCCGGTTTCCTCCCACAAGCCAAAAGACTTGCAGGTTGATAGGTAAATTGGCCATTATAAATTGTCACTAGTATAGGTAGGTGGTAGGGAAATATAGGGACAGGTGGGGATGTTTGGTAGGAATATGGGATTAGTGTAGGATTAGTATAAATGGGTGGTTGATGTTCGGCACAGACTCGGTGGGCCGAAGGGCCTGTTTCAGTGCTGTATCTCTAATCTAAAATCTAATCTTCCTCTAACCATTATTTGTGTAACCAAATATATGTGGAATCCCTTCAGAGGGCATACAGGCAGTCATATTAAGTGGATGGGAGTCTCATCAAACAGGTTTGGTTATAAAGAGCAATTGATTCGAAGGTTCATGATCATTTTCATCTCCTTATAAAACTTTATGAACAGTGAGATTTATTGAATTCAATTTCATAACTTGGCACAGGGGGAGTTAAACTGCCAACATGTTCGATTGCCAATCCAGCACCATCAACTCTGTGCCACCAAAGCCATAGTGCCAACAGCCTGTTCCTTGTGTTTTATCTACAGGAGCCTCCCTCTTTAATGGAGCAGGATTACAGGCCTGGGCTTTAACTTGGCGTTAAGTGAGAGAGTTAACGGCAAGAGGACGATTGCTGACTGCAGCTTGTCATATGCCCGGCTGCCTCTGGAATCCATGTACGATTAAATTCATTGTGACAAAACGCACGGCTTCTCTATGATAATGTGTTGTACTTATCAGAGAGTGTCACAGCCTTCTGCGTGCTGCTCTGCATAATGCATATCACATCCAGGTAAAAGAGAAACCGCGCAGGATAAGCAGAGTAAGCACAGACTGAGCTGCAGATGATTTATACAGGAGATTCTGCTCAATGCTCAGTAGTTCCACACGCGATCCTTTCATCTGTGAGTGAGTCGATTTATCCAGGTCGAGATAACGTCCCCCTGTTTATTTCCTGCTGCCTCCTTATCAATGTGCAATCTGCGAACTGGAGATTTGACGAACCCTGGACAACTGTACTCCCAAATCCAAGGATATATACCCTGGCATGGCTTTCCCAATGTGGCGCTGTGTGTATTGCCGGTTGCAAACAGTTCAGTACAGTCTTCAGCTAATCTACATTCAAAACTAAAAGAAAAAACTGAAGATGGAACTTGCATTTTTTAACACCTTTCATGACCTCGGGACATCCCAAAGAGCTTTACAATCGATTCAACACTTCTGAAGTGTAGTCACTGTTGTGATGTAGGAAACACGGCAGCCAATTGTTGCACAGCAAGGTTCCACAAACAGCAATGTGATAAAGACCAGATAATCTGTTTTAGTCATGTTGGTCAGGACATCAGAGAGAACTCCCCTGCTCTTCTTCAAAATTGTGCCATGGGATCTTTTAGGTCCACCCGAAAAGCCAAAAAGGGCCTCGGTTTAATGCCTCATCTGAAAGACGGCACCTCCTACCTCAATACTGCATTGAGGTTTCAGCCTAGAATTTCATCATAAGTCCTTGTAGTGGGTCTTCTGATAGGTTGTGAAAGATGCTATATAAATGTAAGTTCTTTCTTTCTTTCCTGCTTCTGTTGAAATGGGCAATGAGTTAACAACGTGGCGTTAATCCACTTATGATTTCTGCCCCGTCCCTCTAGAGTGTAATTGCATTGAGAGGACTTGGGACGGCTGGTGTGAGTGACGGTAGGAATATCACACTGGTGCACTCTTCTAGTGTTTGGGATGAGGCTAATGTTTGGGAATTTTCCCTCTAAGCTGGCCTGTTGGGGTACGGACTCGAGGGCACCTCACCGCAGAGGGGCGACTTGGTTCCATTGCCAGAGGTCTCATCTTGGAGCCAAGCCATTTCCAAGGGAAGCCTGCAAAAGTATAGAATAGTCAATAGACAAGTGTTGAAGGCCATACTAGAGGGACAGCAGGTGGACAGGAATTCTTCTCGAGTAAATTGGTGAGAAACACAACTCACCATAAAAAGTGCAGGTGCATTGGTTTGACTTGAATGAGCAGGAATTCTACCCATCCCAACATAATCCCAGCCCCATTCTCCCCACATCTCTTGAGGTCCAATTTTTTTCCCCCAATTCCACCACTATCCCTCACGCTAGAGGTGGGAAATCGATCCCAATGCCAAAGAGGAAGAGGACGGAACAAAAGCAGAGGGGAAAAAGCACCAGCAAGGAAGGGTTGGATTGAATCACTGGTCCAGGAGAACATGGAACAGAGTCATGAGAGTAAATTTACTAATAGAAGATGGAAGAGGAGCCGTGCAGCTATTCAAGAAGTGTGATGTACCGAATGGATGCAGATGGCCGACTGAGCAAAAATCCAGAGATCGTGAGTTCAACTCCCACCGGGGAGATTTGAGAATTTGAATTGAATTCAAACAAAAAAATATGTCATTAAAATTGACTGTGTGGCGTTTGAATTGTCATTAAAAACCCAAATAGTTCACTAATGTCCTTAGAGGAAGGAAACCTGCCACGCTTACACATTTTGTCTTTTATGTGATTTCAGTCCCACACCAATGAATGACTCTTAACTGCCCTGTGAAGTGGCCTAGTGAGCCACTCAATTGTATCGAACTGCTGCACTTAAGACGAGACGCCACCATCTTCTCAGGGCAACTAGGGATGGGCAATAAAAGCCGTCTGTGCCAGTGATGCCTACATCCTAAGATGTAGAATATATAATATATAAGAATATATAAAACGTGAGAAGCTGGGCTGAGAGCCTTTGCAACTGTTAAGTATCTTCCTTAAGCATCAATCAAGATTTCACTGTCACGAGCTGTTTATGTAAAATTAAAACCACACTGAATGGATGTCATTCATTATTTCCTACAGTAACTTCCTGTCAATAAAACTAAATTATGCTGATTGGTGATCTGGTTATAAAAGTAATGTGATGCAGTGCTAATTTACTGGCATTTATCACTTCCCAAATGAGTCGAAACAGCACAACACTTTGTAACCCTGTCGCAGTCCACATTGAGTAGGGACTTGCCAGGATTTGATATTTCATTGAACTTAGTGTCAGAGAGCTGTGTGGTTTTATTGAGCAGCTATTGCTTTTTAAAAAATTCATTCTTGGGATGTGGGTGTTGCTGGCTATGCCAGCATTTATTGCCCATCCCTAATTGCTCTTGAGAAGGTGAGCTGCCTACTTAAACTGCTGCAGTGCATGTGGGGTAGGTACTCCCACAGTGCTGTTAGGAAGGGAGTTCCAGGATTTTGACCCAGAGAAAGTGAAGGAATGACGATATAGTTCCAAGTCAGGATGGTGTGTGGCTTGGAGGGGAACTTGCAGGTGGTGGTGGCATTTGCTGCCCTTGTCCTTCTAGTTGGTAGAGGTTGCAGGTTTGGAAGGTGCTGTCGAAGGAGCCTTGGTGAGTTGCTGCAATGCATCTTGTAGATGGTATACACTGTTGCCAGTGTGCATGGGTGGTGCAGGGACTGAATGTTGAAGGTGGTGGATGGGGTGCCAATCAAGCGGGCTGCTTTGTCTTTGATGGTGTTGAGCTTCTTGAGTGTTGTTGGAGCTGTACCCATCCAGGCAAGTGGAGAGTATTCCATTACACTCCTCACTTGTCACTTGTAGATAGTGGACAGCCTTAGGGAAGTCAGGAGGTGAGTTACTCGCCACAGGATTCCTAGCCTCTGACCTGCTCTTATAGCCATGGTATTTATATGGCTACTCCAGTTCAGTTTCTGGTCATTCTGCAGAATGTTAATAGTGAGGAATTCAGTGATGGCAATGACATTGAATGTCAAGGGGAGACGATTAGATTCTCTGTTGTTGGAGATGTTCATTACCTGGCACTTGTACGGCACGAATGTTACTTGTCACTTATCAGCTCAAGCTTCAATGTTGTCCAGATCTTGTTGCATATGGACACGGACTGCTTCAGTATCTGAGGAGTCGCGAATGGTGCTGAACATTGTGCAATTATTAGCGAACATCCCCACTTCTGATGGAGGGAAGGTCATTGATGAAGCAGGTGAAGATGGTTGAGCCTAGGACACTACCCTGAGGAACTCCTGAAGTGATGTCCTGGGACTGAGATGATTGACCTCCAACAAGCACAACCATCCTCCTTTGTGCTAGGTATGACTCCAATCAGTGGAGAGTTTTGCCACTGATGCGTATTGGCTCCGGTTGTGCTAGGGATCCTTGATGCCATACTCAGTCAAATGCTGCCTTGATGTCAAGGGCAGTCACTCTCACCTCACCTCTGGAGTTCAGCTCTTTTGTCCATGTTTGGAACAAGGCTGTCATGAGGCCAGGAGCTGAATGCCCTGGCAGAACCCAAACTGAGCATGGGTGAGCAGGTTATTGCTGAGTAAGTAGCGCTTGATAGCACTGTTGACGGCACCTTCCAACACTTTGTTGATGATCGAGAGTAGACTGATAGGGCGGTAATCAGCCATGTTGAATTTATTCTGCTTTTTGTGTACAGAATATACCTGGGCAATTTTCCACATTGTCAGACAGATGCGAGTGTTGTATCTGTACTGGAACAGCTTGGTTAGGGGTGCAGCCAGGGACCTCAAGGGGAGGCTGAGATGGATCATCCACTCAGCACTTCTGGCCACTCTTAATACTTAAGAATAACTTGGGCATCTTTAACATTGCAGGCTGCAGGCCATTGGTCCTCACATCAGTAACTTATCTACAGTGATGTGCACTCTCAGAAAATGGAAATGCCGAGAGAAGGCACTAGTCCTCCAGTCTAGACTAACACTGCCTAAACCATGCAACAAGACCAGGCCCACACAACCCAGTCCCATGCACAATATCAGCAAATCTTCATACACATCATGAGAGGTTCAGGAAAGTTAATCAAGTCAATGTGGACGCATTGAGAGAAAGATGGCAGTTCTTGGTTGGCCTAACATAAGAACGTAAGAACTAGGAGCAGGAGTAGGCCACACGACCCCTCGAGCCTGCTCCACCATTCAATAAGACCATGGCTGATCTGATCTTTGCCTCAAATTCACTTTCCTGCTTGTTCCCCATGACCCTTGACTCCCCTATAGTTCAACAATCTGTCAATCTCAGCCTTGAATATATTCAATGACCCAGCCTCCACAGCTCTCTGGGTTAGAGAATTCCAAAGATTTATGACCACTGAGAGAAGAAATTCCTCCTCATCTCTGTCTTAAATGAGTAACCCGTTATTCCAAAACTATGCCCCCGAATGCCAGATTCCTCCATTAAGGGGAACTTCCTCTCAGCATCTACCCTGTCAACCTGCTGGAGAATTGGTTAACTGAATTGCAAAGTACGCGGGACAGCATCTTGGAGGGACTGAAGTATATTCTGTTGATTTAAAGCTCATTATGATTCCAAGAGGTCGATTCTGCTGACATCCATATTTCTGTTCCTGGTACCAGTGGAAAAGCTGGTGTGTGTGCCTCAGAGACTGCGGCCCCTCTTTGCGGGAGCACTCCGTCACCTCCCCGAGAAGGTCCTCATATCAGGAAACCATGATAGTCAGCCTGCCCTGTGTCCAAATGACTTGGAGGTGTTGTGGAAAACGACTCCTCTTTCGAAGAGGCTCATGATATTTTGCAGAAACGGTCTACATCCCAGATGGCACGTAGAAAAAATGTTGGAACAGAACAGATCAAACCCTGTGTGGTCAAAAATGTTTATGGACAGTGGCCAAAAATCAATGCAATAAATCACTGGGATATTTGATGTGAGGATGGCTTAGTGTTTGGATCAGTTATGTGACAATGGAGAACAGGTAATGAATGAGCTGATGTTGAGACTGAGGATTAGAATGTGATGACCAGCTCTGGGGTACATGGACCTTAGAGAGTTTGTTGAGAGGCCTCGGATCTTCACGAGCTGATACTTTCAAGTAGTCTGGCTGAATTCATTTGTGAAGGAGTCCCACATGAGTCTGTCGTTCAGCTGTCAAGCAGTCATTGCCACTGCACCTGGTTCCTTTTCTTCATGGACTGGCTCTGCAGCATGAGCAGTACCTTCATGAGGCAATACCGTCAGCCCTAAAGCAAAAGCTGTGAAGCACACAACATGCGATTCGCAAGGTGATGCTGGGTGCAGACTGCAAGGCACCCTTGGGGTTACCCAGACTCTTTCTTTGAGAATCCCAATGTGTTGCTCGGTTCTTACCCTTGACTTCATGTGCCCTTCATTGTAGCTTCTCTGCATCACTGGTTATGTTACAAGGATCTACGGGTGCAGTGGGAATCCCTTGCCATCCACGAACCTTGCACCCATGATGACATAAAATAAAAGCATCAAGACAGCGCCAAACATCGCATTGGATCAGTAGCAAGAAATTGTCGGTCATTGCGGAAACAACTTGCATTTTTAGCATTAAAACACCTCAAGGCCTTTCACAGTTGCATTATCAAACAGAATTTGACACCAAGATACAGAAAAAGTTATTAGGACCAGTGAGCAAAATCTTGGTCAAAGAGGTAGGTTTTAAGGAGCATCTTAAAGGAGGAGAGAGAGGTGGAGAAGCAGAGAGGTTCAGGGAGGGAGCTCCAGAGATTGGCACTAGACAGTTGAAGGTATGGCCACTAATGGCGGAATGATGAAAATTGGGGCTGCAAAAGAGGCTAGAATTGGAGTTTCCCCAATATTTCTGATCTTTGTAAGGCTGGAGGAGGTTACAGAGATAGCAAGGGGTGTGGCCATGGAGGGATTTGAGCACAAGGAGGAGAATTGAAAAATTCTAAAACTGCAAATGATTTTAATGGTTGCAATTAATACAAAAGGGTGGGGGGGTTATATTTAAGTTATGGAATATCATGTGAGTCAATCAGTAACCCCAACAGCCAAAGGGAATCTTCCAATTCTGAAACATTTGATGAGTCTATCAGTCACCTGTGTGGGTGCACTATGAAAATGTATAAACTGAGCTCCCCTGGCAAAGAGGGCATTGGTGACTTGCATTATAGAAGACTTATCTGACAAAAGATAAGATGTGGCTTAAAATGTGAAGGCTGAGGTCACTCTCTGTGCCACATTGAGATGCGTCTGTGCTTTGGGCCTAGGTTATGGATCTGGCTGCAGCAACTGAAGCACCAACTCCTAAGGCAATTCCTGGGAAAGGTATCAGAAAGTGCGCCGGGCGGAGAGTTTAGCTTTCCTCTAGTATTACCTGATGACATCTGACTTCTCTTACTACCTCCAGCTGTTCTCCTTCCTCTGGCAGCTAGATCAAGTAAAGTGGAATTCCTATCAGAGCCCTGCTCAGTAATTGTGCTGAACTAGAATGCTTTCAATAAAAGAAAGACTTGCATTTATATAGCACCTTTCACAACCACAGGATGTCCCAAAGCACCTGAAGTCAGAAAGTGTAATCACTGTGATAACGTAGAAGCCAATTTGCAGACAGTAAGGTCCCACAAACAGTAGTGTGATAATAACCAGATAATCTGTGTTAAGTTGATGTCTAAGAGATAAACATTGGCTAGGTCACTGGGAAGAACTCCCCTGGTATTCTTTGAAATAGCGCCACGGGAGCTTTTATATCCATCTGATAGGATAGATAGGGCCTTGGTTGAATGTCTCACCTGGAAGACAGCATCTCTGACAGTGCAACACCCCTCAGTACTGCACTGGAGTGTCGGCCTGCATATTTCTTTCACAAGGTTCTTGAGTGGGACTTGAACCCACTAGTATTTTGACTCAGAGGCAAGGGTGCTACCCAGAGAACCACAGCTGAGTGATAATGTAGAATGTAAGGGAAGGCTTTCTGGGTACAAGAGTGAAGATAATCCCAATGACATGGCCACGCATCTCAACATGTGGGTGAGCAGTTTATCTCCAACCAAGTGCTTCCACCTCAATGAAAATGTCTTGACAAACCTCCCTTTTGAAACGGAACGCCTATTCTCAAGGGCAGATGAGAAAGTGGAAGCCACAGAATCAAGGATATCAATCCTGGCTAACTCCTAACATGCGCACGTGATGTTAATGCAGCGCACCTGAAACTCAACGGGTTTTATCCTGGGCTGTTTCTCCAGTAGAACCTTCACATTCATCACTCCCAAGAGAAATTCCTGTTGAGGAGAGGAGAAAATAAACTGAGAAAAGACGAATCAAGAAAATTTATTTTTTTCTGAGAACCTGAAGATTAAGATTCTGTCCACACAAGAACCTCCCATCTCTCTGATTGATGCTAATGTGTTCTTCGTTACTCACGCAAGATATCCTCGTAAAATACAAGGAAGGAAAGTGCTGAAGGACAGGCAGTTCTTACCCTGTCAAGTGTAGACAGTTTAAAATAAAACATTCTCAAAAACTGAATACAAAAAAATTCTATCTGAAAGCCAGCAGAGATGTGAATTTAGATTTAGGTTCAAGATACATTCACAATTTGTTTTTCAATACGATGCTATTTTTACCATATCTTTTCCTCCACTGTCCTGGCCCCTTCACCTAAACATGACGACTCTTACTGGTGTGCAGCTGCAATTCAGAAGTTGCCCCCAGCTCTGTGAACTTAAAGAGGAAACATTAGCTAGCCAGCCTATTGTAGAACATATTGGCTCCACTGAAAGAACTAATGCTGAGGTTTGACCAAACTAACCATCATGTCCAGAGAAAAACTATAGATAGTGCTGAAGGGAGATTTTCTTGTTTTCAATCTTTTAACATGAAACTTGCTGAGCTATAGATTAGTGAAAACAGACAGTGCTATCAGGGAGAAACAAAGACACAACCGTTAAAGGAGACATCTGTACCTGAAATCATGAGGCAACAGATCTTGAAGGTTCTGTAAAAGTGAAATAACACATAACTCAATGGTCTGCTGACCTCTTCTGCAAAAATCTTTAGCTGAAATGTGTCAGCTCAAAGGTTGAGACTTGCGTAAGCCATCCAACCAATGTACAACCCCCAACTATTGCAGTGGTCTTCACATGATGAAGATTTATTGAAGAAGTCTAAAAAAGATGGACAATGCCAGGGCAGGCCTTAACTCCATGGCTCAAACAAAGAACTCAGCATGTAATTGGACATTTTGATCTGGGACAATTGGCAATTGGACTATAAGATTCTATCAGTATGGTATCTTGTCACTTCTTCAAATAAAGGTGCAAAAGAAACAGCTAAAGAAACAATGTTGTAACCAAAGGGAAGAGTGGTCTGATCAGTTAGTTCTTCTTCTTAGGCAGCCCCATAAGATCGAGGATGACTTGCTTCTACTCCAGTTCGATGGGTTCTGAGATGGCTGATAATTCTAATGCGTGATCTGCAGATTCTGCCACATGAGGGTCAGGCGGTGCTCAAAGGATCAGGTAGATGATTAGTTTGGAGGTTTGTGCGCTCCCTATGACGCCTCGACTTTGCCTCCGCAAGGTCCCGACAAAGTCCCTTGAGCTGTATGATGCCTTCCCCAATGAGCTTTCTCCGTCGAGGATGGTCACTAGCCAGGGACTCCCACGAGTCAACTGGGGTGGTTGATCTCTTCAGAGATGCTTTGAGGACGTCTCTAATGAGTTTCCGCTATCCTCCTGGGAGTCTCCCGTCGCGACCAAATTCTGAATAGAACAACTGCTTCGGGAGTCTGGTGTCAGACATGTGAACGACATGTCCCTCCCAGCGGAGCTGGTTTTGGGTGATTAGCGCCCCCATGCTGGGCAGGTTGGCTTGGGAGAGGATGCTCCTAACCCCCACGACAAAGCCGCACAGGAAAGACAAGGAATTGGGCATTTAAACAAATAATAATGATGCGTTATCAGGTCATTAGGATCTCTCACAGTGCCTCACATCCAATGAAATAATTGGTTTCAAATAAGGAAGAGGTTTGTTGCAAGCAGGAACAGGTCTTGCTCATATTTCTTCAGGGAGCCATCAACCGTGGCATAAATCTAAGTTGAGCACTTCTGCCCCCAAGTGTGGACTGTTTGCACGAACTCTTCCATTGTGCCGCAGCTGGAATGCTGCCTCCCAAGCGGAGATCAGTTAGCTTAATGCAGAGCAAAGGATTGATACCTGAGAATTTACTGAGCAGTAAAACACTTCGTCTGCAACTGGCTCCGTCTTCACCCAATCAGGCAGCCACAGGCTGGGTGAACTGATTCCCAGAGTAATCGGTGACTCTCATGCTCCTGTGAGTGTGCTAATATTTCGGCTGCTCCGGGCGAAATATGTTCTTTTTGGTTCAATTTGTTGTGGAATGAGATAAAAGCATCCCATTAAGGAAACAAGTACCGTCTTTGCTTCAGACACACCGAGGGTGATTTGTAGTGAGTGCATTTGCAAGCAGTTCAATTGCAGCCTATCAGTTCCCCACCCCCCGACACTGCAGAGTTGCTCAGCGCCCATCCTGCAACTGAAGCGCACCATCGCAAAGAGTACGGTGGGACCATGGCTATGTTACTGGATTCGTAATCCAGCCGCCCCCTGGACAAATGACCCAGTTGGAATGAAAGCTCAAATCGCACTGTGGCTGTTTGAGAATTTGAGTTCCGTCGAAAAATCTGGAAGTTAAACACTGATTTCAGTAAATGCCCGTAAAGCTGTCAGATTAATTAACAGGAATGAACATTAATTGTTCTTCAGGGAAGGAAACATGCTATTCTTACCAAGTCTGGAATTTATGTGACGCCAGTGATCGCGTCTGAACTGCCCTCTGAAGTGGTTTTGCAAGCTGGCATTACCATCTTCTTGGATGGGCAATAAAGGCTGGCCTTGCCAGTGATGCCCATATCCTGAGAATGAATTAAAAGAAAAATTTTGTAATAGTATTTGATGCTATCTATTAAGCTCTTGTGTCTAGTGTGTATACCTCACAGTTTATATATCGCACATCAGGCGTGTCAAAAGTGCAAGGAAAAAATTATGTAAGCTGGTCATTACCTGCTGCTCTTTCCTGATCTTGATTTTTCTGGCCATTCCCCACCCCACCCCCAAGTGAAGAACCTAAGATTTATCAGCAGCTACCTATCTACAGAAGCCTTTCTCAATAATAAGCCTATTGACCTAAGTATATGTGTACCTTCATCACTTCCGGAGCTGTGGAATTAAAGAAACAGATGGGTTAAAGACGTTTCATTTCATCACAACCCAGCTCAAGAACCTTTCTTGGTCAAGAGCAATGCCGCGGGAGATCAGCCAGTTGTCACAAATTACTTAAACCAGCGCTCGCCGCCTTTATGTTTCCACTTAGGCGCCCAAAGTCAAGAAGTGCCAAGGATCCTCAAGGCCAACTTTTTCATTGGCTGGCTGAGTATGCTTGCCATGGCAATGTAAATGGCGCTGGATTACATCATCGTGTCACTTTTGTGTGACGTCACCATGCGAGAAATGCCTTGTGGGTTTGCTGGTGTTTCTCTCTCACCAAATGAAATAAAAAGTTTGACCAACACATTTGCCAAGACTTTAGAGAAGTACTGAGGGGTTGTCCAATTCAAAAACAAATTGCTAGACCCAAACTAGGGGCCAATAAATCTAACATAATCACCCATAAATCCAATAGGGAATTCAGGGGAAACTTCTTTACCAAGAGAGTGATGAGAAAGTGGAACTCGTTACTACAAAGGGTAGTTGAGACGAGTAGCATAGATACATTTAAGGTGAAGCTAGATAACACACATGAAGGGTAAAGGAATAGAAAGATATGATGATAGCGTTGGATGCAGGAAGGGAGGAGAAGTCTCCTGTGGAGCATAAACATCAGCACAGACCAGTTTCTGTGCTGTACATTCTATATAATTCTATGCAACACCAAAGTCCATCTAGTTTTCCTTTACCATCCTGATAGCTCTGTCATGCTGGGCCCCCACCTGCCAAGAATGAGGTACATTAATTTTGTCATGTACATTGATTTTAAACTGTTATTTGAGTGAAGAAGACTTGTTAAACAGATCAGCTGTGGCTGCAAAGTACATTTGCATATTAACAGACAGTGTTTGGAAGGACAAAACATTCACTGACATTCAACCCACAATGGACTTTTGATCACCAGACATTGAAGATGGGGGAGCTCGCATTCCAGGTTGACTGCTAAGATGGCCAACTACACAAATGGACAAGGTCAAACCAGCTAGTCACATGACTAACCTGCTGGGCAACTTTTAGTTTTTTGAATTTGTACAAATAGTTTGGGCAGAAAGCAGAATGCTCCTGGACGGAGAAGATCTCTCCTGGCTGGCTCACCACAGCCTCTCCTATCTGCCTGCTCCCATCTCTTTCTCACAAGCCTCTGAATCCACTGAAGACACATGAACCCCAAGAGAGAAAAGTCTCCTACAGTGAACAAGGTTTAAGAAGAATACTGGGCCACAACGAGAAGCAAGATCTCCCTACAATCAAGGACTCTACAGTGAACTCGAAGAACTGTAACAAAAACTCTTCAGATATTGCCTCAAACCTTTCCACTTTATTTTTCTTCTGCTCTTTTCTGTCTCTATTTGCATGTGTGTATCGCGTATGCATACTAGCATGAGGCACGTCATGTATCCGTAGGCATTAACTAAATTATAATTTAAGTTTAATAAATTTCAACTTCTCTTCTTTAAAATCTAAGAAAGACTGTTTGTGCTGGTTTCTTTGCCTTATAATTGGAAAGCGGTGAACAAGGATTTACTATGGGAGAACTAAAAACACTGTGTTTAAAATTAAAAAGAGTAAGACCAGGTGAAGGCTGAAAGGGAGCCCTAGAACTCTTTCTCACCTGGAATGATAATGGAGTTGTTGACTAATCACAACAACACAGTCACACTCTCTATCAATTAGTCTATGACAAATACTTTTGACTCAATGAGGTATAACGTCTGAGCCATGACACAAGCACGCTAGACTCAAGACTTTAATACATACCCATAAATTCATGAGCTACATGATAACAAAACTATTAACCTCAAATCTGTTGGCGTGAATGTACAAAAAATTAACGGACTATCAAGCAGGAACATTTAAGATTTTTAAGGCGATTTGTATTATGCATCCTTACAATGTGCCTAGACAGTGTATATTGATAATGGGTGATACTGTGTAAGAACCATATCTATTTACATAATGTCCCTCTCACAGGAGCATGCCTCAGGAAACTTTACAAGGGGAAGCAGAGTGCACCAAGTAGGAGATGGGAAAGTACGAAAAAAAGGTCTGGCGGAAGGATGTTTCTGAAGAAAGAAAGAGGTGGCGTAGCAAGAGAAAGATCAGGTATAGATTTCCAAAGAGCAGGAGCTTTGTGATGCTAAAGGTCCAACTTCCAATGGTTGAGCAGAGGGATAAGGCAACAGTTGAGAGTTGGAATAGCAGACTGTGTGCCAACCCATTGTACTGTCTCCTGTAGCCTTGTACCATCTAATGTGCCCATTTCCTGTACCCAGCTCTGCTGTCCATTCATTCATGCCTATATTTTTTCTACAAGCACATCTGAGTCATGTGCCTTATTGATTGTTTTTTTGCGGGCTTTCTGTACTCCTCAAGAATTCCTGCAGCGTAACAAAGTTTTGTCAGCGCAAGCCAATCTGCTCCCTTGCTTGGAGCTGTCAGAAGATGTCTGGCGTGTAACATCTGGAGCACAACATCTGGAGCGCAACATCTGGAGTGTGAAAACTTTTATATAAATAGATTCTGGGAAACTAGGGCCAGAATTTTACCGTGTTAAAATGGGAGTCCTCCGAGGCAGCCGAGACGTAAAATGATGGGCGATGACGTCGGGTCAGGTCCCCGACGTCATGACGCCCAAATGCCATTTCACAAAGGTTGGACGGTGGGTGAGATCGAGATGCCGCTCGACGTCCGCTTAGAGTCAATTAAAGGCTAATCGAGGTTGTTAATAAACCGATTGACAGCCATTTTACGTCGGCTGTTAGATTTTACGGCAGTAAAACGAGTCCAAAGACGTGTCGGGAACCCGGCAGCTTTAAAAGAGTGGCAGGCAGTGTCTCTATGAAGGAGTTGGAGGTATTGTTTTGTTGGTTCTTTGCTCATTGATATTTCTTTGTGAGACTTTAAAGTTTGGGGTAGTTTCTGCTTGTTCAGCAGGGGTGATCTGAGTATTAGTCACTCCTGGTCGAGCCCCAGCAGTATTGATTTATTGGGTGAAGGGGAGGGGTTTGTGTGTACCTGTCCTTACAGCAGGCTGGTAATACCTGACCTAATTGCATCTCTGGAACACAGCATCAATGGGAATTGTCCACTCTGGAGGCTGCTCATCTAAATGAGGAGGACTATGCCCCATGGAGGAACAGGAGGACAACTGGCTAGACTGCACTTATGTGGTCATTAGAGCACCTACAGGTCAGTCAGGGGCCTTCATTAATCGCAAGGGCTTCCACTCAATGAATGTTCGAATTGTCTTTGACCACCGTAAGGGAATATTGCAGGTGTGTGCACATTTTCCTGGGAACAGTCATTCTCCGAAACTCCCAGGTGCCAGCACTATTCAGCCCTCCTGAACCCCTGCAAGGATGGATACTTGGCGACAGGGGTTATCCGCGGAAGGCATGGCTGCTGACACTGGTGAGGAACCCAAGGAATGATGCAGAGGAACGTTCCAATGAGAGCCAGGCGGCCACCTGAGTGACCATAGAACAGACTATAGGTCTTCTCAAAATGAGATTTAGGTGTCTCGATCGCTCAGGTGGAGCCCTGCACTACTCACCAGCAAGGGTTTCGAGAATTATTGTCGTCTGCTGCGCCTTCCATAACCTGGGGATGGAGAGGGGAGAGGCCCTGGAGGATGATCAAGGTCAGCGTGAGGCTTCCTCAGATGAGGATGGTGATACAGATGAGGAAGAGGGGCTGCAGCCACCTGAACAGTGGGGAGAGGGAGCTTGAGGTCTGGGGGAGTTGAGTGCAAGGGCGACCCGGGAGGCTCTAATACTCAGGCCTTTCTCCTGCACAGAGTCTCATCAACCATAAACTGACATGGCAGTCTGAGAGGAGGCATTGACAGGAGCTGGAAGGGCCGAGGCACTCACCCTCAGGGGGAAATCTCAACTGCTACGGGTCACCTTTCTATCAAACACCACTCAGCCCAAATGCATCACCTCTCAAATAATCCTTCTCATGCAGATCAACCAGCTCGCCTGCAACATCAGCATTGAATTGTGACATGTAAATATGCCAAGTGAAAAATCTAACAAGTTTTAGTGTATTTATACATCCAATAAATATTTACAAATTGTACCAGTGACCCCGGAGTGCTGTTACGGTGAATTTTTGAAACATTTGCGAGTGCTCACGTGTGTGGACGACCCCTCGCTGCCAGCCTCACCAGAGGCAGCTGGCTCATCAGGCTGCCGCACTGTTCTGGATGACTTTGGCGGGCGTCCTCTACTTGCCCGAGGCCGTGCGGGCCGCGGCTTCTCAGGATGACCATGAGAAGTCTCAGGAACACCCTCTGACACCCTGGGAGTATGTGGTGCTGATGTCACTGGCAGAGGGGACAAGGAGCTGCAGGATGCATCAAGAGTGCCCTGAGAGGAGCCCCCATATGAAATCTGTTACTGCCCCCGTGCCCTCCTGAGGCTCGATTGGTCCTCTGTGCTAACCTCAGAGGGATGAGCAGCCTCAAACTATCGCCTGTGCATCAGAGTCTGATCTCTAATGCTCTGGTCCACTGAGGCCACTCTCTCTGTGAGGTTATGCATGGCCTCCAGGATCGGGCCCTCCACTGCAGCCACCAACCTGTTAATACAGGAAGCCAGATGGACAGATGACAGAAAATGTGCGGCACTCAAGCCCTGGATGGAAATCTCCAAAGTCTAACTCATAGCACGCAAAGTCTCTGATAACTCCGCCAGATCTCCACGCACCGCTCGCTGCAGTTGCAGCATCTCCTGCCGAATGGATGTCAGCAGAGGCTGGTCATCCCACAGTCCTCCAATTGCCAGAGGCATCGGCCGGTACTGCCTCTGGCAGCTGGTCCGGCAATTGTGCAGTGCTGACACCAGGTTGTGACCACAAATCCGAGGAGACACACATCCCAACCGAGGTGAATGTCTCTGGGCTGGCACTTGGTGTGGGCGAGGATGTGAAGCTGCACCCTCTGAGGTCCCCTCCTCCTCCTCCTCAGAGATAGACGGATGAGCCCCGGAGACGCTGCCTGGCCGCTGCTGTGTTTCACCTGCAGAGAAAATCAGAAGGATAAGGTGTGATCAGCACTCCTGACTGGAGGACATGTTATACATTACTTTGTGGGCACGTGTACGAGTTTATGTTTGAGAGCACCCTTCAGTGCCTGAGACAATCGCCGCACCACACGCTCCCCCCCTCCCTGGCCCCTCGACCACACTGTGGGGAAGTCACTCTCCTGGCCAGGTACACCGGCCTCACCATCAGCTGTAGCGTGTCCTCCGCCCTCCCCTGCCAGCATTAATGCATCCTCCTCCAGTCTGCTCAAATATGCCAGGTTGGCCACACCGACACTAGTCCGGGACCCGTCTCGGGCATTATGTGCCCTCATCTCCTGTGTAGACACAAAGGGCTTAGTTAAGATATATTACTTGAAAGATCACCCACTCACCCCTTGGGCTGAGCGCTACATCTCAAACCAATGCCAGTGAAGTGCACACATCTGGACCACTGAGCGTCACAGATGTGTCCATTATACGGCCCAAGGCATGGCTGCAGCCAATCACTGACCATTGATGGCTTCCACCTTGCAGCATCAGCACCCATTGACCCTCCCGTGCCACATAATAGAGGAGATGACTGCGGAATGCCCCTTACCCGGGCAGAGGGCAGAAGGTCATTCACCCACTTGCAGCGCTGGGACCATGTCCTCCTAACTACTCCGTGGCTGCTGACCTCCTCCGTTACCTCCAGCCACACCTTCTTGGTGACCCAGGGAGGCCTCCTTACTCCGTCAGATGGGACGAGGACCTCCCGCCTTGCCTCAGCCGCCTGGAGGAGGACATGTAAGGAATCTTCTGAGAAGCGGGGTTCTCAGAAGTGACTACTTCTCACTTCCATTGCTGCAAGCAGGTTCTGATGGGGCTCTGTTTTATTTTCAATTGTTGGATTGGAGGGCACTTTAAATCCTCCTCCAGTCCTTTCACCCTCTGTCTCTTGTTTTTCCTTTGCAGCAGTTTCTCCTCCCAACTTCCTCCTTGCCACAAGTAAGACTCTTGGAGCCACAGAGATTGATGAAAGCCCTTTTAAATGGCTTTCAGTAACCTCCTCCGGCCCTTGCCCCGCCCCCGCCGACACTCAGCCTCCCGCCCGCACGCACCCTTTCCATTCGGAAATACACTGCGGGGCCGCTAATTGGCTGCCCTGCGTGCAATAGCGGCAGCAGCGAGGCGCGGAGCGGGAGCGAGTTCTTCGCCCGTTCCGCCTCCCCGAAATCTGAGCCGCCGACAACAGCAAAATTCCGGCCTAGGACACCAAACTGAAGTTCCCGGAAATGATTCGACTCCAAAACATTAACCCGAGTTTGCAGTTGCAGATGCAGAAGGACCTGCCGAATTATTGTTCGAATTTGTTTGTTTTTTTTTAAAAATGGATTGCGTCACATTTTCTTCGCAATGAGGTCGAGACAAAATTTGAGTATTCCGCCGTGTGCCTGAACTCAAAGCTATTTTCCACTTGTTTCCCCCTACACAGTGTGAATACATTAAGCCCCTTCCCTCAGATCAAGCCCCTCAGTTCTGGTTGTCATTAGAGATTCATTTTCAATTATTCCAGGTCTCAATTTAGATGAGGCAGAGATTTTAAGTCTTAGTGTAGTGGATGATAAGGAGCATTGGAACATAGGAACGGCAGGAGGCCATTTAGCCCCTCAAGCCTGTTCCGCCAGGCAATTAGATCGTGGCTGATCAGTACCTCAACTCTATTTACTTGCCTTTGCTCCATATCCTTCAATACCCTTACCCAGCAACAATCTATCCATCTTAGCTTTAAATTTTTCAATTAACCTAGCCTCAATAGCTTTTTGGGGGAGAGTTCTAGATTTCCACTACCCTTTGTGTGAAGAAGTGTTGCTTGGCACCACCCCTCTAGGGCCGAGCTATAATTATGATGTTATGCCACCTTGTTCTGGGCACCTCAAGAGAGGAAATAAGGAGAACTCACATCTACAGGGGACCCTAACATATCTTCAGGACGTCTCAAAGTCCCTTACAAAGAATGGATTGCTTTTGACGTCCAGTTATTTAGGCAAATACTAGGGCAGAAAATGGCGGAATAGTGCTAACATGTCGGAAAATAGAACAGAAAATCACCCTCTGGTGGGTTTTTCATCTGTCACTCGGCGGGCATCACCTGCCCTATCTCAGTAACACAGAGAGATCCTGGAGACTATCTGCTAGGACCTTTACAATGCCTTATTACCCAGCAAGTGCAGGCTGGATCCGTAACATGGGAAATTAATTTTGTTCCATTTTAGAGGAATGTAAAATTCACAGAGCCAATAATATACTAGACTTACCCTGCAGTAAATCCTGCAGAAGAACTGAACGTGGCCTGGCAATCTAATCAACGGAATTGGAATGAAGGTGCTGCTAGCTATGAAGGGACCGTGTAAATGTATGTAAAAGAACTTAGCTGTACTTGTGACAGTCATAAATGAAATAAAGGCAAACACTTTCACTCCTATAGCCCTGCTTGATTGATATGATCCCTCTCTGTTCACTTCTCCTCCAATTCATATGATGTTTTCTCTTGCTGCCTGAGCTGAGTGCTCTGAATCGCAAACAGCAAGTATAACATTGGGATGAACCATAAAACCATAGAGCCATAGAAAAATTACAGCACAGAAGGAGGCCATTCAGCCCATTGGGTCCGTGCCGGCCGAAAAATCTAGCCGCCCAATCTAATCCCACCTTTCAGTACCTGGTCCATAGCCTCGCAGGTTACAGCACTTCAGGTGCAGGTCCAGGTAACTTTTAAATGAGTTGAAGTTTTATCCTCTCTCTCAGAATTGTTTCTAATAATTTACCCACCACTGAGGTCAGACTGACCGGCCTATAATTATTTGGCCTATCGCTTGCACCCTTTTTAAACAATGGTATAACGTTCGCAGACCTCCAATCCTCTGGCACCTCGCCCGTATCCAGTGGGGATTTGAAGATGATCCTCAGCGCATTCGCTATTTCCTCCCTGGCTTCCTTTAACAGCGTGGGATACAATCCATCCGGCCCAGGTGATTTATTCACTTTCAAGGATGTCACACCCTCTAGTACTTACTCTCTCATTATGCTTATCATATCTAATATTTCACACTCCTCCTCTTTAACTACAATGCCTGCATCATCCCTCTCCTTTGTGAAGACGGAGACAAAAAACTCATTAAGAACCCTGCCCATATCTTCTGCATCTACGCATAAGTTCCCTTGTACATCTCTGATAGGCCCTACCCTTTCCTTAGTTATCCTCTTGCTCTTAATGTACTGATAAAACATCTTTGGGTTTTCCTTGATTTTACCTGCCAATAGTTTTTCATGTCCTCTCTTTACTTTTCTAATTTCCTTTTTAACTTCATCCCTGCACTTTCTATACTCCTCTAGGCTTTCTAAAGTATTTTTTTTTTGTGATCATCATAAACCTTCTTTTTCTGCTTTAACTTACCCTGTAAGCTTCTAGATAACCAGGGGGCTCTAGATTTGGCTATACCACCCTTTCTCTTAGTGGGTAAATGCCTACACTGTGCCTGTAGAATCTCGCTTTTGATTGCCTCCCACTGTTTTGCCACTGATTTTCCTTCAAGTAGCTGTATCCAGTCCACATTCGCCAGGTCACCTCTCAGCTTCGTAAAATTTGCCTTCCCCCAATTTAGAACTTTTACTCCTGTTTTATCCATGTCCTTTTCCATGATTATGCTAAAACTAACTGTATTATGGTCACTACCTCCAAAATGGTCACCCACTGTTACTTCATCCACTTGCTCAGCTTCATTACCAAATAATAAATCCAGAATTGCGCCCTCTCTCATTGGGCTTGTTACATACTGGCTAAAAAAGTTCTCTTGAATGCAGTTCAAGAATTTTATGCCCTCTGTGCCCTTCACACGGTTTGTTGATATTGGGGTAGTTGAAATCCCCAGCTATTATTGCCCTATAGTTTTTGCACTCAGAAATCTACCTACATATTTATTCTTCTACCTCCCTCTCACTATTTGAGGGTCTATAGTACACTCCTAGTAGTGTGGCTGCCCCTTTTTTATTTCTGAGCTCCACCCATCTGGCCTCATTTGATGACCATTTAGCATATCATTCCTCCTCAAAGCTGTTATTAATTCCCAAACAAATAATGCTACACCCCCTCCTTTTTTATCCCCCTCTCTATCCCGCCTGAAAAGTCTATATCCAGGGATGTTGAGCTGCTGTTTTTGCCCCTCTTAAGGATATAAGAACTAGGAGCAGGTGTAGGCAATTCAGCCCCTCGAGCCTGCTCCACCATTCAATACGATCATGGCTGATCTCATCTCGGCCTCAACTCCACTTTCCTGCTCATTCTCCATAACCCTTCAACTCATTTCTAATTAAAAATCTGTCTATTTCCTCCTTAAATTTACTCAAAGTCCCGGCATCCACCGCACTCTGGGGTAGAGAATTCCACAGATTCACGACCCTTTGAGAGAAGCAATTTCTCCTCATCTCGGTTTTAAATCAGCTACCCCTTATCCTAAAAAACCTCTCGTTCTAGATTGCCCCACCAGAGGAAACATCCTCTCTATCTCTACTTTGTCAATCCCCTTAATCATCTTATATACCTCAATTAGATCTCCTCTCATTCTTCTAAATTCTAGAGAGTAAAGGCCTAAACTGCTCAATCTTGCTTCATAAAACAAACCCCTCCTCTCTGGAATCAATCTAGTGAACCTCCTCTGAACTGCCTCCAATGCAACTACATCCCTCCTCAAGTAAGGGGACCAAATTGTACTCAATACTCCAGGTGTGGTCTCACTAATGCCTTGTACAGTTGCAGCAACACTTCCCTGCTTTTATACTCTATTCCTTTAGCAATAAGTGCCAAAATTCGATTTGCCTTCCTTATCACCTCCTGCACCTGCATACTCTTTAAGCCAAGTTTCCGTGATAGCAATGACATCATATTGCCATGTGTCTATCTGTGCCCTCAGCTCATCGGCTTTATTTACTATACTCCTATCATTTCAATAAATACCCTTTAACACTGCCAAATTTCTGTGCTGCACACTTTTTAACTTTGTTTCTTCTGTCTTTCAGAGTCATGAGCTAATTTTCTGCCTCCGTTCCCTGCCCTGAAATTGTCCCATCTGAGATTGCACTCAGGTTCCCATCCCCCTGCCAATCTTGTTTAAACCATCCCCAACAGCACTAGCAAACCTTCCTGCCAGGATATTTGTCCCAGTCCTGTTCAGGTGTAGACCGTCTGTCTTGAACAGGTCACTCCTTCCCCAGAACCGGTCCCAATGGCCCAGAAATCTGAAGCCCTCCCTCCTGCACCATCTCTCCAGCCACGCACTCATCTGGTGTATTCTCCTATTTCTATACTCACTTGCACGTGGCCTTGGGAGTAATCTGGAGATTACTACCTTTGAGGTCCTGCTTGCTAATCTCATTCCTAACTCCCTAAACTCAGCCTGCAGGTCCTCGTCCCTCTTTCTTCCCATATCGATGGTACCAATGTGGACCACGACCTCTGGCTGTGCATCCTTGCCCTCCAGAATGCCTCGTAGCCACTCGGTGATATCCATGACCCTTGCACCAGGGAGGCAACATTACATCCTGGAATCACGTCTGTGACCACAGAAACGCCTGTCATTCCCCTAACTATAGAATCCCCTATCACTATTGCTCTCCTGTCTTTTCTCCTCCTTCCCTACACAGCTGAGCCACCCATGGTGTTCTGGTCATGGCTGTCGCTGCTCTCTCCAGAGGAACCCTCTCTCCCATCGGTACTCAGAACTGAATACCGGTTAGAAAGTGGGATGCCCTCCTTGGACTCCTGCATTACCTGCCTTGACCAACTTGTCTGTTTGGCAGCCACCCAGTCCCTCTCTGCCTGTGATCTCTTAAACTCCGGGGTGACTACCTCCTGAAACATGCTATTCACGTAGGTCTCTACCTCGCGGACGTGCCACAGTGACTCCAGCCGGCGCTCGAGTTCCGAAACCCGGAGCTCAAGCTTCTGCAGCTGGTGACGCTTCCGGCAGATGTACTTGTCAAGTACACATGGTGCGTCCACAACTTACCACATACTACAGGAGGAACATTCCGCTTGGCCGAGCTGCCCTGCCATTACTTAGCTTTACAAAATTGGTGGTGGAATAAGTGAAATAACTTACCAGTTACTTGCCGATCGGCTTCTTCCCTTGCACCGTGGAGGCTGAAAAGGCAGAAAAGAAAAGAAAGTCTGCAAAGAACACTTCCTTCCCCGAGTCAGTAAAATCCCTAACACACAACTCACAACCTCACACTCTGTCCAAACAGCACTTTCCAATTAGTAATTACTAATAAATTACACTAATTAAAAAACCGTAGTAGTACTAGTTTTATCACATACAAAGTAGCTATTTGAGGGTTTTTTTTCAAAAAAGAACTTTTTTTTCTCTGTTTTTTTTAAGCTATTTACAGGTAATAACAGCTGTTACCGACCGATCAGCTTACAGATTTCCCGTGATGTCACTGCTCGTTTTTTTCACTTTTCAGACCCAGCGCACATCGACGCAGCCAGAGAGAGAGACTGCCGACTGTCACTCCGCTCTTCAGGTAGGTGTAGGCCTCGAGCCCCGCTCTTTATTTGTTACCTCCCGCCCCAGTCCCGTTTCCACACTGGTCTACTGCCGACTGCTGCTCCACTCCTCAGGTAGGTCAATGAACTCAATGCAAAGCGCTCACAATGCACAAGAAACAGTGCGAAAAATGCACCACCTTGTGTGGTTAAAGAAAGGAACGACTTGCATTTATATATCACCTTTCACCACTTTGGGATGTCCAACAGTGCTGCCAATGAATTACTTGAAGAGTTGTCACTGATTTAATGTCGTAAACACAGCAGCCAATTTGCGCACAGCAAGCTCCCACAAACAGCAATGAGATAATGACCAGGTAATCTGTTGTTTTAACTGACGTTGATGGACATATACATTTACATATATATATATATATACATATAGGTCAGGACACCAGGGAGAATATCCCTATTCTTCTTTGAAATAGTGCCATGGGATCTTTTACATCTACCCGAGAGGGCAGACGGGACCTCGATTTAACATCTCCGTCTAGATTAAGTGTTCAGGTCTGTGGAATGGGACTTCAACCCACAACCTTCTGACTACTTTTTTTTGTCATGGACTCGATGGGCCGAATGGCCTCCTTTTCTGCCGTAAATGACTCTATGATTCTAAATTATGTAGTAAGGTCCCAAATTTTTTTGCCCCTTACATTCACATCCAAGTCATTAATATATATGACAAACAACAGAGGGCCCAGCACCGATCCCTGCGGCACACCACTGGTCACCGGCCTCCAATCTGAAAAACAACCCTCCATTACCACCCTCTGCCTCCTATCACCAAGCCAATTTTGTATCCAATTTGCTAGCTCACTCTTGGTTCCCATGTGTTCGAAACTTCTGGACCAGCCTACAATGCGGGACCTTGTCAAAGGCCTCGCTAAAGTCCATGTGGACAACGTCCATCGCCCTGCCCTCGTCAATTCTCTTGGTCACCTCCTCGAAAAACTCAATCAAATTCGTGAGACATGATTTCCCACACACAAATCCATGCTGACTATCCCTAATCAGACCTTGCCTTTCCAGATGCATATAAACCTGTCTCTCAGAATCCCTTCCAATAACTTTCCCACCACTGATGTAAGACTCACCGGCCTGTAGTTCCCTGGCTTATCCCTGCTGCCCTTCTTAAATAAAGACACAACATTAACTATCCTCCAGTCTTCCGGTACCTCATCCGTGGCTAACAATGATACAAAAATCTCTGCCAGGACCCCAGCAATCTCCTCCCTTGCTTCCCATAGCATCCTAGGATACACCTGGTCAAGCCCTGGGGATTTATCCACCTTAATGCGCTTCAAAACCTCCAACACCTCCTCCTTTGTAATGTTGATATGCTCCAAGATATCGCTGTTCCCTCCCTTGAACTCACTAGCTTCCATGACCTTCTCCACGGTAAATACGGACGAGAAATATTCATTTCAGACTTTGCCCATGAGGGGCAGGTGGTGCTCGAAGGGTCAGGTAAATGAGTGGTTTGGTGGTTTATACGTTCCCTTTGACACCTCGACTTCACCTCCACATGTGGACCATTTTCCATATCTTGGGAGGCTCCTCTCGGCGAAGGCAAACATAGACGACGAGGTTGAGCATCACCTCCAATGTGCCAGGTCAGCCTTCGGCCAACAGAGGAAAAGAGTTTTTGAGGATCAGGATCTCAAACCCGCGATTAAGATCATGGTTTAGCAGGCAGCAGCGATCCCTGTATTCCTATATGCTTTGGAGACTTGGACAACCTACAGCAGGCAGCTCAGAGCACTCGAGAAATACCACCAGAGCTGCCTCTGCAAGTTCTATTGTAATGTAGGAAACGTGCCAGCCAATTTATGCACAGCAGACTCCCACAAACAGCAATGTGATAATTACCAGATAATATGTTTAGTGATATTGAGTGAGGGATAAATATTGGCCAGGACACTTAGAAACATAGAAAATAGGAGCGGGAGTAGGCCATTCGGCCCTTCGAGCTTGCTCCACCATTCATTATGATCATGGCTGATCATCCAACTCAATAACCTGTTCCCGCTTTCCCCCCATACTCTTTGATCCTTTTAAACCCAAGGGCTATATCTAACTCCTTCTTGAAAACATACAATGTTTTGGCCTCAACTGCTTTCTGGGGTAGTGAATTCCACAGGCTCACCACTCTCTGGGTGAAGAAAGTTCTCCTCATCTCAGTCCTGAAAGGTTTACCCCGTATCCTTAGTCTATGACCCCTGGTTCTGGACTCCCCCACCATCGGGAACATCCTTCCTGCATCTATCCTGTCAAGATCTGTTAGAATGTTATAGGTTTCTATGAGATCTCCCCTCACTCTCCTGAACTCCAGCGAATATAATCCTAACCAACTCAATCTCTCCTCATACGTCAGTCCCACCATCCCAGGAATCAGTCTGGTAAACCTTTGCTGCACTCGCTGTTTAGCAAGAACATCCTTCCTCAGATAAGGAGACCAAAACTGCACACAATATTCCAGGTGTGGCCTCACCAAGGCCCTGTATATGTGCAGCAGGACATCCCTGCTCCTGTACTCGAATCCTCTCGCTATGAAGGCTTTTTTTACCGCCTGTTGCACCTGCATGCTTACCTTCAGCGAATGGTGTACGAGAACACCCAGGTCTCACTGCATATTCCTCCCTTTCAGTTTATAGCCGTTCAGATAATAATCTGCCTTCCTGCTTTTGCTACCAAAGTGGATAACCTCACATTTATCCACATTATACCGCATCTGCCATGCATTTGCCCACTCACTCAACTTGTCCAAATCACCCTGAAGCCTCTCTGCATCCTCCTCACAACTCACCCTCCCACCCAGTTTTGTGTCATCTGCAAATTTGGAGATATTACATTTAGTTCCCTCATCTAAATCATTGATGTATATTGTGAATAGCTGGGGTCCTAGCACCGATCCCTGCGGTACCCCACTCGTCACTGCCTGCCATTCGGAAAAAGACCCATTTATTCCTACTCTTTGTTTCCTGTCTGCCAACCAATTTTCGATCCATCGCAATACACTATCCCCAATCCCATGCACTTTAACTTTACATGCTAATCTCTATGTGGGACTTTGTCGAAAGCCTTCTGAAAGTCCAAATAAACCACATCCACTGGCTCCCCCTCATCAACTCTACTACTTACATTCTCGAAGAATTCTACTAGACTTGTCAAGCATGATTTCCCTTTCGTAAATCCATGCTGACTCTGCCCGATTCTACCACTGTTCTCTAAATGTTCTGTTATAAAATCTTTGATAATGGGCTCTCGAATTTTCCCCACTACCGACGTCAGGCTGACTGGTCTATAATTCCCTGCTTTCTCTCTACCTCCCTTTTTAAATAGTGGGGTTACATTAGCTACCCTCCAATCTGTAGAAACTGGTCCAGAGTCTATAGAATCTTGGAAGATGACCACCAATGCATTCACTATTTCTAGGGCCACTTCCTTAAGTACTCTGGGATGCAAACCATCAGGCCCTGGGGATTTATTGGTCTTCAGTCCCATCAATTTCCCCAATACCATTTCTCTACTAATACTGATTTCTTTCAGTTCCTCTCTCTCACTAAGCCCTGTGTTTCCCAACATTTCTGGTATGATATTTGTGTCCTCCTTTGTGAAGACAGAACCAAAGTATGCATTTAGTTGGTCAGCCATTTCTTTATTCCCCATAATAAATTTCCCTGTTTCTGACAGTAAGGGACCTACATTTGTCTTCACCAATCTTTTTCTCTTCACATACCTATATAAACTTTTACAGTCAGCTTTTATGTTCCCTGCAGTTCTATTTTCCCTTTCTTAATCAATCCCTTGGTCCTCCTTTGCTGAATTCTAAACTGCTCCCACTCCTCAGGTCTGTTGTTTTTCCTGGCAAATCTATATGCCTCTTCCTTGCATCTCGTACTATCTCTAATTTCCCTTGTAAAACACTGGGGAGAACTCCCCTACTCTTCTTCTTTCCTATCTACCAGAGAGCAGACAGAACCTTAGCTGAGTATCTCACCAGAAAGGCAGCACCTCTGAAAGTGCAGCCCTCCTCAGTTCCACACTAGCATTCCAGTTTTGATTTTTGGGCTCAAGTGGGACTTGAACCCGCAACCTTCTGACTCAGACAGAAGAGTGCTACCCACTGGGATGTGGCTGACGCAGCTATCAGGATTAGGAACCCTGTCTGATTTACCCAATCTCTCCCCAGTCCCTGCTGAAGCCCATTGTAGCACTCCAGCTGAGATCAGGAAACAAAGCTGGCAGCTTTGAGTTTACTTATTTGATTCTGATTTTTGCGGCTCAATTCACTGCTGAAACATCGGGGGTGGGGGCACGGTGGTGGGGGTGATGGGGGTGGGGGCGGTGCTACAAAAATTCTCATGTGTAAAGATCCCAGCGCTCATCCAGATGGGGTGTGAAATGTTGTATTTATATTTCACAGTGCAGAGCCAAGGAAATTACCTAATGTTGGAACTAACACTCTGACTTGTTCATAAAATAAAACATGTGGTGAGTTAAAATACTGTTTCACATAAAAAGTCAGTAATGTTAGCCAACTCCTGATGGGTTGAATCAGCATCGAAGTTCACCCTCCATTCCAGACGATTTAAAATCAACCCGTGAAAACAGTCGCAATCTCACCAGATTAAAATGTGCTCCAACTCCAGCCTGGTTAACAGCAGCCCCTTAAATCAGACCTATTCTAGCTTGTAGTTGACATTCTGGTTATTGAGGTCATTCTCATGTTAATGCCACTGAAGCAGCCCAAAACCGTCGCTGCTTTGACCAAGCATAATTATTTATTCCCTCAGTTATTTTCTTATGGAGGAGAACAGTTCGAAGTGACCACAACCAAGGGCTGGATTTTGCTCCAAGCCCGACGTCGGGTTTCGTTGTGGGCGGGGGCTGGTGGAGAACCGGGGCGGCAGCGGACGCCACAGAGCCGCGCTGAGATCGGCGGCACCGATCTTCCCAGCAGCGGCGAGCCTCCGTGGTAGCACCTCGGCCACTCTGTGGTGTGACCCTACTTCACATATTTAAAATACCTCTCTGCATAAATGTAACTTCAATGCGCTGTGATCTGAGCTCAAGTTCCCAATCTGGATCTCATCATACGGCAATCACACGTCGTCACTTTCCCGTCCAGGGAACGATGGTGCCACCGAAGTGGGGAAGGGGTCAACTCTGCATTATTTAGTGTATGGGGGGAAGGCGTCAACTCTGTATTATTTAGTGTATGGGGAAGGGGTCAACAATCTATTATTTAGTGTATGGGGGAAGGGGTCAACTCTGCATTATTTAGTCTATGGGGGAAGGGGTCAACTCTGCATTATTTAGTGTATGGGGAAAGGGGTCAACTCTGCATTATTTAGTGTATGGGGGAAGGGGTCAACTCTGTATTATTTAGTGTATGGGGGAAGAGGTCAACTCTGCATTATTTAGTATATGGGGAAGGGGTCAACTCTGCATTATTTAGTGTATGGGGGGAAGGGGTCAACTCTGTATTATTTAGTATATGGGGGAAGGGGTCAACTCTGTTATTTAGAGTATGGGGGAAGGGGTCAACTCGGCATTATTTAGTGGATGGGGGGAAGGGGTCAACTCTATTATTTAGTGTATGGGGGAAGGGGTCAATTCAGCACTATTTAGTGCATGGGGGAAGGGGTCAATTCTGCATCATTTAGAGTATGTGGGGAAGGGGTCAACTCTGCATTATTTAGTGTATGGGGGGAAGGGGTCAACTCTGTATTATTTAGTGTATGGGGGAAGGGGTCAACTCTGCATTATATAGTGCATGGGGGAAGGGGTCAACTCTGTATTATTTATTGTATGGGGGGAAGGGGACAACTCTGTTTTATTTAGTGTTGGGGGAAGTGGTCAACTCAGTATTATTTAGTGTATGGAGGAAAGTGGTCAACTCTATTATTTAGTGTATGGGGGAAGGGGTCAACTCTGCATTATTTAGTGTATGGGGGTAGATGTCAATGCATTATTTAATGTATAGGGGGAAGGGGTCAACTCTATTATTTAGTGTATGGGGGAAGGGGTCAACTCTATTATTTAGTGTATGGGGGAAGGGGTGAACTATATTATTTATTGTATGGGGGGAAGGGGTCAACTCTATTATTTAGCATATGGGGGAAGGGGTCAACTCTGCATTATTTAGTGTATGGGGGGAAGGGGTCAACTCTGCATTACTTAGTGTATGGGGAAAGCGGTCAACTCTGCATTATTTAGTGTCTGGGGGAAGGGGTCAACTCTATTATTTAGTGTATGGGGGAAGAGGTCAACTCTGCATTATTTAGTGCATGGGGAAGGGGTCAACTCTGCATTATTTAGTGCATGGGGAAGGAGTCAACTCTGCATTATTTAGTGTATGGAGGAAAGGGGTCAACTCTATTATTTAGTGTATGGGAGAAGGGGTCAACTCTGCATTATTTAGTGTATGGGGGAAAGGGGACATCTCTGCATTATTCAGGCTATGGGGGGAAGGGGTCAATTGTGCATTATTTAGTGTATGGGGGGAAGGGGTCAACTCTATTATTTATTGTATGGGGGAAGGGGTCAAATCTGCATTATTTAGTGTATGGGGGGAAGGGGTCAACTCTATTATTTAGTGTATGGCGGGAAGGGGTCAACTCTGCATTATTTAGTGTATGGGGGGAAGGGGTCAACTCTGGATTATTTAGTGTATGGGGGGAAGGGATCAACTCTGCATTATTTAGTGTCCGGGGCGAAGGGGTCTACTCTGCATTATGTAGTGTCTGGGGGAAGGGGTCAACTCTGAGTTATTTAGTGTATGGGGGGAAGGGGTCAACTCTGCATTATTTAGTGTCCGGGGCGAAGGGGTCAACTCTGCATTATGTAGTGTCTGGGGGAAGGGGTCAACTCTGCATTATTTAGTGTCCGGGGCGAAGGGGTCAACTCTGCATTATGTAGTGTCCGGGGCGAAGGGGTCAACTCTGCATTATGTAGTGTCTGGGGGAAGGGGTCAACTCTGCATTATGTAGTGTCTGGGGGAAGGGGTCAACTCTGCATTATTTAGTGTCCGGGGCGAAGGGGTCAACTCTGCATTATGTAGTGTCTGGGGGAAGGGGTCAACTCTGCATTATGCTGTGTCTGGGGGAAGGGGTCAACTCTGCATTATTTAGTGTATGGGGAAGGGGTCAACTCTGCATTATTTAGTGTATGGGGGGAAGGGGTCAACTCTGCATTATTTAGTGTATGGGGGGAAGGGGTCAACTCTGGATTATTTAGTGTATGGGGCGAAGGGGTCAACTCTGCATTATGTAGTGTCTGGGGGAAGGGGTCAACTCTGAGTTATTTAGTGTATGGGGGGAAGGGGTCAACTCTGCATTATTTAGTGTCCGGGGAGAAGGGGTCAACTCTGCATTATGTAGTGTCTGGGGGAAGGGGTCAACGCTGCATTATGTAGTGTCTGGGGGAAGGGGTCAACTCTGCATTATTTAGTGTATGGGGGGAAGGGGTCAACTCTGCATTATGTAGTGTCTGGGGGAAGGGGTCAACTCTGCATTATGCAGTGTCTGGGGGAAGGGGTCAACTCTGCATTATTTAGTGTATGGGGAAGGGGTCAACTCTGCATTATTTAGTGTATGGGGGGAAGGGGTCAACTCTGCATTATTTAGTGTATGGGGAAGGGGTCAACTCTGTATTTAGTGTACAGGCGAAGGGGTCAACTCTGCATTATTTAGTGTCGGGGGAAAGGGGTCAACTCTGTATTATTTAGTGTATGGGGGAAGGGGTCAACTCTGTATTATTTAGTGTCTGGGGGAAGGGGTCAACTCTGCATTATTTAGTCTATGGGGGGAAGGGTTCAACTCTATATTATTAAGTGTATGGGGGAAGGGGTCAACTCTATATTATTTCGTGCATGGGGGAAGGGGTCAATTCTGCATTATTTAGAGTATGGGGGGAAGGGGTCAACTCTGCATTATTTAGTGTATGGGGGGAAGGGGTTAACTCTTTTTTATTTAGTGTATGGGGGAAGGGGTCAACTCTATTATTCAGTTGATGGGGGAAGGGGTCAACTCTGTATTATTTAGTGTTTGGGGCAAACGTGTCAACTCTATTATTCAGTGTATGGAGGGAAGGGGTCAACTCTGGATTATTTAGTGCACGGGAGAAAGGGGTCAACTCTGCATTATTTAGTGTATGGGGGGAAGGGGTCAACTCTGCATTATTTAGTGTATGGAGGAAAGGGTTCAACTCTATTATTTAGTGTATGGGAGAAGGGGTCAACTCTGCATTATTTAGTGTATGGGGGGAAGGGGTCAACTCTGCAATACTTAGTGTATGGGGGAAAGGGGACATCTCTGCATTATTCAGGGTATGGGGGGAAGGGGTCAATTGTGCATTATTTAGTGTATGGGGGGAAGGGGTCAACTCTATTATTTATTGTATGGGGGAAGGGGTCAAATCTGCATTATTTAGTGTATGGGGGGAAGGGGTCAACTCTATTATTTAGTTTATGGGGGGAAGGGGTCAACTCTGCATTATTTAGTGTATGGGGGGAAGGGGTCAACTCTGGATTATTTAGTGTATGGGGGGAAGGGGTCAACTCTGCAATATTTAGTGTCCGGGGCGAAGGGGTCAACTCTGCATTATGTAGTGTCTGGAGGAAGGGGTCAACTCTGAGTTATTTAGTGTATGGGGGGAAGGGGTCAACTCTGCATTATTTAGTGTCCGGGGCGAAGGGGTCAACTCTGCATTATGTAGTGTCTGGGGGAAGGGGTCAACTCTGCATTATTTAGTGTCCGGGGCGAAGGGGTCAACTCTGCATTATTTAGTGTATGGGGGGAAGGGGTCAACTCTGCAATATTTAGTGTATGGGGGAAAGGGGACATCTCTGCATTATTCAGGGTATGGGGGGAAGGGGTCAATTGTGCATTATTTAGTGTATGGGGGGAAGGGGTCAACTCTATTATTTATTGTATGGGGGAAGGGGTCAAATCTGCATTATTTAGTGTATGGGGGGAAGGGGTCAACTCTATTATTTAGTGTATGGGGGGAAGGGGTCAACTCTGCATTATTTAGTGTATGGGGGGAAGGGGTCAACTCTGGATTATTTAGTGTATGGGGGGAAGGGGTCAACTCTGCAATATTTAGTGTCCGGGGCGAAGGGGTCAACTCTGCATTATGTAGTGTCTGGAGGAAGGGGTCAACTCTGAGTTATTTAGTGTATGGGGGGAAGGGGTCAACTCTGCATTATTTAGTGTCCGGGGCGAAGGGGTCAACTCTGCATTATGTAGTGACTGGGGGAAGGGGTCAACTCTGCATTATGTAGTGTCTGGGGGAAGGGGTCAACTCTGCATTATTTAGTGTCCGGGGCGAAGGGGTCAACTCTGCATTATGTAGTGTCCGGGGCGAAGGGGTCAACTCTGCATTATGTAGTGTCTGGGGGAAGGGGTCAACTCTGCATTATGTAGTGTCTGGGGGAAGGGGTCAACTCTGCATTATGTAGTGTCCGGGGCGAAGGGGTCAACTCTGCATTATGTAGTGTCTGGGGGAAGGGGTCAACTCTGCATTATGCAGTGTCTGGGGGAAGGGGTCAACTCTGCATTATTTAGTGTATGGGGAAGGGGTCAACTCTGCATTATTTAGTGTATGGGGGGAAGGGGTCAACTCTGCATTATTTAGTGTATGGGGGGAAGGGGTCAACTCTGGATTATTTAGTGTATGGGGCGAAGGGGTCAACTCTGCATTATGTAGTGTCTGGGGGAAGGGGTCAACTCTGAGTTATTTAGTGTATGGGGGGAAGGGATCAACTCTGCATTATTTAGTGTCCGGGCGAAGGGGTCAACTCTGCATTATGTAGTGTCTGGGGGAAGGGGTCAACTCTGCATTATGTAGTGTCTGGGGGAAGGGGTATACTCTGCATTATTTAGTGTATGGGGGGAAGGTGTCAACTCTGTATTATTTAGTGTCCGGGGCGAAGGGGTCAACTCTGCATTATGTAGTGTCCGGGGCGAAGGGGTCAACTCTGCATTATGTAGTGTCTGGGGGAAGGGGTCAACTCTGCATTATGTAGTGTCCGGGGCGAAGGGGTCAACTCTGCATTATGTAGTGTCTGGGCGAAGGGGTCAACTCTGCATTATGCAGTGTCTGGGGGAAGGGGTCAACTCTGCATTATGCAGTGTCTTGGGGAAAGGGTCAACTCTGCATTATTTAGTGTATGGGGAAGGGGTCAACTCTGCATTATTTTGTGTATGGGGGGAAGGGGTCAACTCTGCATTATTTAGTGTAAGGGGAAGGGGTCAACTCTGCATTATTTAGTGTCTGGGGGAAAGGGGTCAACTCTGTATTATTTAGTGTATGGGGGAAGGGGTCAACTCTGTATTATTTCGTGTCTGGGGGAAGGGGTCAACTCTGCATTATTTAGTCTATGGGGGGAAGAGTTCAACTCTATATTATTAAGTGTATGGGGGAAGGGGTCAACTCTGCATTATTTAGTGCATGGGGGAAGGGGTCAATTCTGCATTATTTAGAGTTTGGGGGGAAGGGGTCAACTCTGCATTATTTAGTGTATGGGGGGAAGGGGTTAACTCTTTTTTATTTAGTGTATGGGGGAAGGGGTCAACTCTATTATTCAGTGTATGGGGGGAAGGGGTCAACTCTGGATTATTTAGTGCACGGGAGAAAGGGGTCAACTCTGCATTATTTAGTGTGTGGGGGGAAGGGGTCAACTCTGCATTATTTAGTGTATGGGGGAAGGGGTCAATTCTGCATTATTTAGTGTAGGGGGGAAGGGGTCAACTCTGCATTATTTAGTGTATGGGGGGAAGGGGTCAACTCTGCATTATTTAGTGTATGGGGGGAAGGGGTCAACTCTGCATTATGTAGTGTTTGGGGGGAAGGGGTCAACTCTGCATTATTCAGTGTATGGGGGGAAGGGGTTAACTCTTTTTTATTTAGTGTATGGGGGAAGGGGTCAACTCTATTATTCAGTGGATGGGGGGAAGGGGTCAACTCTGTATTATTTAGTGTTTGGGGCAAACGTGTCAACTCTATTATTCAGTGTATGGAGGGAAGGGGTCAACTCTGGATTATTTAGTGCACGGGAGAAAGGGGTCAACTCTGCATTATTTAGTGTGTGGGGGGAAGGGGTCAACTCTGCATTATTTAGTGTATGGAGGAAAGGGGTCAACTCTATTATTTAGTGTATGGGAGAAGGGGTCAACTCTGCATTATTTAGTGTATGGGGGGAAGGGGTCAACTCTGCATTATTTAGTGTATGGGGGAAAGGGTACATCTCTGCATTATTCAGGGTATGGGGGGGAAGGGGTCAATTGTGCATTATTTAGTGTATGGGGGGAAGGGGTCAACTCTATTATTTATTGTATGGGGGAAGGGGTCAAATCTGCATTATTTAGTGTATGGGGGGAAGGGGTCAACTCTATTATTTAGTGTATGGGGGGAAGGGGTCAACTCTGCATTATTTAGTGTATGGGGGGAAGGGGTCAACTCTGGATTATTTAGTGTATGGGGGGAAGGGGTCAACTCTGCATTATTTAGTGTCCGGGGCGAAGGGGTCAACTCTGCATTATGTAGTGTCTGGGGGAAGGGGTCAACTCTTCATTATGTAGTGTCTGGGGGAAGGGGTCAACTCTGCATTATTTAATATCCGGGGCGAAGGGGTCAACTCTGCATTATTTAGTGTCTGGGGGAAAGGGGTCAACTCTGTATTATTTAGTGTATGGGGGAAGGGGTCAACTCTGTATTATTTAGTGTCTGGGGGAAGGGTTCAACTCTGCATTATTTAGTCTCTGGGGGAAGGGTTCAACTCTATATTATTAAGTGTATGGGGGAAGGGGTCAACTCTATATTATTTAGTGCATGGGGGAAGGGGTCAATTCTGCATTATTAAGAGTATGGGGGGAAGGGGTCAATTCTGCATTATTTAGTGTATGGGGGGAAGGGGTTAACTCTTTTTTATTTAGTGTATGGGGGAAGGGGTCAACTCTATTATTCAGTGGATGGGGCGAAGGGGTCAACTCTGGATTATTTAGTGCACGGGAGCAAGGGGTCAACTCTGCATTATTTAGTGTATGGGGGGAAGGGGTCAACTCTGCATTATTTAGTGCATGGAGGAAAGGGGTCAACTCTATTATTTAGTGTATGGGAGAAGGGGTCAACTCTGCATTATTTAGTGTATGGGGGGAAGGGGTCAACTCTGCATTATTTAGTGTATGGGGGAAAGGGGACATCTCTGCATTATTCAGGGTATGGGGGGAAGGGGTCAATTGTGCATTATTTAGTGTATGGGGGGAAGGGGTCAACTCTATTATTTATTGTATGGGGGAAGGGGTCAAATCTGCATTATTTAGTGTATGGGGGGAAGGGGTCAACTCTGCATTATTTAGTGTATGGGGGGAAGGGGTCAACTCTGCATTATTTAGTGTCCGGGGCGAAGGGGTCAACTCTGCATTATGTAGTGTCTGGGGGAAGGGGTCAACTCTGAGTTATTTAGTGTATGGGGGGAAGGGGTCAACTCTGCATTATTTAGTGTCCGGGGCGAAGGGGTCAACTCTGCATTATGTAGTGTCCGGGGCGAAGGGGTCAACTCTGCATTATGTAGTGTCTGGGGGAAGGGGTCAACTCTGCATTATTTAGTGTCCGGGGCGAAGGGGTCAACTCTGCATTATGTAGTGTCTGGGGGAAGGGGTCAACTCTGCATTATGCAGTGTCTGGGGGAAGGGGTCAACTCTGCATTATTTAGTGTATGGGGAAGGGGTCAACTCTGCATTATTTAGTGTATGGGGGGAAGGGGTCAACTCTGCATTATTTAGTGTATGGGGGGAAGGGGTCAACTCTGGATTATTTAGTGTATGGGGCGAAGGGGTCAACTCTGCATTATGTAGTGTCTGGGGGAAGGGGTCAACTCTGAGTTATTTAGTGTATGGGGGGAAGGGGTCAACTCTGTATTATTTAGTGTCCGGGGCGAAGGGGTCAACTCAGCATTATGTAGTGTCTGGGGGAAGGGGTCAACTCTGCATTATGTAGTGTCTGGGGGAAGGGGTCAACTCTGCATTATTTAGTGTATGGGGGGAAGGAGTCAACTCTGTATTATTTAGTGTCCGGGGCGAAGGGGTCAACTCTGCATTATGTAGTGTCCGGGGCGAAGGGGTCAACTCTGCATTATGTAGTGTCTGGGGGAAGGGGTCAACTCTGCATTATGTAGTGTCCGGGGCGAAGGGGTCAACTCTGCATTATGTAGTCTCTGGGCGAAGGGGTCAACTCTGCATTATGTAGTGTCTGGGGGAAGGGGTCAACTCTGCATTATGCAGTGTCTGGGGGAAGGGGTCAACTCTGCATTATTTAGTGTATGGGGAAGGGGTCAACTCTGCATTATTTAGTGTATGGGGGGGAAGGGGTCAACTCTGCATTATTTAGTGTATGGGGAAGGGGTCAACTCTGTATTATTTAGTGTACAGGGGAAGGGGTCAACTCTGCATTATTTAGTGTCTGGGGGAAAGGGGTCAACTCTGTATTATTTAGTGTATGGGGGAAGGGGTCAACTCTGCATTATTTAGTCTCTGGGGGAAGGGTTCAACTCTATATTATTAAGTGTATGGGGGAAGGGGTCAACTCTATATTATTTAGTGCATGGGGGAAGGGGTCAATTCTGCATTATTAAGAGTATGGGGGGAAGGGGTCAATTCTGCATTATTTAGTGTATGGGGGGAAGGGGTTAACTCTTTTTTATTTAGTGTATGGGGGAAGGGGTCAACTCTATTATTCAGTGGATGGGGCGAAGGGGTCAACTCTGGATTATTTAGTGCACGGGAGCAAGGGGTCAACTCTGCATTATTTAGTGTATGGGGGGAAGGGGTCAACTCTGCATTATTTAGTGCATGGAGGAAAGGGGTCAACTCTATTATTTAGTGTAAACGAGAAGGGGTCAACTCTGCATTATTTAGTGTATGGGGGGAAGGGGTCAACTCTGCATTATTTAGTGTATGGGGGAAAGGGGACATCTCTGCATTATTCAGGGTATGGGGGGAAGGGGTCAATTGTGCATTATTTAGTGTATGGGGGGAAGGGGTCAACTCTATTATTTATTGTATGGGGGAAGGGGTCAAATCTGCATTATTTAGTGTATGGGGGGAAGGGGTCAACTCTGCATTATTTAGTGTATGGGGGGAAGGGGTCAACTCTGCATTATTTAGTGTCCGGGGCGAAGGGGTCAACTCTGCATTATGTAGTGTCTGGGGGAAGGGGTCAACTCTGAGTTATTTAGTGTATGGGGGGAAGGGGTCAACTCTGCATTATTTAATGTCCGGGGCGAAGGGGTCAACTCTGCATTATGTAGTGTCCGGGGCGAAGGGGTCAACTCTGCATTATGTAGTGTCTGGGGGAAGGGGTCAACTCTGCATTATTTAGTGTCCGGGGCGAAGGGGTCAACTCTGCATTATGTAGTGTCTGGGGGAAGGGGTCAACTCTGCATTATGCAGTGTCTGGGGGAAGGGGTCAACTCTGCATTATTTAGTGTATGGGGAAGGGGTCAACTCTGCATTATTTAGTGTTTGGGGCAAACGTGTCAACTCTATTATTCAGTGTATGGAGGGAAGGGGTCAACTCTGGATTATTTAGTGCACGGGAGAAAGGGGTCAACTCTGCATTATTTAGTGTGTGGGGGGAAGGGGTCAACTCTGCATTATTTAGTGTATGGAGGAAAGGGGTCAACTCTATTATTTAGTGTATGGGAGAAGGGGTCAACTCTGCATTATTTAGTGTATGGGGGGAAGGGGACAACTCTGCATTATTTAGTGTATGGGGGAAAGGGTACATCTCTGCATTATTCAGGGTATGGGGGGGAAGGGGTCAATTGTGCATTATTTAGTGTATGGGGGGAAGGGGTCAACTCTATTATTTATTGTATGGGGGAAGGGGTCAAATCTGCATTATTTAGTGTATGGGGGGAAGGGGTCAACTCTGTTATTTAGTGTATGGGGGGAAGGGGTCAACTCTGCATTATTTAGTGTATGGGGGGAAGGGGTCAACTCTGGATTATTTAGTGTATGGGGGGAAGGGGTCAACTCTGCATTATTTAGTGTCCGGGGCGAAGGGGTCAACTCTGCATTATGTAGTGTCTGGGGGAAGGGGTCAACTCTTCATTATGTAGTGTCTGGGGGAAGGGGTCAACTATGCATTATTTAATGTCCGGGGCGAAGGGGTCAACTCTGCATTATGTAGTGTCCGGGGCGAAGGGGTCAACTCTGCATTATGTAGTGTCTGGGGGAAGGGGTCAACTCTGCATTATGCAGTGTCTGGGGGAAGGGGTCAACTCTGCATTATTTAGTGTATGGGGAAGGGGTCAACTCTGCATTATTTAGTGTATGGGGGGAAGGGGTCAACTCTGCATTATTTAGTGTATGGGGAAGGGGTCAACTCTGTATTATTTAGTGTCTGAGGGAAGGGGTCAACTCTGCATTATTTAGTCTATGGGGGGAAGAGTTCAACTCTATATTATTAAGTGTATGGGGGAAGGGGTCAACTCTGCATTATTTAGTGCATGGGGGAAGGGGTCAATTCTGCATTATTTAGAGTTTGGGGGGAAGGGGTCAACTCTGCATTATTTAGTGTATGGGGGGAAGGGGTTAACTCTTTTTTATTTAGTGTATGGGGGAAGGGGTCAACTCTATTATTCAGTGTATGGGGGGAAGGGGTCAACTCTGTATTATTTAGTGTTTGGGGCAAACGTGTCAACTCTATTATTCAGTGTATGGAGGGAAGGGGTCAACTCTGGATTATTTAGTGCACGGGAGAAAGGGGTCAACTCTGCATTATTTAGTGTGTGGGGGGAAGGGGTCAACTCTGCATTATTTAGTGTATGGGGGAAGGGGTCAATTCTGCATTATTTAGTGTAGGGGGGAAGGGGTCAACTCTGCATTATTTAGTGTATGGGGGGAAGGGGTCAACTCTGCATTATTTAGTGTATGGGGGGAAGGGGTCAACTCTGCATTCTGTAGTGTTTGGGGGGAAGGGGTCAACTCTGCATTATTTAGTGTATGGGGGGAAGGGGTTAACTCTTTTTTATTTAGTGTATGGGGGAAGGGGTCAACTCTATTATTCAGTGGATGGGGGGAAGGGGTCAACTCTGTATTATTTAGTGTTTGGGGCAAACGTGTCAACTCTATTATTCAGTGTATGGAGGGAAGGGGTCAACTCTGGATTATTTAGTGCACGGGAGAAAGGGGTCAACTCTGCATTATTTAGTGTGTGGGGGGAAGGGGTCAACTCTGCATTATTTAGTGTATGGAGGAAAGGGGTCAAATCTATTATTTAGTGTATGGGAGAAGGGGTCAACTCTGCATTATATAGTGTATGGGGGGAAGGGGTCAACTCTGCATTATTTAGTGTATGGGGGAAAGGGTACATCTCTGCATTATTCAGGGTATGGGGGGGAAGGGGTCAATTGTGCATTATTTAGTGTATGGGGGGAAGGGGTCAACTCTATTATTTATTGTATGGGGGAAGGGGTCAAATCTGCATTATTTAGTGTATGGGGGGAAGGGGTCAACTCTATTATTTAGTGTATGGGGGGAAGGGGTCAACTCTGCATTATTTAGTGTATGGGGGGAAGGGGTCAACTCTGGATTATTTAGTGTATGGGGGGAAGGGGTCAACTCTGCATTATTTAGTGTCCGGGGCGAAGGGGTCAACTCTGCATTATGTAGTGTCTGGGGGAAGGGGTCAACTCTTCATTATGTAGTGTCTGGGGGAAGGGGTCAACTCTGCATTATTTAATATCCGGGGCGAAGGGGTCAACTCTGCATTATTTAGTGTCTGGGGGAAAGGGGTCAACTCTGTATTATTTAGTGTATGGGGGAAGGGGTCAACTCTGTATTATTTAGTGTCCAGGGGAAGGGGTCAACTCTGCATTATTTAGTCTCTGGGGGAAGGGTTCAACTCTATATTATTAAGTGTATGGGGGAAGGGGTCAACTCTATATTATTTAGTGCATGGGGGAAGGGGTCAATTCTGCATTATTAAGAGTATGGGGGGAAGGGGTCAATTCTGCATTATTTAGTGTATGGGGGGAAGGGGTTAACTCTTTTTTATTTAGTGTATGGGGGAAGGGGTCAACTCTATTATTCAGTGGATGGGGCGAAGGGGTCAACACTGGATTATTTAGTGCACGGGAGCAAGGGGTCAACTCTGCATTATTTAGTGTATGGGGGGAAGGGGTCAACTCTGCATTATTTAGTGCATGGAGGAAAGGGGTCAACTCTATTATTTAGTGTATGGGAGAAGGGGTCAACTCTGCATTATTTAGTGTATGGGGGGAAGGGGTCAACTCTGCATTATTTAGTGTATGGGGGAAAGGGGACATCTCTGCATTATTCAGGGTATGGGGGGAAGGGGTCAATTGTGCATTATTTAGTGTATGGGGGGAAGGGGTCAACTCTATTATTTATTGTATGGGGGAAGGGGTCAAATCTGCATTATTTAGTGTATGGGGGGAAGGGGTCAACTCTGCATTATTTAGTGTATGGGGGGAAGGGGTCAACTCTGCATTATTTAGTGTCCGGGGCGAAGGGGTCAACTCTGCATTATGTAGTGTCTGGGGGAAGGGGTCAACTCTGAGTTATTTAGTGTATGGGGGGAAGGGGTCAACTCTGCATTATTTCGTGTCCGGGGCGAAGGGGTCAACTCTGCATTATGTAGTGTCCGGGGCGAAGGGGTCAACTCTGCATTATGTAGTGTCTGGGGGAAGGGGTCAACTCTGCATTATTTAGTGTCCGGGGCGAAGGGGTCAACTCTGCATTATGTAGTGTCTGGGGGAAGGGGTCAACTCTGCATTATGCAGTGTCTGGGGGAAGGGGTCAACTCTGCATTATTTAGTGTATGGGGAAGGGGTCAACTCTGCATTATTTAGTGTATGGGGGGAAGGGGTCAACTCTGCATTATTTAGTGTATGGGGGGAAGGGGTCAACTCTGGATTATTTAGTGTATGGGGCGAAGGGGTCAACTCTGCATTATGTAGTGTCTGGGGGAAGGGGTCAACTCTGAGTTATTTAGTGTATGGGGGGAAGGGGTCAACTCTATTATTTAGTGTCCGGGGCGAAGGGGTCAACTCTGCATTATGTAGTGTCTGGGGGAAGGGGTCAACTCTGCATTATGTAGTGTCTGGGGGAAGGGGTCAACTCTGCATTATTTAGTGTATGGGGGGAAGGAGTCAACTCTGTATTATTTAGTGTCCGGGGCGAAGGGGTCAACTCTGCATTATGTAGTGTCCGGGGCGAAGGGGTCAACTCTGCATTATGTAGTGTCTGGGGGAAGGGGTCAACTCTGCATTATGTAGTGTCCGGGGCGAAGGGGTCAACTCTGCATTATGTAGTCTCTGGGCGAAGGGGTCAACTCTGCATTATGTAGTGTCTGGGGGAAGGGGTCAACTCTGCATTATGCAGTGTCTGGGGGAAGGGGTCAACTCTGCATTATTTAGTGTATGGGGAAGGGGTCAACTCTGCATTATTTAGTGTATGGGGGGGAAGGGGTCAACTCTGCATTATTTAGTGTATGGGGAAGGGGTCAACTCTGTATTATTTAGTGTACAGGGGAAGGGGTCAACTCTGCATTATTTAGTGTCTGGGGGAAAGGGGTCAACTCTGTATTATTTAGTGTATGGGGGAAGGGGTCAACTCTGCATTATTTAGTCTCTGGGGGAAGGGTTCAACTCTATATTATTAAGTGTATGGGGGAAGGGGTCAACTCTATATTATTTAGTGCATGGGGGAAGGGGTCAATTCTGCATTATTAAGAGTATGGGGGGAAGGGGTCAATTCTGCATTATTTAGTGTATGGGGGGAAGGGGTTAACTCTTTTTTATTTAGTGTATGGGGGAAGGGGTCAACTCTATTATTCAGTGGATGGGGCGAAGGGGTCAACTCTGGATTATTTAGTGCACGGGAGCAAGGGGTCAACTCTGCATTATTTAGTGTATGGGGGGAAGGGGTCAACTCTGCATTATTTAGTGCATGGAGGAAAGGGGTCAACTCTATTATTTAGTGTAAACGAGAAGGGGTCAACTCTGCATTATTTAGTGTATGGGGGGAAGGGGTCAACTCTGCATTATTTAGTGTATGGGGGAAAGGGGACATCTCTGCATTATTCAGGGTATGGGGGGAAGGGGTCAATTGTGCATTATTTAGTGTATGGGGGGAAGGGGTCAACTCTATTATTTATTGTATGGGGGAAGGGGTCAAATCTGCATTATTTAGTGTATGGGGGGAAGGGGTCAACTCTGCATTATTTAGTGTATGGGGGGAAGGGGTCAACTCTGCATTATTTAGTGTCCGGGGCGAAGGGGTCAACTCTGCATTATGTAGTGTCTGGGGGAAGGGGTCAACTCTGAGTTATTTAGTGTATGGGGGGAAGGGGTCAACTCTGCATTATTTAGTGTCCGGGGCGAAGGGGTCAACTCTGCATTATGTAGTGTCCGGGGCGAAGGGGTCAACTCTGCATTATGTAGTGTCTGGGGGAAGGGGTCAACTCTGCATTATTTAGTGTCCGGGGCGAAGGGGTCAACTCTGCATTATGTAGTGTCTGGGGGAAGGGGTCAACTCTGCATTATGCAGTGTCTGGGGGAAGGGGTCAACTCTGCATTATTTAGTGTATGGGGAAGGGGTCAACTCTGCATTATTTAGTGTATGGGGGGAAGGGGTCAACTCTGCATTATTTAGTGTATGGGGGGAAGGGGTCAACTCTGGATTATTTAGTGTATGGGGCGAAGGGGTCAACTCTGCATTATGTAGTGTCTGGGGGAAGGGGTCAACTCTGAGTTATTTAGTGTATGGGAGGAAGGGGTCAACTCTGTATTATTTAGTGTCCGGGGCGAAGGGGTCAACTCTGCATTATGTAGTGTCTGGGGGAAGGGGTCAACTCTGCATTATGTAGTGTCTGGGGGAAGGGGTCAACTCTGCATTATTTAGTGTATGGGGGGAAGGAGTCAACTCTGTATTATTTAGTGTCCGGGGCGAAGGGGTCAACTCTGCATTATGTAGTGTCCGGGGCGAAGGGGTCAACTCTGCATTATGTAGTGTCTGGGGGAAGGGGTCAACTCTGCATTATGTAGTGTCCGGGGCGAAGGGGTCAACTCTGCATTATGTAGTCTCTGGGCGAAGGGGTCAACTCTGCATTATGTAGTGTCTGGGGGAAGGGGTCAACTCTGCATTATGCAGTGTCTGGGGGAAGGGGTCAACTCTGCATTATTTAGTGTATGGGGAAGGGGTCAACTCTGCATTATTTAGTGTATGGGGGGGAAGGGGTCAACTCTGCATTATTTAGTGTATGGGGAAGGGGTCAACTCTGTATTATTTAGTGTACAGGGGAAGGGGTCAACTCTGCATTATTTAGTGTCTGGGGGAAAGGGGTCAACTCTGTATTATTTAGTGTATGGGGGAAGGGGTCAACTCTGTATTATTTAGTGTCTGGGGGAAGGGGTCAACTCTGCATTATTTAGTCTATGGGGGGAAGGGTTCAACTCTATATTATTAAGTGTATGGGGGAAGGGGTCAACTCTATATTATTTAGTGCATGGGGGAAGGGGTCAATTCTGCATTATTTAGAGTATGGGGGGAAGGGGTCAACTCTGCATTATTTAGTGTATGGGGGGAAGGGGTTAACTCTTTTTTATTTAGTGTATGGGGGAAGGGGTCAACTCTATTATTCAGTGTATGGACGGAAGGGGTCAACTCTGGATTATTTAGTGCAAGGGAGAAAGGGGTCAACTCTGCATTATTTAGTGTGTGGGGGGAAGGGGTCAACTCTGCATTATTTAGTGTATGGGGGAAGGGGTCAATTCTGCATTATTTAGTGTCGGGGGAAGGGGTCAACTCTGCATTATTTAGTGTATGGGGGGAAGGGGTCAACTCTGCATTATTTAATGTATGGGGGGAAGGGGTCAACTCTGCATTATGTAGTGTCTGGGGGGAAGGGGTCAACTCTGCATTATTCAGGGTATGGGGGGAAGGGGTCAACTCTGGATTATTTAGTGCACGGGGGGAAGGGGTCAACTCTGCATTATTTAGTGTACGGGGTAAGGGGTCAACTCTGCATTATTTAGTGTATGAGGTGAAGGGGTCAACTCTATTATTTAGTGTATGGGGTAAGGAGTCAACTATATTATTTAGAGTATGGGGGAAGGGGTCAACTCTGCATTATTTAGTGTACGGGGGGAAGGGGTCAACCCTGCATTATTTAGTGTATGGGGGGAAGGGGTCAACTCTGCATTCTTTAGTGTATGGGGGGAAGGGGTCAACTCTGCATTATTTAGTGTATGGGGAAGGAGTCAACTCTGTATTATTTATTGTATGGGGGAAGGGGTCAACTCTGTATTATTTAGTGTATGGGGAAAGGGGTCAACTCTGCACTATTTAGTCGATGGGGGGAAGGGGTCAACTCTGTATTATTTAGTGCATGGGGGCAGGGGTCAATTCTGCATTATTTAGAGTATAGGGGGAAGGGGTCAACTCTGCATTATTTAGTGTATGGGGAGAAGGGGTCAACTCTTTATTATTTAGTGTATGGGGGAAGGGGTCAACTCTGTATTATTCAGTGTATGGGGGGAAGGGGTCAACTTTGTATTATTTAGTGTTTGGGGCAAACGTGTCAACTCTATTATTCAGTGTATGGAGGGAAGGGGTCAACTCTGGATTATTTAGTGCACGGGAGAAAGGGGTCAACTCTGCATTATTTAGTGTGTGGGGGGAAGGGGTCAACTCTGCATTATTTAGTGTATGGGGGAAGGGGTCAATTCTGCATTATTTAGTGTAGGGGGAAGGGGTCAACTCTGCATTATTTAGTGTATGGGGGGAAGGGGTCAACTCTGCATTATTTAGTGTATGGGGGGAAGGGGTCAACTCTGCATTATTTAGTGTATGGGGAAGGGGTCAACTCTGCATTATTTAGTGTATGGGGGAAGGGGTCAACTCTGCATTATTTAGTGCATGGGGAAGGGGTCAACTCTGTATTATTTAGTGTCCAGGGGAAGGGGTCAACTCTGCATTATTTAGTGTCTGGGGGAAAGGGGTCAACTCTGTATTATTTAGTTTATGGGGGAAGGGGTCAACTCTGTATTATTTAGTGTCTGGGGGAAGGGGTCAACTCTGCATTATTTAGTCTATGGGGGGAAGGGTTCAACTCTATATTATTAAGTGTATGGGGGAAGAGGTCAACTCTATATTATTTAGTCCATGGGGGAAGGGGTCAATTCTGCATTACTTAGAGTATGGGGGGAAGGGGTCAACTCTTCATTATTTAGTGTATGGGGGGAAGGGGTTAACTCTTTTTTATTTAGTGTATGGGGGAAGGGGTCAACTCTATTATTCAGTGTATGGGGGGAAGGGGTCAACTCTGTATTATTTAGTGTTTGGGGCAAACGTGTCAACTCTATTATTCAGTGTATGGAGGGAAGGGGTCAACTCTGGATTATTTAGTGCACGGGAGAAAGGGGTCAACTCTGCATTATTTAGTGTGTGGGGGGAAGGGGTCAACTCTGCATTATTTAGTGTATGGGGGAAGGGGTCAATTCTGCATTATTTAGTGTAGGGGGAAGGGGTCAACTCTGCATTATTTAGTGTATGGGGGGAAGGGGTCAACTCTGCATTATTTAGTGTCTGGGGGGAAGGGGTCAACTCTTGATTATGTAGTGTCTGGGGGGAAGGGGTCAACTCTGCATTATTCAGGGTATGGGGGGAAGGGGTCAACTCTGGATTATTTAGTGTACGGGGGGAAGGGGTCAACTCTGCATTATTTAGTGTACGGGGTAAGGGGTCAACTCTGCATTATTTAGTGTATGAGGTGAAGTGGTCAACTCTATTATTTCGTGTTTGGGGTAAGGAGTCAACTATATTATTTAGAGTATGGGGGAAGGGGTCAACTCTGCATTATTTAGTGTACGGGGGAAGGGGTCAACCCTGCATTATTTAGTGTATGGGGGGAAGGGGTCAACTCTGCATTCTTTAGTGTATGGGGGGAAGGGGTCAACTCTGCATTATTTAGTGTATGGGGAAGGAGTCAACTCTGCATTATTTATTGTATGTGGGAAGGGGTCAATTCTGCATTATTTAGAGTATGGTGGGAAGGGGTCAACTCTGTATTATTTAGTGTATGGGGAAAGGGGTCAACTCTGCACTATTTAGTCTATGGGGGGAAGGGGTCAACTCTGTATTATTTAGTGCATGGGGGAAGGGGTCAATTCTGCATTATTTAGAGTATGGTGGGAAGGGGTCAACTCTGCATTATTTAGTGTATGGGGAGAAGGGGTCAACTCTTTATTATTTAGTGTATGGGGGAAGGGGTCAACTCTGTATTATTCAGTGTATGGGGGGAAGGGGTCAACTTTGTATTATTTAGTGTTTGGGGCAAACGTGTCAACTCTATTATTCAGTGTATGGAGGGAAGGGGTCAACTCTGGATTATTTAGTGCACGGGAGAAAGGGGTCAACTCTGCATTATTTAGTGTGTGGGGGGAAGGGGTCAACTCTGCATTATTTAGTGTATGGGGGAAGGGGTCAATTCTGCATTATTTAGTGTAGGGGGAAGGGGTCAACTCTGCATTATTTAGTGTATGGGGGGAAGGGGTCAACTCTGCATTATTTAGTGTATGGGGGGAAGGGGTCAACTCTGCATTATGTAGTGTCTGGGGGGAAGGGGTCAACTCTGCATTACTCAGAGTATGGGGGGAAGGGGTCAACTCTGGATTATTTAGTGTACGGGGGGAAGGGGTCAACTCTGCATTATTTAGTGTACGGGGTAAGGGGTCAACTCTGCATTATTTAGTGTATGAGGTGAAGGGGTCAACTCTATTATTTAGTGTATGGGGTAAGGAGTCAACTATATTATTTAGAGTATGGGGGAAGGGGTCAACTCTGCATTATTTAGTGTACGGGGGGAAGGGGTCAACCCTGTATTATTTAGTGTATGGGGGGAAGGGGTCAACTCTGCATTCTTTAGTGTATGGGGAAGGAGTCAACTCTATTATTTATTGTATGGGGGAAGGAGTCAACTCTGTATTATTTAGTGTATGGGGAAAGGGGTCAACTCTGCACTATTTAGTCTATGGGGGGAAGGGGTCAACTCTGTATTATTTAGTGCATGGGGGAAGGGGTCAATTCTGCATTATTTAGAGTGTGGGGGAAGGGGTCAACTCTGCATTATTTAGTGTACGGGGGGAAGGGGTCAACCCTGCATTATTTAGTGTATGGGGGGAAGGGGTCAACTCTGCATTCTTTAGTGTATGGGGAAGGAGTCAACTCTATTATTTATTGTATGGGGGAAGGGGTCAACTCTGTATTATTTAGTGTATGGGGAAAGGGGTCAACTCTGCACTATTTAGTCTATGGGGGGAAGGGGTCAACTCTGTATTATTTAGTGCATGGGGAGAAGGGGTCAACTCTTTATTATTTAGTGTATGGGGGAAGGGGTCAACTCTGTATTATTCAGTGTATGGGGGGAAGGGGTCAACTTTGTATTATTTAGTGTTTGGGGCAAACGTGTCAACACTATTATTCAGTGTATGGAGGGAAGGGGTCAACACTCTATTATTTAGTGCACGGGAGAAAGGGGTCAACTCTGCATTATTTAGTATGTGGGGGGAAGGGGTCAACTCTGCATTATTTCGTGTATGGGGGGAAGGGGTCAACTCTGCATTATTTTGTGTATGGGGCAAACGGGTCAAAAGTATTATTTAGTGTCTGGGGGAAGGGGTCAACTCTGCATTTTTCGTGTATGGGGGGAAGGGGGCAACTCTGCATTATTTAGTGTATGGGGGAAGGGGTCAGCACTGTATTATTTAGTGTATGGGGGAAGGGGTCAACTCTATTATTTAGTTTATGGGGGGAAGGGGTCAACTCTATTATATAGTGTATGGGGGAAGGGGTCAACTGTATTATTTAGTGTATGGGGGAAGGGGTCAACTCTGCATTATTTAGTGTATGGGGGGATGGGGTCAACTCTGCATTATTTAGTGTTTGGGGGGAAGGGGTCAACTCTATTATTTAGTGTATGGGGGAAGGGGTCAACTCTGCATTATTTAGTGTTTGGGGGAAAGGGGTCAACTCTGCATTATTTAGTGTACGGGGGAAGGGGTCAACTCTGTATTATTTCGTTGATGGGGGAAGGGGTCAACTCTGCATTATTTATTGTATGGGGGAAGGGGTCAATTCGGCATTATTTAGTGTATGGGGGGAAGGGGTCAACTCTGTATTATTTATTGTATGGGGGAAGGGGTCAACTCTGGATTATTTAGTGTATGGGGGGAAGGGGTCAACTCTGGATTATTTAATGTGTGGGGGGATGGGGTCAACTCTATTATTTAGTGTATGGGGGGAAGGGGTCAACTCTGCGTTATTTAGTATATGGGGGGAAGGGGTCAACTCTGTTTTATTTAGTGTATGGGGGGAAGGGGTCAACTCTGCATTATTTAGTATATGGGGGGAAGGGGTCAACTCTGTTTTATTTAGTGTATGGGGGGAAGGGGTCAACTCTGCATTATTTAGTACATGGGGTGAAGGGGTCAACTCTGCATTATTTAGTTTATGGGGGGAAGGGGTCAACTCTGGATTATTTAGTGTATGGGGGGAAGGGTTTAACTCTGTATTATTTAGTGTACGGGGGAAAGGGTTCAACTCTGTATTATTTAGTGTATGGGGGGAAGGGGTCAACTCTGCATTATTTAGTTTATGGGGGGGGAAGGGGTCAACTCTGCATTATTTAGTATATGGGGGGAAGGGGTCAACTCTGTTTTATTTAGTGTATGGGGGGAAGGGGTCAACTCTGCATTATTTAGTACATGGGGTGAAGGGGTCAACTCTGCATTATTTAGTTTATGGGGGGAAGGGGTCAACTCTGCATTATTTAGTATATGGGGGGAAGGGGTCAACTCTGTTTTATTTAGTGTATGGGGGGAAGGGGTCAACTCTGCATTATTTAGTACATGGGGGGAAGGGGTCAACTCTGTTTTATTTAGTGTATGGGGGGAAGGGGTCAACTCTGCATTATTTAGTACATGGGGTGAAGGGGTCAACTCTGCATTATTTAGTTTATGGGGGGAAGGGGTCAACTCTGCATTATTTAGTATATGGGGGGAAGGGGTCAACTCTGTTTTATTTAGTGTATGGGGGGAAGGGGTCAACTCTGCATTATTTAGTACATGGGGTGAAGGGGTCAACTCTGCATTATTTAGTTTATGGGGGGAAGGGGTCAACTCTGGATTATTTAGTGTGTGGGGGGAAGGGTTTAACTCTGTATTATTTAGTGTATGGGGGAAAGGGGTCAACTCTGTATTATTTAGTGGATGGGGAAGGGGTCAACTCTGCATTATTTAGTGTATGGGGGGAAGGGTTTAACTCTGTATTATTTAGTGTATGGGGGAAAGGGGTCAACTCTGTATTATTTAGTGGATGGGGAAGGGGTCAACTCTGTATTATTCAGTGTATGGGGGAAAGGGGTCAACTCTGTATTATTTAGTGGATGGGGAAGGGGTCAACTCTGCATTATTTAGTGTATGGGGGGAAGGGGTTAACTCTGCATTATTTAGTGTATGGGGCAAACGGGTCAAAACTATTATTTAGTGTATGGGGGTAGGGGTCAACTCTGCATTATTTAGTGTATGAGGGAAGGGGTCAACACTATTATTTAGTTTATGGGGGGAAGGGGTCAACTCTGCTTTATTTAGTGTATGGGGGAAGGTTTCAACACTATTATTTAGTTTCTGGGGGGAAGGGGGTCAACTCTGCATTATTTAGTGGTTGGGGGAAGGGGTCAATTATGCATTATTTAGTGTCTGGGGGAGAGGGGTCAACTCTGCATTATTTAGTGCATGGGGGAAAGGAGTCAACTCTGGATTATTTAGTGTTTGGGGAAAGGGGTCAACTCTGCATTATTTAGTGTTTGGGGAAAGGGGTCAACTCTGCATTATTTAGTGTTTGGGGAAAGGGGTCAACTCTGCATTATTTAGTGTATGGGAATTGGTCAACTCTGGATTATTTAGTGTTTGGGGGGAAGCAGTCTACTCTGGATTATTTAGTGTATGGGGGGAAGGGGTCAACTCTGCATTATTTGGTGTATGGGGGCAAGGTGTCAACTCTCCATTATTAAGTGTATGGGGGGAAGGGATCAACTCTGCATTATTTAGTGTATGGGGGGAAGGGGTCAACTCTGCATTATTTAGTGAAATGTTTACAGGGCTGTCAGCCTTTTAAAAACGGCCCCAGCACCAATACCACCCCTTCCACCGTCAATCTGTTAAGTGGCCTCCCGTCATTTTCTGCACCCTCTGCTGCGGCCGCAAAATCCAGCCCCGAGAGCCTTCCATCCTCCTTTATTGCTGGCTGAGCTTTGAACTGCTACCATCACAAACTGCACAACACTCCACCTCTTTTGAGATAGTACCACAGGAGATTTTACTTCCATTGAGTGGGAAGGCAGTCTAATGTTTCATCGGTAAGACAGCACTCTCTCAGCACTGGGAGGGTTTGCCTAGATTATGTGCTGTAGTTCAGCCTTAAATTTACAATCTCCTAATTTAGAGGCAAGAATGCTAACGACTGAGCCACTTCAAAGCCTACCTGTTCCTGAAATCATTGAGACCCATAGTAGCAGGTGGCCAAATCTATGGTGTCTTCAGGCAAATTGGACTTACCAGGAGGTGCCATCAGGCAGTCTCCTACTAACCTGTCACCCACTAACTGTCGCTAATTGAAGCAGGGATGAAAGGGTTAAAATGGAATCAATCTCAAAGTAATCCTCTCACTGGGATTGACTGCCCTATTGAAGTGGATGAAGAGAGTCGGCGACTGCAATATTGATCGTACCACAGTTCAGATCTTACAGCAGATGTAACAGTGGTGGCATGGGAAAGGCCACAGCCACGTCCAAGGAGCCTTGGTGCCTGAATGAGATAACAGGAAAGTGCCAGAACAGATGCTGTTTACACAGTAAAGCCATGCAAATCTCTGTTTGTTTGTCACATGGGCTCTGCTGGGAATGCAGATTCTGTATTGTTGCGATAAGCTACTGCAAATTCTCAGACTGATGGAAGAAAAGGACAGGCCAGAACTGAGTTACCTCCCTCAGGCATGTTTCCCTAACCTTCAGCTCCTCTCTCTACATTCATTAACCTTTACAAATTCTGACTCAGAAAGTTGTGGGTCCCTATCATTCAAGAATTCTCCATATTCCCTATCCAGCTGGAGCCCTGCACATTCTCTATCTTTCGGGATTTCCCCACAAGCTCTATCTTTTACGAAGCATCTCAGTCGTGCAGAGTGGAGTGTCAGCCTTGATCGTGTGCTCACGTTTCCAGATTGGGTCCTGAATCCACAACAAATATTGACCTGGACACTGGGGAGAACTCCCCTGCTCTTCTTTGAAAATGTGCCATGGTATCTTTTATGTTGACATGAAAGGGCAGACAGAATCATAGAATTGTTACAGCACAGAAGGAGGCCATTCAGCTCATCGTGTCTGCACTGGCTCTCTGAGTGAGCAATTCACCTCGTGCTATTTCCCCTCCTTCTCCCCATAACCCTGCACATTCTTCCTTTTCAGATAACTATCTAATTCCCTTTTGAATGTCTCGACTGAACCTCCCTCCACCACACTCTCAGGCAGCACATTCCAGATCCTAACCACTCGCTGCGTGAAAAGGATTTTCCTCACGTCGTCATTGCTTCTTTTGCCAATTACCTTTAAATCTGGGCCCTCTCGTTCTTGATCCTTTCATGAGTGGGAGCAGTTTCTCCCTAACTGCTCTGTCCAAACCCCTCATGATTTTGAATACCTCCATCAAATCTCCTCTCAGCCTTCTCTTCTCCAAGGAAAACAATCCCAACTTCTCCAATCTGTTATCGTAAATGAAGTTCCTCATCCCTGGAACCATTCTCATGAATCTATTCTGCACTCTCTCCAATGCCACCACATTTTTCCTTAAATGTGGCACTTAGAACTTGATACAATCCTCCAGCTGAGGCCAAACTATTGTTGTATACAAGCTCAACATAGCCTCCTTGCTCTTGTACTCCATGGCATATTAATTCTTCTTCTTCTTTGGCCTCCTTATCTCGAGAGACAATGGATAAGTGCCTGGAGGTGGTCAGTGGTTTGTGAAGCAGCGCCTGGAGTGGCTATAAAGGCCAATTCTAGAGTGACAGGCTCTTCCACAGGTGCTGCAGAGAAATTTGTTTGTCGGGGCTGTTGCACAGTTGGCTCTCCCCTTGCGCCTCTGTCTTTTTTCCTGCCAACTACTAAGTCTCTTCGACTCGCCACACTTTAGCCCCGCCTTTATGGCTGCCCGCCAGCTCTGGCGGACGCTGGCAACTGACTCCCACGACTTGTGATCAATGTCACAGGATTTCATGTCGTGTTTGCAGACGTCTTTAAAGCGGAGACATGGACGGCTGGTGGGTCTGATACCAGTGGCGAGCTCGCTGTACAATGTGTCTTTGGGGATCCTGCCATCTTCCATGCGGCTCACATGGCCAAGCCATCTCAAGCGCCGCTGACTCAGTAGTGTGTATAAGCTGGGGATGTTGGCCGCCTCGAGGACTTCTGTGTTGGAGATACGGTCCTGCCACCTGATGCCAAGTATTCTCCGGAGGCAGCAAAGATGGAATGAATTGAGACATCGCTCTTGGCTGACATACGTTGTCCAGGCCTCGCTGCTATAGAGCAAGGTACTGAGGACACAGGCTTGATACACTCGGACTTTTGTGTTCCGTGTCAGTGCGCCATTTTCCCACACTCTCTTGGCCAGTCTGGACATAGCAGTGGAAGCCTTCCCCATGCGCTTGTTGATTTCTGCATCTAGAGACAGGTTACTGGTGATAGTTGAGCCTAGGTAGGTGAACTCTTGAACCACTTCCAGAGCGTGGTCGCCAATATTGATGGATGGAGCATTTCTGACGTCCTGCCCCATGATGTTCGTTTTCTTGAGGCTGATGGTTAGGCCAAATTCATTGCAGGCAGCCGCAAACCTGTCGATGAGACTCTGCAGGCACTCTTCAGTGTGAGATGTTAAAGCAGCATCGTCAGCAAAGAGGAGTTCCCTGATGAGGACTTTCCGTACTTTGGACTTCGCTCTTAGACAGGCAAGGTTGAACAACCTGCCCCCTGATCTTGTTTGGAGGAAAATTCCTTCTTCAGAGGACTTGAACGCATGTGAAAGCAGCAGGGAGAAGAAAATCCCAAAAAGTGTGGGTGCGTGAACACAGCCCTGTTTCACGCCACTCAGGATAGGAAAGGGCTCTGATGAGGAGCCACCATGTTGAATTGTGCCTTTCATATTGTCATGGAATGAGGTGATGATACTTAGTAGCTTTGGTGGGCATCCAATCTTTTCCAATAGTCTGAAGAGACCACGTCTGCTGACGAGGTCAAAGGCTTTGGTGAGATCAATGAAAGCAATGTAGAGGGGCATCTGTTGTTCACGGCATTTCTCCTGTATCTGACGAAGGGAGAACAGCATGTCAACGGTCGATCTCTCTGCACGAAAGCCACACTGTGCCTCAGGGTAGACGCGCTCGGCCAGCTTCTGGAGCCTGTTTAGAGCGACTTGAGCAAAGACTTTCCCCACGATGCTGAGCAGGGACATTCCACGGTAGTTGTTGCAGTCACCGCATTCACCTTTGTTTTTACTGCTCCCTCGTCCCAGCACAGGCATAGCAGTTCATGTAGTGCTGAGAGTATAGCAGGCTTGGCACTCTTGATTATTTCAGGGGTAATTTCAGGATTATTTCATGGCATTTTAATAAAGCCTAGGATACTGTATGCTTTATTAACTGTACTCTCAACCGGCTGCACAGTGGCGCAGTGGTTAGCACCACAGCCTCACAACTCCAGGGACCCGGGTTCAGTTCTGGGTACTGCCTGTGTGGAGTTTGCACGTTCTCCCTGTGACCGTGTGGGTTTTTGCCGGGTGCTCCGGTTTCCTCCCCCAGCCAAAGACTTGCAGGTTGATAGGTAAATTGGCCATTTGTAAATTGCCCCTAGTGTAGGTAGGTGGTAGGGGAATATAGGGAAGGTGGGGATGTGGTAGGAGTATGGGATTAGTGTAGGATTAGTATAAATGGGTGGTTGATGGTCGGCACAGACTCGGTGGGCCGAAGGGCCTTTTTCAGTGCTGTATCTCTAAATAAATAAAAATAAACCTGTCCTGTCACCTTCAATGATTTATGCACATACACACCCAGATCTGCCTGTTCCTGCACCCCCTTTACAGTTGTACCCTTTATGTTATATTGGCTCCCCTTGTTCTTCTGAACAAAATGAATCACTTCACATTCCTCCACATCGAACTTGTCCGCCCATTCCACCAACTTGTCTATGTTCTTTTGAAGTTCTACACTATCCTCCTCACAGTTCACAATGCTCTCAAGTTTTGTATCATCCACAAATTTTGAAATTGCCAATTGTACACCAAGGTCTAAGCCATTATTATATATCAGGAATATATATATTAGGACAGACCTCATTTTAACATCTAATCTGAAGATGGCACCTCTGAGGCTGGGAGCGTCAGCCTGGTTTAGGCATTCGGATCTCTGGAGTTGGTCAATAAACCCATCCGTCTTATGGCTGAGTGGCAAGAGCTGACCCAAAAGCTACATCTGTCTGTAGATCTGTGAGCAGTAAAGGTGATGGAGATGCAACAACAACTTGTATTTATATAGTGCCTTTAACATAGTAAAACGTCGCAAAGTGCTTCACAGGAGCAATTATCAGACAATTATGCAGAAACGCAATGCAAATTGGCCAAGGGCGCAGTCAAGATGGCCGGCAAGTGGAGTTAGAGAAAATCTGCAATTGGCCGAAAGATGGTGAGTATTAAATTTAGCAGGATAAATGGATGGCGCATCTATATTACGGATGATATGAATCCAGCTACAAGTGAAGCAGAAGGGGCATTGGATAATGTTGCTGCTTGGCTTGTCAAATCACATTGAACAAAATGAATCGACTTCTACTATTGCGAGGCCAGTTGACAACGAATTCGAAGATGTCAGGTTAAAATTGCGCAGTATTCTGGTCAGACTACATCTGAAGCAAAGGGGGTTCAGATCTCATTAAAAATAACATCGAGGTCTTCACGTGACAGGAATGAATGATGAGGAAATTATGAGGAAAGGCTGGAGAAACTGGAGTTGTTTCACCCTGGGGGAAGGCAACTGAGAGGGAACCTTACAGAAGTGTGCAAGATATAGAGTCGTACAGCCATTTACAGCGCAGAAGAAGGCCATTCGGCCTATCCAGTCCATGCCAGCTCTCCACGGAGCTATGCAGTCAGCCCCACTCCCTGGATCAATCCCCAGAGCCCTGCAAGGCTATTTCTGTCAGGTGGCCATCCAACTTCCTCTTGACGTCATTAATTGTCTCCACTTCCACCACCCTTGTGGGTATTGAGTTCTTGGGCATTACCATCTGCTATGTAAAAATGTGCTTCCTCATATTCCCCCTGCATCTCTTGCCCAAAACTGTGTCCTTGTATCATGTTTAGTTTAGAGATACAGCACTGAAACAGGCCCTTCGGCCCACCGAGTCTGTGCCGACCATCAACCACCCATTTATACTAATCCTACACTAATCCCATATTCCTACCACATCCCCACCTGTCCGTATATTTCCCTACCACCTACCTATACTAGGGGCAATTTATAATGGCCAATTTACCTACCAACCTGCAAGTCTTTTGGCTTGTGGGAGGAAACCGGAGCACCCGGAGAAAACCCACGCAGACACAGGGAGAACTTGCAAACTCCACACAGGCAGTACCCAGAATCGAACCCGGGTCCCTGGAGCTGTGAGGCTGTGGTGCTAACCACTGCGCCACTGTGCCGCCTCATCTGTTAATGAGAACAGTTTTTCCTTGTCTAACTTATCTAAGCCTGTCATAATCCTGTACACTTCTATTGAATCTCTCCTCAAACTCCTTTGTTCTAAGGAGAACAAACACAGATTTTCCAACCTAACCTTATAACTAAAATCCTCCATCCCTGGAACCATTCTGGTAAATCTCCTCTGCACCCACTTCCGAAGAGTGGTGACCAGAACTGGACGCAATACTCCAGTTGGGGCCCTAACCAGAGCTTTATAAAGGTTCAGCCGAACGTCTCTGCTTTTGTATGAGATGGCATGGGTCGAATCAGGATGAGGTGTAAACTGTGGCTCAGTGAGTAGCAGTCTTTCCATTGAATCAGAAAGTGGTGGATCGAAACGCTGTTCCTGAGATTTGAACAGATAATCCAAGGTGACCCTCCAGGACAGTACTGAGGGAGTGCTGCACCGTCAAAGGTGCTGCCTTTCAGACGCGATGTCAAACCGAGGTCCTGTCTGCTGTCTCAGGTGGATCTAAGAGATCCTATGGCATAATTTGAAGAACAGCAGGGGAGTTCTCCCTGGTCTTTTGACTGATATTTATCCCTGAATTATCAGCATTCAAAAAAACCCGTAACCATCTGGTCCCTATCATAGTGCTGTTTGTGGGAGCTTGCTGTGCACAGATTAGCTGCTGCATTTCCTACATTAAAACAGTGACTACACTTCAAAAGTACTTCAATAGGAGGAACAAAAACAAGAAATGCTGGATTCACTCAGCAGGTCTGGCAGCATCTGTGGAAAGAGAAGCAGAGTTAACGTTTCGGGTCAGTGACCCTTCTTCGGAACTGACAAATATTAGAAAAGTCACAGATTATAAACAAGTGAGGTGGGGGTTGGGCAAGAGATAACAAAGGAGAAGGTGCAGATTGGACCAGGCCACATAGCTGACCAAAAGGTCACGGAGCAAAGGCAAACAATATGTTAATGGTGTGTTGAAAGACAAAGCATTAGTACAGATTAGGTGTGAATATACTGAATATTGAACATCAGCAAGTGCAAACCTGAAGAAAAACAACCTGAAAAAAACAGTGGGTAAGCAAACTGAACAAACTAAGATGAAATGAAATAAATGCAAAAAAAGATTGTAAAAAATGTAGAAAGGAATGCAAAAAAAAAAGGAAGAAAAAATAACTAAAAATGACTAAAAATGAAAGTAAAGTGGGGGGCTGTCATGCTCTGAAATTATTGAACTCAATGTTCAGTCCGGCAGGCTGTAGTGTGCCTAATCGGTAGATGAGATGCTGTTCCTCGAGCTTGCGTTGATGTTCACTGGAACACTGCAGCAATCCCAGGACAGAGATGTGAGCATGAGAGCAGGGGGGAGTGTTGAAATGGCAAGCAACCGGAAGCTCAGGGTCCTGCTTGCGGACTGAGCGGAGATGTTCCGCAAAGCGGTCACCCAGTCTGCGCTTGGTCTCCCCAATGTAGAGGAGACCACACTGTGAGCAGCGAATACAGTATACTACATTGAAAGAAGTACAAGTAAATCGCTGCTTCACCTGAAAGGAGTGTTTGGGGCCTGGGATAGTGAGGAGAGAGGAGGTAAATGGGCAGGTATTACACCTCCTGCGATTGCAAGGGAAGGTGCCCTGGGACGGGGACGAGGTGGTGGGGGTAATGGAGGAGTGGACCAGGGTGTCGCGGAGGGAACGATCCCTTCGGAATGCTGACAGGGGAAGGGAGGGGAAGATGCGACTGGTAGTGGCATCACGCTGGAGGTGGCGAAAATGGCGGAGGATGATCCTTTGGATATGGAGGCTGGTGGGATGATAAGTGAGGACAAGGGGAACCCTGTCACGGTTCTGGGAGGGAGGGGAAGGGGTGAGGGTAGAGGTGCGGGGAATGGGTCGGACACGGTTGAGGGCCCTGTCAACCACAGTGGGGGGAAATCCTCGGTTGAGGAAAAAGGTCATATCAGAAGCACCGTGCCACCATTTTCGCCACCTCCAGCGTGATGCCACTACCAGTCGCATCTTCCCCTCCCTTCCCCTGTCAGCATTCCGAAGGGATCGTTCCCTCCGCGACACCCTGGTCCACTCCTCCATTACCCCCACCACCTCGTCCCCGTCCCAGGGCACCTTCCCTTGCAATCGCAGGAGGTGTAATACCTGCCCATTTACCTCCTCTCTCCTCACTATCCCAGGCCCCAAACACTCCTTTCAGGTGAAGCAGCGATTTACTTGTACTTCTTTCAATGTAGTATACTGTATTCGCTGCTCACAGTGTGGTCTCCTCTACATTGGGGAGACCAAGCGCAGACTGGGTGACCGCTTTGCGGAACATCTCCGCTCAGTCCGCAAGCAGGACCCTGAGCTTCCGGTTGCTTGCCATTTCAACACTCCCCCCTGCTCTCATGCTCACATCTCTGTCCTGGGATTGCTGCAGTGTTCCAGTGAACATCAACGCAAGCTCGAGGAACAGCATCTCATCTACCGATTAGGCACACTACAGCCTGCCGGACTGAACATTGAGTTCAATAATTTCAGAGCATGACAGCCCCCCACTTTACTTTCATTTTTAGTCATTTTTAGTTATTTTTTCTTCCTTTTTTTTTGCATTCCTTTCTACATTTTTTACAATCTTTTTTTGCATTTATTTCATTTCATCTTAGTTTGTTCAGTTTGCTTACCCACTGTTTTTTTCAGGTTGTTTTTCTTCAGGTTTGCACTTGCTGATGTTCAATATTCAGTATATTCACACCTAATCTGTACTAATGCTTTGTCTTTCAACACACCATTAACATATTGTTTGCCTTTGCTCCGTGATCTTTTGGTCAGCTATGTGGCCTGGTCCAATCTGCACCTTCTCCTTTGTTATCTCTTGCCCAACCCCCACCTCACTTGTTTATAATCTGTGACTTTTCTAATATTTGTCAGTTCCGAAGAAGGGTCACTGACCCGAAACGTTAACTCTGCTTCTCTTTCCACAGATGCTGCCAGACCTGCTGAGTGAATCCAGCATTTCTTGTTTTTGTTTCAGAATTCCAGCATCCGCAGTATTTTGCTTTTATTTCAATAGGAGGAAAGTGCTTTGGGATGATCTGAGGTTGTGGAAGGTGCTACATAAATGCAATCTTTTTACTACTTGGATGGCACAGTGGCGCAGTGGTTAGCACCACAGCTCCAGTGACCCGGGTTCAGTTCTGGGTACTGCCTGTGCGGAGTTTGCAAGTTCTCCCTGTGACCACATGGGTTTCCACCGGGTACCTCGGTTTCCTCCCACAGCCAAAGACTTGCAGGTTGATAGGTAAATTGGCCATTGTAAATTGCCCCTAGTGTAGGTAGGTGGTAGAAGAATGGTTGGGATGTGGTAGGGAATATGGGATTAATGTAGGATTAGTATAAAAATGGGTTGTTGGTCAGCACAGACTCGGTGGGCCGAAGGGCCTGTTTCAGTGTAAATCTCTAAATAGATAAAAAATACTGCAAGGCATAGATTAATACTGGTGAAAGGAAAGCATAGGATGAATATCAAGACCTTTCTTTGCAGAAACAGTGAGTGACACTTGGAAGCATCTTCTGGGTAGGGTTTATGGAGGCATAAACCTAAAGACTCATTGAACAGACAGTGGGATAACGTGATGGAGAGGCTGTAAGTCTTCTGTCTGGATGGGCAAACTGCGATAGGTGAAACAGCCTCCCTAATTTGCATCCAACTTGTTACCTTCTGAGATCATCCTATGTCATTCTGGGCTGCAGCTTCCATTAGCACCAACAGGAATCTTTCATCCTGGGATAGAATATTCCAGGGACGGGGAATGCCCATTTATGGGTGTCAAGAGTTTTGTACCAACTCCTTGCAAGATGCTGTGCATGAGAGGTCAACACAGTCTGTGGTTGGAGACTGGGAAAAAATGGAAGCATAGGAGTTAATGAAATTGGTGAAGTCCTCCTAAAAACATTTTTTTCAAAAAATATACTTTATTCATAAAAAGTTGTAAAGGTCCATTGCATAGAAGTTCAAATTTAACATTACATAAAGAGCAATACTGTTCAGTTTCTTTCATTATAGTATGCAGCACTCACCTCAATTACAGGTTATATTTACAATGTACATGGATCGGAAACTCTGTTGGCGTTTCTAATAATCATCAAGTCCACCTAATTGAATATCTTGATAGAGGAGGCTGGCAATCACTTTAAACATGAGTTACTGTTAGTTCCTTCCTCAAACTGCAGAGGACACACATTATTTATTGCCTGTTGCACAAAAGGTCACTTGAAAGACATTATTCCAATGAAACACTTTGTGCACCTGACTGCTTAGGTGTCACCCTATTGAGTTTAGTCACATTTACACCTCAGTCAGGTAAAGACAGATAGGCTGAATGCCACAGTGAATAGCAGCTGTAAGCAAATACTGTTCTGTCTCCTGTGAATGTCTGGCCACGTAATATAATTAGGAGTCATGCATTTTTAATGCCGTTTGTTCCAGTACATCTTCAAAGGATTTTCAACAGTATATCTAAGGTCCAAATTCCTCCAGATGAACAGACGACCTTAAACTGACACCTGGGGCTCTATTCCCTGGAAAAGAGAAGGCTGAGGAGTGACCTAATTTATGAAAGGGTTTGGTAGTGCAGACATAGGGAAGATGTTTCTACTTCTGAGGAGTCCAAAACTAGGGGCCATAAATTTAAGATAGTCACTAATCAATCTAATAAAAGATTTAGGAGAAGGTTCTTTACCCAGACTGTGGTTAAGAACATGGAGTAGCTGAGGTGAATAGCTTGGATGCATTTAGGAAGAGGTTAGAGAAGAACATGAGGGAGAAAGGAATAGAACAATATGCTGATAGGGTTAGAGGAAGTAGGGTGTGAGGAGATTCGTGTGGAGCCTAAACACCAGCATGGACCAGATGGGCTGAGTGGCCTGTTTCTGTGCTGTGAGAATGATGGTGGATTCTTTGCAGGTGAAGATGATGGGAAGGCTTGTCTCTGTGGGAGTTGGCATGATTGTTGGTGACTGGAGAGGCCAATTCTTGACCTGCAGGCTCTTGAGCAGCTGGGGCACAAGAACTCCTGGTTTGGAGGGGCTCTGGTATAAGCAGGCTCCTTCCGTTGTCTGCGCCTTTCTTCGGCAGCCTCCCTTCTGTTTGATTCGAACTTGTAGTCTGCTTTCCTGGCTGTTGTGCGTCAGCTTTCTCAGAACAGCCTCCAGCTCCCACACCCGTTGGCCAATGTCAGCCAGAGAGAGCTGTGTTTCCAGTGGGTCTTTGAAGTGTTTGCGGGGTGCACCTCGATCTTGCTTACCGGAGCATAATTCACCATAAAGCACTGCTTCTGGCATTCTGGAATCCATGTGTGACACATGTCCTACCCAGAGTAATTGGCCTTGTAAGAGACTGCATTCAATGCTGGACATATTGGCTCTGTTGAGGACTTCATCGTTTGTGGTGCGGTCCTGCCATTTGATGTTCATGATGGATCAAAGTCAGCATTGATGGAAATGCTCCATAGTCACATTTGTTTTCTGTACAGAACTCATGGACTGAATTTTCATTTGCAGGAGTGGGGCGAACAGGCCTGCAGGTGTGCATTGAAAATTCCCATAGAGCATCACTGAATCCCCATGCCTCAGAATGCCACGCAATTTTCAAAGGGTGGGGGGGGGGGGGGGGGGGGGGGTGGTGGAACCGGGAAGCACGCGGAGATTGTTAACGGGCTGGGTGAGGGTAGCAGGTGATCTTCAAATGTGCACAGCTGTCGGGTTCAATGTGGTGAGCTGCAAATTTTTTTTTTCACCGGCAACATTTTTGACAGCAAGGGTTTTCGCTGCAGGATCGAACACAGTGCCTGGCCGTTTGGCCAATTCCCTGAGCGCTGAGTCTTCGAGCTCCCCCTCCCCCACCCTGATTTCCTGCCTCCTCTCCTGTGCAAGACAGCGGCAAGCCCCGTTATGGCCACAATCCGCCTTTGAAACTCCTGTAGGCGTCTCCCACCTCCTCGCAGATCTTGATGCCACTAATCGGGCGCCGAGCTCATCTCCAGCCCAGTTAAGGCATTAACAGGCAAAGATTGTATCACGTGAGCGATGCAGACACAGCGCGGGGTCGGGACCCTGAAATTATTCGGGCGTCGGGTTCCTGACCCCAATTTGAAAATCAAGACCCGTGATTCTGATCCCTCCAAGAGGGTGGTGATACCAACCACTTTATATACTTGAATTTTGGTGGAGATGCGTCGTGAATGGTTTCGTTAGACAGGCTTCGAGAGGAGGCCAAAGGAGCTGTTGTTCTTGGACAGTCAATTGTCTATGTCCTTGTTGACAGTTCCATCATTTGACCTCAGGTAGGTGTTCTACTGCATTGAGGTTGCTGCTGTCAATGCTGATCTGCAGTGGATTGTCAATTCCTCAGGATTGTTGTTTGTGCGGCATTTCTCTTTAATTAGGCTAATTGTAAGACCGAAGGCATTAGCTGCCTCAGAGAAACAGTTTACAATGAGCTGTATTGCCTCCGTCGTGTGTGCCAGAAGGGTGTATTATCAGCAAACAGAAGCTCCACGATAAGTTCCTCTGTGGTTTTGGCATGCGCCAGTAGTTGTCGCAGGTTGAAGAGACTGCTGTCTGTTCAGAAGCAGATGCATATACCCTTTGTCAAGCCTGACTTTGCCTCTTGAAGCATCACAATGAAGAAAGTAGAGAAAAGGATTGATACTAGGACACAACCTCGCTTAACATCTTCGGAAACAGGGAAGCTATCTGAGAACTCTCCATTCTACTTGGCTTCACCTTTCTGGCCTTCGTGCAGTTGACGGAGAATGATGAAGAACCTCGGAGGACACATCAATCTTGATAGAATCTTCCAAAGTCTGATTGTATCAAATGCCTTGGTGAGATCTACAGAAGTAGCGTCCAGACCCATGTTTTGTCCTCTACACTTCTCCTGGATCTCTCTCAGCATAAAAACCATGTCTGTAGTTCCCCTATTGGGTCTGAATCTGCAGTGACTTTCAGGGAGACTTTCTTCAGCTATTGTCAGAACAAATCTGTTTAGACGTGCTCGGGCCAAAATTGTGTCTGCAATGGAGGGCAAGGTGATGCATCTATAGTTTGAACAGTCAGACTTCCCTCCCTCATTATTGCAGAGGGAGACAATCAATGCATCTCAAAAGTCCTGAGACACTGTCCCTATCTCTCAGATGTTGTAAGCAGATCTGTAAACCTACCAAGGATCACATCCCCTCCCTGTTTATAGACGTCGGTTAGAATCCCACCCATTCTGGGGGCTGTGTGATTTTAATTGTGCTGTAGCTGTCTTGATCTCCTCACGGTATTGGTGGTTCATCCAGCACAGACATCACTTCCCTCTGGCAGTTCTTTGCAATGGACGTCTCCTGCAACATCCACTGGTCACCAAACAGGCTCTCAAAGTGTTCGGACCATTGCTGCAAGATGGACGCTATGGGCTGGTTTTAGTGCTGGAGGCGAGGCTCCTGCGCCAGGCCGAAAAGGTGGGAGGAATCCCACCTCTGCCTTGTCTTTCCCCATCACCCCACCCCTGCCCACCAACCCCGCAGCTATCTGCCAGTCTTTTTTTGTCAAAGTTTTACCAGGCAGGGTCCCCGTCCCTTTAAAGAATTTAAAGGGTCGGAGGACCCCACCTCCAAGAGCTGCCAGCCAATCACAGGGCCGTCAGCTCAGCAGTATCGTCAGCACCTTTGGGAGCGCTGGCCACTGCCAGGACTGCAGAGGCCTCGGACCCAGGCCCAGCACTGGAACCCCAGGGAAGATGTAGCTGAGGTGGAGTCACCGGAGCCAGTCCGGAAGTCCCTGGCCAGGAGGGTTGGTCTTGTGGCCCAGGGGGAGGACGGTCCCAGAGGGTGGATTGGTTTCTGGTGGGGCTCCTCTGTGGACCAAAAATTTCCCACAAAGGAGGCCCCCCCCCCCCACCCTGCCCCCCCACTACCAAGCTCACCTCCGGGGGGCTCATGAAATCCTGGCCTTTATCTATAAGAAGGGTTGTGCATCCAAAGATTTTAGTGGTGCCTGCACCTGGGGGAAGTTCCATATACAGACCTCAAGGCTTCATAGAAGGATCTCACAGCTCCCATATCTGCATATGTTTGTATCCTCTTAGCGAGCACTGTCCACCAGTTGTTTTGGATGACTTGGAGGTTGGTTTGCAGAGTGCTGCAGGCTTCCTTAGATGCAGATTTTGTAGCCTGGTCATTAGGGCATGCAAGTAATCTATTGCGGCAGGAGTGTTTCTTTTGAAGAAGCTCTTGGATTTTCATGTCATTTTCATCAAGCCAATTTTGGTTTCTTCTGGTTCAGAAGCCAACTATTTCTGCAGCTGTTCCTCATTTCAACTGTTGCCACTACTGTGCTGGGTTAATATCACTGCCCGGAGTGAACGCACTGTCTTCAAGCTTAATTTGGAAAACTGTGTTTACATCTGGTTGATAGACTCTGTGGACTTGTAGTTTCCTTGTTGGTGGACCTTTCTTTGTGTAGTACATCACATTGACGCGCCTCGATATAATCCAAAGGCACCAGTGCTTTCAGCGTTGATGCCTCCAGCTGGTCATAAATCTGGCTTTCTACCAGAAGAGAGAATTACTGATGTTGAGTTCATGCTCTCTGCAAAAATTCCAGCAGAGGTCGACCATTCTCATTTCAGTTGTCAATGCTATGTCTGCCAAAGACACCTTGCCAATGCTCTTGGTTACACCCAACTCTTGATTTAAAATCTCCAAGGATGATGAGCTTATCCTTGGAGTCAACCTTCTGTCGGAGGTTGTGCAAGTCATGGTAGAACCCTCCTTTAGTTCCTATATCAGCTTGTAGAGTAGGAGCATATATGCTGATAATGATGGCGAACTGGTTGTCTATAATTGGTAGTCATAGGGATATGAGTCAATCAGAAAAATCAATGGGGAGGTTCTGAAGCCTGATGGCAATAGAGTTCTGAATCATAAACCCAACACTTGAGAGGCATCATTCATCTTTACCCTTCCCTGAGCAGAAAAGTCCATAACCTGCTCCATGCTCTGTCAATGGTCCCTGCTCTGCGAAACAAATTTCATTGAGTGCTCCAAGTCAACATCCATCTGGGTGAGCTCTCTGGCTACGAGTGCGGAACGTCTTTCAAGGTATCTGGTCATCTGAATCTGACACTGTGCAAACATTCCAGCACGCACGTTTGAGGTTGTTTTGTCTCTTTTTGCTTTTGTTTTCATTAGTTCCTTCTTTTGCACCGCTGTAGGAGATGCCCCCTGGCTAAGATAAGCCACCCAGATGAGCTGAGACATGCAATGTTTGGACCACCTTTTCTCGGCCTGTCTCCACAGGCAGCAAGCAGTGCTATCCCTAGAGAAGGCTGCTTGGTCACTCAGGGTGCTGCAGGATGATGTTGCTACCCCAGGTCAACAGTCAAACAACGCGTACTATTGCGCCACCTTCATGCAGAATTGTGGCCGCCAGTGCCATCTTGCACCTACAGATTCTACCTCGCCTTCATCACTGTAGGACTTTTCTTCCTGCCTGGACTAAGTCTATTTAAAATGGAAATCAGCTCATGCAGATGAATCCCACTCTTTAGACAGTGTTTCTCCAATGGGGCTCAGCAGGCTGAGACAGCTGCAGCAACCACAAAGCTGTAGGTGTTACGTCAGAGTGTCCTTCTCCTAGCTTTCAGCTCAAGAGCCTGCCCTCAAGGCAAAGGGGTTATTTTCCCATTGCTGCGTCCCTGGCCCTCAGTTCCCTTATGCTTGAGCCAACGCCCTTAGACTTGGAAGGTCGCCTTGCTGCATCACCCTCGGGGTCATTGAACCCATCGGGTCTCCTCCAGCCGGTCCGTCTGTAGCCACAGAAATGCCTGTTTGTTCCCCTGACTATTGAATCACCTATCGCTCTTCCAGTCTTCCCTGTACCCCTCTGTGCAGCTGAGCCACCCGTGGTGTCATGGTCTTGGCTCTGGCTGCACTCCCCAGGTTAAGCATCACTTTCCTCAATATTCAGGACTGAATACCTGTTGGACAGTGAGATGCACTCAGGGGGTCTCCTGCACCACCTGCCTGATTCTTTTTGACTGCCTGGTGGTCACCCATTCCCTCTCTCCCTGCATACTCTTAAGCTGTGGACTGACCACATCTATAAATGTGCTATCCATGTGGTTCTCATCCTCATGAATGCAGTGCAGTGTTTCCAACTGCCGCTCAAGTTCCAAAACCCAGAGCTCAAGCTACCACAATTGACAACACTTCCTGCACAAATGGTTCTCCAGGATACAGGAAGTATCCTGGAGCTCCCACATAGCACAGGAGGTGCACCCTCAAGGTTGAAACACCCCTGTCATTCCTTTATTTATTAGTTGACCCTTTGTTACTGCTAAAAAAAATTTTACCAATACAATATCTTAGAATTATTAATAAAACCTGAGAAGTACTGATAAATCCTACTAGAAATCAATACAAGTCACTAGTTAAAATAAAATTTACTCAAAAAATAATACTCTCCAGCTACTCACTTGTTCCTTATTATTAACATTTAATTTTTTGCTCTTTATTTGTCTACCAATTGTTAAGACACTATAACCCAGCTATTTATACATGCACCCTAACCGTAATGTACTAACCCAGCTAATTACTGATACTCAGTTACTCACCAACCAATCACCGTACAGCTTTCCTATGATGTCACTGATCACTTGTTTTTCGGACTCAGGCGCGCCTGGCCTCCTCTCTGCTGCTCTCTCGGAAGTGCTGTAGGCCGCGATCCTCGGGCTGTATTTAACTACTCCCCGCTCTGTATTCCTCCCGCAGGTCTGCTCATCTCCGCTGCTTTCCCAGAAGGTAAGTCTAACTCTAGTCTCCGCTGTTCCAGCTGTAACTTGGCGAATGTTACTCTGTTTCATATTCTATGCCGATGTCTGGTTCTTTTGTGTCAATTTCAAAATGGTTGGCCACAAGTTTTAAGATTTTGGGGTTCTTAGCTTCTGGATGGATATTTACCTCTAAATGCCTAACTTTCCCCCTTAACTCAACAGATAAGGCTTTTAAACTGCCCCAAGTTAATTCACTCAGTTACACGAAGGTCCTGTCCTCAAATGTAGACATTTTAGTACTCTAGCACTGAAACCACAAGAAAATTGTATTGAAGTTTTTCAATTATTGCTCGGGCTCAATTTGGTTTCCCGCTTCCAATTTCTTGTTTGTCTTTGAGTTTGATCGTGCACGTAGAGCCCCCAAATTTCTGTTACAATCAGGAGAGGAGGAGTTTCCCTCTCCTTGTTTGACCACAAGGAGTTTATTTCTTCTTTTTAAAAGTCGATTTACTTGCCAATTCAGCGAGTGTTTAACTATTTATGTGCCATGATCATAAAAAGAACCAATCAGACAGATTTTCTTGAGTTTTATTGTACTTAAACTGAGCTAAGTAAAATAATAAACTATACACCAACTTTCACAGACATACACACACACTCGACCTTCACACACACACACACAAAAATAGATTACATAGTGGGGAAGGATAGATTGTCGGATTAGAGTCCGGAGCAAAAAAAAGGTGTATACAGTCTGTGGAGGTTGATGACTTGGCTGGCTTCAGGCTGAATTCGGTGGTCCTGAAGCTTCCAGTTTGCAGATGTGGACAGCTGATTCGGTGGTTCTCCTGGAAACAGCAATGTGGATGATTTCCTTCACTGCAGAAGTGATAGGCTTAGGTGGTTATGACCATCAGGCAGGGTTCAAAGCTTTCAAGGCGGACTAGGGAGAGAGAGAGGAGGGACCCCACTTGTGTCTTCCCTTGTCAGTCTCTGGCTGATGCAGGAAAAACACCAGCTTAAGCACACAGATGGTGGGCCTGTCACATGACTGCCACCCAGTGATTCAACATGATGGTTACCAATGTGTATTCCCTCTTGCAACTAAATCAGTTCATGTCTAGGAATTCCCTTCTCTGATCCAGGTTCCCATTGTTCAGGTGATTAGGTTGAGTGGTTTGTCTCCCTCAATTTAATGCCCAAGTGATAGCCTTAATGTCCTTCTAATGGGAGCAGGATAGGTAGTTCATTCAGATTCCCCAGGTCATTGTTCTTGCTGGGACTGTGCAGACAACTTGTCTCCACCTCCAATGTGGAGTATAGCAATGCAAATTGTGGTGGGCATCTGAGCTGCTAGTAAAGTCACCTTTTATATGTTTCTTTTTCTTTTAGATTTAATTCAGGTTTCCAGCCAATGGATTAAAAAATCATCATTCGATATAGCGCGTTTTCATGACAACAGTTATTGGTTAGTCTGTTCTTGCTTTTCAGTGGGATATATTTCTCTGTTTGATCACTGTTTTAAATGTTTCCCACTGCTGTTCTATTTCTTTGTTTGTCAGTATATTTTTCAGTTTATTTTCCCTGGTTCCATTCTCATCTCCTTAAAATCAGCTATTTATAAATTTATTCTTTTGCTCTTTGTCTTATGTCCTTCTCAATCTTTATCTTAAATCTTATTATGGTATGATTGCTAGAAATGCCTAGAGGTTCTCTGTTCTGGTTCAATTCCTATTGCCAGATCCAGTAGTGGTTCCTGGCTTCTTAGGCTTTTTAAAAATTTGCTCGTGGGATATGAACATCGCTGGCAAGACCAGCATTTGTTGCTGATACCTAATTGCCCTTGAGAAGATGGTGGTGAGCCATCTTCTTGAATCGCTGCAGTCTGTGCGCTGTTAGGGAAGGAGCTCAAGGTTTTGGACCCAGCGACAGTGAAGGATCGGCAAGATAGTTCCAAGTCAGGATGGTGTGTGACTTGGAGAGGAACCTGCAGGTGGTGGTGTTCCCATGCATCTTCTGCCCTTGTCCTTGTAGATGGTAGAGGCCGTGGGTATGGAAGGTGCTGTCGAAAGAGCCTTGGCGAGTTGCTGCAGTCCATCTTGTATATGGTACATACTGCTGCCACTGTGCGCCGGTGGTGGAGGGAGTGAATGTTGAAGTTGGTGAATGTGTTGCCACTCAAGTGGGCTGCTTTGATATAAAAACAAGAAATGCTGGAAATACTCAGCAGGTCTGTGAGAGAGAAGCAGAGTTAACGTTTCAGGTCAGTGACCCTTCTTAAGAACTGCATTCCTTAACACCTGAAAGAAAGAAAATAAGATTTTTGTTAATGCGTCGGATAAGACGAAGGATGAAATGAAACAGCGGAGTAGAACAGCTTTGAGATAAGGTGAGGCGGTGCTTCTGGAGAGAGAGGTCCAATGTGTACATATGGTGGTGCATGGCACTGAGTGTGGATCTCAGGATGCGGCGAGAACAGCAGTCCGAGGAATGTTGTATTTCTTGGAGATACCTGTAATCCTGGGTGGATTCAAAACACGAAGGATGAAACTTCAGTTGGAATCCATGTGGAATAAGTTGGCGCCGGAGACAGTCACTGAGGAAGGATTGCTTTGTCCTGGATGGCGTTGAGTTTCATGAGTGTTGGAGCTGTCAGATGGCGCTTCTGTTTAAAATCTCATCCAAAACATGGCACCTTTGACAGTGCAGCACTCTCTCAATAATGCATTGTAGTGTCAGCATAGATTAAGTGCTCAAGTTTCTGGTTTAAGATTTGAACTCATGACCTTCTGACTAAGAGGTGAGAGTGAACCACCACTGGCAACTTTTCCATTATGCACCATAACTGATACAAAGTCTAATAGTTCAACATCTCCCATTGCTAACATGAATTTTTGTCTCCTCTTCTTTCCGCACTGAAGTAAGATTCCATGGGCACTTGTATCCCTGGGAGAAAACAACCTTCGGCTCTCTCCTCATTGCTCATGTGCCTCAAGCTCTATCGGTTTGGCTGCCCTTTTCTGCATTGCCTTGAATCCCTGAACCTACTTGTTCTAGTACTGTGACCAGAATTGTATCCAGCACACCAGATATGGTCATAACCAGTGCCTTGTACAGACTCGCTAACACTACCTGGGATTTGTGCTCTATTCCTCGGGATTTACATCCCAACATCTGGTTAACTTTCTATACTGTGCTCTTCACCAATTCCCATTCAGCCATCATCGCAGTCCTTGTTGACCTACACTGGCACCCAGTCAAGCAACGCCTCGATTTTAAAATTTTCATCCTTGTTTTCCAATCCTTCCTTATCTCTGTAACCACCTCAAGTCCCACAACCCTCCAAGATAACTGCAATACCTCTAATTCTGGCCTCTTAAGCATTCCTGGTTTTAATCGCTCTACCATTGGCGGCTGTGCCTTCAGCTGCCTTGGCCCCAGGTTCTGGATTTCCCTCCCTTAATATTTCCACCTCTCTCTCCTCCTTTAAGATACTCCTTAAAACCAGTCCCTTGACCCTGGCTTTGGTCATCTGCTCTATTATTGCTAAGTGTAAAGCACCTTTGGGAAATGTTATTATGTTAAAGCTGCTATAGAAATTCAAGTTTGTATTGTTTATTTTATTTCACCAATATTATATACACTACATTAAGACTAAATTGTGATTGGTTAACAAATTTAACATGGAGTCTGTTCATGCATAACTCAAGCCAGTACAGAAGCTTTCTTTTTTTGAAACCTTACTGATTTGCACTAACCATGTAATCATTAAGCGCAATGTTTAAGGCTGTCTTTCAAAATTGATTGGTTCATCCTCCAATTAACTCTGAAAGTACTCAACTTAAAGTGAGTGCAACTTACTTTTTATTTTGTGGCAAGTGACCTCCACCCCATTCGTCATCTCAGGTCGCTGTGTACCTTCCTTCTGCAGCCTTGTTCTACTCTAGGGCCCAGTTTCGCGAGGCTTCTGGCCCTGCTGCTCGGCCTTGACTGTCCCGGAGGTCGAGTTGCGTATGAATGATCGTCTGGTAGCTGATGAAAGGTAAAGGAAAAGAGATGTGGAGGAACAGATTTGCTTGTGACTGGATTATTCCTCCTGTCAAGTGCGTTGCTCTGTTTGTCTGGAGAAATTGTCCCGGATTCCCAGCATGTGGCAGGAGGACATGCTTCCAACCTGGTTACACACAGTGAAACTCTATTTACAAACTTCCATCAATGTGTACAACTGGTGAAAATGCTGTTAACCAAGCAGAAATCTGTCCGGGTGAAACAACTGGAGCAAATGTTCTATAGTGAGATGAGAAGTGGTTAGCGGCTCAATCCAGGTCCCAATCTCAGCTGTGCCTCAGTAGGTAGCACCCTTTCCTCCAAGTCAAATGATTGTCTGTTCAAGTCCCACTCCAGAGACTGTAAGGCATTTTTAATATCTCTTGTATTTCTATTTATAAGTAAAATGTAACCAGTTGTGGTGTGGACTAGTGTGTGGAGCTCACTGGGTGGTAGGAACATGGAGTGCGGAGGACATTGGGATGAAGGGAGATGAATTCTGACGGAAAACTTCATCGCTGGGGCTCATATTGGGCTTTTTAAAAATAAAGACAGTTTTAACTGAACAAGCCCCCCCCCCTTCCACACACACGGACAAGTCTGGACATGTCATTAAGGTGATAACACCAGACTATTACAACCTCAATCTGTCTACAACAGCTCTCATAGACAATGGCCTCTCAGAATATGTGAATGAATTCCTTCCTATGTTTGCAAGAAGCAGATATCACATCCATTGCTGGTATATACCCAAGACTGAGAGCAGGAAATGACCACATGCAGGTGGTCTTGAATAGCCATGGTGGGATTGATAAGGCACTGAAACCCAATCGGATGACCGGATTCAAGACATTACCTTATATGTCGAGGGTCCAGGGTCAGAAAGGGGCATAAAGCCACAGTTCACAAGGACATTGTTGCTTCAGCCCGGAAGTGTGACTTGGTCAGTCACAGGAAGTTCTGCGGAAGAATTCATTCAGCAGACCTGACCACCCAGGAATGAGCTCCTGTATGCGGTTCTAACTAAGAAACTGATGTTGTAAGTATATACCATTGCTTGGTAGGTGAATGAAGGTTTTCCACGTAAAGTGGAAATTGTATCCAAAGTTTGTTTTATGTCATTGATACCTAGTACGGGGTCGGGACCTTAAAGGGAAGTGAGACCCCCTGTTTAAGAGTCTTACAAGACTAGGGTAAAAAATCTAGGCTGTCACCCTCAGTGCAGTACTGATGGAGTGCTGCACTGTCATAGGTGCCATCTATCAGCTGAGATGTTAAACCAAGGCCCCGTCTGCCCACTCAGGTGAACATCCAGCAGCACTAATTCAAAGATGAGCAGGGGAGCTCTTCTCAATATCTTGGTCAACATTTATCCCCTGACCAACTTTGCTGAAAGATACTCTGGCCACGATCACATTACTGTTTGTGGGAGCTTGCTATGTACATATTGATTATTTCCTACATTACAACAGTGACTACACTTCAAAAGTACTTAATTGTCGATGATCCTAATTGGGAGGTCCTGAGATCATGAAAGGTTTTGTACAAGTGTAAGTTCTTCCTTTCAGTATGGAAAGAGACACAAAACCTCAAGGCATGCAGCCATCTCCAGTGATGACAGTGAGGAATTGGGTCGGGCTTGAAGATACAGTGCCATGTTTGCTGGGAGTTCTCATTTTGAATAATCAGTTGCATAAGTTAAGAATGAAGACTACACACAAACGCTGTGGCTGCACCCACTGAGTCCACCAGAACAGCATTCACTCCCAGTGCCCCCAATCCTTCAAATTTCAAACACTCCTCCCTGTATTTAAATCCCTTCATAGTCTCACTTTTTCTATCTCTGTAAACTCCTTCAGCCCTAAAACCTACTCTGAGCTCTCCACTGCTGACTTTATCCTTTTGTATGTCCCATCCTCGTCCCTTCAACTGAACCTTGGCGGCTTTATCTTCTACTGCCCAGATGCCACACTCTGGAATCCCATCACTTTATTAACCCAGAGTCTCTCCACCTCCTTTGTTCTCCTGCAAGGCCTGCCTTGAAAAATTTCACCTCTTTGTCCAAGCTGTTGATGCCCCCTTCCTGACCTCTCCTTCTCAGTATCTATCTTTGCTCACAACTCTGTGAAGTGCCCTGCGATGTTATTCTCTTTTGAACGAGCTGTATAATTGCAAGTTCTTACTGTTGCCTATCTAGACGGGGCCAGTTTTCCAAATGCATCCAGCCCACAACTTCCCGATCTTCCCAGTGGGTGTCCACAGCTCCCCATTGCTAGCCCTCCTACAACACTAAAGCAAAACCTCCCCGTACGGCACCATGACTCCCACAATCGAAAGCATATCAGATAGAAAGACTTAAAACCTCTCCTCCTGCATTAAATAGGACCAAACTGTTGGCAGGGCACAAGAGAATCCCATCTCACTTCACCCATTTTGACTGCTGCTGTTTAGTGAGCATTACATGTCGTCATCAAAGCCATTAATAGAATTTACTCTGTCAGTACTCTTTGATTACTGGGCGCCCAGTGACGTGAAGACTCAGTGAAGTAAATGACCACTTAGTATCTGCTCCTAGATGCACTTCTCAGCAGTAAAGTGCAATCTTTCCCAGCTCTGTAGCTGGTTCTTGGGCAAGATAGAGAATGTGCAGTAGAGGGGAGTGTAATACTTCCTACATTTAATTATCAAGTAGGAACAATAGTCAGTGATGGTTTATCTTAATTTTTAATAATGACATGGTTTCCACCTATCTTCATTGAAGTTACTCACTGCGTTCATCTCAATGAGTAATTTATTCTCAATGTGTTGTTCATGAAATGTCATTGATAATGGATTTCTTTTCGCTGGGCATGATGTGGCTTTTGTATATCAAGGTGAATGATGTTAGTGCTGGAGAATTAATACATTTAGTTAGAGAGTAAACCTTCATCTACACTGTCCCATCGAACACTCCCAGGACAGTTACAGTACAGGGTTAGATACAGAGTAAAGCTCCCTCTACACTGTCCCATCGAACACTCCCAGGGCAGGTACAGTACAGGGTTAGATACAGAGTAAAGCTCCCTCTACACTGTCCCATCAAACACTCCCAGGGCAGGTACAGTACAGGGTTAGATACAGAGTAAAGCTCCCTCTACACTGTCCCATCAAACACTCCCAGGGCAGGTACAGTACAGGGTTAGATACAGAGTAAAGCTCCCTCTACACTGTCCCATCAAATGCTCCCAGGGCAGGTACAGCTCGGGTTAGACACACAGTAAATTACCTCCACACTCACTTCCAAAGGAATATACATAAAGGGGCTTTAAATAGGCCTGAAATACTCACATTTAAAATTTACAGGCTTTTATAAGGCCCTCGCACTGCAAGTCCATCCAAGGCATCTTCCCCGCCTGGTTTCATTGGACATGATGGGGTTTAGCAGCCAGGAAGCCATTGGTCCAGAAACTGGTCCTGCACCCTAAATCATCCCCCTCTGCTATGCAAAACAAGTCTCTCTGTTGGTACAGTCTGTAGCTCTGTGCAGCACAAAATCGCCCCCCCCCATCCACCCCCAAACCCCCCACCCACCACCCCTTGCTGGATTTTGCGCCTCTCCTCAAAATCAGCATCTAAACAGGCACGGCTAAATCCAGTGCAATTCCAGATCTCTAGTATTCTGTTTTCGAGCATAAATGACATTGTAAGGAAGCCAAACTCACCCCTAAATAGATTTTGTAAAAATGCATAACGGCTTCACATTATCCACTGATCTCACAATCTGGAATGGTAAATTAAGTCACTTGGCAATACGTTTAGAGTCATAATTGGACAAGGTGAACAGCAACCCAAAGGAGCAGGCCTTTCATTTCCAAAGATGAGGGAGGAGGGATCCACAAGCAGCTCGGCCCGACAACCATATTTACAGGATGGAAAGGCAATGGACTTTATAGTAATGCAACATTTTTCACCTAATTCAACATTTAGCTTCTTGGTACCTGGAGTGAGAGATGGAGACTAAATCATTGAGATTGCACATCCCACCCGCACATTGCTTACCGATTGCCCCCCGGCACTCCAAATAAATCCATGAGCACTGACGTGTATTAGAGAATAAAATTCCAAAGCACCATTTATTTAGAGTCTTTCAATTAAGCATTTTTAAGAATTGCTATAGTGTAATGCACCCTTCAACCTGTGTAATAGACACTGCTTCCAGTGTGATAAACCACCCTGTGTGATACACACTGCACCCAGTGTGATACACACTGCACCCAGTGTGATACACACTGCACCCAGTGTGATACACCACCCAGTGTGATACGCACTGCACCCAGCGTGATACACCACCCTGTGTGATACACACTGCACCCAGTGTGATACACCACTCAGTGTAATACACACTGCACTCAGTATGATACACCACCCTGTGTGATACACACTGCACCCAGTGTGATACACCACTCAGTGTGATACACACTGCACCCAGTGTGATACACACTGCACCCAGTGTGATACACCACCCTGTGTGATACACACTGCACCCAGTGTGATACACCACTCAGTGTAATACACACTGCACTCAGTATGATACACCACCCTGTGTGATACACACTGCACCCAGTGTGATACACCACCCTGTGTGATACACACTGCAACCTGTGTAATGCACACTGCTCCCAGTGTGATACACCACCCAGTGTGATACACACTGCTCCCAGTGTGATACACACTGCACCCAGTGTGATACACCACCCTGTGTGATACACACTGCAACCTGTGTAATGCACACTGCTCCCAGTGTGATACACCACCCAGTGTGATACACACTGCACCCAGTGTGATACACCACCCTGTGTGATACACACTGCACCCAGTGTGATACACCACCCAGTGTGATACACACTGTGCCCAGTGTGATACACCAGCCTGTGTGATACACACTGCACCCAGTGTGATACACACTGCACCCAATATGATACACCACCCTGTGTGATACACACTGCACCCAGTGTGATACACACTGCACCCAGTATGATACACCACCTTGTGTGATACACACTGCACCCAGTGTGATACACCACCCTGTGTGATACACACTGCACCCAGTGTGATACACCACTCAGTGTAATACACACTGCACTCAGTATGATACACCACCCTGTGTGATACACACTGCAACCTGTGTAATGCACACTGCTCCCAGTGTGATACACAACCCAGTGTAATACACACTGCACTCAGTGTGATACACACTGCACCTAGTGTGATACACCACCCTATGTGATACATACTGCACCCTATGTGATACATACTGCACCCAGTGTGATACACACTGCACCTAGTGTGATACACACTGCACCCAGTGTGATACATCACCCAGTGTGATACACACTGCACCCAGTGTGATACACCACCCAGTGTGATACACCACTCAGTGTAATACGCACTGCATCCAGTGTGATACACACTGCACCCAGTGTGGTACACACACCACCCAGGGTGACACACACTGCACCCAGTGTGATACATCACCCAGTGTGATACACACTGCACCCAGTGTGATACACCACCCAGTGTGATACACCACTCAGTGTAATACGCACTGCATCCAGTGTGATACACACTGCACCCAGTGTGATACACACACCACCCAGGGTGATACACACTGCTCCCAGTGTGATACACCACCCAGTGTCATACACACTGCACCGAAGAAATGTTGTATTGTTGAAGGTGTTTTCAGGTCAATTGTCACACTTAGCAGAACATGAAAGATCATATGGCACTATTCAAAGAAATTCTGGCTGCTGCCCCGAAGTCCCATCCAACTGTTCTCCCTGAATAACCCCACCACTGGGTGGGATCTTGCTTTGTCTAAATGGGCAGCTTGTTTGGCTGTTCATAACAACAAGAATCAAAAATAATGAATTGGCTGTAAAGCGGCTTGAGGTGAAATGAGGATGTGATAGGATGATGTATAAATTTCTTGAACATACGTGCAATAATATCAAAAGCAGTGAATTTGGGATTTAAATAAGGAACAAGAGATGCAATCATTTTGGGGTTGAAATCTAAGGGGTTGAGTTCTTCCCATTCAAAATGCATCTCCGTTGGTTTCCAGCTGGGTTTATACAATGAATTTTTGAAAACACAAGGGGAAACATATTAGAAAATTGAACAAAGAATAACAGCCAAGATTGGAGAGCTGCACAAATGAGTAGTGTTGATTGCTTGTGTGCCAATGGTAGTGTCTTCCTCTGTTTCTAGGTTTGAAGCTGACAATCATTTTGGCTACGTTTTCTGAGGAAGTCAAACCACTTTGATCGTGTTTGGGCAGAGTAGATAGGGAGAAACTATTTCCACAGGCAGGAAGGTCGGTAATCAGAGGACTCAGATTGGAGGTAATTGGCATGGGATCAGGAGAATGTTTTTTTTCACACAACGAGTAGTTCTGATTTAGAATACACTGCCTGGAAGCAAATTCAGCAATGCCTTTCAAAGCAGATTCCCGATATAATACCTGAGAAAGGAAACATTTGTAGGGCTATGGGGAAAGAGCAGGGGGGAGTGGGACCAATTGGAAGGTTCACTCAAAGGGCCAAATGGACTCCTTCTGTGTTCTATGATTCTATGATTTCTCCCCGACATCAAAGAGCAGCCTCTGTGCCAAGTTAAAATGCACCACAAATGCTGAATGAATGGCATATTCAGCATGTGATACCTGATGCCATAGTGATCTGGCACAGAGGCACAATGAAGGAGCGAAGCATCAGCTGCACAGTCGTAGATCAGCAGCACTGCGAAGTTTGGTAATGAAGGCGGTCACAAAACATACTTATTCTATAGGTGGCACTTTGCTTATTGAGGATAGTCGCCTTAGTAACACTGAGAAAATCCCGTGCGAATCAGTCCCTGCCAGGTTCGATCTTGAGGCTGTGCTAAGCAAGCTGATCTTAGCTGAGATCACTATCCTCACTACAGTTGACCTGACCACCCCTGCACTAAATCCCATTCTCAATCATTACAACAACTTGCATTTACATAGTGCATTTGGTGCAATGAAAACGTCCTAAGGCACTTTAAAGGCACATTGTGAAGCAAAATTTGACACTGAGCCACAAAGGCGACGTTAGGGCAGATGGCCAAAAGCTTCGTGAAAGGGGTAAGTTTTAAGGAGCGTCTTGAAGGAGTAAAGAGGGGCAGAGAGGCAGAGAGGTTTAGAAAGGGAATTCCAGAGCTTAGGGCCCAGGCAGCTGAAGACACGGCCGCCACTGATAGAGCGATTAAAATCGTAGATGTCCCGAATTAGAGAAGTACAAAGATCTTTGGTTTTTGTGGGTCTGGAGGATGTTACTGAGATGGGGAGGAGCGAGGAGGAGCGAGGCCATGGAGGGAATTGAAAACAGGGATTCCAAAATCGAGCTGTTGCTTGACTGCGACCAAAGGTAGGTCAGTGAGCACAGGGGTCTGGGGTGAACAGGACCTGGCACAAGTAAGGAAATGGGCAGCAGAGTTTTGGATGACCTCAAGTTTACAGAGGGTAGAATGTGGGAGGCTGGCCAGGAGTGCGTTGGAATAGGAATGGGAGGAGGCCATTCAGCCCTTCGAGCCTGTTCCACCATTTAATTATCATGGTTGATCTGTACTTTGACTCCATTTTACCTGCCTTTGCTCCATATCCTTTAACACTCTTACCCAACAAAGATCAGCATCCAAAGACTTTGGGGGGGAAATTTCTAGAATTGCACTGCCGAGCTCTAATTTTAAGATTGTGCCCCTTTGTTCTGGACTCCCCCACCAGTGGAAATAGATTATCTGTATCGACTCTTTCAGATCCTCTTAGTGTCTTAAACACCTCAGTTAGTTCACCCCTCGGTCTTCTAAATGCAAGGGAATACAAACCAAATGTATGCAACCTGCCCTCATAATTTAATCCTTTTAATCCCCCGAATTATTCTGGTGCATCTGTGCTGTTCCCTTTCCAAGGCCAATGTATCTTTCCTGAGGTGTGGCATCCGAGACTGAATATCAATCTCAAGGTGGGGTCTGACCAATGCTGTGTCCTTCTGAAACTTAACTTCCCCAGTCAACCCCTGTGGTTCCTTGAGAGAAAGAGTGACGGCAATCAGTAACTGTGGGAAAAGCGATGCATTATTGGCCCTGATGGAACCTGGTGTCAGCTTCTGCCTTGTTGCTCACGGTAACTAAGGGCTTAAAACCAGTGCCAGTGACAGTAATTGGTCAGCCCATTCAACACACAACAGCTCAGGTCACAGACAGAATGCCCGTATGAGAATGGGCAGGAATATGTATTTAGTGATTCGGCATTATCTGGCCCATCATGTCCCAAAATACTGTTGGATTGCTCCAGCCTTCGGGGAGGGATTGTTTGGTCGAGCTCTGCAGTTCCAAAGACAAGCCTCTTGTGGCTTTTATAAAGGATATAGGAACACAGGAACTGGAGGAGACCATTCTGCCCCTCGAGCCTGTTCCACCGATCAATTAGATCGTGGCTCATCTCTATCTCAGCACCAGCTACCCGCCTTGGTTCTATATTTCTTAATACCCTTGCCCAACAAAAATCTATCAATCTCAGTTTTTAAATTTGCAATGGATCCCCAGCTGCAGCAGTTTTTTTGGGACTTTCACCATCCTTTGTGTGAAGAAGTGCTTCCTGGCATCACCCCTGAATTGCCTAGCTTTAATTTTAAGGTCATGCCCCCTTATTCTGGACTCTCATCACCAGGGGAAATTCTTTCCCTGTTACCCTATCAACTAAGTTTGATTGGCAACACCGTTTTGAAACCTATTATTGGCTGATAGCATCGTTATGAGAGATACATTTTTAAAGTGCTTTGATCCAATGTGGCTTCAAATCACCTTGAGTGATATTGGCCGGAGCGTGGTCAGGGCCTGGGAAGGCTGCCCACTCCAATGAGGCGGACAGGCAATTAGGCAGGGACTGGGCTTTTCCAGTGGCAAGTGTACTATAGTGGTCAGTGCGCCGTTAATATAAAATGAGGATAGTAGAATTTGGGCCAAAGTAACAGGAGTTTATTTACAGGGCTTTTATCTTACAGTGGTGGCCTGGCTGCTCTTTATGCTTTTTAATTAAAGCTGAGAGGACACCTTCTTGTTGAGGCCCCCGCTCAGTTACTTACCTTGTGCTGCAGACAGGTGCTTCTCTGAAGCTGGAAGGCCTCTGATTGGCCCTTCAGCTTCCAGAGCCCACCCACCACCTGTCTCCATGCCAATTAAGGGCTCACCCATGTGAAAATTTTGCCTTTAATCAGTTTCCCTTTGGAGGTGGGTCTAGGACCTGGAAACAGTCTCGACATCCTGTATCCTGCCTTTGTGGGGAAGGTTCAGCCCCATGTTTCTGTCTTATATATTGAACATATGAAAAGGCTATCAAGATCTTACATGTTCACCCCTATCCCTAGCTGAGCTCATAAACATTCACTAACCCTTCCTTCCTCAAAGACAAAAAAAACGGAGACCCACAGCCAATTCGGGAGTCCACTGTCAAAATTTCATCTCGGGCCCTTCATGAGGGACCAGGCAAGCTTGAGGAGGCCCCAAAGCCAGTAGTTATCCAGACTGATTTCACCACACCTTGCCCTTGCTGTGATCACATCTTTTTCAAGTAGTTATAAGCTTCTTGAAGGACTGCAAAGGCTATAAAATTCAGGTTTTCCTGGTGCCCTGGCCAATATTTATCTGTCAACCAAATTCAATAAAGCAAATAATCTTGTCCGTATTAAATTGCTGTTTGTGGGATCTTGCTGTGCACAAATTGGCTGCTGAGTTTCCTACATTACAACAGTGACTACACTTCAAAAGTAACTTATTGGCTGTAAATCACTTTGAGCTGTGTTGAGGTTGTGAAATCTTTCCTTCTATTTCCTGTGGAATCCTGTCCCGGAGGCAAATTGCCCACTGGGGAAGTCCTCAAAGATAGAGGGAGGACGGAGATCCCGTGGATTGGTTCAGCACTGAAACATTGCCTGTGTTCAGCCAGGGATGGTGCTTCTAGTTTAATTTACAGTGAGGAAAAGTGAAGGAGAAACGGTTTTATCATATTCGATATTCCCAGTAGTATAAGAAAGCCAGTTTATTATGAATCTATTCTTTGTATTTAATACTGAAGTCAAGAATGCCACGCTGGGGAATGTGACATGATCAGTAAACCTGAAGAGAGTGTCAGACCCCAGGCTTGTATTCCTGCATGCTGACATAAAGATATGATCAGAGCATATGTTGCTCAGTGGGTGACACTTGCAACACTTCTGAAAGGAGGGGGTTCCAGAAAATTGCGCATGTAATCTAGACTGAAAGTCCAGTCCAGTACCAAGGGAATGCTGCGTTTTTAGCGGTGCTGTTTTTTTGCATCAGTCATTAAATTGAGGCCCCATCTGCCCTCTCAGCTGGGCGTAAAAGATCCCATGGCACAATTTGAAGAGCAGGGAGCTTCTCTCCAGTGTCCCGGATAATTGTTATCCATCAGCCAACATCACTGAAACAGAGGCGATCACTGATGTAAGTGGGAGCATGGTGCACTGAGTTTCCTGCATTACGACAGTGATTACACTTCACAAAAGTGGTTCATTGGCTGTAAAGCACTTTGGGACACCCTGAGGTAAAGCAAGGAGCTATAAAAATGCAAGTCTTTCTTTCTAGATATCCCAAGGAAATACCTAGCATAAGAGCTCCAAAACATAACAGTAATTCCCATAGGATTGCCTGAACATGAGGACATGAGGTAAAACTCAGAGAGTCTCATAAGTTTCTGTGCCTTGCGGAGAGATAGGGGTGAAAAGAAAGAATTGAGGGTGTTGCACCCTTATTGAGCTACGCTGTTGTCTCATGATAGCAGGATGCCCCGGGTTGCCCAAATATTAACAAATTAAAAGGTGAATGCACAGGCCCTCGTCTTACAAACAGGTTCAAAAAGACACCAACTCCCATTCTATCCGTTGATACATAATGACCCTTACTAGATGTTGATCCTATTTTGCCTTGAATCCAAATGGCCCATCAGATCTCTCAGCTGAAGACATGCACACAAAGAAAGACTTGCATTTATGGAGCACCTTTCATAACCTCAGGCGATCCCAAAGTGCTTTACAGCCAATGAAGTACTTTTGAAGTGTCGTCACTGTTGTAATGTAGGGAACAACGCAGGAAGCTCCCACAAACAGCAATGTGATAATGACCAGGTAGTCTGTTTTTATCATGTTCATTGAGGGATAAATATTGCCCGGGACACCGGGGAGAACTCCCCTGCTCTTCTTCAAAATAGTGCCACAGGATTTTTTTATGCCCACCTGAGAGGGAAGACAGGGTCTCAGTTTAACACTTCATCCAACAGACTGCACCTCCATCAGTGCAGCACCCTCTCAGTACTGAACAGGAGTATCAGCTTACACTTGCGCTCAAGCCTCTGGAGTGGGACTTGAACTCACAGCCTCTGGTCTCCTCGGCAACAGTGCTACCAACTGCCTCTCAGCTGACACTTTACAAGACTGCCAATGTCACTCTTTTCTGCCAATATTTAGACTATCAGAAATCTGTCACGGTCCTTCAATGTATAATATATCGTTTTAAAAATACCAATATTTATTGCCAATAACTAGATACCTCCAATTGACTGTAAGTGAGGTGTAACTCCTGTTATCTGCCTGGGATCATAGGAGAGCTTGTGACTGAGAGTCATCACTGGTGGAGCCCCTGTCCTCTCTCAGGGGTGAAAGCATTGTTCCAATGACGAGGTAACCAGAATTGCACAGAGCATCTAGATGGGATCCAGTCAACACATAGAACAATACAGCCTCTGTAAACTTGTCCTCTGCCCTTCTGTTAATGTGACAAGAACCTTATTTGCCTCCTTATTGCAGCTAAACATTAAGCTGGTATCTTCACAATGTTACCCACTTCTTTTTACCAGGATGGTAGAAGATGAACTAGCTGCACCATTGCCTTTTTGTGACCAGCAGTTCTGATGTTCCGATGTCCTTCCCTGGTAACTTATTCCAAAACTCTTTTACTCTCTGTCACAGCATTGCTTCTAACTCTCCCACTTCTTAACTTGTAGTAAAAGATGTAAAAATGCCCAGATTCTTCCTCAGAACATAAATTGCTGATGCTCGGAATCATAGAATTACATAGAATGTACAGCACAGCGACAGGCCATTCAACCCAACACATTCATGCTGGCATTTCTGCTCCACACAATCCTCCTCACACCCTACTTTATCTCACCCCATCAACATAACCTTCTATTCCTTTCTCCCTCATGTTGGTGGAGTTGCGGACAGTGATGAGGATTGTCAGAGGATACAGCAGGATATAGATCGGTTGGAGACTTGGGCGGAGAAATGGCAGATGGAATTTAATCCGGACAAATGTGAGGTAATGCATTTTGGAAGGTCTAATGCAGGTGGGAGGTATACAGTAAATGGCAGAACCCTTCGGAGTATTGACAGGCAGAGAGATCTGGGCGTACAGGTCCACAGGTCATTGAAAGTGGCAACGCAGGTGGATAAGGTAGTCAAGAAGGCATACGGCATGCTTGCCTTCATCGGTCGGGGCATAGAGTATAAAAATTGGCAAGTCATGCTGCAGCTGTACAGAACTTTAGTCAGGCCACACTTAGAATATTGCGTGCAATTCTGGTCGCCACACTACCAGAAGGATGTGGAGGCTTTGGAGAGGGTACAGAAGAGGTTTACCAGGATGTTGCCTGGTCTGGAGGGCATTAGCTATGAGGAGAGGTTGGATAAACTCGGATTGTTTTCACTGGAACGACGGAGATGGAGCGGTGACATGATAGAGGTTTACAAAGTTATGAGCGGCATGGACAGAGTGGATAGCCAGAAGCTTTTTCCCAGAGTGGAAGAGTCAGTTACTAGGGGACATAGGTTTAAGGTGAGAGGGGCAAAGTTTAGAGGGGATGTGCGAGGCAAGTTCTTTACACAGAGGGTGGTGAGTGCCTGGAACTTGCTGCCGGGGGAGGTGGTGGAAGCAGGTACGATAATGACGTTTAAGAGGCATCTTGACAAATACATGAATAGGATGGGAATAGAGGGATACAGTCCCTGGAAGTGCAGAAGGTTTTAGTTTAGGCAGGCATCAAGATCGGCGCAGGCTTGGAGGGCCAAATGGCCTGTTCCTGTGCTGTACTTTTCTTTGTTCTTTCTCCCTCATGTGTTTATCTAGCTTCCCCTTAAATGCATCGATACGATCCACCTCAACTGTTAGTGAGCTCCACATTCTCACCACTCGCTGGGGATTTCTCCTGAATTCCTTATCGGATTTTTTAATGACTATCTTATATTTATGAGCCGTAGTTCTGGTCTCCCCCACAAATGGAAACACCTTCTCTACATGTACTCGATCAAACCTTTTCAGCTTAATGACCTCTATCAGGTCACAGCATAGCCTTCTTTTTTCTAGAGAAAAGAGACACAGCCTGTTCAATCCTTCCTGATAGTTATAACCTCTCAGTGCTGGTATCATCCTTGTAAAATTATCTTTCATGTTCCAGTCTTTTACAACTAGAATTGTACAATAATTAAACATACCCGGGCATGATAGGCCAAATTGCTTTTTACTGTGCTGTATCATTCCAATTTTTAAAAATTCATTTGTGGAATGTGAGTGTCGCTGGCTAAGCCAGCATTTATCGCCCATCCCTAATGCTGTTTGAGAAGGTGATGGTGAGCTGCTTTCTTGAACCACTGCAGTCCTTGTGATGCTGGCACACCCACAGTGCTGTTAGGAAGGGAGTTCCAGGTTTTTGAGCCAGCTGACAGTGAAGGAACAGAGATATAGTTCCAAGTCAGGATGGTGTGTGACTTGGAGGGGAATTTGCAGGTGGTGGTGTTTCCATGCATCTGCTGCCCTTGTCTTTCTAGGTGGTAGAGGTCGCAGGTTTGGAAGGTGATGTCAAAGGAGCGTTGGCGCGTTGCTGCAGTGCATCTTGTATGTGGTCCACACTGCTGCCACTGTGCACCAGTGGTGGAGGAAGTGAATGCTTAAGGTGGTGGATGGGATGCCAATCAAGTGGGCTGCTTTGTCCTGGATGGTGTTGAGCCTCTTGAGTGTTGTTGGAGTTGCGCCCATCCAGGCCAGTGGAGCGTATTCCATCACACTCCTGACTTGTGCTTTGTAGATGGCGGACAGGCTTTGGGGAGTCTGGAGGTGAGTTACTTGCCACAGGATTCCTAGCCTCTGACCCGCTCTTGTAGCCACAGTATTTATATGGCTACTCCAGTTCAGTTTCTGGTCAATGGTAACCCCTAGGATGTTAATAGCGGGGGATTCAGTGATCATAATGCCATTGATTGTCATGGGGAGATAGTTGGATTCCTTTTTGTTGGAGATGGTCATTGGCTGGCACATGTGTGGCGTGAATGTTACTTGTCACTTATCAGCCCAAACCTGGATATTGTCCAGGTCTTTCTGCATGTGAACAGGGACTGCTTCAGTATCTGAGGAGTCGTGAATGATACCGAAAATTATGCAATCATCAGCAAACATCCCCACTTCTGACCTTATAACGGAGGGAAGGTCATTGATGTAGGAGCTGAAGATGGTTGGGGCCTAGTTTTATGATATATATACTCTATAATACAACTTGTCTACATTTGGTATTGAAAATGATCGCCAGGAGGAACTGTTCAAGCACTGAAATGTCTTCCATAAACTCAGAATAACACATCAGCCCTTTTCTAAGCTTCCAACTAGTTTTGTATTAAATGTCTCACACACAGCATTCAGCTGTAATTATGTTGACCATGTTCCCTTTATTGTTGTGGAAAATCAATAGCAATTCAGTGTTATATGTTACAGGAAGGGAGAGAGACTCACAGAGACACAAAGGGCAGTGTTTCATTCTGCCTTTAGGGATGAGCACAGAGGCTGGACGGCGTGAAAAATGGCAGGGGCTGCTGTTTCCGGGCCCCCTGCCATTTCGTCCAGGCTGGGGAAGGCCGAGGATGGCTTTCCCACCTCAGACCAATTGAGGCTTTGCCACTTAAGGGCCTCTTCCCATCCCCACCTCAATTTTGAGGGAGTTGGAGGGGCCTACCACCACCATGAGTAGCCCATGTTGGCCTCCTAGCGGCCTCAGGGTGTCCCTCCTTTGGGGACAATACAGGGCCCACAGAGGGCCCACCCCCACCCCCCCTCCCCCGCGGCGATCGCCACCCCTTCCCCCACCAGTCGGACACCCCCTGCCATCGCCAACAGAAATCCTCCAACCCCCTCGTCAGAGCCTGCCTGACTGGCCCCAGCAACCCCGACCGCACTCACCTGTCCCGGGCACTCCTTCGTCTTCAGTGCTGCAGGGCCTCTCCATGGCCATTGTTCTTGGAGACGGGAGCTCATCCCTAAAAGGGACGGAGACCCTGATGTCGGGCAGTTAACTGGCTGGCCAATGCGGAATGGCTTCAGGGTTCTTACGGAGTGCTGAGGCAGGGTCTCCCTCCACCCTCCAGTCCACCGCCGGGACTCCTGTCGCACGAATAAATCCAGCCCAAAGTCTGTGTTAATAAGAGGTTAGATGGGACATGGACATTGATATAGCACCTTGTCTCATCTTCAGGATCATCCAATCCCACAACACCGAAAGAGGCCATTTGGCCCATCGTGTTGGTGCTGGCTCTTTGAAAGACCTATCCAATTAGTCCCACTTCCCCTGCTTTTTCCCTGTAGCCCTGCAAATATTGCCCTCTTCAAGTATTTATCCAATTCCCTTTTGGAAGTTGCTGTTTGAACATATTGCACCTTCAGGCAGTGAGTCCCTGGTCACGACAACTCACTGCGTAAAGAAAACGCTCCTCATCTCCCATCTAGTTCTTTTCCCGATTGTCTTAAATCCTGGTTACTGATCCTCTCACCGGTGGAAATAGTTAGGAATGTGCCAACCATCGTTGCATTCTTTGAATTGCAGTCACCGTTGCTATGTGGATAAGAACAACAGCTGATTTATCCAACATGAGAATCAAGGAAGAAAAGCTTGCATTTAAATAGCGCCTTTTATGACTGCCAGACGTCCCAAAATGCTTTACAGCCAATGAAGTACTTTTGAAGTGTAGTCACTATAGTAATGTCGGAAACATGGCGGCCAATTTGCACACAGCAAGCTCCCACATCCGGCAATGTGATAAAATGACCAGATCATGTTTTGGTGATGTTGATTGAGAGATAATTATTGACCAGGACACTGGGCAGAACTCACCTGCTCTAGGGGAAATATTGCCAAAGGACCATGGGATCTTTTATATCCACCTCAGATGGCAGATGGGTCATGGGCTTAAAGTCTCATCCAACCGATAGCATCTCTGACAGTGCAGCACTCCTTCAGCATTGTACTGGAGTGTCGGCCTAGATTGATGTGTTCATCAATGTGTTCAACCCACAACCTTTTGGCTCAGAGGCCAGAGTGTTACCCATTGAGCCACAGCTGACAGCAGGAGGATTGATAAACAGGAAAGGAAATGGATGGTCAATTAATCGCTATCCATTTACTGTTAATGAAGGAAGAACATTGGCCAGGACACTGGGAGATCTCCCTGCTCTTCAAATATGGCATGGAATCAGTTTAACGTCTCATCTAAAAGACAGCTCCTCTGCCAATGCAGCACTCCCAAAGTACTGGTACTGATGTGTCGACCTAGAATTATGTCCTGGAATCCTGCTTGAGCGCAGAGCTTTATGACTCTGAGTGTTATCCACAGAGGCGAGTGGGGCCATTTTAAACTAATATACCCTGCCGGATCTGATGGGACACCCGCCTTGTAACCCACCTGATTTTAAATTCCATCAAAGCCAGTTACTCCCAGATGACCTACTTCAGTAACCACTCTGGCCACTTAAGCCACGGGGGAAAGGATAAGTGACTCCTTATGGAATTGTAGCCTAGTAAAAGATTCACACCTATGGGACAGGAGGGGGTTAATTTGGTGGGGTGGGATTATACAGGCCGGATTTTCAAAGGACCGTGGGGTCGGGAGCTAGAGCAGACGTGATTTGAAGATCGCGGTCCCGGAGCTCGTCTCCGGAACCTGACACCTCCTGGACAGTCCACGATTTTCAATGTCAGGGTGGGAGGGCGGGCAGAAAGCGAACGGGGAGGCCAATTGACTCCAATTAAGGGCCCTTTAAGCTCCTTTCGGAGCTCGTTAATGGGACGGGGAGGTCGGCACTGTAGTTTTGGAAGGGGATTCCAGCGAACCGGAATAGTCTGGTGCATGTTAGCGCACAGCTGTCAGGGTCGCTGTGGTGCAAACGGAAAGTGTTTGTTTAAATGTTTAAATTTATCAGGAGCGCCAGTATCCTGTGCGGGGATGTGCGCAGTATCTTTGTTTTGGCCTCTCCAGCTGCATTCCATGTAATATTGAGTGCTGACACTCTGAGGAGCTGCCTGCTCTCTTGGGCAAGACAGTGGGAGACCTCATCATGGCTGCGGCTTCCCTCTTCCTCTGGCGCCAGGCAGGCAGCTCCCGCCCACTGGAGGCTCTTGACGCCTCTAATTGGTCGCTAAGCTCGCCTCCTGCCCAATCAGGCCATTAACATTTAAAAATAGCATTGCATTAACGACGCAGGGGAGGTGTGGGATCGGGACCCGGCAATTACCCAGGCATCAGGTTCCTGACCCTCAACTGAAAGTCAAGCCCCGCATCTCCCAGTGGAGCAGCTGCACTCACTGGGAGTGTGAGTCAAAGAAAAGGCCACAATACTGCTTCTGTGGCCTTCTCGTCAGTGTGGCATTAAACTATCACCCCCAGAGTTTCCCTCTCAGCTTCAGTGGCTTCAGAAGGTTGAAGATTCCATTCCATCTTTTGTGACAGGCACATTCATTCCACCAGCTTCAGCATATTCCGTTCCGTGACTTGGGAGTGAGGTCGGCACGGTCGAGCTGGATTGGGGACCAAGCCTGAGCGGGCGCAGGTGCGGGAGGTCAATCTTTAATCCCGAAGGACTCCAGGACAATCTGAGAGAGTTGGCAACCCCAAAAGTCATTCATTGACATGGGTGGGAGTGTAAAAGCAGCATTGCACCCGATCCCATTAGTTTCCCCCTTTGCTGTGTCGGCTCACAGTTGCAGGCTGGTGGCTGTTGAACTGAACCCAGAATGAGCCAGTGCCACCAGGAGAGGGAGGAAGGGAAGGGTCCATATCCTAACTCGTGCCGAACCCCGTTCACTCATCACCCCTGCTCGCTGACCTACATTGGCTCCCAGTTAAGCAATGCCTCAATTTTAAAACTCACTCGTTTTCAAATCCCTCCCTATCTCTGTAATCGCCTCCAGCTTCACAACTCTCTCAGATACCTGCGCTCCTCTAATTCTGGCCTCTTGAGCATCCCCGATTTTAATCGCTCCACCATTGGTGGCCACGCCTTCAGCTGTCTGAGCACCAAGCTCTGGCATACCCTGCTTAAACCTCTCCACCTCTTTACCTCCCCCTTCTGATTTAAAACCTACCCATAGAGTCATAGAGTCATTTACAGCACAGAAGGAGGCCAGTCGGCCCATCGAGTCTAGGCCAGCTCTCCATGGAGCTATCCAGGCAGACCCACTCAATGCTCCATCCCCCTAGCCCTGCAAGTTTATCTCCTTCAAGTGGCCATCTAATTTTCTTTTGAGATCATTGGTTGTCTTCACTTCCACCACCTTCATGGGCAGCGAGTTCCAGATCATTAACACTCGTTGCATAACAAAGTTCTTCCTCATACTCCCCCCCACCCCACCCGTATCTCTTGCCCAAAACCTTCAATCTGTATCCCCTAGTCCTTGTACCATTAGTTAATGGGAACAGCTTTTCCTTGTCTATCTTATCTCAGCCTGTCATAATCTTCCACACTTCTATTAAATCTCCCCTCAATCTCCTTTGCAACCTAACCCAGCTTTTCCAACCTAACCTTGCAACTAAAGTCCCCCATCCCTGGAACCTCGTCTGCACCCTTTTACGGATCCTCAGATCCTTCCTAACGCTGACATAAAATGCTCATTACGTATATGAGCCTTGCTCTGCACCTCTAAGCATATATTACCTTTCGACCAAGTTTTTGGTCAGCTGTCCAAATATCTCCTTACGTGGCCCGGTGTCAAATTTTGTTTGGTAATGCTCCCGTGAAGCGCCTTGAGACGTTTCATTATTTTAAAGATGCCATATAAATACAAGTTATTGTTGGCACGTCCCTTTGAAAAAAAACAATTCAAATGTTTGGCTTTAATGAAGAGCAGCTGATTGGAGCGACCGACAAACATGAGCCTCTGGAGGGTTTCGGTGTCTGCTATTAATCAGGGGTATGTTTCAGCTTTACACCAGCTATGCTGGCTTTGTGACCGCTGATCAAAAACTGGAGCAGGCCCCACACAAACAAGTGGAGTGTCAATGAGAGGTGCCTCCAGGATTGCCCGAGGTCTGGGATCAAACTTCAAGACACCGCTGCATCCAACACCCAGGAGAAAAATCATTTGAATAAGTTGCTTCTACATCTTCTTTGAAGAGTTTTATCTATTCGTGATTGAAGTGTTGGAGACGGGTAAAAGGCTGTTTGATTAAGAGTCATGTATCACCCAATGAGGTAACAAACAGTCTGTTGACTTCTCAATTGGCCATGGAAAGGGGAACACCATGAGGATGGACCAATGGTGGGAGAGTGCGGGCGGGGCGGTTGACGGTCATTTTTTTTTATTCGTTCATGGGATGTGGGCATCGCTGGCGAGGACAGCATTTATGGCCCATCCCTAATTGCCCATGAGAAGGTGGTGATGAGCTGTCTTCTTGAACCACTGCAACCTATGCGGGGATGTAACCTCCAGAAATACGTCCAACTGGAGCTGGCGACACAATTGCCCGGCTGTGCAGAACAGAATAGAAACCACATCATGCCCTGCCCTTGCCCCATCCTGGGACCTACCTTGACCACACAGCCAGATTTTTTCATGGCTGCCAGCAAGAAAGATCTGGTCCTTTTTGTGTTGCCCAAGTGTTGTTTCGGAAGATTTTTCTTCTCCCTTCCGAACCCCGAAGCCTCCCCGCTACTTTCCTGACGGGGCTGACTCCTGCTGGGTTTGAGTTCCATGATCGATGGCCACTCCTCCGCCACCCACACACTCATCCCAATGTGCCTCTTGGCAGCGATTGTCGTTCAGCTGTTCAACTGCTGAGGGCTTCGCAACATCACAATTCTACACGTGCGCACAGGGCTGTCAGGGCAACCATCAACCCCGTGAGCTCTGGATGATTTTGCTTCCCCCTCCCTGACACTCACTCACCCTCCCCCCCTACCCCCTGCCAAGCCCCCGGTAGAACTCACCCAGCAAATGACCCTGGGACCTTCCTGGGGCTCAGTAATAAACCGCTCAGACCATAGAGGGAGCTCAGGCACAGTTTAGAAAATATTTCCGGAAATTTCCAGCCTAGGGGGGAGTCCTTCCTCCCTGACAACTACAGGCTTCAGATTGGCCCATTTACCAGATCTGATTGGCTGGTTCAATTTACAAAGATTGGCTCGCCACACCAGATAAGAGTGAGATTGCCAATTGAATTTGTGTCAAATTGTCAGAAATTCTGTTCTAAATTTTATCCCACCGTGTCCCAAAACGCTTTAGAGACAAATGAAGCATGTTTGAGGTGTAGTCACTGTTGTAATGTAGGGAACACGATAGCCAATTTGTGCACAGCAAGCTCCCGCAAAAAGACGTTGAGATAAATATCCAAATATTAGTGTTGCTGATTGAGGGATTGATATTGGCCAGGACACTAAGGTGGGCTCCCTTGCTCTTTATTGAATAGTGCCATGGGACCATTTACATCCACCTGAGAGGACAGACCGGGCTTCAGTACAATGTCTTATCTGAAAGATGGCACCTCTGGCAGTACAGCACTCCCTCAGTGCTGGGAGTGTCAGCCTGGACTTTGTGCTCAAGTCTCTGGAGTGGGATGACCTTATGGGGGGGAATTTTATGCTCTCCCCCGCGACGGGTTTGGAGGCGGGGAGAGCATAAAATCAGGTGGGATGGTGGCAGTGGGAGGTCCCCGCCAACTTCCTGCCAACTTCCCACCTCTGCCAAAATTAAGTCCGGGGTAGGAAGGCCTGTGAATGGCTTTCCTGCCCCGGCCGCCAACTGAGGTGCTTAACTCGGCCCAAGTGTGCGATTAATGCCACAGTGCCGCTGCTCAGTGGAGGAGCTGCCGGCCTCTGATTGGCCGGCAGCTCTCCGAGGGCGGGCCCTGTGTCGCCAGGTCCCTTAATCCCATGGAAGGCCTGCAGCTGTCCACTTAAGTGCCTAATTGGTACTAAATTCAGCGACCCGGAATTCTCAGTGTCACTTTTTTCCGGATATCAAGACCCCGCCACCAGCATAAAATCTCAGCATATGACTTTCTGACTCAGGTGAGATTACTGCCATTGAGGCAAGGTTGCCAACAGTTACTCACTCCCTCTCTCAACAAATGAAAGTACGTGTCCTGGGATGCATTTTAAAGCTAAGATCCTTTCTGGTTGTTGAGGGTGATGATATATGACAACTCACTAGTGTTTCTACTGTATTGCACTGATTTTACAACACCATCAATGTGATGGGCTGAGTTAATTCAGCAGAATGATCCAGATCATTGGTTGCATATTGAATTTCTAAGTTGTCTGATACCAAAATAGATTTGCTTGTGTCTCGCATTGTAATTTTGTTTGGTTACCAGTCAATCTCCAGTAACGGGAGTAGAAACGGGGAGAGATGTAAAGCGGGAGACCAACTTGCTATGATCCATCTCACACTGTCACATCAAAGTCAAGCCTCCGCCCCACCATGGGGTTAGTCCAGGTGAAATAAAGAAAGACTTGCATTCGCGTAGCACCTTTCACAACCTCAGGATGTCCCAACGTGCTTTACATCCAATCACGTGCTTCTCAAAGTGTGGTCACTTTAAAACCGTCAAAACACCTGAAAACCGTGGAGGTCTGTGGAAGGTGCTGTACAAATACGGCTGCCCTGGAAAGATGATCAGGGTCAGCCCACTCATTTCATGGTGGCCAGTGTGATGCAGAATGGTGCCTTATCAGATGCCTTTCCTGGCACCATTGGCACCAAGAAAGGCTGCACAATGGCTCCAGTTCTGTTTGCCATCTACTTTTCAGCCATGTTCTTGTATGCACGCAAAGATCACGACATAGGAGCACATACTCAGTTCAGGACAGAGGGCAACCTCTTCAATCTGCAAAGGCTCAAGGCTCTACACAAAGATCAAAGGACAGCTGCTAAGTGAACTCTTATTTGCCGACGACTGTGCTGTCATAGCACACACTCCACAGGACATTCAGCTGCTTGTTTGCCTCAACCTCAGACGCTTTGGTCTTACAACGACTGAAAAGGACAGAGTATCATCTCCAACAACGCCACGGTGGATGATGAAATTGCCCAAGCTCAGCATTCAGCAGGCTCACCCACAGGCTTTGGAGTCTGTGCCAAAACAACGTCTACCAGGCAGTGGTTCTCACATCACTTCTCTATGGCTGTAAGGAATGGACAACCTATTGGCGCCACATTAAAGCAACTAGATGCATTCCACCTTCGCTGCTTAAGATCTATCTGCAACATCAAGTGATCAATAACAGGGAGGCCGTGGTGTCGTGGTAATGTCACTGGACTAGTAATCCAGAGCCCAGGCTCATGCTGTGGGAACATGGGTTTGAATCTCACCATGTCGGATGGTGCAACCATTGTCAATTGTCATAAAAACCCATTTGGTTCACTAAAGCCCTTTAGGAAAGGAAATCTGCTGTCCTTACTTGGTCTGGTCCAGACCCACAACAATGTGGTTGACTCTTAAATGGCCCTGAAATGGCCTAACAAGCCATTCAATTGTATCAAGCTGCCAGCATTGTTGGTGTACCTATGCACAGGGGACTGCAGTGGTTCAAGAAGGCGGCTCACCACCGCCTTCCCAAGGGCAATTAGGGATGGGCAATAAACGCTGGCCGACCCAACGATGCCCACATCCCATGAACGAATAAAAAAAAAAGGTGCTGCATACCTTGTATCGAGAGCATGTTCATCAGAGCTCAGCTTCACTGGATCGGCCATGTGGTTTGCATGGAGAATTCCTGCATACCAAAGGTAGTATTCTACAGCCAGCTGAACATGGGAATCTGCACTATCAGACTTCCCAAATGTAGATAGAAAGACATTCTGAAAGCCAATCTCAGAACCTGTAAGTTGGACTTCACTACATGAGGGGAAAAAAAGCACAGATCCAAATGAAGAAGTGTCAGACATCAAGCAATTTCAACATTTGAGGAGAGCAGGCCCTACAGGATGAGCGTCTCAAACATTAACCCTTTCAGGCCCTTATACTAGAATCTTCACTGAGCTTTCTCTCCCGGACAACAAACAATCCCAGACTCTATGCACTCTCCTCATAGCTCAAGGACCTCAAGCTCTACTGGTTTGGTGAAGCCAGTGCCTTCACCCAGCCCTCCAACAAAGACGTCACATGTAATATTTGCAAATCAAGATTTGGTTTAACAACACACATGAGACGACACCAACCTAGACAGTGAACAACCAGTCCCCTTGTTGAACACTCATCCATTGAAATGATGGGAGATTCTATCACTGTTGTAATGTAGGGAATGGTTGGGGGGTGGTGAGGGAGCAGCCAATTTGTGTACAGGAAGATCCGACAAATAGCAATGTGAAAATGACCAGATCATCTGAGTTTTTTTCTAAGGGATGTTGACTGAGGTATAAAGATTGACCACAACACCAGGGAGAACTCCCCTGCTGTTCTTTGATACAGTGCCAAGGAAGCTTTTATGTTCACCTGAGAGGGCAGATGGGGCCTCGGTTTAACATCTCATCCAAAAATGACATCACTGCACAGGAGCGTCAGCCTGCATTTTTTGTGCTTAAGTCTCCAGAATGGAACTTAAACTCACAACCTTCTGACTCAGGGGGAAGAGTCTTACCAACTGAGCCATAGGCGGCACTAAAATGGTGTTAGAGGGCCAGTAGATAATTGGGCCAGGGCAAGGAGCTATAATTCAACCAGCATTATCTTAAGGCCAACAAGGGATGGGCAATAAATGCTGGCCTTGCCAGCGATGCTCACATCCCAGGAACAAATAAACATAAAGTGCCATTTCCTAGATTTGAAAGTGATCTTGGACCAAAGAGACGTTGGAGTAAAAGCAAAAGGCCGAGGTGAATAGGCCCGGGTGAGTAGGCCCGGGTGAGTAGGCCCGGGTGAATAGGCCCGGGTGAGTAGGCCCGGGTGAGTAGGCCCGGGTGAGTAGGCCCGGGTGAATAGGCCCGAGTGAGTAGGCCCAGGTGAATAGGCCCGGGTGAGTAGGCCCGAGTGAGTAGGCCCGGGTGAGTAGGCCCGGGTGAGTAGGCCTGGTTTACTCTCCTTTTGATTTCTTTCCTTCTGTGTGGGAAACCTTTTCCCAAGCACCACCTCCCAAACAGATAGATAGCAGTCACACATCCACTATGTGGGGAGTTGTGAGCATGACACTGCTTCACTGGCTACATGGGGGCAGCAACAGGATTCACTGGGCTGTCACATATAAAGTTATGGTTGATAAATGTTAATCAGCTGCTGCTGAATAAATTGCTCTATTTGTGCTACTAAAGATAGCGGAACATTTGGCAGGAAACAGATAAGGAAGCTTGATTCTCAATATTTTCCGATAACACGAACACCGTGTCACTGTGTTTTATGGATAAGCACACTCGCAAAGAGAACGCAAAAAGCCATCAATGTGCACAGATCTCAATATCCAGCCATAAGCCTGCTTAGTCAGGTGACATCTCCCTCAACGGGCCGGGTCAGCTGGGGTGTGTCGAGGGCAAAATTCTTAGTAACCATTCCCCAGTGATGTCTCGGACTGATTCATTATAACTGAATCACAGAATCGTTACAGTGCAGAATGAGGACATTCGGCCCATTTTGTCCGCAACAGCTCTCTGAAAGAGCAACTCCCTCGGTTCCATTCTCCCGCCTTCTCCCCATCACCCTGCATGTTCTTCCTTTTCATATTACTGTCTAGTTCCCATTTGAATGCCTCAATTGAACCTGCCTCCACCACATTCTCAGGCAGCGCATCCCAGACCTTAACCACTCGCTGCGTGAAAAAGTTTTTCCTCATGTCACTTTTGCTTCTCGTATCAAATACTTTAAATCTGTGCCCTCTCATTCTCGATCCTTTCACGAGTGGGAACAGTTTCTCTCTATCTACTCTGTCCAGACCCCCCATGATTTTGAATATCTCTATCAAATCACCTCTCAGCCTTCTCTTCTCCAAGGAAAACAGTCCTAACTTCTCCAATCTATCTTCATAACTGAAATTCCTCATCCGTGGAACCATTCTCATGAATTCTGGTGATCAAGTCTACAGTTGAATATTGATAGTGGTCGAAAACTCAAAACATTTTCAGAAGGGACAGCACATGGTATTGATGGACTAAAATGAACAGCACAGTATGGAAAGATAACCAGATGTTGGGATGTAAATCCCGAGGGATAGAGCACAAATCCCAGGCACTGATAGTGAGTCTGTACAAGGCGCTGGTTATGGCCACACCTGGCGTACTAGGTACAATTCTGGTCACGGTATTGTAAAATGTAGATTCAGGGATGGATTCAAGGTAGTGCAGAAAAAAGCAGCCAAGCCAATAGAGCATGAGGCCTTTGAGCTGTGAGGAGAGTGCGTTGAGTCTGGGATTGTTTGTTGTCAGGGAGCAAAAGCTCAGTGAAGATTCTAGTATCAGGGCCTGAAAGGGTTAATGTTTGAGACAGTGAGAGTAACCCCTCCCATGATCGTGATTATAGTCACATGGGCAGGAGGCTTGGAAGGAGCTAGAAGCACCATGAAAAGTGATAACCAGAGATCCAAATGGAGAGTGTAAATAGAATGTAAATATAAATAAAGAGTTTCTTTCTGAAAATAGAGACATGTTGTCGAAGCTTTTCGTCTTGCACTCATCAGCACAATCCACAAGAATAACCAATTAAAGGGAAAACAACAACCTATACTGCATGAGAAGAGATTGCTGATTGGTTGGCAACTGAACTCTGATTGGTAGAGGCGTTGCCATGGAGAATGCACCAGTTTACGATGACTGACAGTTAACTGCCAAGCTTTTGAAATTTAAACCAGGCAGCTTGACTCTGATTGGTCAAGGCATTGCCCTAAGGAATGAACCAGCGAATGGCTGTCACTTATTTTGTTCAGCTGAAACAGGCGCAATGTGTGTACATGTTCTTTCTGTCTGCAAAGAACAGCGCCCTATGTATTAATCTATGTAGCTTCCAGTACACGCAAATGCGCCACACTGCGAGCCTGACTGACAATCTTAAATTGGTTGTCAGCATAATTCTTAGTACACTGAGGATTGTTTAGCAAATGTTGTCCAATCGTGGAATCACATCTAATGTTGGACAGTGTGTTTTGTGTTTTGCAAGCACGGGCCGGTTGGGTACGGCCTGTACCGCGCCTGTTGTGAACAGCGGAAGGGACATGTTGTTTGATACAATCCACCAGTTTGTTATTCTTGCGTATTGTCCTGATGAGTGCAAGACGAAAAGCTTCAACAACATGCCTCTATTTACAGCAATTCTCAAGTTCTGTACTCCCAGACGACTATGAAGAGTTTATGTTCAGCCATCCAAAGACTCTGAGAACTTTGTGAAGAACACTACAATTACGCTACCAACAACATACAACATAGTGACAGCAGGATACAACAAAGATGTTACTTACTATTCAAGATTCTTAAGAGAAGCTATCAATTGAGCCCTGATAATATGTTCAAGATTGTCCACAAACTCTAGAACCAGGGGACACAGGTTCAAGCTTAAAGAAGGGAAGACGCAGTGTGGTTTAGAGTGAACAATTTTATGCAAAGTGTGAAGCGGACTGCCACAGAAGAAATTGGAGATAGTGTGAGAAAATTTAAAGGAACATTGAAAAGATAGCTTGAGGGCGTGGGAACATGAGAGGGATCTGTTTTCTGGACCAGCCAATAAGCTTTTCTGATCCTGTGCTTCCCTATGTTCCCATCTGTCTTTTAACGTGAGACGTTAAACTGAGGCCCCACCTGACCTTTCGGGTAATGTAGAAGCTTTCGTGACACTATTCAAAGAAGAGCAGGGGAGTATTCCCCACAGTTCTGATCAATATTTACCCCTCAACCAGCGTCACTTAAAAAAAAAACAGATGATCTTGTCATTACCGCATTACTGTTTGTGGGATCTTGCTGTGCACAAGTTGGTTGCTATCTTTCCTACATTACAACCCTGACTGTACTTCAACGGTACTTTATTGGCTGTAAGAAATGTTAAAGAAAGTTAGCATGTAAAAATAGTTTGTAAGTTTCTAATTAATGTTGGTCCACAGGGAGAGGATGAATACAAAACTGTTAAGGGCACACCTTCCAACAAGGACCCATCTGGTAATCTCTGCAAAGTCTGGCACACACTTGATCTCCTGTGCAGCCACTCACTCCCAATGAGTGAGTGAAGTTACTTGGCTTTGCTTTTTGGAGCCTGGAATTTTATCAGGCCCTCAAGCATCACTTGCAGCTTCAGAAGTGTTGGGGGCGTAGGGCACTATTTTAACAGACCGTATCTTTTATTTTGTAGTGAGAACAGCGGAACAACTGGAAATAACCTCACTGCCTGAAACAAAGGAAATTTAACATGAGGCTTCCCTGGAGCAATATTGAATCTGGTGTGTGGCAAAGAGCTAAAAAATCATAACAATTTAATGACCATTGAGTGGTCCAATTTCTGAGACTGTCCTTGATAAGGAAAATTCATTGGTACTAATTTAAATACGTTGTGTATTGAGAATCAATAGACGTCTAGGAAGCGCTCTTCAGAGATGAATGTTCCCATTATGCATGCTCCTGTAACCAGCATCAATCAATGTATTTCTTCCTGTATCTTCCTCCCACTTTTCATCTTTAGATACTTTCTGTTGTTGCTGGTTCCATGGTGAAACTGAGTGATATTACCTCCTGGATTTGCTGCAAAAACAAATTAAGATTTCTTACTCCAATAAAACTGCTCTCTCTCTCCACCACTGGTGCACAGTGGCAGCAGTGTGTACCGTTCGCAAGATGCACTGCATCAACTCACCAAAGTTCCTTCGACAGCACCTTCCAAACCCGCGACCTCTACCACCTCGAAGGACAAGGGCAGCAGGTGCATGGGAACACCACCACCTGCAAGTTCCCCTCCAAGCCACATACCATCCCGATTTGGAACAATATCGCCGTTCCTTCACTGTCACTGGGTCAAAATCCTGGAACTTTCCATCTACGAGCACTGTGGATGTACCTACACCATACAGACTGCAGCAGTTCAAGAAGATGGCTCACTACCACCTTCTCAAGGACAATTAGGAATGGACAATAAATGCGAGGCTTGCCAGCCACACCCACATCCCATGAACAAATTACAAAAAAATGGTGTGAGCTGCAGCACTTGGTCAATGGCTGCAGGAGCCTTCTTACATACAGAAGCAGCAAAGGTAGATGGCCACCATTGGCTCCATGAGTCCCTGAGGAGCTTTCTGTGCCCCTGCAGTTGAAAGATATGCAATTTTTATGTGTCCCTCTTTTTCACTCCCCATATGGAGTGGCCACCGGTTGAGGGGTAGTGTCCACACCTCTGTCAGAAGGGTTGGATTCGAACTCTATTCCAGCCAGCCCTGGCGAGTGGAGGCCAGAGCACTGGTTCTGAGAGCTGACTGATGTCCAGTCACAGGGAACTTACAGCTGATAAATGCCAGTGCCACTCATCTTTCAGGGTGGTTGGGACATCTTTAGCCTTGGTTGCAGCTCACCTCGGAGAAGGCAGTCCGAAGAAAAGAACCAAGAAGAAGCCAATGGGATTGCATCTCAGCACCTCTTTCCCAGTGCTTGGCTCCAGGATTTCATACGTGTGAGACTTGGGACAGACCAGAATGGATGGATGACAGGGATGACATGGCCAACAATGTCTTCCCTAAGACATACTCCACTCTCATCTCAAAGTGCTTTATAGCCAATGAAGTACAGGAAACACAACGGTCAGTACATGCATAGCAAGCTCCCACAAACAGCAATGTGATAATGACCAGATAATCTGTTTTTAAAGTGCTGATCGAGGGGTGACTCCTGTTCGAAATAATGCTATGGGATCTTTTGCATCCACCCAAACAAGCACATGGGGCCTCAGTTTAAATTCCTCACCTGAAAGACAGCACTTCAGACAGTGCAGCTTGCTCTCAATAATGCTGTGGAATATCAGCCTTGACTTTCATGCTCAAGCTCTGGAGTAAGACTTGAACCCACACCCTTATAGGCAAGAGTGTTGTCTACTGAGCCACAGCTGATGTGCAGCATGTAGGCCTCCTCCCACATTAGTTCATCTCACCCTTCAGCTGAACTCAGGGCCAAAGATGATGCCAAAATTTCATGTGATCGAGTGTAGGAACGTGGGAACAGGATTCAGCATTTAGACCCTCCAGCCTAGTCCTCCATTCAATGAGATCATAACTAATCTTTGATCTGGCTAGGCTAAATGTGTGGGCAGAGAAGGAGATGGCATCATCTCTGAGGAAGTGGTGTTTAAGGATGGGACCAAAAACTGTACCTGCGGTCATCCAGATAGTAAGTTGGAGGATGATATGGCCTGTGCCAGATTTGAGCTCGGACAGGAGGCCTAAGAACATTGATGTTGCTGTACGAGATTAGAACCAGGTGTCAATAGCCCAGAAATGGAAGCCAATGTCACCTAAGGACAGTATGAAGGATTATAGAATTGTATAACACAGAAACAGGCCATTCAGCCCACTGAACCTTGGAAAGAGCTATCCAATTAATCCCACTCCGTTCCTCTTCCCCAGAGTCCTGTAAACATTCCTTCAAGTGTTTGTCCAATTCTCTTTTGAAAGTTACTATTGAATCTGTTTCCACTGCCCTTTCAGGCAGCACGTTCCAGATCATAAGAACTCGCTGTGTAAAAAAAATTCTCATCTTGCCAATTATCATAAATCTGTGTCCTCTGGTGACCGACCCTCCTGCCAGTGGAAACTGTTTCTCCTTATTCACCCTTTGTATAAATGAGAAATGAAAAAGAGGAGGACACCAAGATGTCAGAGCAGGGGAACAAGTTGAGCCAGTGCTGGAGAAGTGCGGGCTGGATTTGGATGGATGGAACTGGAAGGACAAGAAGGAGTCACATGGAAGCGAGGAACAGAGGAGATATGATGGAGGACAAAGGAAGGCAGAGGGGTTGAGGAGAGAAAGAGGATATAATGTTCCAAGTTGGCAACCACAGAGGAGTGCACAGCAGGGTGAAGGGCCTTGGTAGCTGCCAGAATATGTTGGAATAGCACGGGCGCATTGTCGGTGAGGTCCCGAGGTGCACTGGCAGGAAGTGTGCCTTCTTTGCTGCTTGGGGTGGGGGGAAGCTCAGGAAAATCACTCACCTCTCATATTGGGGTAATAAGTGGCCGTGCATCCCACAGAGACCCCGTGGTCACCAAGACCATTAACTTGTGTGGTGCACCACTGGCCCCAGAAACTCAGCACACTCAAGAAACTTTTAGCATTTATCAAGATGATGGATGTATGAACATGATAATCGGGCAGTTTCCCTTTTATGAACCCACGAGCAGCATCAAACACTCATAGGACAGGTCGAGCATGGGTTAGATACAGAGTAAAGCTCCCTCTACACATTTCCATCAATCACTCCCAGGGCAGGCACTGCACAAGTTAGATACAGATTAAAGCTCCCTCTACTCTGTCCCATCAAACACTCCCAGGGCAGGTACAGCATGGAGTTAGATAAAGTGTAAAGCTCCCTCTGCACTGTCCCATCAAACACTCCCTTTATAGGTACAGCACAAGGTTATATACAAAGTAAAGCTCCCTCTACACTGTCCCCATCAAACACACCTAGAGCATGTAAGATTTTGGGCCAATACTGAATAAAACTCACTTTACTCTTGCCTGACAAACTGCCTCAAGCCCAGCACTTCACTGAGTATTTTCTTTGCACATCAGTTCCTTACGAATGCCTGGAACCTCCTTCCCTTCAGCCTGCTTTCCTACAACCTCTAGGTTTTACCTTGAATTCCCATTGCCTTTAACAGCCTTTCATAAGGAACTTTTTCAAAAGCTGTATGGAGGACCAGATACACCGTGTCATATGGATTACTGCAGTCCACTTAAGATGCCACTTACTGGAAAAAAATAGACTTTTTTTAGACAGCCTCTTTAGTTGAATTCATGCTGGCTGCTATTCATTATATTAGCACCATCCAAGTAATTATGTTAACACCTGATTATAATATTTGGCTTGTTAATTATATAGGATTTGTGCCTCTAGCAAAGATACAAGGCACAGGTATGATGGACCGATGGTCTCCTCCTTTGATGTTAGCCATTGCTCAAGAGGGCAGCACTCTTAGCTCGGAGTCAGAACGTTGTGGGCTTAAGTCCTGCTGCAGACACTGGAGCACATAATCCAGGATGACACTCACTGCGCAGTACTGAGAGAGTCCTCCACTGTTGTAGGTGCTGTCTTTTGGATGAGATGTTAAACTGAAGGCTTGTCTAGCCTCTTAAGTGGACGTTAATAATTGGTTTCAAAAAAGAACAAGAAAATTCTCCCCAGTGGCTAATATTTATCCCTCGATCAACATCAGATGTTATAGTGGATGCTTTCTGTGCTCAAATTAGCTGCCATGTTCCCTACATTACAACAGTGAATACACTTCAAAAGTACTTCATTGGCAGTAAAGCACTTTGACACATCCTGAGATTGTGCAAAGCTCTACATAAGTTCTCTTTGATTGTTTTCATTCTTTGCTTCCAATTTCCGAACTGTTTGCACTGGATATGGTTGAAAGCTTATGTTTCTGCCTTAACCCTGCTCGCAACTCTTCACATGTACGTCTGTTTCCTGAGGTCTTGATGTTGTGAAAGTTGCTACATAAATGAAAGTTATTTTGATCTTCTTCCTTTCTCTCTTTCTTCCAACTTCTGTGGTTCTAGACTTGCCTGAATAGCATTTCCCACCTTTTTTATTTGAAGTTTTATTCGCGGATACCTCAAACTGAGAATCAGTGCAAACACTTTGCAACTATGAAAATACTCAGTTATTTACGGCTCATTGTGTCTGAAAGTTGGATGTAACGGAGAAGAGTGCAGCTGACAGCATACATCACAATCTGTCAGGGCAATTGAAATATCAGCTACTGCTGGGAACAGGGCCAGTGACCACAGAAGTGTGAATGAGACTTTATTAACCAAAATCCTGGCACTCTCTGCATTGGGAACCATCCTTGTACTGAAATAAATAGTGGCTTCACGAGAGGAGGTCTGTTTATTGCTTGAATGCATTCTGTTCCTCAGGAAGCTCCATTAAATCGCTGTCAGCCCAGACATTCATCAGCTGTCTGAGGAGCACTGATCATAAAGTGGTGGCTTTGAATTCCCTGCTCTGTCTCTGCGAGAGTCTGACCCCAGTAGTAAACTGGATACTGGAAGATTTTAAACTCCTACAAAGGTTACCACTGTCTCAGCGGATCATTCACCAGCCAGTGTAACAGCCTTACTGATTCACCATCCAGCTCCCTCGTGCCATCAGTTTGCTCCCAAGCAGCGCCCTGTGTTACTGACTGTATCTCTACTGATGTTAATCCAGCTCCCACACTGTCACTAAGCAATACCTCCCAGCCAACACCCTGTGCCCCTCCCTATCTCAGTAACCTCCTCTGGCCCTACAATCCTCCCCTCCACTCCTCCAATTCTGGTCTCTGGTGAATCCCTGATTTCTGTCACTCTAACATTGGTGGCCATGTCCTAAGTTCTGGAATTTCTTTCCTAAACCTCTCTGCCTCTCTAACTCTCATTCCTCTTTTAAGATGCTCCTTAAAATCCGTGGGTCCAAATTTAATGCTGTGTAAGTTTTGAGTGCGTTAAAATTATGCTCTATCCCTTTGACCAAGCCTTTGGTTACCTGTAATAATATCTCTTTATGTGGCTTGGTGTCAAACTTTGTTTTATAGCACTCTTGTGAAGTGCCTTGGGACATTTTACTATGTTAAAGGTGTTGTTTAAATGCAGTGTTGGTGTTTATTGGCTGCATCTCTACTCCAGCTTCCTCACACCGTCAACAACGCCTCCCACCAGCACCCTGTATTACTGAGTAATCTCTAATACAAGTTCGAGGACTAGGGAACATTGTCAATACTCTTCAATAAAGCAAGTCCGTGAGATAATAAAATACAACCCATTACATGCATTGTATACGAGATATAGGTCCAGTTACAACATTATCACCCATATACCAAGGTGACCTCAGGAGGTCACCAGCATGCTTATGCTAGCCTCAACCAGACTAGATCAAAAAGTCCCAAGGCAATTCAATGTCTGTATCTTTATATATCTTTAATTATATCCTCATAATGCAAAGCCATTATCTCAATGCTTTATAACTATGTCTGGTTAACCTCCCTTCAATGAGTCTGTGCAATACAATCTGTTTGCTCGTTAATAAGAAACCATGGGTACCAGTTATGGCCTTCCTTCTTATCACTTGCAAGTACATTCAGAACTCATCCCCATATCAGATTACTACTGTACAGTCTGTTTAATTAAGTTACTATAGACCTACTATATTACTTAATCTCTTCTCATGCATGTTAATGAGTTAATGTCTCCACTGCTCCAGGCCTGACCCTGTATAGAATGAGCATTAATATGTGGATACATATTTTGAAAGCTCACTATGCCCATTCTATCTGGTACAGTTGTGCTTACACTTTACACTTCAGTAGCCCCTCCCTCTACCACCATGTCTGACTATCTCTACTGATGCTAATGCAATTCTTTCACACTGTCACTCCGTAACCCCTTTCCCCAGTGCCTTGTGTCACCAACTATATCTCTACTGATGTCAATCCAGCTCCCTCACACTATCAGTAACCCCTCTCCCCAGTGCCATGTGGTGCTAGAGCATAGGAGCATAAGATATAGGAGCAGAAGTAGGCCATTCAGCCCCTCGAGCCTGCTCTGCCATTCACTAAGATCATGACTGATCTGATTGTAGCCTTAACTCTATATTCCTGCCTGTGCCCCATAACCCTATTCTATGGATTCTGGAACAGTTCCTGCAGATCGGAAGGTCACAAATGTAACCCTATATTTAAGAAAGTAGGGAGAGAGACAAAGGGGAACTACAGGCCTGTTAGCCTGACATCAGTAGTAGAGAAAATGTTAGAATCTATAATAAAGGATGTGGTAATTATAGACCTGTGAGCCTTACTTCGGTTGTGGGTAAAATGTTGGAAAAGATTATAAGAGATAGGATTTATAATCATCTTGAAAAGAATAAGTTCATTCGCGATAGTCAGCACGGTTTTGTGAAGGGGAGGTCGTGCCTCACAAACCTTATTGAGTTTTTTGAGAAGGTGACCAAACAGGTGGATGAGGGTAAAGCCGTGGATGTGGTGTATATGGATTTCAGTAAGGCGTTTGATAAGGTTCCCCACGGTAGGCTATTGCAGAAAATACACAAGTATGGGATTGAAGGTGATTTAGTGCTTTGGATCAGAAATTGGCTAGCTGAAAGAAGACAGAGGGTGGTGGTTGATGGCAAATGTTCATCCTGGAGTTTAGTTACTAGTGGTGTACCGCAAGGATCTGTTTTGGGGCCACTGCTGTTTGTCATTTTTATAAATGACCTGGATGAGGGTGTAGAAGGGTGGGTTAGTAAATTTGCGGATGACACGAAGGTCGGTGGAGTTGTGGATAGTGCCGAAGGATGTTGTAGGTTACAGAGGGACATAGATAGGCTGCAGAGCTGGGCTGAGAGATGGCAAATGGAGTTTAATGCGGAAAAGTGTGAGGTGATTCACTTTGGAAGGAGTAACAGGAATGCAGAGTACTGGGCTAATGGGAAGATTCTTGGTAGTGTAGATGAGCAGAGAGATCTTGGTGTCCAGGTACATAAATCCCTGAAAGTTGCCACCCAGGTTAATAGGGCTGTTAAGAAGGCATATGGTGTGTTAGCTTTTATTAGTAGGGGGATCGAGTTTCGGAGCCACAATGTCATGTTGCAGCTGTACAAAACTCTGGTGCGGCCGCACCTGGAGTATTGCATGCAGTTCTGGTCACCGCATTATAGGAAGGATGTGGAAGCTTTGGAAAGGGTGCAGAGGAGATTTACTAGGATGTTGCCTGGTATCGAGGGAAGGTCTTACGAGGAAAGGCTGAGGGACTTGAGGTTGTTTTCGTTGGAGAGAAGGAGGAGGAGAGGTGACTTAATAGAGACATATAAGATAATCAGAGGATTAGATAGGGTGGATAGTGAGAGTCTTTTTTCCTCGGATGGTGATGGCAAACATGAGGTGACATAGTTTAAGTTGAGGGATGATAGATATAGGACAGATGTCAGAGGTAGTTTCTTTACTCAGAGAGTAGTAGGGGCGTGGAACGCCCTGCCTGCAACAGTAGTAGACTCGCCAACTTTAAGGGTATTTAAGTGGTCATTGGATAGACATATGGATGAAAATGGAATAGAGTAGGTCAGATGGTTTCACAGGTCGGCGCAACATCGAGGGCCGAAGGGCCTGTACTGCGCTGTAATGTTCTATGTTCTATAACTGGACACTTAGAAAATAATGGTGAGATTGGGCAGAGTCAACATGGATTTATGAAATGGAAATCATGTTTGACAAACCTGTTAAAGTTTTTTTGAGGATGTAACTAGCAGAATGGATAAAGGGGAACCAGTGGCGTATTTGGATTTTCAGAAGGCTCTTGATAAGGTCCCACACAGGAGGTTAGTGAGCAAAATTAGAGCACATGGGTTTGGGGGTAACATACTGGCATGGATTGAGAATTGGTTAACGGACAGAAAACAGAGAGTAGGAATAAACGGATCATTCTCAGGTTGGCAGGCTGTGTCTAGTGGGGTACTGCAAGGATTAGTGTTTGGGCCCCAGCTATTCACAATCTATATCAATGATTTGAATGTGGGTATAGGCCAGAGCCTAGAATGTTACCATATTTTTTCATATTTTTCAATTGTCAGGACGTTGCTATTTTACAATTGTTCATGGCATAAGTTAATGACCTAACCATATCTGATTGGATTTTAGAAAGACTGCAATTTTACAAGTGTTGATGGGCTAATCGAGAGGGGCTGAATGTTGAATTGATTAGATTTTTCAGTTGTTAGTGAGTAACCAGAACACCTTTGTGGTTCTGCTTTTTAATTTAGCCCCTAGCTGCTCATACTCCCACTGCAGAACCTCTTTCTCAGTCCTGCCTATGTCATCGGTACCCACATGGACCTCAACAACTGAATCCTTCCCCTCCCACTCTGAGTTCTTCTCCATCCCCGAGGAGATGTTCTTAACCCCGGCACCAGGCAGGCAACACAGCATTTGGAACTCACGCTCTCAGCTGCAGAGAACAATATCTATCCCCTTAACTATAATATCACCTGCTGCTAATAATGCTAACAATATCTCTATTCATTAATACTGTTCTCTCACACTCTCCGGTTTGGTAGTTGATTGTAACCAGATCCTCTAAACACTTTCAGCAGTGCTACTAACTAATCCCAAGTTAAATTGATTATCCTCCTACAGTAGGAGCTTCAATGAAGTCAGTACTAGCTCCTGGGTAGATAAAAGGGAATCTTTGACTGTCAGGGGTATATTGAACTTGCAGATTGTGTACAACCTCCTAACAAGAACAAGATAACAAGAGCACAAGAAGTAGGACCAGGCAGTGGACCATTCAGCCCTTCGAGCCTGCTCCGCCATTCAATGAGATAATGGCTGATCCTCTTCAACACCATTTTCCTGCACAATCCCCGTACCCCTTGATGTTTTTACTATGTAGATACCTGTCGATCTCAGTCTTGAATATGCCCAAAGACTGAGCCTTCACAGCCCTCTGGAGTAGAGAATTCCAAAGATTCGCCACCAACTGAGTGAAGAAATTCCTCCTCATCTCAGTCCTTAATGGCCCGCCCCTTATTCTGAGACTATGTCTCCTGATTCTGGACTCCCCAGCAGGGGAAGTATCCTTCCTGCATCAACCCTGTTGAGCCCTGTTAGAATTTTGATGGAGTTACTAGTTGGGAGTGGCTTTGATCAAAGGACCGAGATTTAGCAGAGGGACTTTTTAGATTCTAACCAAGAGATTTCAGGACTGGGAAAACCAGCTACGATTCCCACTCTAGCACTGAAAACATACAGCTGAGCAACACAGAGTAGGAAAGTAACATGTTTGATTCCCAGCCTGCGCTAATCTCAAAAGTTTGGAGCCATACAGTTTGCCAGCATTCCCAGGCTAGAGAGTCGTAAATTAGCTATCTAGTTAGGATGTTGGGTGTGACACGAGATGCCTGTTACCATGGAGGCATACCCCAACAAAGGTCAATGTCAGGGTTTTGTGAGCACTGTTGTGTTCTTCTTGTCTTCCAATGTTGTCACCTCCTCTCTGAAAATGTTGGCTTGTTAGGATACAGTTCAACAAGTATCAGCTTCGTTCCTTACTTAACCATGATAAAATAAAGTTGAATGCTTTTTACACGATCAGCCTACGTGGTGCATCATCACACTGGTCCAACATATTAATTCCTGAAGCTCTGTGTTGAGAAACTGACCATCATCTTTGGTAACCAAAGACTTTAATGAAGTATTGTAATGTAGGAAGTCTAGCAGCTAATTAACAGTCCCATAAATATCTGTTTAGGTGCTGGTTGAGGAATAAATGTTAAGGTGTACATTGTGAGAGCTTCCCAGCTCTTCGTCAATACACCCTATATCCACCTAATAGGAAAGATATCACCTCTAACATTAGAGCACTATAGCACAACAACATCTGCTGAAATTAGGTATACGTGCTCCTAGAATGGGATTTGAAACCAGATTTTTTGCTTAGGTAGGAGTGCTACCACTGAGCCACAGCTGACAGCAGGCTACAAATCCTGCAGGATTTGAGATTTTTATATCCTTTGTTTGGTGTGTGCCAAATGGAGCAGATGCTTTCATGTTGAGCCCAACAAATACACTTTGAATAAGTTAGGTATCTGTCCATGAATCTGCACAAGAGTATGTTTGGTGGCTCAAAGGAGCTTTCCTTGTTCCGTACGCCCTTATGTTGAATGTATTCCCCCTGTTTCGGAAGGGCAATCGACACAGAAACACGTGACAAAGGATGTCCCTGACAGCTCAGCCAGTAAAGAAATCTCGCAGCTGAGACGCGCAGGGCAGGAAGGTCTCAGCTTTGAGCCCCAGTTGGTGCTGAGCTGGGCTTGGGGTGCTACGGTTTGCCTCAGTATTTCTGGAGTAAGAAAGGAGGAAATCAGCCAAGGTTTCCACTCCAGACTGGTAATGCAATGAGCATTGCTGAAAGGTGGGTATGGTGGGGGCCATTGGGTCAGGTACCAGGGAACAGCCATTGGCCCTGGAACCCATCAAGAGTCAATGTCTTCAGGCACAGAGTACCAAAAGGAGAATGTGAAAATCGAGCGTCTGAAACTGATGTCCTTGGGGATATTTCAATCTGTTCTGCGAGATACTTCACGCAAAAGACAAGAAGTATCAAAGGAACACTTCATCTGTTACTGTCTGCTCAAGTCCTGTTCTATTAAACAAGTTCAAAGACAAGGAAAAATGACAGAGCTTTCGAGTTTGGTCTAGAGTGCGTATCATTTAAATCACTCAATCTCTACTAGCAGTTTGAGGAGGCTGTCGCTTTTAATTAGTGCCAATGATTCCTCTGAGTCACTTCATCTGCATCCAAGAAGAAAAATGTAGTTTTCACTCTGGTCAGGCCGCAACTAGAGTATTGCATCCAGTTCTGGTCACCACACCTTAGGAAGGATGTGAGGGTCCTAGAGAGGGTGCAGAGGAAATTTACCAGAATGGCGCCAGGGATGAGGGATTTTAGTTACAAGGTTAGGTTGGTGAAGCTGGGGTTGTTCTCTCTGAAGCAAATGAGATTAAAGGAAGATTTGATAGAGGTGTACAAGATTATGACACGTTTAGATAAGGCAAAGAAAAGCTGTTCCCATTAACTGATGGTACAAGGACTAGGGGACACAAATTTAAGGTTTCAGGCAAGAGATGCAAGGGGGATGTGAGGAAAAACATTTTTACGCAGCGAGTGGTAATGACCTGGAACTCGCTGCCCATGAGGGTGGTGGAAGCGGAGACAATCAATGATTTCAAAAGGAAATTGGATGGGCACTTGAGGGAAATAAACTTACAGGGCTACGGGGATCAAGCGGGGGAATGGGACTGATTGGATTTCTCTGCAGAGAGTTAGCATGGACATAATGAATGAATGGTTTGCTTCTCTGCTGTTATGATTCTGTGGGCTGAATTATAGGGGCGCCCAGAAGTCAGGAACAGAGGGTGCGGGGGTGGGGGGGGAACGGGCCACAAAAATACCAATGCCGGGAGATGTGTCAATTTCAAGGCGCCGATCCCAACGCCAGTAATAATCACCGGGGGAAGGGAGGACAGGACTTGAATCCTGCTCATTGAGGCCAATTAAACTTGTTATAAAGCTCATTTAAGCTTGTTGAAGGGGAAGTGTGAAATATTTAAAGGTGCACAAGAGTGTCTGAAGATGTCAGTTTTGAACAGCTGAGAGGAGCCGGGTACGTGGTGGGGAGAGTCAGTCATGGCTGCCCCAGAGCAGTGCCCTGGCCCCATAAGAGGGTCAGTAGGACAAAGGGGACTGGCCGCTTGGTAAGGGGGTACCCTTGGCATTGCAAGGTGGCAGGGAGAGTAAGCTGTCAGCGCCCAGGCTTTGAGTGGGGTCGGAACACCCCTTTCCGGCATCTCGGGTACAGAAGATTAGGGGGCAAGGCTGCCAAGGACAATTGGACAGTCACCTGCCCAGAAGGAAGAGTCTAGCTGGCAATGAGGGCATGACTGTCAGATTTTTGGGCCCAGTAGCAATGAGGGGAAAGACCCTCCTCAGGAAGGACAGAACCCCAGGCATCAGGCCATGGGAGAGAAAAGAGAGGCAGGAAGGCAATGGAGGCCAAACCATTACCACAGGATCTACCACCGAAGACGGAGCAACCTGGAGATCACCAAGAACCAGTGTGGCAGGAGACTGAGACTCTCCAGGCAGATGGTCACAGACATCTGCCCCCTTGTTGCCAGAGACCTTGCATCTTGCAGCACTGGTCACTATGCCCTGCCAGTGGCAGTCAACGTCAATGTGGTGTTGAACTTCTTCACCTCTGGCTCCTTCCAAGGATCAGTTCTGGACCTTGGTGGCATCTCAAAAGTTGCTGCATCTCGCTGGTCATTGATGCCCTTTTTGACAGATCTGGACAGTGCCTTCATTTGGGCGGCACAGTGGCGCAGTGGTTAGCACCGCAGCCTCACAGCTCCAGCGACCTGGGTTCAATTCTGGGTACTGCCTGTGTGGAGTTTGCAAGTTCTCCCTGTGTCTGCATGGGTTTCCTCCGGGTGCTCCGGTTTCCTCCCACATGCCAAAGACTTGCAGGTTGATAGGTTAATTGGCCATTATAAATTGCCCCTAGTATAGGTAGGTGGTAGGGAAATATAGGGACAGGTGGGGATGTGGTAGGAATATGGGATTAGTGTAGGATTAGTATAAATGGGTGGTTGATGGTTGGCACAGACTCGGTGGGCCGAAGGGCCTGTTTCAGTGCTGTATCTCTAAAACTAAAACTAAAACTAAATTTAATGACAGACATGGCCTCACAAATACAGAGGACATTGGGTTTCACCTCCATTGTTGGTGCAGGCCATCATTAATTGCACCCATGTGGCTATCATGGCACCCAGTGACCACCCAGTGATATACATCAACAGGAAGGATTTCCACTCCCTCAACATCCAACTGATCTGTCACCACAACAAAAACTTCCTCCATGTGTATGCTTACTTTCCTGGCAGCTGCCATGATTCCTTCAACCTCCGCCAGATCTTCACTCCAACCCCCAAAATGTGTGGATGGATCCTCCGGGACAAGGAATATCCCTTAAAGAGATGGCTACTGACCTCTCTCTGGGAGCCCCAGACAGAGGCACGGAGGTGATACAACCAATGCCACCTACTCCGTCAGACAAATATTATGCAGGCCAAAGTTGCGACTGAGTTGCACTACTTGGGTGCTGCCCTCCAATACCCTCCCTCAAGGGTCTCAGTCACTGTGGTAGTCTGCCTTACTCTCTATAACATGGTGCTCTAGAGAGGGTGGAGCACTGCTGTTCATACTAGGCCGCATCCAGGACAGGAATCCTGGAGCCCGAAACCTGCTCCGCTCAAGGAAGTTTAATTTGGTAAGGAGGTCCTCAAACAGGCATTGGTTCCTTCCTTAACACATGCAAGGGATCCTCACGCCTGTTTCAGGAAAGTCACCTGGGACGCCTGCAAAGCCACCTTTAGCAGTAATGCAGGCACAAATCAGGCACTGGGCATCTGCCTCCCATCCGTGCCATGAATCCTCATTTTCCACTCAGAAGAGAGACGCAATGAAGGTTCCAACCAGTCCCCATCCACCACCACCCTCCGACACCTGGCTGAACTTGTTCTCACATTGAACGATTTTTCCTTTGACTTCACTCACTTCCTCCAAATAAAGGCATTACTATAAGAATCCATATGGGTTTCAGTTATAATAAAAGCAAGAAATGCTGGAAATACTCAGCAGGTCTGGCAGCATCTGTGGAGAGAGAAGCAGAGTCAACGTTTCAGGTCAGTGACCCTTCTTCAGAACTGGCAAATATTAGAAATGTAAAAAGTTTTAAGCAAGTAAAGCGGGGGGTGGGGCAAGAGATAACAAAGGAGAAGGTGTAGATAGGACAAGGTCACAGAATAGCTGACCAGAAGGTCATGGAACAAAGGCAAACAATATGTTAATGGTATGTTGAATGACAAAGCATTAGTACAGATAGGGTGTTAACGGACTGAAAATTGAACAGCCGCAAGTACAAACATGAAAAAAAACAGTGGGTAAGCAAACTGAACAAACTAAGATGAAATAAATTAAACAAACACAAAAAAAGTATAAAAAAAGGAAAAAGAAAAAAATAACTAAAAATAAAAGTAAAATGGGGGGCCCGTCATGCTCTGAAATTATTGAACTCAATGTTCAGTCCGGCAGGCTGTCGTGTGCCTAATCGGTAGATGACATGCTGTTCCTCGAGCTTGCGTTGATGTTCACTGGATTTAGCTATGGGTTTTAGCTATGCCTGCCTTTTCATAGAATAGGTTTCAGCCCTACTCAGGCCCTCTCCCTCGTGCTGTTTTCTGCTCTCGCCCTGAACTGGAAAATTTCATTGACTCTTTTTGCAAGTTCCATCCTTCTCTCACCTTTACATGGTCCATCTCTGACTTTTCCCTTACCTTCTTTGACTTCTCTGTCTCTATTTTGGGGACAGGCTGAGAACTAATGTTGCGACCAAGTGAGAAAGGGGTCGAGGGGCTCCCTCTCGGCCTTTTCCTGGTTTGACCGCAACAGGTTTTAATTTCTAAAACTCTGTTTTTAACTCCCCCTTAGTGAATCTTTGTTCACTGCTCTCCATTTGTAAGGCAAATAAATCAACCAGACAGGTTTTCTTAGATTTAAACAAGAAAGGTGTAAGTTTATTAATCTTAAAACTCTAATTTGGTTAAAAAGACTATGATTATACGACACGACCAGGCTAGCATGTATACACGATAAACACACAAGCAGATAGAAACAGAAAAGGAGTAATAATGAAGGGGAAAAGTTTGAAGCAATAGCTGGGGTCCGTTTACTATCCTTTGAGTTTGATGTAGAGTCTTTGATTGCAGTTAAATCTTGCCGTTAAGTTAGGGCCCAGTGGACGCTTTCAAACTTGTTTCAATGTAAGAGTCTTCTCTCTTGAGGTTTAAGTGCCTTCAGTGGATCTGGAAATTCATGAGAGGGAGAGAGAGAGAGCGCCAAGCAGGAGAGAGGCTCTTTCTTCAAGTTCAGTTGCAGTCTGACCCAAACTGTTCTGTGAGCAGTTCAAAACCAAACCTGGGCCAGCAGGTTAGTCATGTGACTAGTTGTTTTGTAACAAACCCTCCTACGTTTTTGTGTATTCCTTTCATCTTGGCAGATACCCGCAGTGGAGGGGGGGGGGGGGGAGGTGGAGGGGAATGGAATGCTGACTTGTTCCAAATTCAATGTCTGGTGCTCAAAATCCATTTGGGTTAATTGGATCAGGGAGCAGTTTTATTGTCTCTCCAGGCAACTGTCTCTTAGTATGCAAAAATGTTTCCAGCCACTGCTGTGATCTCTTTAAACAAGTTATCGTTTCAGTCCAGCAACAGTTTAAAATTAATGACAAAATTAATATGCCTCATTCTTGGCAGGTGGGGTCTTCATGACAACCAATATCCATTGCAAGCCTACCGACTCCCACAGGTGCATTGACTACGCTTCCTCACACCCTGCTTCTCGTGAGGACTTTATTCTACTCTCCAAGTCTCTCCATCTCCATCACATCTGTCCTGACGTTGCCACCTTCTATACCAGCTCTTCCGATATGTCTTCCTCTCCACTGTGATCAGCAGGGCCCTCAGTTGTATCCATTCTATTTCACGTACTTCTGCTCTTACCTCTTGCTCTCCCTCCTAGAGCCATGAGAGGTTCCCCTTGTCCTCACCTGCCACCCCACCAGTCTCCTTATTAAGCAGATCATCCATTTATGCCACCTCCAGCATGATGTCATGAGCAAACACATCTTCCCGTCCCCTCCCCTTTCAGTATTCCGAAGGGACTGTTCCCTCCACAACATCCTGGCCCACTCCTCAATTGCTCCCAAAATCCCCTCCTGTTCCTACGACACCTTTCCATGCAAGCGCAGGAGATGCAACACCTGCCCATTTACCTCCTCCCTTCTCACTGTCCGGGACTCCAAACACTCCTTCCAAGTGAAACAGCCATTTACTTGTACTTCTTTACACTATATTTACAGCTGACAGTGTGATCTCCTGTAGACTGGAGGGACCAAATGCAGTTTGGGCGACCACCTTACAGAACACCTCCGTGCAGACCGCAAGTGTGACTTTGAGATTCCGGTCGCTTGTCATTTTAATTCTCCGCTCCACTCCCACTCTGACCTCAACTCAGCCTCTTACTGTTCCAATGAAGCTCAACATAAGCTCGAGGAACGATCTTTCCATTAGATACTTTACAACCCTCTAGATTCAACAGTGAGTTCAACAATTTCAAACCATAACTTCTGCTCCTATTTATTTTCAGATGGCAGCTGTTGCTGATGAATCTGTAATTTACATTCACACCTTCTGTAGTCCAATCTTTTATTTCTTTACTTGTCCTATTCCCTTCTCCTTTTGCCTTGCACCGTCATCCCTTTTGCCGTGTAATCTCTCCTGTCCCCCACCCTATTACAGAGCGTCCCTTTTGTTCCTTCCTCCCCTCCCCACTTTCCCTGCCTCTGTACTTGCTTAAAACCTGTTACACCTCTAACATTTTCCAGTTCTAACAGAAGTTCACTGACCTGAAACATGGTCTGTTTTCTCTCTCCACAGATGCTGCCAAACTGGTTGAGTGTTTCCAACATTTTCTGTTTTCATTTCTACCTGTTCTGTTTCCTCTGATTTATGTTTATAGCTTTTATAGCTACAGCTCTACAAGGCTTATACACACAGGCCAGTTGCAATTGAAAATTCCGACAGCATGGAAAGTGTGCTGAAACAGTGACGGAAGCCATCCAGATATGACTGGAGGCACTACAGCAGCTTGTTATTGAGATGGGCAATCTGTGTATAACAGATGTTAATTGATCAGAGACGGGGTTAGTGTTTTGAAAGGGAAACCATTAGTAGTGTGCTATCCACTTGGGCCAATTGTGTTATTTTATGTTGAAGTGTCGTGTGCTTTTATATAAGAGCTGGAGAGAGCTGAACACACAGCTGGAGAGTTTCGAGTCCTCAGGCTCCATTTTCTTTAAGATTTGAAGGGTTTTGATATAGGGAGAAACTGTTCCATTCGCAGTAGGATTGGTAGCCAGAGGACACAGAGTTAAGAGAATTGGCAAAAGAACCAGAGGAGAGTTTAAGAGAATTTGTTTATTCCCGTAGCGAGCTGTTATAATCCTGACTGCCCTGCCTGAAAGAGTGGTGGAAACAGATTCAGTAGTGACTGTCAAAAGGGAATTGGAAACGTATTTAAAAAAGGAAAAATTTGCAGGGTGATGGGGTCTATTGGATCACTCTTTCAAAGAGACGGCACAGACGTGATGGGCTGAATGGTCTCCTTCTATGGGGTAATTCGCTGTAAGATGTTAGAGTCATGCATTCCAAGTCACTCCCAAGATCACTTTTCGCTGCATCAACCTCTTCCTATCTCAGGGAGCACCTTCTCCTGCACCAGTGTGACACTTTCCTCAGTAAGTATGCCAATTAGTCCCAACTTCTCGGCACTTTCTTTGTGCCTTGTGCCTTGGTTGAGGATGCACAAACTCATTTCGCCTGAGTCTCGTAGACAGATTTTATCCCATCAGTGTGTGCTGAATTGGAACCCTGATCCCGTAGGTGAAAGGTCATTGCCAAAGTCAGTTGGCCATCCAGATCCCCAGGCCTTGTTTTCATTTGCCAGTTTTCTCCATGAAAACCAAAGGACACCTCAGCAAGTGGTTTGAATCTGAAATGCACGGCCTGAGAGTGTGGTGGAGGCAGATTCAATCATGGCTTTCGAAGGGGAATTGGATAAATATGTGAATGGAAATAAATTTGCACAGCTACAGGGAAAAGGCTGGGGAGTGGAACTACTTGCTGTTGCAGAAAGCTGGCACGAACACGATGGGCTGAATTACCTGCTTCTGTGTTGTAGCCATTCTATGGGCTGGATTTTGTTCTCCCCCCAGGTGTCGGGTTCCTGGCGGGGATGGCCTGAAGATGGCTCACGATGAGGCTCGCCTGGGACCTCGACTTCGAGAGGGCTCAGACCAATCCTCCCAATGGCGGTGAGAATCCGTGGCAGCCCCGCCCACCCACCCCCAGCCGCTGGGCAACGGGACCACAATTTAAATATTCAAATGAATAAAAATGATAAATTTAAATAAACTTACCTGCGATCTTGAGTGCTCGCCGCGATCTTTGGCACAGTGGCCGGCACTCCCACGCCTTCAAATCCCCGTCCAGGGAAATGATGGGGAGGGGGGGATGGAGGTAAGTTTATCAGTGCTGGGGGAGGGGGGAGGGTGGGGGTGGGGAGGGGTCAAGTGGGTGTAGTGGACGTAATGGGTGTAGGGGATGGTGGGAAGGATTGACCTTTAAACTTTGTGCAGCTTGGGGCAGGCAAGGTCAGATGTTAAAGGTAAGCGTTTTTGGGGGTCGGAAGGGCAAATAGTTATTGTAATTGTCATTGGGGGGATGGGAAAGAGGCGTTCGAAATTTATTTATTTGATTTTGGGGGTAGGACTTAAAAAATGTAAATTGGGCGGCAGGGCTGGCTCCCCTTTAAAAATGGCTCCAGTGCCTGCACACAGGCAGCTGACGCCATTGCCGGGGATGGACAGCCCACCCTCTCCACGAGACTGGGGGGCGTGGCGGATCACCCTGGCTATTTAAATGAGCTGCCGCCCTTAGGTTCGCGGCAGCTCTTTGGCATGCGGGCCACCATTTTTCTGAACTCACTGCCGAGATCAGCGACGGGCTGCTAAAATCCAGCCCTATGTTTCTGTAAGGCAGTTGAGTCTTGCTGAGGTTCTATTCCACAATTTTACGGCGTCCTCTGATGACGCACTCGAAAGACTGTCCGTCGTGATTAAGCATGGACAGCGAGCATTGAAGAAAGTGTAGCCACTGTTGCAATGTAGGAAATACCGCAGCCAATCCACACAGCAAGATCCCACAAACAGTAACGCGATAATTACGAGATAACCTGTTTTTTTAAAGGTGTTTGTTGAGGGATAAATATTGGCCAAGACGCCAGGGAGCAATCCTCTGCTCTCCCTCAAATAGTGCCATGAGATCTTTTAAGTTCACCTAAGAGGGCAGACAGGGCCTGGGTTTAACATCTCACCTGAAAGAGGGTTATGTCCAACAGTGCAACACTCCCTCAGTGCTGAACTGAATGTGCTAAAGTCTCTAGAGTGGCTCTTGAGGTCATAACCTTCCCCCACAGAGGTGGGGGAAGCTACCAACTGAGCCACGGCTGATACCTTTGATGGCAGGCCTAAGCCTGGACTCAGTTATCTAAAGTGCACATGCTAGGGGTCAGAGAAAGACCTACAGCCTTGGGACTTGGATTCCGCATCCTGCTTTTGTGTCCAGTGAAGCTCCACAATGGCAACAGAGGCGTCCAACCTCTGCCCTATAGTGCCCGCTGCCAGCGTCACCACTATTATTATCATGACTATGGCCGCTAATACAGATGTTCACCTTTTACAGCTGAATAAGTTATACATAACCTCACATATCCTTGAACAGTTCTGGATCAATTGACATATGAAGCCTCACTGCAGTTCCACAATTGCCAATGATTGTAAACTACCAGGTTAGCATCTTTCTACTCTTTATTACGTTTGTTTTTGAGATGTGAGCGATGCTGAAAAGGCCTCATTTATTTCCCATTCCTAATTGGCCAAGAAGGTGATGGTGGACCTTTTTAGTGTCTGTTTGTACAACTCAGAGGCTTGTTAGGCGACTAGAGTTCATTGAATCAACTATGATAGTATAGACGTGTTGGCTGGGCTGGATTCATGCTGGCAGGTTCCCTTTACTGAAGGACTTTGGTGAACCAGTTGGGTTTTGTAGTTATTGTTGTTTTGGTGCCATCCTACAAATTCCCCAATGTATCGAATTCAATTTCACAACCTGTCATGGTTAGGGGGCTGTTCTCTTTGGAACAGAGGAGGCTGAGGCAGGATTTAACTGAGATGTATAGAATTAAATGGGGCCTAGATAGAATAATTGGTGGAAGGGTTAGAGGGGAGTTGATCACTTTTTTCACTCAAAGGGCAGTGGGGGTCAGAAAGAATATGGCATCGATATTACAAAGTGTTTTTCCCATTTCTGGAGTACACCAGGAGAACTGATTGGAATTTGGATGTGGATATTAACAGAAAACACTGCAAGGACAGGCTGAGCTCTGTTAAGGAGCTGGGATTGAGGGATATGATGAGAAGGTGGGTAGGTAGGATTGAGGGATAAGGTGGGTAGGTGAGGTTGAGGGATATGATGGGTAGATGAGGTTGAGGGATAATCTGGGTAGGTGGGATTGAGGGATATGGTGAGAAGGTTTGCAGATGGGCAGCAATCTTTGAAAGTGGTTGAGCCTATTGGGCCTTTTCCTGTGCTTATTCACCAATTGCAAAGGATGGAGTGCCAACCATTTGCTGAAAAGCCAAATGCTTCAGTCAGTGATCAAGTTCCATCTCAGACTCCAAGTTGTAGCTTCCTTTATTGCAGAATCAACACTGGAAGATCTCCCTGGTGCCACCATAGATGTTCCAAGGTCACACTTAAGTCACTGGGCCCAGACACTGAAGTCACCAAAGGATATTCCATCGTCCTGTTGGCTTCCTTCTGTTGATGGTGCAATGAAATTACTGATGCAACAAGATTAAATCTTACCGGATTTAGTTATTACATTGCTGCAAAAAAGCAATTAAATCCCACAATATTATTTCTCTGGAAGATAAGGCTCCAATTATTTCTGGTTTTGCTATGTTTGGTATTATGAAACAAAATGGTTAGAGGTATTTATAAAGTGCAAGAAAATTATACATCACCCAGATTAAATATAAAATTTGAAGAAAATAAAGGGAGTTTGAGGTTAGCTTTTGAATATTTATGCTGTATAACCTTTGTCTTACTAAGTCAGGTTATCACCTTAGAACTATGTGTTATCAAACATTATGCAGGTCTTATACAGGCTTTATTGACTTCAAGTATTGTTGTGAAGGCATGGACTTTATCCCTGGAACTTTAGTTACTGCTTGAGAAGAACAAGATTTGGTGTAGGAACAATACAAGAGCAAGGAGGTTATGCTAAACATTTATAAATCACTGGTCGGGCCCCAGCTGGAGTATTATGTCCAATGTTGAGCATCACACTTTCAGAAAGATGTCAAGGCCTTGTCGAGGTGCCAAGGATATAAATTAGAATGATCTCAGGGATTTCAGTTATGTGGAGAGACTAGAGAAGCTGGTGTTGCTCTCCTTAGAGCAGAGACGGTTAAGGGGAGATTTAATAGAGGTGTTCAAAATTATGAATGGTTTTGATAGAGTAAATAAGAAGAAACTGTTTCCGCGGCAGAAGGGTCGGGAACCAAAGGACACAGATTTAAGATAATTGTCAGAAGAACCGGGTGGAGACGAAGAGAATCTTTCTTCGCAACATGTGAAATGCGTTGCCTGAAAGGGCGGTGGAAGCAGATTCAATAGTAACTTTCAAAAGGGAATTGGATAAATACTTGAAAGGAAAAAAATTTGCAGGACTATGGGGCAACAGCAGGGGGAAGTGGGACTAATTGGATAGCTCTTTCAAAGAGCTGGCACAGGTACGATGGGCCGAATGACCTCCTTTTGTGCTGTATGATGCTGTGATTCTATTGAAGCTGAAATGGCAGCATTAGCATTAAACTTGTGCCGATTAGAAAATCCAGACATGGCTCTTAGAACCTCCTGGGTGAGCAAGGGGAAAAATCGTCCATTGTCCTACTTCAAGATGCTAAACAGTGAGCCCAGCACATATGAGGATATTGTGTGAGGGCAGGATTGGACAGGATCCACAAATCAATAGCTTGCTGGTACTCGTTGGGACATACAATGAGTAGAAGTTGAGATCATAGGCACATAGGAATTGCTGACGACAAAATCTAGTTCATCTCCTACCATCCTGGCAGTCGCGTGATGCAACAGTAATAGAGTTGTTGACTAATCATGGTGATCAATCTCTATCAATTCATCTGCAAGAGCCCAGACATAATGCAAGGAAAACCCCAGTGATGGAGAGCTTTGAGAACCAAGTGTCCAAAGCCACATGCCTCATAAGCATGCTACATTTAACCACAGGTCTGGACTCAGATTGCTCATATACTGTATCCCAAGCTGTTATTTTCTGAAAAAAACATATCTAATTTGCGTTTGAATGAACCAATACTATCTGCTTCCACCCAAGGCAGCCTTCCTCATAGATTGACCACTCGCTTACTGAAATATTGTTTCCACAGATTAATTTTGACTTTACCACCCCCACTTCAAGCACAGGCCATGTCCTCTGGTTCTACTATTTTGGACATAGTTGCATTATCTAGTTCCTTCAGAATCCTAACATAATATCATAGCCCACCCTTCGAAATTCCAATGAGAGCATGCCCAAATTACATCATCACTCCTCATGATCCAATTCCTCTATAACCTCAATCATTCTGCTTGCTCTCTTCAGTAGCTGCAATATGCTTTTTGTACTGTGGTGAATAGAATTCTTGGATGCCTCCTTTCAGTGATTTTGATTTGGACAGGCGACTGGTAAAGGACAAAGGAGAGAGATAGGAAACCATCTCCTGTACTCCTTCTGGGCTGATGTAGAGTAGCACTGCGAGCAGAGAGCCATGCAGTCATCATCAAACTGGGAGCAGGTGTACTGATAGAAGGAATACATTAGAGGAATGAGAAGGGGGTCAGAAATTAATGCACCTTGGCAACAAATTCACTTTTTAAAAAATTAATGTTCGCTTTTCCAAATAAAAATGGGCCTGTAAATCCATTTCCTATGCATTGGAAACCGCTGAGAGTCAAAGGCTTCAACGTCACAGTTGAATTGGGGGCTGGAAGCACTCAAAGCTCTTAGGCACTGGCAGCCACTCATTTGTACTCTATTCATGCACGTGCGAGTGTGTTAAAACACTGATGCTTTGAGTTGTCCTCATTGTTCGGTGAGCGTGGATATGTCACTTTTTTCCAGTGATTTGCAGTGCATTGTCATTGAGATGATTATGTGTGGCGTGATGTCTGAGTATCATCTCAGACTGCATGAATCCCCTTTTTATAGACGTAGCCCATTTCTTTTGTACGAGTGATGGAGATGGAACCGAGTTTCTCTGACAATACATTAATATCACAATGCTGGCGATTTACTCTGAAGGTGGGTGTGAGTAATGAATATTGATGTGGATTTCTGCTGGTTTCAGCTCTCTTTGGTCTATGAGGCATTCAGGATCCTGTCTGAACCAGAGTTTCATAGTTTCATTTGGTCTCCATCCATTAACAGTAAATAACATAGCATTGAAGCGGTCGAGGAGATCAGATAAGAAGGTTCTGTTGCTCATGTTGTACTGTTGACGGCTACAACATTATGGGCTCAAATTTATCCTTTTAACATCAGCAACACTTTAAAAGTAATTTTCAACTTACACAGTTGGCGAGATCACATTAATTGTCCATCCCTTGCTGTTGTGGGTTACTAAGAAACTACAAAGGGCATTAAGAGTTACACATAAATCAGCTGTGAAGGAGTGGCCGATTTCCTTCATTAACGAACAACATTGAGAGACGGAAAAGATCAGCTGGTCCATTAAATCTGCTCCCTACATCATGATGGCTGGAGCATTATGACTAGACATTTCTTTTCTGCCCCCTGCCCTCCGACCCCGCCCCCCCAGACCCCCTCCCCCGCCATCCACCACCCCGCCAGTGGCCCAGTGATCTCCTCAGGGAAGCAAAAAAACCCAGAACAAAGCCAGAGCCCATAAGAGAAATTGTGGAAAATTCCAGAAATGCAGTCGTTATCAGAGATTCCATATTTATGGGGATAGACAGGCATTTCTGTAACCATCATCGTGAGCTGCACATGGTGTGTTGCCTCCCTGGTGCCAGGGTAAAGGACATCATGGAGAGGGTGCAGAATATTCTGCAGGGGGAAGGGAATGAGCCAGAAGTTGTGGTATACATCGCTATCACTGACATAGGGAGGCAGGCATCGAGGTCCTACAGTCAGACTTTCAGGAGCTAGGGAGGAAGTTTAAAAGTAGGACCTCGAAGGATTATCCCCAGTGCCATGTGCTAGCAAGTGTAGAAATAGGAAGATAGGAAGGATCAATGTATGGCTTGAGGCACAGAGCAGGAGGGAGGGCTTCAGATTCTTGGGGCATTGCGACCAGTTCTGGGGTGGGAGGCACCTATTCAAAAGGGATGGGTTGCACCTGAACAGGACTGGGATCAAAGACTTCATGGGGCAGTTCATTAGTGTGGTTGGGGAGGGTTTAAACTAAATTGGTATGCGGATGGGTGTATAGAAGTAGAAAAGAGGAATAAGGTGCATAAAGGAGTGAGAGTGTTGGATAGTACTAGAGAAGGAAGTAATACCATATTAGATAGGAACAGACTGAGAAGGACTACAAGGAATGCAAGGATATGTTTACAATGCATGTGTGTAAACGAACAAAGTATGGTGAATAAGGTTGGTAAGCTACAAGCTCAAATAGCCGTGTGGGAATATGATGTAGTGGCAATAACAGAAATGTGGCAACTGGGTGCTTAATATTTAAGGATACAAAGTGTTCAGAAAGATAAGGAAGGAAAAATAAGGGAGGTGGGTGGCAGTATCATAGTGTTGGAAAGAGCAGATGTCATTGAGGGGCAAGGACAGATCCATTTAGTTAGAGTTGAGATGCAAAAAGGGTAATGATCACACTACTGGGGGTATTCTATAGGCCTCCAATAGTGAGAGAGATAGAGGAGCAAATCTGCAGGGAAATCCCAAAGATGTGCAAGAACTATAGAGTGGTGATATTGGGGGACTTTAATTACCCAAATAATGATTGGGATAGTGTTAGCGTAAAGGGTAAGGAGGGGGAGAAATTTCTGAAATGTGTTCAGGAGAACTTCCTTGGCCAGTATGTTCTTGGTCCAACTAGGAAGGAAGCATTGCTGGATCTGGTGCTGGGAAATTAGGTGCACCAAGTGTGTGTGGGGGAACAATTAGGTAAGAGTGATCACTGTATCACAAGATTTAGATTAGTAATGGAGAAGAACAAGGAACAATCTAAAATAGAACTTCAACATTGGAAGAGGGCTAACGTCAATGGGATGAGAGGGAATCCAGCCAGGGTAAAATGGAACCAAGGGCTGACAGAAAAAACGGTAATGGAACAAGTGATGATCTTTAAGGAGGAGATGTTTCAGGTAAAGGCTAGGTACATTCCAACAAGGGCGAAAGGTAAGTGAACCAAAGCCAGGACCCCTTGGATGACAAAGGAGATACAAAGTATGATGAAACAAAAAAAGAGGGTGTATGTTGCATGTTAGGTGAATTCTTCAAGCGAGAATCAGGCCAAATACAATAAATTTACAGGGGAGGTGAAGAGGAAAATAAGACAGGCAAAGAGAGAATGTGAGAATAGAATGGCAGTCAACATAAATGGGACCCAAAAATCTTCTACTGGCATGTAAATAGTAAATGGGTAGTAGGAGATGCTGGGGCCTATTAGGGACAAAGAAGGTAATAATGCTTCAAGGTGTAGCACAAGGCTAGAATATTTAATGAGTATTTTGTATTAGTCTTCACTAAGGAAGAGGATGCTGATTAATTATCAGTAGAAGCAGAGATGGTAGGGGTAATGGATGGGGTGAACATTGATAAGAAGGATGTACTGGAAAGGCTGGCTATGCTTAGAGTGGATAAGTCACCTGGTCTGGATGGCTTGCATCTCAGGTTGCTAAAGGAAGTGGGAGTGGAGATACCGGAATGGCTTGCCATAATCTTCCATAGATACGGGGGAGGTGCCAGACGATTGGAGAGTGGCAAATGTGACATCCTTCTTTAAGAAAGTTGTAAGGGCATTCCTAGTAACTAGGAATTGAAAGAAGCGATTACATATTAATGGCTTTGATTGATCTGAATGGATTAACAGAGGATACTGGAGGCAGTCTAACCCATAGCCAAACCAAGATGAATATGTGAAGCAGAAACATCACAACAGAATGATTCCCGTTCAAACGTCAAACGATGGCCATTGTTATCATATCTTGGCCCATTGTATAGTCACAACAGGGGAGAGGGCTGTGCGGCTCCAGACAGAAGCTAATGTGAAAGATTTTTTACCTTAAAAGGTAGCTCTCTAGAGAGAGAGAGGGGAGATCAAGCCAACATCACAGAAAGCCTGTGAGAAGGATCCAGCAGGCAAGAGAAGAACCCTAAAATAAAAGCAAAATATTGCGGATGCTGGAAATCTGTAATAAAAGCAGAAAGTGCTGGAAATACTCAGCGGGTCTGGCAGCATCTGTGGAAATAGAAGAATCCTGCTGACCAAGAACAGCCATCATAGCAGAGGTATCATAAAGTGACTTTAAGTCTAACCATCTGTGCAGGTAATAAACTACACACCATCAGCTTTGGGCTGTAGTATTACACCAGAGCACTAAAATACCTCTGCAAGTTCAAAACTGTGAATAATTAGGCCTGCAACTTTTTTTTTAAAAGACCTATCCTTCCGAGAAGATTCAATAATTTTCTGTAAATCATGAACACTTACCTCACTTGGGACTTTAAACTACCTCATCCTTTTCTCTCTATCTATCTATTCTTGTCTATGTATGTGTATGTGAGTGAGGTTGCGATCATTTTGGGATTTGTTTAAAAATAGTTTTTTTTTACCGACAAGAAAACCTGTCATTTGTCTGTTTATTTGATCCTAAAGACACTCACAGGCGCAAGCATTATTTTAACAAAACACAATTGTGGTCAGTTGCGAGGTGAACAGTGAGAACCATCTACAACACCCCTTACCACCTGTCCATAACAACAGGGTCAAAGAGATTTGGGGGTGCATGTACATACATCTTTGAAGATGGCAGGACATCATTTAGAGAGTTGTTAGCAAAGCATCTGGGATCTTGGGTTTCAAATATAGTGGTATTGAGTACAAAAGCAAGGAAGTTATGCTGAACCTTTATAAAGCTCTGGTTAGGCCACAACTTGAATGTTGCATCCAGTTCTGGTCACCACACTTTAGGAAGGATGTGAGGATCCTTGAGAGGGTGCAGAGGAGATTTACCAGAATGGTTCCAGGGATGATGGATTTTAGCTACAAGGTTAGTTTGGAGAAGCTGGGGTTGCTCTTCTTGGAGCAAAGAAGATTGAGGGGAGAGTTGATCGAGGTGTACAAGATTATGACAGGTTTTGATAAGGTAGACAAAGAAAATCTGTTCCCATTGGCTGATGGCACAAGGACTAGGGGACACAGTTAAGGTTTTGGGTAAGAGATGTAGGGGGGAATGTGAGAAAGATCTTATTTTAACGCAGTGAGTAGTAATGACCTGGAACTTGCAGCCTATGTATGAGGGTGGTGGAAGCGGAGAAGTTGAATGATTTCAAAAGGAAATTGGATGGGCACTTGAGGAAATAAACTTGCAGGGCTATGGGGAAAGAGGAGGGAAATGGGACCGATTGGATTGCTCTACAGAGTACTAGCATGGACTTGATGGGCCAAATGGCTTCCTTCAATGCTGTAATGACTCTATGGCTCTAAATTCCTCTCCGACCCCCTCAGATAACTGAATCCAGTCTAAGAGATCACATGGCTTAAATATTATCTGTAAAACCACTTACCTTCTACACGATGTGAACACAGCCCAAGTTAAGAACTAGTCTAACTCCCTCTTCACTAAAGGAGATTAGTGAATGGGATGGATTTTTAACAGCAATGCAGCAACTTTTTGCAGCCATTTTGGTTTAAATTTGACAACTTATAAACCTGGCAGTTGCTAACTCCTACAATAACCAATAATCACTAGAACCCTTGTGTTCACCCAGTGTCAGGCCAGTGGTCATTTCTGGTGTTGAGAAGTAGTTTTAGCTCTGTCTATAGCTACCAGTTCTCTATGTTATGATCAATATAATCAGCTATGTGATTGATACCGATAATTTCACAGGGGGAGTATGAGCTTGGAGCACCTGGCAGAAGAGGATGATCAAATGAATAGTGCACAATGTACCTCAGCTGATTTGACAATGAGTGTATTCCTGTTTCCCCACAGACATCCCTTAGGCAGCAACACAAAACGTGCAGAATGGAATTGGCCACCCATTGTTCAGTTCCATTCACTTCTGAAGAAATGGGTCTCAGACTGGGAGTATAGCAGGCAGCTGATTCAGTACCATCCCTTTAGTGCTATTGGCCACAGGAGTTTCTACTCCATAAACTATCAGATAGTTTAGGCTGTTAGACCTCTTTTGCAGTTCCGTAATCTTTCCACTTTGCCCTCAAGGTATTGAAATTCTCCATTGTTACTTTGCTCCATAAAACACAGCGCCACTTTAAACATGTACATTAATAACAACCAGCACTGGATGAGCAGAAAATTTCCTGCAATTAAGCATTGGGAAGACTTTGTTTTGGGTCCCCATTACAAACTTCATTTCCTAGCCACCAACTCCATTCCTCTCCCTCAGTCTGAGGCTGAGACTGTTCGCAAACTTGGTGCTATATCTGACCCTGACATGAGTTTCCGACTGCATATCCGCGCCATCACTAAGACCATCTATTTCCACCTCCGTAATGCCCAACATTGTCCCTGCCTCAGTTCATCTGCTGCTGAAACCCTCATTCATGCCTTTGTTAGCTCTAGACTTAACTATTCCAATGCACTACTGTTTGGTCTCCCACATTCTACCCTCTGTAAATTTAAAGGTCATCCAAAACTCTGCTGTACTTGTGCTTACTCCACCAAATCCTGTTCATCCATCACCCCTGTGCTCGTTGACTTACATTGGCTCCCGGTTAAGCAACATCGCAATTTTAAAATTCTCATCCTTGTTTCAAATCCCTCCATGGCTTTGCCCCTCCCTATCTCTGTAATCTCCTCCAATCCCACAACCCTCTAAGATATCTGCGATCCTCTAATTCTGGCCTCTTAAGATCCCCAAATTTAATTTCTTCACCCGAAGCTCTGGAATTCCCTCTCCAAACCTCTCCACCTTGCTTCCTCTCTCTCCTCCGTTAAGACGCTCCCTAAAATTTACCTCTTTTACCAAGCTTTGATCATCTACCCTAATATATGGTTCGGTGTCAAATTTTGCTGTATAGCACTCCTGTGAAGCACTTTGGGACGTTTTATTGTATTAAACGCACAACATAAATATCAGTTTTTTGGAGTTACAATTCCTTGCTGCCTCATTTCCTGAACAACTTTTTAGTTTACCTGTCGATCTGGTGCAGCTATTTTAATTAACCACCTATTACTTTGTAGAGACAATTTGTCTCTACCAGCCTGACTGGCATTTCCATTCTGAATATTTTTACTCGTCATGTTCTCATCAAGCACTTTGGTTCTAAGGAAAGGAGCATTTTCCATTTCATGTGTTGAGTGTCTGCATAGTATGCTTTGATGCAGAGTTATGCTCATTCTACTCTGCTCCAACAAGGTGAACCAGTTTTAATCTCAGAAGAGCACTTCCTACAGTGCCGGTGGGACAGCTGTCTGTTCACCAACCTCTTAGTGCCCCGTGCCCACTAAGAACTGGGTTAAAACCGCCTAACCATGCATCATGGTAAACATTCACTCTCACCACCACCGGCAGCAGTGTGATGATCTACAAGATGCATTACAGCAACTAGCCAAGCAACTAGCTCCTTCCACACCCGTGACCTCTACCACCTGGAACAAGGGCAGCAGATACAAGGGAACACCACCACCTGCAAGTTCCCCTCCAAGTCACGCACCCATCCTGGCTTGGAAGTAATATCGCCCGCCGCCTTTCCATCATCGTCCGCTGGGTCAAAGTCCTGGAACTCCTTCCCTAACAGCACTGTGGGTAGATCCACCCCACATGGACTGCAGCAGTTCAAGAAGGCGGCTCAGCACCACCTTCTCCAGGGCAATTAGGGATGGGATAATAAATGCTGGTCTTACCAGCGACTCCCGCATTCCATGAATGAATTTTAAAGAAACTAATTTCCCATTGGACCCTCAGAACCAGCAGACAGACAAGACCCATTAATCAAGTTTGGATTTCAACCATGGTCCGCAGATGTGAAAGGCCACTGCCAAGACCAATAAAAGATCCATTTCCCATTTTGATGGTCACTGTGGGGGTAATTTTGGCTATGGCAGATAATGTAACACAGGCAGTATCGAGTTGCTGCCCAATATACATCTCTTCTGATTTTCATTTCAATTAAAGGCAATGGGAGACATGTAGAGCTGAGTTGATATAGCTCATTTTACACTCTGAAGCAAGGTCAAATTTACCCGTTATATCTCTGACCGTGAGGTTTCCCAGCCTGACAAAGCTCTGCTCATGATATATCACGCACCCTATTACTTCTGCAATGCCACTGAAATGTAGTTTCACTGGTATCACGGACATCAATTGCTTGTTCCTAAAGCTATGTGCATTGCTACTAAAGCATTTCAGCTTATCCTTCAATTCATTCCTAGCCTTATTTAAAGCCTTTCACCACTTACTGAACCAAGGCAATAGGAAGAAGCTAAACAAATATCAGTAGGGATGCTGTAGTTGTCTTCATGTCTTAATCCTCGTTCTATCAGACTCAGTAACCCTTCCTAGCTTACAGTCTGTAAATAATTTAAAAATACATCTGAAAAACCATGTCAAAACTAATGATTTCTTTGTAGCTGTTTTGACAGGAAAAGTGATGCTGATGGGAGTACAAAGTTTGCAATGAGTTAGACTTGGTTATCATTTTAATGTCCACAGTATCTAATACAGCACAGTGGGATAGGGCAGCCAATTGCCATACAGGACAGAGCAAGGTAGGGTAACCAATTGCCACACAGAACAGAGCAAGATAAGGTAACCAGTTGCCATACAGCACAGAGCAAGTAGGGCAGCCAATTGCCATGCAGGAAAAATCCATGTAGGGTAACCTAACTTAGAGTAACCAATTGCCATGCAGGACAGAGAAAAGTAGGGTAACCAATTGCCATCCAGAATATTCCAGATATTTTCTACCCAGGTTTGATGAAAATAGCCAATTTTTCTTTGAGGATCACCAACTCTCAACCAAGGCAGGACAGTGTTTAGGGTAGGGATGAGTAGGAAAGTTTATCTCCCTGCAAAACTGACCAAAATAGTGCAGCCAAGAAACATCGAGGCTAGAATAGGCATTGTCAATTCAGACAGAGAAAGGTAAGGCACTCAGTGCTGGCCAATGTCAACCTTCAGGTTGGCAAGATCTATCTTCAGGTGCTCCAGCCACAGTTATGATCATAGGAGTCAATAAGCTGATTGCTTTACAATTCCTCAAAGAACCTGAATTTCTGTCGAACCCTTTCACAACCTTGGGACATCGCGACACGCTTTACAACCAATGAAGTGCTTTTGAAGTGTAGTGACTGTTGAAATTTAGCCAATTTGTGCACAGCAAGATCCCACAAATAGCAATGTGACAATGATCGGATTATCTGTTAAGTTGAAGCTGCATGAGAAAGAAAGCCAATCTAATGTAGAAAGGCAGGTGTTCAGGTCCATATGAGGTCCTGTCCGTGATGGGAAGGGCACGTGCGATTTGCAGTGGGGCTTTTGATAATGAATTTGAATTGGATGGCACAGTTGTGCCTGGTCAGCTGGGTGTACTTATTGCATCCAGTTCAAATGTGCTGCTCACACCATCTGCTGTATCCAGAGTAGGGTGGAAGATAACATGCCCGTTTTTCAAAAGTATAGCAGGGAGCTCTTCCAGTGTCCGAATCAACATTCATCCCCCAACCAACGCCACCAAAAAGAGATTAACTGGTCACTTATCTCACTGCTGCCTCTAGGACTTTGCAGTACAGCAATTGACTTTTTGCCTACAAGGCAATAATGACTGTGCTTTCAAACAAAGTTCACTAGCAATCAACTCTTTTGGGATACCCTGAGGATGTGAACGATGTTATGTAAAGTTTATCTATTTGTCTCTCATAAAAAATGATCAAGCTAAATGAAAAGCTTGCTCTGCCAAGCAGGCTCCCAGCATGTGTGAGCATCTTCTTGTTTGTCAAGATGCTATGTTTATAACAGAGAGCACTGCCTCTGTAATCAGCCTCTTAGCAGCCCTATGATTCCAAATATTAAGCCGAACTCTGGGGAATCCTTATCTTTTCCTGTTTGCTAAACATTAACAAATAATTTTCTGTGCACATTACACAAACCCGCCTGTCACTGGGTAAATGCACCAGCTGCTCTGGTACTGAGGCCAAGAGAGTCCCAGATCCGATCAGCAGCTTGTGGTGAGCAAGCTGATTCTAACTGGGTCAGGGATAGGGATGCGACCGAAGCCAGGGATCAGAAAAGAAAAATCATCCCCGATTCCAATTCCTGATCATGATCCAGAGACTCATGCTGGAGAGTGGCTACCGGGTGAGGGCAGGGTTTAACTGTGATGCCGTTTATAGTTGAATAGCACATTGATGCTTGCTGGAGGCAGAGGTTAGATTTTGAACTTACCGACCAGGCATGAATTTTCAATATGAGCTGTTGTGAAAAACCAACCGATTTTCATGTGCTTTTCAGTGAAAATCCAATAGTTTCCATAATGGATTGCTCACTCCTCAGCACCACTTGTACCCTCACCCGGTAATTTGAAAAACTACCTTCTGATCTCTAAACTCAAACACAGAATTCCCAGAAATGCTGCCAAAGTCTGTGGAACTGTACCCCAGCAGGGGTTGGCACCTTCAGGAGAGGAAGTGAGGATAATAAGTTATTCTGCCTCATCTTGTCTTACTCTGAGTCAAGAACTGCATCATTCTAGATAGATGATGGTTCTGTCATTAGTGTCTCATAAAACTCTGGCATCTGCCTGAGGTAATGTACAAGAGCTGTTGAGGGCCTCTTCCTTGTGTGAGGGTTCAACATATTGGGGGGGATTTTATGTAGATGAAGGGTCTCGGCCATTGGCTGAATAACTGGCGACAGGCCGGCGTTTTTTTTTCTTTTTTTTCAGAGATACAGCACTGAAACAGGCCCTTTGGCCCACCGAGTCTGTGCCGACCGACAGCCTCCCATTTATACTAACCCTACAGTAATCCCATATTCCCTACCACCTACCTACACTAGGGGCAATTTACAACGGCCAATTTACCTATCACCTGCAAGTCTTTGGCTGTGGGAGGAAACCGGAGCACCCGGTGAAAACCCACGCGGTCACAGGGAGAACTTGCAAACTCCGCACAGGCAGTACCCAGAATTGAACCTGGGTCCCTGGAGCTGTGAGGCTGCGGTGCTAACCACTGCACCACTGTGCCACCCTTTGCCTCCTCTGGGGAAGGCCTGCTACATTACATGACAATTAGACACTTAAGTGGACAGCAGCAGGCCATCCCTGGGATCAGGACCCTGGCAATGGAAGTCCCCCGCGCTGAGAGCTGCCGGCCAACCAGAGGCTGGCAGCACTTTTACTGAGTCGCGCCACCGCGGAGGCAGTGGCTGCTGTCAGTAATGCATCCCACCCAGGGTCCAGGCTCGTCGAGTGACCCAGGCCACAGGTGACTCATGGCGGGAAGGGTTTCGCAGGGGGGGGGGAGGGAGTGTGGTGGGGTTGAAGGAGGGGGTCAGCAGCGAGGGCAAGGAGGTGGCTCTCAGCGAGGCCCCGCTTCCTGATGCCCGGTCCCTCGACCAGGCATTAAATGCCTTTGAATGAGGGCCTCTTCCCACACGTCACCCCGCCCGAAGCCGGCAAGCAACCCGTACAGGTTTACTTGGCGTGCTCCCCGCGTGGCAATAGGCCCGCCTACCATTGGGCTAATACCAATAGTGACAAATGAGGTCCTTAATTGGTCATTAATTGCCAATTAATGAGGCCATCCACGGGCCTTCCCGCCATAGGCTTAATTGGAGAACATAAAATTCCCCCCATTATGTTTGGGTTTGTAGTTTGTCCCTGTCATCTTGCTGTCCTACAGTCCTGTTTGGAACAGAATGACATTTGTTTTAATAATGAACAGTCCCTGAATGTGCTCTCTGTGTTAAGATGATGTCATCAGAAGTCCTAGAGGAAGGGGTCATGGCGGGAAGGGAGGTGAGTCAACACTTTGGATTCCAACTGGAGAGCAGATATGGAGCGAGAACTTCCTTTGGTTTGCAGCCAAGGCCCATATTACAGTCTGTCTCCAAAACTGGAAAGAGTAAGAGAGAGGATGATGCAAATCAGGAACAGGAGTTATGTGCATTGGAATTGTAGAATTATACAGCACAGCAGGAGGTCGTTCAGCCCATCGTGTCTGTGCTGGCTCTTTGAAAGAGCTATCCATTTATTCCCACTCTCCTGCTCTTTCCTCATTGCCCTGCAAACGTTTCCTTTTCAAGTATTTATCCAATTTCCCTTTTGAAAGTTACAATTGAACCTGCCTCCACCGCCCTTTCAGGCAGCGCATTCCAGATCATTAAAACATGTTGTGAAGAAAAGTTCTCTTCATCTCCCACCTGGTTCTTTTGCCAATTATCTTAAATCTGTGTCCTTTGGTTACCAACTCTTCTGCCATGGGAACAGTTTTTTTCTTATTTACTCTCTCAAAACCCGATATAATTTTGAACAACTCTATTAAACCTCCCCTTAACCGTCTCTGCTCTAAGGAGAAGAACTTCAGCCTCGCCAGTCTCTCCACATAACTGAAATCCCTGGGATCATTCTAATAAATCTCCTCTGCACCCTCTGCAAGGCCTTGACATCTTTCCTAACGTGTAGTGCCCAGAACTGGACACCTACTCCAGTTAACACCGGGAGGAATTTTATGCTCTGCCCCCCCCATCAGGTTTGGAGGCGGGGGAAAGCATATAATCGGGTGGGATGCTGGGGGAGGGGGGAGTGGGGCCCCGCCACCTTCCCTCCTCCACCCAAATTAAGTCCGGGGTGGGAAGGTCTGTGAACGGCAAGCCACTCATTTCAAAGGCAATTAGGGGTGGGCAGTAAATGCTGGCCTAGCCAGTGACACCCACATCCCATGAACAAATAAGAAAAAATGTACTCAAGTCCCTGGAGTGGGACTTGAACACACAACTTGTGTGCCACCAGCTGAGTCACATTTAAAGGTAATGCAGTAAAGGATAGAAAACAGAGGGAGATAGAAAAGCAGGACATGGCGTTGTGCAGTGATTGTAAAATGGCCATAAGAATGCTTGACCTGCTCTTGTAGCCTTCTGGCCCTGAGTTTGCAGGTGTATTTGGCACCTTTGACCTCTATTTGCAAAATTCCCAGAGGACGATTACAATGATGGAACCCTGCTGCAGCATGTGTGCATTCCTTTTTCACCTGGTTGCAATTCCAACCATCTCAGGCGTGACCTAAGGTAGCCATTGCCAAAATAATGTGAATTGTCAAGGAGATGACTTGCCTCAATGAAACCTCTTCAGATGGTCTGTTTAAATGGATTCGGCACATTTGCCAATGCACGATCATTCAACGCGTGAGCCTAACCAACGCCCTCATGTCTGATGGTCTGAGGACGTAACGTGCAGAGATGGTTATAGGTGCGGCTATCCCTCCAGCACATAGCATATGGAGAATTCACTGGCTTTCTTGTCTTGAATCAGCCTCTGGTGAGCCACAGCTTCCTGATATTAAAATTAACCAATTTGTTTGGTGGGCTTTGACTTGGAAATGAAAGTGGGAGCAGATGTTTTAATAAGGGCCTTGTTATTAGAATTGCTTTATGTTTATTTATGAAATTCTGCTTGCCAGATTCAGTGAGTCATCCAAAATAGGCTGTGTGAAGAGAATCATCATCAAATCATACAATACAGAAAGAGATCAATCAAACTATCATGCCTGTGCTGTTTGAAAGAGCTTTCCAATTAGTCCCAATCTCCCCCGCTCTTTCAATTTTTTGCCTTTTTAAATATATATCCAATTCCCTTTTGAAAGTTGCTATTTAGCTGACTTCCATCATGCTTTCAGGCAGTACATTCCAGACCACTCACTGTAGAAACAATTTCTCCTCATCTGCCCTCTAGTCCTTTTGCCAATTGTCTTGGCTTCACTTATGACTCTTGAGCAAATGTATTCATGTGCTAAAGAATAACATAACAATTACAATATTGTATGATTTTAGATTGCACTTAAAATGTATTAAGCTGTTGTGTGTGCTCTGGATGTATTGTCTGAAAACCAACAACATTCAGTTCAATACCACAAGCTCATGAAGAGACTGAACAAAAACTAATCCTTGACAAAATACCGACACTGTTGTGGCTGACACTTATATTCAATGATAGGTTCCCTCCTTCCCTTCCCCCTTCCCTGCTCCTCTATCTCCCCTGCTTAATGTCTTTCATCTTACTGCCAACATCTGTATCTCTCAGAGGGCATTGTTCAGTAAGCAACACTCAGCAGAAAACTGGGGTTTTTCCAAACAGGCCGCAGGTGACTTTGAGCCAATGGCGTGGTCAGAAGTACCACAGTGAAATGTACAGATGTGGGGAGGCCATTCAGCCCATCGAGCTCGCCCTTCCGTTGAAACTTTTGATTGACCCCATCACAGCTTCCAAATGCCTGTTGAATGACTCCAAAATGTTGAACCTCCCCTATCCATTTCAGTAATTAATCACTCCGTTTGTTTAAAACGTTTTTCCTGACGTCAGTCATGAACCTGACCTTTCATCAGTTTATCGCTGTATCACAATATCCCTCAGCCATAATTTAACATGAAACAGTGCTCAATATTAATCTTATCCATTCTGTTTCACCAGTCTGTCTAGGTCCTCCTGAAATTATTTACTATCCCCCTCATTATTTACTACACGTTCGAGCTTTGCATCAGCTGCTCAGTTTGAAATTATGCCCTACAGACTAAGGCCAAATCATTAAGATCTCATAATAAGAACAGTAGTCCAAATATCAATTCCCAGGGAAACCACTGTACACTTCCTTCCAGTTTGACAAACAACCATTCACCACTAATCTCTGCTTTCTGTCTCTTAGCCAATTTTGTATCCATGTGGTCACTGCCCCATTGATGCCATTGATGCCATGAGCTTTAATTTTGTTAGCAAGTCTATTATATGGTACTTTAGTAAATGCCTTTTGAAAACCCATATATACAACATCAACGACACTATCCTCAGCAACCCTTTCAGTTACCTTATCCAATTTGTTTTTGTTTGAGTTCAAATCCCACCATTGCAAATTGTATCAACTCAATAAACCTGCTAACCTGTGGGCTGGTACCAAGAACAATTGACCATGAAAGCTAACAGAATATTGTTAGAAAGAAGCTCCCACCTTTATCGTACTCTACACAAGAGTCCAGCCTAATGCTACACGGTGGCCTTTTAATGGCCAGGAATGGGTAACAATAATGTATTGACGGTGTCGGCCACATGCTGAGAGTATGTAACTTCTCAGCAGCAGATTTCGGAAATGTATCAAGTGGATGTTACTACACTCAAGGGGATTTGCACTATAAGATTCCCAAACCCAAAGGAAAGACAGAGACTTTAGTAGGGCAGAACTTGAGTATTGCTGAAAATAGAGACATGTTGTTGAAGCTTTTCGTCTTGCACTCATCAGGACAATCCGCAAGAATAACCAATGTAATTGCATTGGTTATTCTTGCGGAATGTCCTGATGAGTGCAAGACGAAAAGCTTCAACAACATGTCTCTATTTTCAGCATTACAGAGACTTTCTTTCACAGAGTGCCATATCTCACCTTTGGAAATGTCACTAAGTGCTTCAAAGGCAGTGAATAGTTTTGAGACCACAGTGACTATTGTTGTCAAAGTGTACATAGAGTACAGCACGACTCCTGCAACAATTGGAGTAAGCAGCTAACTCAAGTACCACGCAATGATCATCTCCAACAAGAGAGAATCTAATCATCTCCTCTTGACATCCAATGATATTACTGTCGCTGAATCCCCCACTATCAACATTCTGGGGGTGAACATTGATCAGAAACTTAACTGGACCAGACACATAAACATTGTGGCTACAAGAGAAGGTCAGAGGCTGGGAATTCTGCAGTGATTAACCCACTTTCTGACTCCCCAGAGCCTGTCCACATCTACAAAGCACAAGTCAGGAGCGTGATGGAATACTCTCCACTTGTCTAAATGATTGCAGCACCAACAACACTCAAGAAGCTCGACACCATCCAGGACAAAGCAGCCCGCTTAATCAGCACCCTATCCACCACCTCCAACATTCATTCCCTTCACCACCAATGCATACTGGCAGCACTACAAGATGCACGACAGCAACTCACCAAGGCTCCTTCAACAGCACCTTCCAAACCCACAATCTCAACCACCTAGAAGGGCAAGGGCAGCAGATGCATGGGAACACCACCACCTGCAAGTTCCCTCCAAGTCACACACCATCCTAACTGGGAACTATATCGCCGTTCCTTCACTGTCGCTGGGTCAAAATCCTGGAACTCCCTTCCTAACAGCACTGTGGGTGTACCTACCTCACATGGACTGCTGCAGTTCAAGAAGGCAGCTCATCACCACCTTCTCAAGGGCAATTAGGGATGGGCAATAAATGCTGGCCTGGCCAGCGACGCCCACTTTCCATGAAAGGAATAAAAAAAAAATTGCACCAAAATGACAGCACTGAAACAGACTGTTCGGTCCAACCACTCCATGTTAGTGTTTATCTTCCCTATGGCAGGAATTGGTCTTGTCCCATTAGAAAATGACAGACAGGAAAAGATAAGCTGGTTCCATCAAGCCTGCCCCACAAGCAAGATGAAGGAATATCATGACCAGTCACTTCCCCACCCCATTCCCCTAACTCCGCCTCCTGCTGCAGCCATGTGACCTCTGGAAGAGGCAAAGAAACCCCTAAAAAACCCTAGGGCCAATCAGGGATAGAAATATTCTGGAAAATTCCTCTCTAGACCCCCTCAGGTGATTGAAACCAGTACAGGAGATCAGATGGACCAAGTGTTATCTATAAAGGAACATACTTTCTGTATGATATGAGCTCAGTCAAGAACAAGTCAGGTGTATAGAGAGTCCACTTTCCTTCAACCATGTGTTGTTAAATGTTGACATGGTCTCTGTTTCGGTCACTAACTCTAGCAGTGTATTCCAAAGCCTCACAACCCCCGTGTTAAAAAAATATCTCCTACTCTCTGTCCTATCTATTTAATCTTGTACAGTAGTCTCCTTGTTCTAAACTCTAAAACTGCTGAAAACAAACCATGTTGATCTATGCTGTGTGGGTTGGGGGAAGTAAGTTGGATAGCAAACCAGAAATTTCCCTGTTACCTTTTCTTAGCTCCTTGAAATCCAGCGGACCCAGCAGCCAGGGCATCAACTTATCATTTTATCTAAACGCAATGATCCCAATCAGATAATGGAGCGGAACCTTGAACCTATTAGTTCCTGAATTATAGGCCAGTAATGCTTTCAACTAAGCCAAACTAGTACAGCTATTTATTTCTCATTGTAATTGCTCCTACTGGGATGAAATGTTGAACTTTCTTATACTTTATCGTATGAAATTAACTATTAACGCACGTTTATCCTTTTTAAAGTTGCATTTGGTGCAAGTGTATGAATGAATGGACAGGGAATTATTCGAGGGGCATGCAAACAGAATCTTAATGCCTTTTCCTGGTGCAGGAGGCCGTCAGCTGGAAATGCTCTTCATAAGAATTGATCCTTTCAAGCCATGACAAGGTCGTAGTCTAGTCATAAAATAGTATGGCACAGAAGGAGGCCAATTGGCCCATCGGGTCTGCACTGGCTCTTTTAAAGAACAACCCAGTTAATCCCACACCCCCACTCTTACCCCACATCCCCTGCAAATTTTTCTCTTGCAGTATTTATCCAATTTCCTTTTGAAGGCTACAATTGAATCTTTATCCTATCAGGCAGTGCATTCCAAATCCTAACCATTTCACTGTGCAAGAGTTTTGCCTCATGTTACCTCTGCTTCTTTTGCCAATCTCCTTAAATCTGTGCCCTCTGGTTATCGGCCCTTTAGCAATTGGAAGCGGTTTCTCTTCATTTACTCTAAGTAACGCCTTCATGATTTTCAACGCCTCTTTCAAATTTCCTCTTAACCTTCTCTGCTTTAAGGAGAACCCCAGCATCTTCAGTCTGTCCAGATAACCTTCATAACGTAAGGCAACATACTGGGTAATCAGATTTTTTTTGTTCGCGTGATTGTGCAATTCATTAATTCTACACATTGGCAGTGAATGTTAAGGGACTTGGTCCATTGGAGTGAGTCATCTGCCTGAGTTTTATCTCTGATGAAGTATCAATTGAATTTAGTAAACTCTGAAAAGTCAACAAAATATAGCTTGCCTACACCACTGTACAAAGTAATTCATTATAATGCAAAGCACTTCAAGAAATTTCTGAGTGACATGACAAATTGCTATATGAATGCAAGTCTTTCATTGTCTCGTGCTTGTCGGTTATATTTGCTGGATGTAATGTTTTTTTTAACTTCCACTCATCTGCCACAATTCATGTTACCAAGTTATTATTCATTCCTTGATATCTGGGAAAATCACTGTTTAGTGTTGTAATTGATGTTTGTCTCTGCAATTACACTTGCGTTGATTTTTTTATGTCTAAAAATGTTTGTTGCTGGAAGGAAAGGTGTTGCCAATAATTGGACACCTGTTCCCACGGAAACATGTTGGAAATCTTTTTAAGCTGAGGCCCCGTCTGCTCTCTCAGTTGGATGTATAAGATCCCATGGTACAATTTGGAAGAAGAGTGGAGGGAGTTCTCTCCAGTGTCCTGGCCAATATTTATTCCTCAATCAACATCACAAAAAAACAAATGATCTGGTCATTATCACATTGCTGTTTGTGGGAGCTTGCTGTGCACAAATTGGCTGCCACATTTCCTACATTACAACAGTGACTACACATCAGTACTTTTTTTTTATTCATGGGATGTGGGCATCGCTGGCTAGGCCAGCATTTATTACCCATCCCCAATTGCCCTTGAACCGCCACAGTCCATTTGGACTTTGTAGCGGTTAGGTACAACTGAGTGGCTTGCTAGGCCATTTCAGAGGGCATGTAAGAGTCAACCACATTGCTGTGGGTCTGGAGTCACATGTAGGCCAGACCAGGTAAGGACAGCAGATTTCCTTCCCTAAAGGACATTAGTGAACCAGATGGGTTTTTACAACAATCGACAATGGTTTCATGGCCATCGTTAGACTGGCTTTTTAATTCCAGATTTATTAATTGAATTCAAATTCCACCTTCTGCTGTGGTGGGATTTGAACCCATGTCCCCAGAGCAATACCCTGGGTCTCTGGGTTACTAGTCCAGTGACAATACCACTACTCCACCGCCTTCCCTTCAATGGCTGTGAAACACCTATAGACATCCTGGGCTGAATTTTATAAGCCCCCTGATGTCGGGGGTTGTGGTGGGGGGACCTGGAATATTCTTCTGGGAGAGGCCCCGCCATGGACCTCGACGCCGGGAAGGCCCCGCCCCATTTTGGCGGCAGCAAGGTCTCGTGGTGGCCTTCCCGCTGCACGGCGACGGAGACTTTATTTAAATGTGTTAATTAAAATAAAATGAATGAATAATGACTTACCCTGTAGCAACTGTCATCCCACGCCGATATTCCAGCCGGTTGCCGGAAGTGCTGCCCCTTCGGATCTCCATTCTGAGATCCGAGGCGGAACACTGTTGGCAAAGGGGCAGGAATGAAATATTCAGGGTGGGGGGGAGGGGGAGCGGGGAAAATGGTTACAATTGGCTGAGGGGATGATGGGAAGGGGTTGAAGGGCAAAGATAATAAAATATGGGGGTGAAAGGTCAGGACCGGATAAAAAGTTTTTTTAAGGATGGGGGGGAGAGGGAAATAAATATCTTGTTTTGTCATTGTGGGGGGGGGGGGTGGTGGAACAAGGGGCTTTGATGTTTCATTGACAATTTAAATTCAACGTGCAGTTCTCGTTAAAGCCCTTTAAAATTGGCGCCTGCATGGTGGCACCGGATGCCATTGCCAGGGACGAAGCACCCCCCTCCCCCTTCCATGTTAATGAGCCACCACATGAAATATTATGGCGGCTCCGTGACACACGTCTCGCACGTGCGCTGCGCGCTTTTTGAAGCTTGCCGCCGAGAACGGTGGTGAGCTAATAAAATTCGGCCCCCTATGCTATGGAAATGCAAATCTTTCTTCGTGTGATGGTGAATCTATACAAAATCTCAATAATACCACAGTTGGAGTACTGGGTGTACTTTTGGGCTCCAAGCTGTAGGAAGGAATGTTGAGGCAACATTCAGGACATTGTTCCTAGTGCTGGCAATGTTGGGGGGGGGAGGGTGCGCAGTGAGGTGGGGTGGGATAGAGAAGGGTAGGTCAGGGATCCTGCTGTCTTCACTATTGAGGCCAATGAAAGTAGTTTAAAAGCTCACTGAGAGCATGTTGGAGAGAGAGGGTGCAACTTTGAAGGGAGCACGTGGATTTCAGGAGGTGTCTGGTGCAGATCAGCTAAAGGGAGGAAGGTACAGAGTGGGGATCCAGTCACGGCTGCCCCAGAGCATTACCCTGGCTCTATAAGAGGGTCAGTGGGGTAAAGGGGGACTCGGTGTTTGGTAAGGAGATGCCCTTGGCACTGCGTAGATGGCGGGGAGAGTGGATACAGCGCTCGAACATTGACCGGGGTCATCACACCCCTGGCATCGCGGGGGGAAGAAGAGCAGAGGGCAAGGCTGCCAAGGACAATTGGCTGCCTGTTCAAAAGGAAGACTGCAGCTGGCATTGGTGGCACGACTGTCAGATATTAGGCCCAGTGACAATGAAGGACAACACCCTCCGCAGGAAGGGCAGAAACCCAAGCAGCAGGAGGGCATGGGAGAGGAAAGAGGGGCAGGAAGGACATGGAGACCATACCCTTGACACAGGACCTACCGCCAAAGACGGAGCTACCTGGAAATGGTTTAGATCCAGTGCCGCCTGAGACTGTGACTCTCCAGGCAGATGGTCAGAGCATCTGTGTCCTCATGCCGAAGACCTTGTACCTCGCAGTACATCCTGCCCTGCCACTAGCCTTCAAACTCACTGTGGCCTTCAAATCCTTCACTTCTGGCTCCTTCCAAGGATAAGATGCAGATTTAAGTGGCATCTCACGAGAGGCTGCACACCACTCCCTCAAAGTCCAACTGCTCTGCGACCATAACACGAGCTTCGTCCAAGTGTGTGCTCGCTTTCCTGGCAGCTGCCAAGCCTTCTTCATCTTCTGCCATTCGACGCAGCCTCAGATCTTCACTCCAACCCTCAAAGTGCGTGGATGGATCCTCGGGGGGAAGTGATATCCCTTGAAGACATGGCTGCTCACCCCTCTATGGGAGTCCGAGACAAAGGCACAGAGGCAATACATGACAAACATTAATCACACCACGTTAGCAGATCATTGACCTCATTATTCGTCGTACCTTCTTTGTGCAAGTGAGCTGTTATCATGGCCTGATTCATTGGTTATGAAATACTTTTGGATGTTCAGAGGATGTGAAAGACTCTTTGCAACTGTCAGTTCTTTTTTTTAAATATAAATAAAAGCAAAATACTGCAGATGCTGGAAATCTGAAATAAAAACATAAGTGCTGGAAAATACTCAGCAGGTCTGGCAGCATCTGTGGAGAGAGAAGCAGAGTTAACGTTCCGGGTCAGTGACCCTTCATCAGAACTGTTTTTTTTTTGTTTTTTAATAAATGATGTCAACTGACAGGAATTCAACCGAGTCTCATATATCCATTAGAGCATGATTTTCCAGATGGGTGTTACCAACACCTGAACGACCCCACCAAGGATTTTTAAATGGTTAGTGAATGTGACAGTTCCATGCTGTAATCCATGATTCTGTCACTGTTTTATACAGAGCCAAAGCTAACTCTCGAGAGAGCAAAGCAAGACTGACAGTCCCTAATGATACACTATTGTTCGTCATTTTCCCTGCTGCTGAGTTTGCGAGGCGTCCTGAACTTTTCTTTTTAGGGAGTTTGTTTTCTTGAAGAAACTTCTGAAGAAGGACACAGAGAGGTGAGTGATCGGAATTAGACCACAGTCTCCACCAGGCAAAATCAGAGAGGGGGGGGAAATGGTTTCAAGTGTCAAAGCTGATAACTAAGCTCGAAGGATTTGCAAGCAGGAGACTGAAAATTACAGTGTCAAGAGCCTTCCGTTAAGTAAAGCTAAGTGCCAAGCAATACATCCATTACTGACTTGCCTGAGAAGAGGATAAAACAATGAATATATCAAAAAAATATGAACAAGTGCAACTTCTCTCAGCGAGCAGTGCTATTCAGTGGAAAACTTAAAAAATAGATTGCAAGGAATTGAAGGATTTTTTTTTTCCCCTTCAAGGGTTTGGTACCGAGGTGTTTGGACCCCGTCAGTCACAGTACAGTTTTGTCTGATTACTCCGACGGTTAGTCTCCACGTAATGCTGTTAATTGTCGACTCTCGGTGCCTTGGACTGATTTTAGTGAACAGATGGACCTGATCCCCAGCATTTAAAACGAGGAAGCTTCGTAGCTGTCACAAAGCCGTGAAATGGCAATTATCTTAAGGGACGCTCATTCCTCTCAAGCATGCAGAGCCACAACTGATCGGACTCTTCCTGAATTAAGAACAGGAAAGTACGTTTCGTAGCACTGTCAGCTCGCTGCTTGGTCTCATTAGTTTGATCGCCCTGCACCAGTCTACAGTCAGATCACTGAGGAGATTTCACGTGAGAATATTCAACATCTAGAAGGGTCATTGATGCTTATCGCGGAGAGTCTCGCCTGCAGCTTTTCTGGAGAGGCACTATCGTGTCGCAATTACTGCATCAGAACCATCACCACATTTAAGCATGGGAAGTTCTCGGGAAGGGATGACGCCATGGATGAAGAAAATGTCATTGCTCACTGTATCAGCCGTGGCTCAGTGGGTACTATAGTCATAGAGTTATACAGCACAGAAACAGGCCCCTCAGCCCATCATCTCTGTGCCGTCCATCAAGCACCTAACTGTTCTAATCTCATTTTCCATGCACTTGGCCCTAGCCACGTATGCTTTGGCATTTCAAGTGCTCATCTAAATAGTTCTTAAATGTTGTGAGGGTTCCTGCCTCTACCACCCCTTCAGGCAGTGCGTTCCAGATTCCAACCACCCTCTGGGTCAAAAATATTTTCCCCAAATCCCCTCTAAGCCTCCTGCCCCTTGCCTTAAATTCTATGCCCCCTGGTTATTGACCCCGCCGCTAAGGGAAAAAGTTCCTTCCTATCTATTTTTTTCAATTTATTATTTAGAGATACAGCACTGAAACAGGCCCTTCAGCCCACCAAGTCTGTGCTGACCAACAACCACCCATTTATACAAACCCTACAATAATCCCATATTCCCTACCACCTACCTACACTAGGGGCAATTTTACAACAGCCAATTTACCTATCACCTGCAAGTCTTTGGCTGTGGGAGGAAACCGGAGCACCCGACGAAAACCCACGCGGTCACAGGGAGAACTTGCAAACTCCACACAGGCAGTACCCAGAATTGAACCCCGGTCCCTGGAGCTGTGAGGCTGCAGTGCTAACCACTGCGCCACCCTATCAATGCCCCTCATAATTTTGTATACCTCAATCATATCTCCCCTCATCCTTCTCTAAGGAAAACAACCCCAGCCTTTTCAGTCTCTCTTCATAGCTGAAATGCTCCAGCCCAGGCAACATCCCGGTGAATCTCCTCTGCACCCTCTCCAGTGCAATCACATCCTTCTTATAGTGTTGTGACCAGAACTGTACTCAGTACTCCAGCTGTGGCCTAACTAGCATTTTATACAGCTCCATCATAACCTCCCTGCTCTTATATTCTATGCCTCGGCTAATAAAGGCAAGTATCCCATATGCTTTCTTAACCACTTTATCTACCTGTGCTGCTGCCTTCAGTGATCTATGGACAAGTACACCAAGGTGCCTCTGACCTTCTGTACTTCCTAGGGTCCTACCATCCATTGTATATTCCCTTGCCTTGTTAGTCCTCCCAAAATGCATCACCTCACACTTCTCAGGATTAAATTCCATTTTGCCACTGCTCTGCCCATCTTACCAGCCCATCTATATCGTCCTGTAATCTAAGGCTTTCCTCCTCACTATTTACGACACCACCAATTTTCGTGTCATTTGCAAACTTACTGATCATACCTCCTATATTCACATCTAAATCATTAATGTACCCTACAAACAGCAAGGGTCCCAGCACCGATCCCTGCGGTACACCACTGGTCACAGGCTTCCACTCGCAAAAACAACCCTCGACCATTACCCTCTGCCTCCTGCCACTAAGCCAATTTTGGATCCAATTTGCCAAATTGCCCTGGATCCCATGGGCTCTTACCTTCTTAACCAATCTCCCATGTGGGACCTTATCAAAAGCCTTACTAAAGTCCATGTAGACTACATCAACTGCTTTACCCTCATCTACACATCTCGTCACCACCTCGAAAAATTAAATCAAGTTAGTTAGACACGATCTCCCTCTGACAAAGCCATGCTGACTGTCCCTGATTAATCCCTGCCTCTCCAAGTGGAGATTAATCCTGTCCCTCAGAATTTTTCCAATATTTTCCCTACCACTGATGTTAGACTCACCGACCTGTAATTACTTGGTTTATCCCTGCTCCCCTTCTGAATAATGGTACCACATTCGCTGTCCTCCAACCCTCTGGTACCTCTCCTGTGGCTGGAGAGGATTTGAAAATTTGTGTCAGAGCCCGTGCTATCTCCTCCCTTGCCTCACACAACAGCCTGGGATACATTTCATCTGGGCCTGGGGATTTATCCACTCTTAAGCCCACTAAAACAGCTAATACGTCCTCCCTTTCAATGCTAATATGTTCAAGTATATCACAATTCCCTCCCTGATCTCTACACCTACATGGTCCTTCTCACCCTCGCCTCGCCGTTAGAAGCTTGTAGGTTCAAGTTCCCCTCCAGAGACTTGAGCACAAAATGTAAGCTAACACTCTAATGCAGTAATGAGGGAGTGCTGCACTGTTGGAGGTGCTGCCTTTCAGATGAGATGTTAAAACGGAGAAGGTCCCATGGCACTATGTCAAAGAGGAGTTCTACCTGGTGTCCTGGTTAATATTTAATCGTCAAACAACATCACTACAGCAGATCATCTGGTCACAATCTCATTGTTGATTGTGTGCAAATTAGCTGCTCCATTTCCCTGCAGTACAACAGTGACGACACTTCAATTGTACTTCATTGGCTGTAAAGTGCTTTGAGAGGTCTTGAGGTTATGAAAGGTGCGATAGAAATAACAGTCTTTCTTATATACTAATCCATGAAGTGTGTAGACTCCAGGATTTTGCCCAGATCATTCTAAAACAGGTCTCGACTCCACCCACAGAGCCGCATTTGCACCTCAGAGGTTAACCTAATTCATCACTGCCAAGTGACATCACGTTTGGCCTGGTTTCGCGAGAAAGTTCACGTTCCTGCTTTGAGATAGAAGACTTTTCCACAGTCCGGGAGAAAAAGGAATCTAATTTAAGATCCTAAATGGACTAGGTGATCATGACAAACTATTTCACCTTGTGCAGAACAGAAACAACAAAGGAGTTTGCCCTGTGTTTGAAGGAGAGAAACTTAAACCTAATCAGAAAAACAGTATTTCAGTGAATTCAAGCAACTGGCTCCCTAATGTGAGATAGATACATTTATTTCAGAAAATAACAGTTTGGATACAGTATATGAGGAAATTGAGATATGACATGTAGTAAGTGTAGAGTGGCTTGAGAGGAATAGGTTACCTTGGTCCTATGGTTCCCAACGGTCTCCACCACTGCCATTTTCTTTGCTTAGTGCCTGGATCTATTGTTGACTAATTGATAGAGATTGATTCGTCAACAGCTCCAGTATCATTGTATCATGTAACTACAAGGAAGGTAGCATGATATTTGTAAAGCAGTTGAGTTTTTACAGCTTTCATTGTCATTGTTTCAGTACTGGCTTGTGTTTAAAGCAAATTCCAAGCATAAGGAAGGACAGAATCATAAAAATATCCAAAACACTCTTTTACAGAGTTTCATGGACAAACGCAGGTTAATTATGGAAAGCCAGCTTGAATTTCTTAAGGGAAAATCATGTTTAACTAACTTGCTGGAGTTTTTTTAGGAGGTAACAGAGAGGGTTGATGAAGGCAATGCTGTTGATGTGGTGTACATGGACTTTCAAAAGGCGTTTAATACAGTGCCACACAACAAACTTGTGAGCAAACTTATAGCTCACGGAATAAAAGGGATGGGAGCAACATGGATACGGAATTGGCTGAGTGACATGAAACAGAGAGTAATGGTTAATGGATGTTTCTCGGACTGGATGAGGGTTTGTAGTGGAGTTCCCCAGGGGTCAGTGTTGGGACCCTTGCATTTCCTGATATATTAATGACCTAGACCTTGGTGTACGGGGCACAATTTCAAAGTTTGCAGATGATACGAAACTTGGAAGCATTGTGAACTGTGAGGAGGATAGTGTAGAACTCCAAAAGGACATAGACAAGTCGGTGGAATGGGCAGACGGGTGGCAGATGAAATTCAATGCAGAGAAATGTGAAGTGACTCATTTGGTAGGAAGAACATGGAGAGATAATATAGAATAAAGGGTACAATTCTAAAGGGGGCGCAGGCGCAGAGGGACCTGGGCCTGGGTGTATATGTGCATAAGTCATTGAAGGTGGCAGGACAGGTTGAGAGAGTGGTCAATAAAGCATACAGTATCCTGGGCTTTACTAATAGGGACGTAGAGTACAAGCGCAAGGAAGTTATGTTGAACTTGTATAAGACACTAGTTCGGCCTCAGCTGAAGTATTGTGTCCAGTTCTGAGTGCCACACTTTAGGAAAGATGTGAGGACATTGGAGAGAGTGCAGAAAAGATTCACGAGAATGGTTCCAGGGATGAGGAATTTCAGTTATGAAGATAGATTGGAGAAGTTAGGACTATTTTCCTTGGAGAAGAGAAGGCTCAGAGGTAATTTGATAGAGGTATTCAAAATCATGAGAGGTCTGGACAGAGTAGATAGAGAGAAACTGTTCCCACTCATGAAAGGATTGAGAACGAGAGGGCACAGATTTAAAGTATTTGGTAAGAGAAGCAAAAGTGACATGAGGGAAAAACTTTTTCACGTAGCGAGTGGTTAAGGTCTGGAATGCGCTGCCTGAGAACATGGTGGAGGCAGGTTCAATTGAAGCATTCCAAAGGGAATTAGACAGATATATAAAAAGGAAGAATGTGCAGAGTTATGGGGAGAAGGCAGGAGAATGGAACTGAGTGAATTGCTTTTTTTGGAGAGCTGGTGCAGACAGGATGGGCCGAATGGCCTCCTTCTGCACTGTAATAATTCTGTGATTCTGTGAAACTCCCTGTGCTCTGCTCTGCCCTGGAAATCTGCACCAATCCCCAACTTCAGAACAACATCCCATTTGACACTTATGTGGCATTCTCATTTCCAACACTTCAGCTAAACTTCTGTTGGTGTGGAGTCAGAAGGTGGGCATCATGGAAGGAAGCAGGAAAGAATGGAGGATGAAACTGAGATCGCCAGATCCATCATCAGGAAAGGTTGTTAGAAACAAGTAAAAATTATGTAGCTTTAATCCCTCCACCTCTTCAAATAGAGAGTGAAATTTATAGTGATAGAGTTTACGGTCGCTATGCAAAATTGTCCCATTTGAAATAAAACACTTGGTCAGCTATGCATCATGTTTTGTGGAAATATTCCAAGCTACGCTTTAAACTAATTTGGCACACACGTTCTACTAAACCTTATATACACACGAATATGTTTGTGTTAATGAGCTTAAGCCAAAATAAATTAGTCCATTTTAAACTTGCCTCACATTTTAAAAAGTAATTGTTTTGTGGTGGCCATTTAGGCATCACTGTCCATTGACACAGACTAATGTTAGAGATACAGCACTGAAACAGGCCCTCCGGCCCACCGAGTCTGTGCCGACCATCAACCACCCATTTTATACTAATCCTACACTAATCCCATATTCCTACCACATCCCCACCTATCCCTATATTTCCCTACCAACTACCTATACTAGGGGCAATTTATAATGGCCAATTTGCCTACCAACCTGCAAGTCTTTCGGCTTGTGGGAGGAAACCGGAGCACCCAGAGAAAACCCACGCAGACACAGGGAGAACTTGCAAACTCCACACAGGCAGTACCCAGAATTGAACCCGGGTCGCTGGAGCTGTGAGGCTGCGGTGCTAACCACTGCGCCACTGTGCTACAAACACTGAGTCACACCCCAGCTCTCTCCTGAATTCCCAGTTTCACGGCATAGAGAGGTACAGAAAGAGCAGATAAGATGTCCCCACCAAGCTGCTGCTGAGTGGCTCTCATCATTCAGCTAAAGGCATCAGTGGTTCAGGTCCAGTCTGTCTACTCTGCCCTCTTAGTTGCTGAGGTACAACAGAAGGAAGTGGGAAATCAAAATGGGATAAAGTGGGATGCTCTTCAGTGCAGCAATAAGGTACCATCAACATCGTGATGACATGTGTTAAATACTAATTTCTAATGGCAGAGAATGGCAGTGCCCACACACTGTAATATTTCTTGTTCCTTTGATATGTGAAGTATTGTAAGACACATAGGACTACAAGTAATATCCAAAGAAAACATGGGTTTTTATTATAAATTAACTAGAAGATATATATACAAACAGTTACTGCACGAGCCACATCTAAACACATCTCACTCTGTCCAGCTACCCCCACAAATCCCTGGTCATGTGTGGCGTGACATCACTTCCTCCAGTGACCTTCACTTACATTTTCTTAAGGTGGTCCTCTTAAGGTCGGCCCACAACATCTCCTCAGATTGTGTAATAGCATTGCATTGATACAAATTAACTATGTGAAATGTCTGCTCCCTGTTCACACACGTGTACTCTTCACCCATGTCCTCTTGATAATCTGTCTCTCTACTGACCTGTTCGGGCTTTTGTTGTGTGTTGGCATACCTTTTGCTGCGTTTGCCATCCTGTCTTGCAAACGTTCTCTCTGCATGTGATCTGCCACCATTCCTGTGTGCAGTATCTGAGCTCGGCCTTCTGCACTGCCTTGCCCAATGTCCTCACATACCACAAGCTTTGCACTGGTGCTGGTATGCCAGACAACTGCAAATTGGGTGAGTCAGGCCACATTCGCCACAAGGCTTAGCTGACTTCGGAGACTTGGATACCATCCCAATTGTCGTAGCCGCCCCCAACGCTTGTAGCTGATGGCTTCAAATTTCCTTCTATCATTAAGTAGTGCACCTATGGTGTGCCCTTTCTTCTTTTCCAGCAGCTCTTTTTGAAAGGTGGCTATCGGGGCAGATGCGATTACTGGCTCAATAACCCATTCCAATAATTCGATATCTGCGCAGTCGCATTCTTGGCACCTTGCAGCAAACTGGTCAATGCAGTCATCTTGCCTTTGCCGTTAGGTCATAAGCTCAAGCCTCTGCACTCAGAAATTTCCCTTCACCTTTAGTTGCTCCTCCAGGAATGTCCATAGCTTACTAAGGTCCTTCTGATCCTCAGCTGAGAATCCTGATGTGTTGATCCATTGCAGGCCTTCGTTGCCCAGTGCAATCTTGATTTTGATAGCTTGTTTCTCAGGTTTGCTCATTTCTTAATCCAAAAACACAGTTCCATTTGCTGTTGAAACAGTTTAAATTCATATATCTGATGCCTTCCAATCCATTACCGGATATCTGAAAGCCATTGTCTTAATGATCCTGCTTTTTTTATATCGATATAAATATAGGACTTTTTACAGGTTTACAGGCATCCTTCTTTTTTTTCTTGTTTAGACAGATTTGTTTTCCGCAGGCCTGCCCCTTTAAGAGCTTGTCCTTTTTTAAAAATGTGAGCTTTTTTTTGAACTAAGTAGTTTTTCTCTCTGCAGGCAGCTGCACCTTGCAGTGCCAGCAGCTGCCACAACCAGGCTTTCTCACTGTGCTGTGGACTTCCAGTGGCGTTGTTGAGTTCTTCCCTCTCTTAGGCCCGCCCATGAGGCAAAGAACCCCCCCAGGAAAACTAAAACAGAATGGCTTCAGCTACGGCTTTTCAAGTTTGTTGACCCACTGCCGCACCAGTTGAAGGCTCCGGTCCCCTGGCAAATTGTCGACTGCACTCATAGAGTTTCAACACCTTCCAGGGTCCTGTCTGTGGTCCTAGCTCACTGCACTGTGTGGGGTCTCCTGCCAGCTACTCTTCAGGATCTTCAGCCACTCCAGATAATTAACCTGCTGTTCTTTGTTCTCTCTTGGTGTGTTCTTCAGAAAAAAATTGCACGTTGCCACAATATAATATTTGGTGGTCTTCAGAAAAATACATCCCACCGCTGCCACCGTATAATATTACTTGTTACTTTGATATGTGAACTATTGCAAGACTCACAGGACTATAAGTAATATCCAAAGAAAACATGGGTTTATTATAACTTAACTAGAACAGATAGATACAAGTAGTTACTGCATGAGCCACATCTAAACACATCTCGCTCTGTCGGGCTGCACCCACAACTCCTGGAGCATGTGTCACATGACATCACTTCCTCTGGTGACCTTCACTTACAGTTTCTTAAAGTGGTCCTCTTAAGGCCGTCCCACAACACCCACCACTACTGAGATCTCAGGTATAATGCTGCAATAAAGAGTTTTCAAAATCATGAAGGGTGATAATAGATTCACCTTATTTACTCTGTTTCCAGTGGCAGAAGAGGCGTTACCAAAGGAGACAGATTTGAGGTGATTGGCAAAAGAGCCAGAGGAGACATGAGGAAAGTTTTGTTCTTTTAAAGAGTGACTTGTTACGATCTGGAAAGTGTTACTTGAAAGAGTGATGGAAGCAGATTCAATAGTGACTTTCAAAAGGGAATTGGATAAATACTTGGAAAGGAAAAGCATTGCAGGGCGATAGGGAAGGAGCAGGCGTGCCGGATTCACTGGATAGCTCTACCAAAGAGCCAGCATGGACACATTGACCGAATGGCCTCCTTCCGTGCTGTAAGATTCTATGATTATATGAACACTTGAAACTCATCGGGCCTTTGAGAAGTTAGAAATTTGACCAAAAATGTTGCCATGCCAACCCTCGGTATGCACTGGGAGCACATAGCGCAAGATGGTGCAGTCTCAAGCCTGTGACTTGCTTTCTGTCAAAAGGTAGTTCTCAATTGTAATATATTCTGTGGGCTCATCAGACAAGACAAACTCTTGTAGGGTCCTCACTGACCAGTGCCCTCACGCTGGTAAGTGTGTACTTGGGTGTGTGTATACGTGTGTATGTGTTCATGTGTATATGGGTGGCTGTGTGAGTGTGTGGGTGTGTTTATGTATGTGATGTGTGTGTGTGTATGGTGCGTGTGTGTCAGTATGCATATATGTGTGTCTGTGCTGTATGTGTCTATGTGTCTGACTGTAGTGTTTGTGTGTCCATCTGTGGTGTAGCCGTGTGTGTTGTGTGTGTGACTGTCTGGTGTGTGTGCGTGTGTGTTTGTGATGTTTGTCTGTCTGTCTGGTGTGTGAATCTCTCTGTCATAGAGTCAGACAGTCATAACATTGTACAGCACAGAAACAGGCCCTTCGGCCCACCGTGTCCGCACCAGCCATCAAGCCTATCTATTCTAATATGATTTTCCAGCACTTGGCCCATAGCCTTGGATGCTATGGCATTTCAACTGCTCATCTAAATACTTCTTAAATGTTGTGAGGGCTCCTGCCTCTACCACCCCTTCAGGCAGTGCGTTCCAGATTCCAACCACCTTCTCGGTGAAAGATTTTTTCCTCAAATCCCCTCTAAACCTCCTGCCCCTTTCCTTAAATATATGCCCCCTGGTTATTGACACCTCTGCTAAGGGGAAAAGTTTTTTCCTATCTACCCTATCAATGCCCCTCATAATTTTGTATACCTTAATCAGGTATGCCCTCAGCCTTCTCTGCTCTAAGGAAAACAACCCTAGCTTATTCAGTCTCTCTTCATAGCTGAAATGCTCCAGCCCAGGCAACATTCTGGTGAATCTCCTCTGCACCCTCTCCAGTGCAATCACATCATTCCTATAGTGTGTGATTGTGTGTGTGTCTGTGATGTACATATTTGTGTTTCTTTTTTATACATTAATGGGATGTGGGCATCGCTGACAAGGCCAGCATTTATTGCCCATCCCTAATTGTCCTTGAGAAGGCGATGGTGAGCTGCCTTCTTTAAACCCCTGCAATCCTTGTGAGGTAGGTACACCCACAGTGCTGTTAGGAAGGGAGTTCCAGGATTTTGACCCAGCGACAATGAAGGAACGGTGATATAGTTCCAAGTCAGGATGATGTGTGACTTGGAAGGGAACTTGCAGGTGGTGATGTTCTCATGCATCTGCTGCCCTTGTCCTTCTAGGTGGTTGAGGTCACAGGTTTGGAAGGTGCTGTCGAAGGAGCCGTAGTGAGTTGCTGCAGTGCATCTTGTAGATGGTACACATTGCTGCCACTGTGTGTCAGTGGTGAAGGGAGTGAATGTTGAAGATGGTGGATGGGGTGCCAATCAAGCGGGCTGCTTTGTCCTGGATGATGTCGAGCTTCTTGAGTGTTGTTGGTGCTGCACCCATCCAGGCAAGTGGAGAGTATTACTTCACACTCCTGACTTGGAGACAGGAGGTGAGTTACTCGCTGCAGAATTTTCAGCCTCTGATCTGCTCTTGCAGCCATATCATTTTGTGTCTGGTCCAGTTCAGTTTCTGGTGAATGGTATCCCCTAGGATGTTGATAGTGGAGGATTCAGCGATGGTAATGCTGTTGAATGTCAAGGGGAGATGGTTAGATTCTCTCCTGTTTGAGATGGTCATTGTCTGGCACTTTTGTGGCGCGAATGTTACTTGCCATTTACCAGCCCAAACCTGGATGTTGTCCAGGTCTTGTTGCATATGGACACGGGCTGCTTCTGTATCGGAGGAGTCGCAAATGATGCTGAACATTGTGCAATCATCAGCAAACAATACCACTTCTGACCTTATGATGGAGAGAAGGTCATTGATGAAGCTGCTGAAGGTGGTTGGGCCTTGGACATTACCCTGAGGAACACCTGCAGTAAGGTCCTGGGACTGAGATGACTGACCTCCAACAACCATAATCATCTTTCTTTGTGCTAGGTATGACACCAACCAGCGGAGAGTTTTCCCCCTGGTTCCCATTGACTTCATTTTTGTTAGGGCTCCTTGATGCCATATTTGATCAAATACTGCCTTGATGTCAAGGGCAGTCACTCTCATCTCACCTCTGGAGTTCAGTTCTTTTGTCCATGTTTGGACCACGGCTGTAATGAGGTCAGGAGCTGACTGGCCCTGGCCCTGAGCGTCAGTGAGCAGGTTGAGCAAATGCCACTTTATAGCACTGTCGACAACCCCTTCCGTCACTTTACTGATGATTGAGAGTCGACTGATCAGCGGTAATTGGCCGGTTTGGACTTGTCCTGCTTTTTGTGGACAAGACTTACCTGGGCAATTTTTCCACATTGCAGGGTAGATGCCGATGTTTTAGCTGTACTGTACCAGCTTGGCTAGGGGCGTGGCTAGTTCTGCAGCACAAGTCTTCAGTACATAAGAACATAAGAATATAAGAACTAGGAGCAGGAGTAGGCAATTCAGCCCCTCAACCCTGCTCCGCCATTCAATACGATCATGGCTGATCTCATCTCGGCCTCAACTCCACTTTCCTGCCCATTCTCCATAACCCTTCAACCCATTTCTAATTAAAAATCTGTCTATCTCCTCCTTAAATTTACCCAATGTCCTGACATTCACCGCACTCTGGGGTAGTGAATTCCACAGATTCATGACCCTTTGAGAGAAGTAATTTCTCCTGATCTCTGTTTTAAATATGCTACCCCTTATCCTAAAACTATGACCTCTCATTCTAGATTGCCCCACCAAGAGGAAATATCCTCTCAATGTCTACTTTGTCAATCCCCTTAATCATCTTGTATACCTCAATTAGATCTCCTCTCATTCTTCTAAACTCCAGAGAGTAAAGGCCTAAACTGCTCAATCTCTCATCATAAGACAAGCCCCTCATCTCTGGAATCAATCTAGTGAACCTCCTCTGAACTGCCTCCAATGCAACTACATCCTTTCTCAAGTAAGGGGGCCAAAACTGTCCGCAATACTCCAGGTGCAGTCTCACTAATGCCTTGTACAGTTGCAGCAACACTTCCCTACTTTTATACTCTATTCCTTTAGCAATAAATGTCAAAATTCCATTTGCCTTCCTTATCACCTGCTGTATCTGCAAACTAGTTTTCTGCGATTCATGCACGAGGACACCCAGATCCCTCTGCACCGAAGCACTCTGAAGTTTCTCTCCATTTGGATAATAATTTGCCTTTCTAGTCTTCTGACCAAAATGGATAACCTCACACTTATCCACGTTAAAATCCATCTGCCAAATTTTGGCCCATTTATCTAATCTATTCATATCCATTTGTAAATTTCTTATTTCTTTATTGGAACTTACTATCCCACCTATTTTAGGGTCATCTGCAAATTTGGCTATAGTACCTTCTATCCCTGCATCCAAGTCATTTATATAGATTGTAAATAGTTGGGGCCCGAGGACCGAACCCTGTGGCACACCACTAGTTACATCTTGCCAACCAGAAAAAGACCCATCTATCCCGACTCTCTGTTTTCTGTTGGTTAGCCAATCCTCTATCCAAGAGAATAAATTGCCCCTAACCTAATAAATGGGTGGTTGATGTTCGGCACAGACTCGGTGGGCCGAAGGGCCTGTTTCAGTGCTGTATCTCTAATCTAACCCCATGTGATCTTACCTTGTGTATTAACCTTTTGTGTGGCACCTTATCAAATGTCTTCTGGAAGTCCAGATAAACTACATCTACAGGATCCCCATTATCCATTATCAGTATTATTGCCAGAATGTTGTCAGGGCCTGTAGCCTTCAGCTGTTTCTTGATATCACATGGAGTGAATCAGATTGCCTGAAGACTGTTATCTGTGATGCTGAGAACCTCAGGAGGAGGCCGAGATGGATCATCCATTTGGCACTTCTGACTGAAGATGGATGTAAATGCTTCAAAGTTGTCCTTTGCTCTGATGTGTTAAGTTCCCCCATCATTGAAGATGGGGATATTTGTGGACCCTCCTTCTCCTGTCATTTGTTTAATTGTCCACCGCCATTCACGACTGGATGTGGCAGGACTTCAGAGCTTAGATCTGATCTGTTGGTTGTGGGATTGCTTAGCCCTCTCTATTGCATGCTGCCTCTGCTGTCTGGCATGCTAGTAGTCCTGTGTTGTAGCCTCATCGGGCTTTTATTTTTACCTAATTTTTAGGTATGCCCTCCTGACTGAACCAGGGTTGGTCCCCAGCTTGATGGTAATGGTAGAGTGGGGGATATGCCGGGCCATGAGGTTACAGATTGTGGTTGAGCACAATTCTGCTGCTGATGGCCCACAGCACCTCACGGATGCCCAGTTTTGAGTTGCTAGATCTGTTTGAAATTGATCCCATTTAGCACAGTGGTAGTGCCACACATCATGATAATGGGTATCCTCAATGTCACGATGGGACTTCGGCTCTGCGAGGACTGTGCAGTGGTCACTCCTACCATACTGTCATGGACAGATGCACCTGTGACAGGTAGATTGCTCAGGATGAGGTCAAGTGGGTTTTTCTCCTCATCACCTGCTGCAGGCCCAGTCATGCAGCTCTGTCCTTTAGGGGTCAGCCGGTAGGGGTGCTACTGAGCCACTCTTAGTGATGGGCATTGAAGTCTCCCATCCAGAGTACATTTTGAGCCCATGTGCTTCCTAGCATGGAGGAGAACAGATTCATCAGCTGAGTGGGGGGGGGGGGGGGGCATGGTAGGTGGTAATCAGCAGGAGGTTTCCTAGTCCATGTTTGGCCTGATGCCATGAGACTTCATGGGGTCTGAAGTCAATGTTGAGGAGTCCCAGGATAACTCCTTCCTGATTGTATACCACTGTGCCACCATCTCTGGTGGGTCTGTCCTGCCAGTAGGACAGGACATACCCAAGGATGGTGGTGGTGGTGTCTGGGATATTGTCTGTAACATGTGTTTCTGTAAATATGACTATGTCAGTCTGCTGCTTGACTAGTCTGTGGGACAGCTCTCCTAATTTTGGCAGAAGTCCCCAGATGTAAGTAAGGAGGACTTTGTAGGGTCAACAGGGCTGGGTTTGCTGTTGTCATTTCCAGTGCCTAGGTCAATGCCACATGGTCTATCTGGTTTTATTCCTTTTCTTTGATATAAACTGAGTGGCTTATTAGGCCATTTCAGAGGACATTTAAGAGTCAACCACATTGCTGTGGATCTGGAGTCATATGTAGGCCAGACCAGGTAAGGCCTTCCCTAAAGGGCATTAGTGAACCAGATGTTTTTTTTTTAAACAACAATGTTTTCACAGTCATTACCAGAATAGCTTTTAATTCCAGATTTATTAATTGAATTTAGATTTTATTATCTGCCATGGTGGGATTTAAACCCATGAGTATTAGTCTGGGGCCCTGCTTTACTATTTACCATTACGTCACCACTTCCACATGTCTGTGTGCTTCTTTGCTATGTATGTCTGTCTTAGATTTTATTTTTGTGCATGTGCATGCATCTGTCTGTTTGGTGTGTGCCTGTCTGTTGTGTGTGTGTGTATCTGTTGTGTGTGTCTGTCTGTTGTGTGTGTGTGTGTGTGTGTCTGTCTGTTTGGTGTGTGTGTGTCTGTTTGCGTGAGTGTGTCTGTTGTGTATGTCTGTCTGTGTATTTGGTGTGTGCCTGTTTGTCTGTGTCTGCTGTGTGTGTCTGTCTGTCTGTTTGGTGTGTGTTTATTTGTGTGTCTGTCTGTCTGTTTGGTGCATGTCTGTCTGATATCTGTCTGGGTATGTGTTTCTCTGTTTGGTGTGTTTGTCTGTGTATGTGCCTGTCTGTCTGTTTGGTGTGTGTGTGTCTCTTTGGTGTTTGTCTGTCTGTTTGTGTGTGTGTCTGTCTGTTTGATATCTGTCTGTCTGTTTGATGTCTGTCTGTTTGGTGTGTGTCTGTCTGTTTGATGTCTGTCTGTCTGTTTGATGTGCGTGTCTCTTTGGTGTTTGTGTGTCTGTTTTTGTGTGTGCCTGTGTGTGTCTGTCTGGTTTGTGTTTGGCTGTTTGATGTGTTTATGTGTCAGTTTGTTCGGTCTGTGTGTGTGAGTGCAGAGGACAGGCTGGTAAGGACGAGGTCGATCATGCTAGAGGTGCCACCGATGGTCGAGCAGCCTGCCAGCACTCACTCGCTCAGGCTCACGGAAATGACCAGGCACTTGGTTGTGGCACAGCCGGGCAGCCGGTGCCGGTGAAACAGTAGCCGAGTAAGGGTAAGGACAGCAAGGAGAAGAGTGGAAACCCCCCAAAAAACAAGCGTCCCTCGGGCTATTTCTTACTGCGGTTCCAGAAACTGATTTCTGAATTTTATATATTTATTGAAACAAATTGTGTTGAGCAGCACATGGATCTGTGAAGCTAGAAAGGTGCTAATAATTCACAGATGTGAAATTTTGTTTTATTGCAGTGAGGTTGAATAATTCATATAAACACTTGCATCACCAAGGTCTCTGTGTTGACAAGGCTGATAACAGCGATGTCAGAAATCATGAAATGGGACAATCTGTGTGTCTGTCCTGTAACAGAGCACTGAGATAAACCAGACTTTCAAATAAACACAATTATTATGCTCTGGTGACGGAAACAGTGGCAAGGAAAGACATATTGGTTTTTATCTTAAATGGAGTTAAACATCCTTTCTGTTCCCTACTGTTATCAGAGCTTCTTAATACTCTGAGCTCCTCACTCTATTTGCGACTGAGACCTTCAGGCCTGTCACACACACACACACACACTGTGAATGCAGCAAACTTAACAGACCAACAACCCTCCATGACACAGATAAGCTGAAGGAATGAGGTCCCACTTTCTCTAAATCTTGGGATATTCTGACAGTGAAGTAATTAAAATGAATCAATGCACTGACGCTCGTAAAGGCCGAGCATCTTAGCTGGGGTAAAGAAATAATTTGAAGACTCATTCCTCGGGTTGCCAAACTCTGGTTGGGTGTATTCGTGGAGGTTTCATCGCAGGAACTGTCGCCGCCCACTGCCCCACGCCATTGGTTGCCCAACATGTCCGTCAACACGATGCTCCACTTTCCCGTGCCAATTGAGAAGCAGACACTGCATGACCCAATTGGATGGCTCTTAACTTCAGTACTTGATCCTCCATTGCCAATGTTTTTGTTTCTAACTAATAAGCTGAAGTGTACAAAGAATTTTTTTCAAAACACCTCACATTTTTAATTGCACTGGAGATTAATCTTCAAATGTTGGAGACTTCAGGACAATCCTGGAGGGTTGGCAACCCTTCTGAATCCACAGTTTGGTGCTCCTCGAGAAGGATGTTCAATTATACAAATGGGATGGACTCAGCTTACTATTCTCCACTGTAAAACAGTCATTAGCTTCACTAAAATTAACCTTACACTGAAGCCTGACCATTCATGCCCTGTGTCAAACTGTGGTCAATGCTGAAAACATCACTTTTTTTTCTTCTTGCAACTTTTTAAGATCAAATTTGCTGAACTGTGACAAAACAGCAAGAAACCAGACAGCATTGTCAGAAATAAACAAAGACCTTAGGGCTAAGGAAGGCATCTATCTAAAGTAATGAAAGCCTAGGCCTAGAGAGACCTTAGAGAAGTGTGATAACACTGAAAATAATGGTGTAAAATGTTTTAGTCTACTTATTCTGGTTCAGACATGAGAATTACAGGAAGAATGAAATACACTCAACAGACTGAGTCAGATCTCAAACTTTATTAAGTTACTCCAGATATCATGCAATACAATGCTCTACCCTACTATAGACTACTTAACACTTGTAATTATGTATTCCCGAAGTACGAAGTACGCAAAATACATCCAATTGGGTCATGCAGTGTCTGCTTCTCAATTGGCACGGGAAAGTGGAGCGTCGCGATGATGGACATGTTGGGCAACCAATGGCATGGGGCAGTGGGCAGCGACAGTTCCTGTGATGAAACCTCCACGAATACACCCAACCAGAGTTTGGCAACCCGAGGAATGAGTCTTCCAATTATTTCTTTACCCCAGCTACGATGCTCGGCCTTTACGAGAATATCCAAGATTTAGAGAAAGTGGGACCTCATTCCTTCAGCTCATCTGTGTCATGGAGGGTTCTTGGTCTGTTAAGTTTGCTGCATTCACAGTGTGTGTGTGTGACAGGCCTGAAGGTTACAGTCGCAAATAGAGTGAGGAGCTCAGCGTATTAAGAAGCTCTGATAACAGTAGGGAACACAAAGGATGTTTAACTCCATTTAAGATAAAAAAACAATATGTCTTTCCTTGCCACTGTTTCCATCACCAGAGCATCATAATTGTGTTTATTTGAAGTCTGGTTCATCTCAGTCCTCTGTTACAGGACAGACATGCAGATTGTCCCATTGTAAACATTCTTATCTGGAAGTTGGCCAGCTCAATCGATGAGTCTTACAACCAATCCACGACCGCCCCCACCCCCAACTCTTGCAGCTCTCCTAATTTTAACTTCTGCAATGTTACTGGTAACTTTGGAAGAATTTGGAAAATTACGGGAAGGCGGCCCAAACAGGATGGACAGCACCGAGGCAGACTTTCTCAAACAAAGGGGTCAGCATGTGGTTGGACATTTTGGCCTCAGACAAATATTAATTGGACAATGAGCCACTGTCAATATGATGTCTTGTCCCTCCATTAAAATTAATGGATAAAATAAACTGTTAGAGAAACTTCAATGTTGCAACTGGAGAGGAAGGGCTGACTTGGTCAGTTACTAGGAGACTACAGTCAATGTGAAGTGACTGATCTCGGGTGATTTTGTGTACTTCATATTTCGGGAATACATAATTACAAGTGTTAAGTAGTCCATAGTAGGGCAGAGCATTGTATTGCATGATATCTGGAGTAACTTAATAAAGTTTAACATCTGACTCAGTCTGTTGAGTGTATTCCATTATTCCTGTAATTCTCACGTTTGAACCAGAATAATAGACTAAAACATTTTACACCACCCCATTTATTGTCACACCGGTAGTGAGCGGAGCAAAGTACATTGGATTTTCTTTGTAGAGCAGGGATTTTGACAGAAGAAAAACTCTTGATAATATCTATTTATTCACAAGATAATAGGGCTTGCGTGCCCACATGCTTTTGAAATGTTAGGTAACACCATTATAAATCACTGGCTAAGCCTCAACTGGAGGACAGCTCCCCATTCTGGGCACCGCATTTTAGGAAGGATGTCAACTCCTTGGAGAGGGCACAGAGGGGATTTACTAGAGCAGATTTGATGATGGTGTTCAAAATTATGAGGTGTTTTGATGGAGTAAATAAAGAGCAACTGTTTCCAGTGGCAGCAGGGTTAGTAATCAGAGGACACAGATTTCAGGTGATTCGCAAAAGAACGAGGGGGGAGATGCAAAGTACATTTTAGTGCAGTGAGCTGTTATGATCTAGAACGCACCAGAATGAAAGGGTGGTGGCAACAGATTCAAAAGGGAATTGGATAAATTCTTGTCAAGGAAACATTTGCAGGGCTATGGGGAAAGAAAAAAGGAGGAGAATAGTTCTGTCAAAGAGCTGACACAGACATGAAGGGCAGAACGGCTTCCTCCTGTGCAGTACGATTCAATGATTCTACAAACCAAACTATCAAACAAATCAAACTGTCACCCACACCAAACCATTACAAACCAAACCATCAGACACACCAAACCAGGGGCAGGAACCTCATGAAGAAGTTCAAACATGGGGTTGCGGAAAGACTACTTTCAACTGGAGAGGAAAAAGAGGTTGGAGATGAGCTGGTACGTGGCAAGGAGAGATGGGGCAAGAGTCATTTTTTTCAGCAGACAGGCAATGTTAGCACATTTAAAAGCGAGGGGACATTGCCTGGTCAGAGGGAATTACAATATCAGGTAGCACGGGGACGAGGAATGGAAGCTGGGAGGTCGGCAGTTTAGTGGGAAAAGTGTTGGGAGAAAAGGAGGAGGGTCTCATGGATAAGGTGAGCTCAGAGAGGATATGAGGTGAATTAAGAAAGGAAATAGAGAAAGATACGAGCATTGAATTGTCACACTTTTTTTTTATTCTTTCATGGGATTTAGGCATCACTGGCAAAGCCAGCATTTGTTGCCCATCCTAAATTGCCCTTGACAACTGAATGGCTTGCTAGGCCATTTCAGAGCACATTTAAGAGTCAACCACATTGCTGTGGGTCTGGAGTCACATGTAGGTCAGACCAGGTAAGGATGACAGATTTCCTTCCCGAAAGAAAGTTTGTGAACCAGATGGGTTTTTAATGACAATCGACAATGGTTTCATGGTCACCACTAGAATAGTTTTTAATTCCAGACTTTTTTTAATTAATTGAACTCAAATTCCACCAGCTGCCCTGATGGGATGTGAACCCATGTCCCCAGAGGATTAGCTTTGGGCTCTGGGTTACTAGTCTAGTGACATTGCCACTGCCTCCCCATCAAACCATCACACTCAACAAACCATCACACTCAACAAACCATCACACTGTAAATTATCACGCTCAACAAACCATCACACTCAACAAACCATCACACTGTAAATTATCACACTCAACAAACCATCACACTCAACAAACCATCACACTCAACAAACCATCACACTCAACAAACCATCACACTGTAAATTATCACACTCAACAAACCATCACACTCAACAAACCATCACACTCAACAAACCATCACACTGTAAATTATCACACTCAACAAACCATCACACTCAACAAACC